>NC_089258.1:57194321-57794321 GCF_963930625.1 Muntiacus reevesi | reverse complement strand
GAAGTCTTTTAAATGGGATCACACAGTATGCAGTTTTTTGTGTCTGATTTCTTTGACTTAGCATAGTGCTTCTGACATTCTACCTCAATATTGATGTAATAATAACTTGCATTTTAATTTTTATTGCTAAATTGTATCAGTGTAGCACATTTTGTTTATCTGTTCAAACTCAAAGGTCCAGTCGAAGGACATTTGAGTTTGTACTACTATAAATACAGCTTCTTTGAACATTTGTACTCAGGACTTTGGTTATAAATTTTCATTTCTCTTGGGCAAAAACCTAAAAGTGGAATTGCTCTTGTCAGTAGATATTCAATGCCATGAGAAACTGGCAAACTTTTTTCCCAAAGCAGCTGAACCACTTTGCAATCTCACTAGCAATGTATGAGTGCTGTAGTTCTCTGCATTCCCATCGGCACTGGTACTGGCAAGCTGTAAAGTAATTTGAGCCATCTAATGGGTGTGTAGTAGTATCTCATGATGGCTTTAATTTGCATTTTCCTGATGACTTACATTAAGCATGCCTCATTTATTATTAATATGCCTGTTTTGGTGAAGTATCTGTTCAAAGCTTTTATCCATTTTTCAAATTGAGTTTTCTTGGGGGTTTTTTTGCTTGTTTTCTTAGTGAATTCTGCAAGTTCTTTATATTTTATATGTGTATATATTTATATATATATATATACACATATAAAAAATTTTTGTTGAAATTGCATTCAATCTCTAGATGAGTTTGGGAAGATCTGATATCTTAACAATATTGAATCTTGTTATCCATGAATATAGTGGTTTCTGGTAGATTATTTGGGAATTTTTAAGACACAATCATATTTGTCTTTGAATAAAGACAGTTTTATCTTCCTTTCCAATCAGTATGATTTTCATTTCTTTTTCACCAGTTTAACTTTCAAAAGGTACTAAAAGTTACTTTGCACTAATGGAAGGGAGAAATTACATAAAGCTGAATGAATTGTAGAAGTGCAAATAAATATTTTTTTGTCAAATGAAATATTTGTGTCTAAAAGATCACATCAAGATGAAAGAATATTTTGAAAATCATTAAGGAATTAGGTTCATTTAGTTTTTTATATCTTTGTTTTAAATTTAGATATTATCGATGAATTCAATCATGTGAATGACTAGGGAAATTAACAATTTCATACCTTCTTTTTTCGCTTTTTTTACATGCTGCTCTTTGGGTATATTACTATATTCATTTTGCCAAGATTTAGTATACTTGAAATTCTGTAACCAAAATTCTTACAATAATTTAACCTCAGTGTTATTGTAAGAAAAAACTTCATCCTCTCATAACTGTTTTTCTATTCCTGACATTTTTTCTTTGATTAATAGCATATTTTGTCAGATATCATAGTCAAAAGTCATTGGCATTTTTTTTCAAGAAGAATTCATTTGTTCCATATTCCCTGAATTCTGAGGAGGTCTGTGACTTGGGCAAATTTCTCATCACTTGTAGATAACGTCCTTTTTTCCTATCTGGATGTCTAAAAATTCTTTTTAATGTTTGATATTAAGTAATTTTTAAAGAATGTATTTTGGTATGAGTTGTTCTATATGCATTTTCCCAGAAACAGAGTTTCTGTCCCTAATTTCAGAGAATTTTCTAGACAATGGTGATCAGCGTAAAGACTAGTGGTACAACATCCTTAGAGAAAGAAACGTTGAGGGACTTCCCTGGCGGTCCAATGCACAGACAGCAAGCTCGATCCCTGGTTGGGAAGCTCAGATCACACATGCCTCTTAACCAGAAAACCCAAACATAAAACAGAAGCATTTTTTGCGGCGGTGTAACAAACTCTAGAAAGAAAAAAAGAAAAAAAAAAAAACAGAAAAGAAAGAAATATTGGGTGCTATGATAGCTCTTTTCTTCCAAAATATTGGAAACATCTTATGGAAAAACCCAAATGAACCTTTTGGCCAACCCAATACTCTTTCTCCTGATCACTGTTGCCTAGTCTGGAAACCTATTATCTTCTCTCCATTTGCTTTTAATCTCTTTCCCTGAGCTCTGCTCTCATTATCTGTTTATTGCTGTCTCTAACGCACTGTTCTGTAGAAGGCTATTATTTTGTTTCTCAATTTTCTTAACTTGTGATATCCCTTTTTATATCATAACTTTGTTATATGACCATCTAAACTTTGTTTTACTGAAGTTATGTTAGATCCTTCTACAGTGCTAAGAATTTGAAAGGCGTCTCGTTGTGTAGCATCATTTAAATTTCACTGGTTTCTAAATTCAGACTTGTACTCACCGATTCCCTGTCTGCTTTCCTTTCCCTTTCCTTATCTTTCTGCTCTTTTCTTTTCTTCTTTCCTTTTCTTTCCCCCATCTTTTATCTCTTCACCCTCTCCTCTGCCTCCTCCTTCTTCTCTGTGCTATGTCTGTACAGCTATCATCCCAATTCTCATGATGCTTATGCTGACCATAGGCAATACTTTCCAGATCCCGAACCAGTTACCACTTATCAGCCCTTGTCTCCAAAGTCTATTTTCCTCTAGGCTATCAGCTGAAATTGGCAATTTTGTTCTATTTAGTTTCCTGTAGTTTGAAAGTCTGGCAAGAAAAGAAAGTGCCAAGTGGCCCTAAGCACAATGTTTTTTAGAAAGCATCAATGAGAAATTTGCATTTATCCTTGTTGCTTATAAATAACATTGCTATTTTTGTAGAAGGTGTGTTTTCAGAGTCTAGAATTCTTTGTGTAAAAATATGTTTTCAAGACATTCTTTGTCTTTAAGTATAACTGCCACAATAATCAATGTTCTTTTCTTCAAGACACTATTCATTATTTTATTCTTGTCATAATATGGTAGATCAGTTTTGACAGGGCATAATATTCCTCATTTTGTTTTAATAAGATTGCTTTTCTCAAGAAATCAATGCAATTATAGAACAATTCAAATGCATTTGAAAACCATATCAAACTTCACATGGTCTCCAACTACACAGAGTCAGCATACTCCATGTTTGATTGAAGATTCAAAATATAACTGGCTTCTAAAATCATTAAGTGCAACTGGATTCACTAAACAATAAGATGTCTGATTCTAGAGGGGTTGAATCTGAAAAATCAAGATATAGATGGCAATGTGGTAGAGTGGGGAGGTAGCATGCATAGGGGAAACTACAATAATTAGAGTTAGACAGGACTGATCTTGAGTCTGAACTTGGCCAAATCTTAGCTATTGAATCATGTGCAATTGACATATCTTGCCAAGCCTCATGTTTTCAATCTGTAAAATGGTAACATTTCTAGTTTTCTTTTATTCTTTCTTATAGTCATACAGCTGGGATACACTGAAAGCCTACTACATGCCACAGTAACTCTAGACACCAGGGTAAAGCAGGAAATAAGACAGGTACCTGAACATCCTCCATTTATGGTGCTTACTTTCTAGAGTTGGTGCCAGGTATTTTACCCAAGATCCAATAGATGAATAATTTCAGATGGCTGTTAAGTACTCATGAAGAAAACAAAAAGAGATTAGAGAGCTGGTATTGAAGTAGCTGCTGCAATTGTAGAAAGACCTGACACGGACATGAACTTGGCCTGGACAAGGGACAGAAAAATGGGTGCTGCTACAGCGGCTTCCATGAGTGGAGGGTGGGGTAAGAGATGAGGTTAAGGAAGTAAGCAGAGGGCAGACTATGCAGACTAAGGTAAGAAGCTGGAATTTCATTCCATTACCGTGGGGTCTTCACCGGGGAGCAATAGAATCAGATTTGAGCTCTAGATTACGTTGGCTGCTGGGTGGAAAATGTACTGTAAAAAGGAAAGAGTGTTGGCAAAAATACCCACTAGGAGGTGGGTGCCATGATCCTGGAGAGACCAAAATGCCTGGAGTTAAAGTTTTAACATTGGAGGTGATGGGAAATAGTTATATTCAGCAAGTAGAGATGAAATCAATAAAACTTGCTGAGGGCTTGGATGTGGGGATGAGAAAAAGGGCAGCAACCAGGTATGGCTCCTGGAGTTTTGGCCTAAGAAATTGGGTAGAAGGAGGTGTTATTTACCAGGAAGGGAATAAAGGAGGAAGAGACAGGGTTGGGTGGGAAGAGAATGGGCTTGGAGCAAAGGCTTTGCTTTTAGGTTTTATCACAAGATTTTACAGTGATCTTCACATATGGATCTCCTGAAAATTTTACAGCTTTTCAAATTACATTAATAGTTTTTTCTACATGCCCACTTTGACAGTCACTCGAGTAGAGCAAATATTATTTTTTACTATTTATCTGGCATACATACAAATTCATATCTTTCTTTTTTGGGAGAATCATTTGGTTTTTCTACATATAAAATAATATCACCAGGAATGAGAGAAAGTTCGATCTTTTTCTTTTCAATGCTTATGCAGTTACATTATAACTTAATGATATATACTGAAACCTTCAAGGGTGATAATAGAAGTAGGAGATATTCCTGTCTAGTTCTTTATTTTAGTTAAAAACATTTTAATGTCATGCCTTTTTGAATAATATGTATTTTTGGTTTTTGGTAAAAAGTTGCTGTATTTGGTTGTCTCCATTTATTTCTATTTTTAATGAGCATTGACTGTTGAATTCTGCCTTTTCAATGATTATCTGATTTAAGAAAAAATTCTATGATTTTTAGAAAGGAGAGTTGTCCTTTTAAAATTATCAAATATATATGATGTTGACTCCTGGGTTACACTGACTGGCTAGAGAGTTTAATATGGTTTGTAAATGCATTTGAATTGTTATGAAACTGCAGTAATTTCCTTTAAAAGCAACAAATCTCTTTTATGCTTATCATGGCTCTTTTATAAAAGATAAAATTTAAGGTTTTTAAAAACCAGCCTTTAATTTTATAGCTAATGGTTTAACAGATTGCAAATTGTAATAATAAGTTTTATCTTTCTGGCTCTTTCATGGATAGCATATATATATATATATGACATTACTATGGCTGCTGTTTATTTGTGCCTCCAGGAGACCATTTTTAAAGGAAATGTAATTATGTTTCTATCCTTCATGATCCAGAGGTTATTACAGAAAATTTTATTCTTTTCTTTATTTTTCTTTATTTTTTTTTATTCTTTTCTTGAAGCAGATCTTTGACTTTTTGTCTCATCATCCAAGAGAAACTGCATTTCAAAACTGAAAACAATCCTAAAACAAAATCATGACTAAAAAGTATTAATCAACTTAAAAGATGCCATGTTATTTTAATGTCACCAACACCTTAGATGATTCATAAAGTTTGGTTTTAGAGGGACATGAAGAGTTTGATAACACTCTAGTCTGCCTAGTACAAACTTATGTCTATTGTTCCAGCATCTTAGGTTCAGAATTTGTCCTGGAATTTTCATTTCAACAGAATTGTTTTTTTTGTTGTTGTTGTTGTTAACATCACAGTGCATTAGTATTTGCATTGTGATAACATTTGTTATTAACATTTTCACTTAAATAGCCCATAGTATAATACTTACTATTATATTCTTTATTCTTCCAGGTTCTGCCATGATCTGGTCTGTTCATGTGTAAGATATACTAGCAGAAAAAGAGGATTTATTTAGAATGGGACTAAATCTGAAAGCAGACCACTGACAACCTTTCTGTCTTTTAGGAAAACTCTTGCCATATTAAAATCAATCCCTTTCAAATATAGAATGAAGGGTACTTCATGATCAAATGCATGGGATACATAAGCAGCCAGGGGGAGATAAAGCCTTCTAGTCTTGGTGGAAGTATGAAGTAGGAAATCCCCTTTTGTTATGGCATTCAATCAGTAAAGGTCAAAGTCTAAAATGCATGAGATATTTAAACCTTACAATAAAAGTTATTGCAATTCTTCTACGATTCTGTTACACTTAAGTACTTTAGACTCAGACCAAAAGGCATATGGAGAAGAGGGACAAATATAGAGAACGTTTCCCATAAAGAAAAACTGAGAATATGATCAAACATCAGAGGGTGGGTTGTAGTTTTTCAAATATGTAAGTTCCATATTATACCACACTATAAACTTTTAGAAACATATAGATTTGTATATATTAAAGTAAGAAAAAAAATTTCTGGCAAGTTATGTTATTAAATGAAAAAAAAGCAAGGCAGCAAAAAGCAATATAGATTCTAGAATGATATTTATGATGAACAAAGCAGCAGCTATATACATGTGTGTACATGTGATATGTATATGGAAGCATCTCCCAGATAAACTCCTGGAAGCAGTCAGGCACAACTGTTCACAGCGTTGACTTTTAGAGAGAGAAATGAGTGGAAGGCAGAAGTCAAGGAGTTGACGTCTATATTTACTCGTTCTGTAGCTATGTTGCTTGAGATATTAACAGAGAAAATAGAATCACATCTATTGTGTATGATCTTTAAAAACTAAAACAGAATAAAGAAAAGCCACTCTGTGCAAGCATGCTAAGTTGCTTCAGTCATGTCTGACTCTGTTGTAGCCTGCCAGGCTGCTAGTCCATGGGATTCTCCAGGAAAGAATACTGGAGTGGGTTGTCATGCCCTTCTCCAGGGGATCTTCCCCACCCAGGGATTGAACCCACGTCTCTTATGTCTTCTGCATTGGCAGGTGGGTTCTTTACGCTAGCTCCACTTGGAAAGCTACTAACCGTGGTCATCAACTAATGTTCTTAACACGAAGTGTCACTCAGGTTCAGCAACATGGATTGACCACCGAGGGACTCCAAAGCCTCCATAGGCTCCAATAGAGGTTTCTGTTTTGCTGTTGTTTTTGTTTGCTTGGTTGGTTTTTATCTAGCAGAATTTTAACCTCAGAGTTAGGTAGATTATAAAACAAGAGACTCAGCACTGACTTCTGGTGTGAGAACTTACAGGGGATCACCAAAATACTGCCTCCCTAGCACATTCTCTAAATCACCCCTACACTTTTATGATGAAATCTGATTCCATTCAACCAGCTATTCAGTCGTAAAAAAGATCCAGAAGTTTAAAACACATCATTCTTGTGAAGTGCTACACGAAACACAATATTATTCTGTAAGATGCAAAAAACAGAGCAGGGTAAAATGTGATAATAACTGTTTAACTTTGGAATCAAATAAATGGCCTTGTCCCTGGTATTAGCAGCAAGGTCATTCACACAATTATAGTCAAGGGCAACTAATGGAAGTGTGAGGTCAACAAGTAACTGAAAACAATTGTTTGAATACTTAAAGATATGCAAAATTCATTTATACTTAGGTCCTTTATGAAAACTATCTAAAAATAGCAATAGGGAGTTGAAAATGTGTGGGAGATGGTATTGGAGAATGATGTGGCCCTAAAGCTTATGCCTAATATTAGCAGGCTCCTGAAAATGCATTTTTAACTAAATAAGCAATAGAAAATTAAAAATACAAATATGGAGAACAGAATATGAAGTCACTCAACATGCATTTATTGGGCTCTTACACTGTACCAGACCCTGTTCCAGGAGTTGAACAAAAGTGGAAAAAAACTGACTCAAATTCTTGCCCTCAGGAGGCTTATGTTCTAATGAACAGATTCTCCATAATTTCACCACTTACACAGAACTAAAATTTATAGTTTTGGCTTCAGCTGTTTTTTCTTTTCTCTTTGCATTTATGTATGTATTTCTTCACAAAAGTAAAACCATGATGTGAATATTTTATAATTAAAATATAACGTAGATACAGTTTCCACATGATTAAATACTTCCCAATAGCATTATTTATCATCATGGTTATCTTTTATTTGAAGAAAATATTAATAAAATAACTGTTACATTTAAATGATTCCTCAAAGAAACTCATTCTCTCAGGAACCAGAAAAAAAAATGCCCTTCATTTTATAGCTGGGAAATTTGCTAACAAGCAGAATCAAAAGCAGAAATGAAGCTCCATCTCCATGTTCCTGAATCTGTCCATGAGACTTTATTCCGGGCCTGGTGACTCTGGCATGTACCCCAAGTTGTCTACTCAATATCCAATCTCCTTTTCTTCTAAGAGAACCCCAGTTGTATTTGAAGTGAAAACATGACCAGGTGAAAACTACATTTCCCAGCATCCATTGCAGTCAATTTGAGTCAATAAAATGGAAACTGCAGCTACTGCCTGGGGTTCACCACTGTTGGTAGCTGCCTCGGCTTCCTGTTTCTCCTTGCTTCGAGTGTAACTATGATAGGTGAGGTTGCAGGAGCCATCCTGTATAAGCCAAGTATAAGGCCATAAAACTGAGGATGGCAAAACGCAAAAACAGAGGCGCCTACAACAGTAATAATGGAGCAGATTCTTCCTATGAATCTTGACTTGCCTACCTACTACTTTTGATAGAAAAAAATAAACTGTTACTTTGTTCAAGCGATAGTTTTTCAGGGTTGTTTTTTTTTTTTTTTTTTTTTTATCAATTGAGTGACTATTCTAACTGAAAGCATATCCCGATGCAGTCTTTTGTAAATCAAAAGGTTAGGAAAACAGCATTTTTATCAATCATTTATATCAGCTTTGTTCTTAGATTTTGCTGCTCAGAATAGAAAACTGCCTGCCTATCACTGTCTCAGCATCTTTGACGTGGTCCCCATCCTTCCCCCATATCCTTGTCCACTGTGTTTTCTAAATCTCATTCACCACCAGAGGCAGATTCTTTCCCAACCTCCTGAGCATTCAGAACCTGGCGGTGATTGTATTTATGTATTGTATTTATGTGATTGTATTGTGGTGATTGTGTATTTATGTTATGCTTCAGAAAGTCACCATTGTTTCGCCTCTAGATTTAATTCCAGAAGATTCTGTTTGTCTTTATCACTGTGTACCCATAGCAGAACATTCGGAACTATCTACAATGAACATCAGATTTCTATCTGACAGGTTGTCCAACCACTGCCCAAGATAAGGGATCTGGCATACTGGTTCAGAAGCAATACATTTTGGTGAGAATCGGTTACCATGTGACATCCTCCTGGTTATGGAGACAGTTTCCTTGCCTCAGAATTTTGCCCCATACTTTTAGTTTTTCCTCTCTTCCACTAATCAGCAGCTATAGAAAGGGGTCAATGGGAAAAAATGACAAGAGGAGACAGAACAAAAAAGATGGTTGGTCCTTAGCCAACAATCAGGTTCTTAAATAGTGGTGAGGTAATTTACTGAAATATTAAATGTGTCTGTGTTCTTTCTGTTTTTTCCCTCCATGTGCCTCCCCTCAATATGAATCCCTTTTTTCTGAGATTTGAAGGTTTTGCTCTGTAGAAAGTGGAAGCATTTTATTTCTGCTCTATTACTCAATGCTACCCTCTTCTCTGCCACTTTGCTGATTTCCTGTTGAACAATAGAGGCTTCCCTGTGGCTCAGTGGTAAAGACTCTGCCTGCCGATGCAGGAGACACGGGTTCTATCCCTGGGTTGGGAAGATCCCCTGCAGGAGGAAATGGCTACCCACTCCAATATTCTTGTTTGGGAAATCCCATGGACAGAAGAGCCTGGTGGGCTACAGTTCATGGGGTCGCAAAAGAGTCAGACATAACTTAGCGATTAAACACCAAACACCCAAAGAGAATGGAAAAAGGATTTGGCCTTTGAAGTCCTCCAGAGGGAGAGATTTCCCAACAGATAAGATAGAGGTGGGTGTATCTGTCCTGTGAGTAACATAATGAGTAGTCGGACCTCACAGCAAAGATACCACAGCTTCACCAGGGAATTTCAGAGCCAAGTGTGGCCATGAGTGGTAGAGTCCCCAGACATGAAGGTGATACAGCAAGGCTAGATGATGGATGCATTTGTACTCAGGACAGGGAACCCCCCTCTGCTTCTGAAACAATAAAGACACCAGCATCTTTGCAAGGCGAGGATAGGGCTCAAGGAAAAAAATCTCTCATAATGACTAAGGTTTTAATTCTTGCCAGACCAGTGGTTGAAATCAAATATAAGTTGACTTAAACCAAACATTCCTGTCGTGGTCCAGGCACGGGTTGGAAAAGAATTTCCAGACATGAGACAGAATGAGAGGGAAATAAAGCTTATTCGAGTGGGAGACGCTGTTAGCACAGCAGGCCAGCTCAAGGGAGAACCGACATTAAACAGGGGTCCTTAGTCCACTTTTACACCCAGGGTACAAGGAGTGGGATAGGGGTCCTGCGGGTCATTTGCTAATTGGATGAGGCCACAATTCCTTCTGACCTGACTTCTTAGACAGAGATTCTCACCTACTATATCATCTCTAGAGGAAATGAAAGATCTGCAAATACAAATCTTACAAATCTATGTCTTTTACTGAGGTTTCTAGACAGCCATCAGGATGGAAAACAGATACATTGGTCATAAAATATGATTTGTTTCACAGATTAGAATTAAGAATCTTGAGATGGAGAAAGAAGGGGAAATGAGAAAAAAACTGACTCTGCCTCATCTGGAATTTGTTTTTAAGTGATTTAAACTAAATGCATTTGATAGCATATAAAACAATGTCCATTGAATCTGTTATTATTTCACATATATGATGGGACAAGAAACAGGAAGAAGAAAAATTAGGCCTCTAGAATCAAGCTCATGGCCTTTTTAAAACTGAACGGGCATTAAATGTTATGTATGTGCATATGGGTTTAGCTGTGTGCATCCCATTAACTTGATCTCATTTCCATTGTAAAATGTTTTATTTTAATGAAGTGTTGCTAACAAATTAATTGAATTAGAAGTGAAATGAAATTTGATTTGGGGCAAGTCTTCCTTTTTGGCCTGTTTGATGTACTTGGTTTGTTTGCTGTGCAGCTGGAAATACTGGCCCATTTTGTCTCTCCTGGTACCCACCCAACACCAACTTCCTTCGGCTGCCCTTTAGTAACAGTGATCTGGTCTTATGATGCCCACCGGCTGGTAACTATAGAAACCAATGCAGGGATCAACAACTATCAAAACCCTCTCAAACATGACTAGAGTTCTGAGACTTTCTAAACCTAGAATTTCCCTTAGAAATCTGTCTGAATTATGATCTGCATTACCTGGGTGAGAGTTCAAGATGACACCTGGCAAAAGTCCTAGTTAAATCATGTCATTTGAGACTAGCTTGTAGATGGTCTGTAGCTCAGAGCCAAAGCTGTTTCATTGCTAAAATAAAAATCTCAGCACCGTGGGCAAGAGAAACTAAGTTACGTTTATCGAGAAAGAGCTAGAGGGACTTCCCTGGCAGTCCAGTGGCTGAGACTCTGTGCTTCCACTGCAGGGGCACGGGTTTGATCCTTGGTCATGGAACTAAGACCCACCACCCCCACCCCCCAATGCTGTGTGGCAAAAGAAGAAGAAGAAAGAGCTAGAAGTTTTGCATTAGGTATCTAATAAAAGTTGGGGGCAGAATTTAAAATCTGATGATGCTACAGCCTGTCTAGGGTTCTTTAAGACTAGAACCAGATGTTACATCAAAAAGAACTAGACGCAAATGCAAAGTGTTTGAACCGGAAGGAAACTCTTCAGGGTGAAAGTAGGAATAAGACGAATATTTTCTGAGTTGGTGAATTATTCTTTTAGCAAGGATACTCTTGGAAAGGTATGGTGTGATTTTCAACACCTCCAACTTAACTCATGGGAAAAGACCCTGATGCTGGGAAAGACTGAAAGTAGGAGGAGAAGGGGATGACAGAGGATGAGATGCTTGGATGGCATCATCAACTTAGTGCACATGAGTTTGAGCAAACTCCAGGAGATAGTGAAGGACAGGGAAGCCTGGCATGATGCAGTCCACAGGGTCGCAAAGAGTCAGACAACTGAGCGACTGAACAACAACATCAGCCTAGCTAAACTGTAATAACCTTCAGAGCCTATCTATCTATATATGCACACACTCACATATATAAATACATAAATAAAAGTATATAAAATATTCTCCAAAGCCTCTGTGTGTGTGTGTATTCTAAATCCCTCAGAGTTTTATTTTTTTCTGGGTCTCAGGGGAGAAATAGTAAATAGTTAACTATTTACTATAACTAGAAATAGTAAACAGAAATAGGAAATAGTTAATCTGATTTTAGGTCTGAGATTTGTATACAGCATTTCAGCAAAGAGGATTATTTCCAGCATAGTTAAGCTAATTAGTGGGCCTTGGTGAGGGCAGGGGTGCCAAGGGCAGGGAGTGAGTGACAGCAGGAAAGACCCGCAGAGGTCCTGGATCACGCGGGCCCCGGGCTTCCTTGCTCCTGGGCAGGGCCCAGCCAATGTGCCATTGTTTCTCTGGCTGACGCTGTAGTCACTTGAGTTGGAGGTTGATAATTAAACTTATCTGACTTATTCTCTTTTACTACGAAAGGCAATTCTAAATTATTCCACCTTGGCAGCCACATCAAAGACAGGAAAATACAGAACAGAAAGATGCCTTAGGTAATGTCTAAACTAAGCATTTATTTGGGGAGATAGGAGGGCTACAAGAACATGGACTGGGCAAGGCAAGGAGAAGCTTTATCCTAAAGCGCCCACCCAAACTTCTGTTGTGTGCCAGCTTCTATTAATCTTCACCTCCCACTCTCATTACATACAACCCACTTTCCACAGGATGTCTGCTTTGTCTGC
This sequence comes from Muntiacus reevesi, assembly GCF_963930625.1. Classification (NCBI taxonomy): domain Eukaryota; kingdom Metazoa; phylum Chordata; class Mammalia; order Artiodactyla; family Cervidae; genus Muntiacus; species Muntiacus reevesi. Next base: position 57,781,812 of record NC_089258.1, on the reverse strand, counting down.
ACCACATTACTTTCTTTTGGTAAATCGTTAGATAATTTCCTTCCTGCTTCCCCCTCCCAAATCTGTAGAGCTTAATCCAATGGAACCAATTGAGTGATAGTTAGGGGTGATGATTTCCATCTTCAAACGTGATAATCATCCAAATGTCAACTGGATATTTCTATCCTAATCTTTCTGTTTTGTAGAAGAGTTTGTAAAACAACAGGGAGAAAACCTTACCATACAAGAACCAAAGAACAGCATCATGAAATAAGCTTACATACAACAATCCTTTTGTTTCTGAGGGATCATTTTCATTTGGGGCTTTTATTTTTTATTTACTGAGGTATAGTTGACTTGGTTTCAGGTCTATAACATAATGATTCTATACTTTTATAGATTAAACATCAGACCAAGTTATTATAAAATATTGACTATATTTCCTAAGTTGCACATTACACTCCTGTGACTCATTCGGGGCTTTTAATCTCTTTCTTTGAATTGAACCCTTTCTCGTGGGGAAAATTCAGTGTGATATTCTTTGCCTCAAAGGTATTTCATTGGTTGGATAAGATTTTTTTTCCTGAGGTATGTTTTCACCCTTCTGGCTTTTTATAGTATGATAAGCACAATGATCTCATTCTCTCCAGTTGATAATAATGACATACTTTTTATAACTTGAAAAGGCATCTGCTTATTGATATGGGAGTTAAAATTAACTATAACGTAAGAGTTAGCCATTGCATGCCTCCCCTTATCTCGTGGAGCAAAATAAATAGGATGGAAAACATGTGAACTTGCTGTTAAGTCTTTGAAAATGATAGTCTGTGTTCCTGTAGGGACTTTTATCTTCCTTTTATGATATATTTCACAGCCAAAAAATTAAACAAAGAACACAGTTTTTCTGAATATAGTCCTTTCTAAATAACCCTAAAATGAAGAGCAAATAAATCCTATAATGAAGTGGTCACACTGAATTCATAATCATAAACATTTGATATGTTAATAAAAATGTGGTAATTGGCAAGCTGCTCTTTCCCTTTGAAGATGACATATTATCTCCACATTTCCTGTGGGACCCTATTCTGTTTAAAAATTACAAGAATACCATTAAGGCTGTTTGGAATTTCAATCCCAAACAAAAGGAAGAATAATAAGTGAAATTAAGGTGCCTGACTAAATAAGAAACCTGGAGACTGAATAATTATAATAATTGTATACAGTACAACTGATATTTACAAACTAATTTATGAAATGACTTAATCCCAAGTGGATATGATAATGGTACATTTAGCATGTGGTCTTTTGATGATGAGTTAAAGTTGCAAGGATGGTGGATGGTAAATGGTGATAAATTCCCTCATAAAATGAGGACCAGGCTTTGCACGGGGTTCACCTATCTGTCTCCCTGACTAAATGAAAATAGTTTTTGTAGTCTCATAGGACTGCATAGTTTTTTTCTTTAATCTCTTTTTTTGTTTTCAACCTCAGTATCCGGCACATTGCCTGGCATATTAAGGCACTGGATAAAAGTTTATTGTTATTCAGATTACAGACAGTGGTGAAAGAAGGCAGATCCTATAATTCTGAAAAAATGTTAATATCATGCTTCTCCTATTATAAAAAATGCAAATGCCATGTGGGAGGCAGGGATCATGCATTTAGTCTCCTCAGCATTGAGCACGTTAGAATAGCATAACTGATGCTATCTGAGAGGTTTCCATCACCCTCTCCCTGGCCCATCTCTCCACTGTCCTGGGGTGCAGGGGTGGACCCTGGCGGGGATGAGAGGGTGTGCAGAGGATAGCACTGGGCCACTGGGGTGCTGAGCTGCAAAGGTGCGAGGGTTCTAACAGGCTGGGGGGGAACAAAGAGGAGTTCCAGCAGCTGCTCGACGGCAATTACGTCCAGGCTTAGCCAATGTCCGGAAGGTGGCAGGTGCATGCGAGGAGGGAAGACGCCCCCGTCACCACTTCCAGAGTAAGGGAAACACAAGGGGGACCTGGGAACCAGGGACCAAAGAAGAGGCGGAGTCACCAAGCTTCACCTCAGAGCAAGAAGGACCCTGTAACTGGAACATTCATTCAAGAAATATGTTTTCTTGAATATTATTGTCAAATGCTTTGGGAATGAGTCACATAAGCTGCTACCCTTAATGCACAAAGAATTTAGTTTGAGAGGCAAGGGCCATATCTAAATAATCACACAGCAGGGCAGGCGGTGATCTCTGCCACGTGAGGGACTGAAGGCTCAAGGCTCAGAAGAAAACAGCTCGAAAATCTCTCCCACCTCTGTGCTGAGCTCGGGCCTGGTGACCTTCCCACCCCCTCTCCGCCCTGGAGTCACAGAAATGCAAGCATTGTTCACAGTCAAGTTTATCCTGTCCATCTCCTACTGAAAACCACCTGGCCACTCTTCACTTATTCTCAGATGAGTTAAACCCTGTCCCAGGACCTGTAAGGCTCAAGGCTCTGCATAATCTGGCCTCCTCAGGTCTAATCTGTAGTCACTGCCCAGCTACACTGCATCTCCAGGTTTCAAAGGCACTTAGTCTTTTTAAATTTATTGATTTTTAATTGAAGGACAATTTCTCTATGATATTGTGCTGGTTTCTGCCAAACGTCAGCATAAATCAGCCATAGGCATAACTATGTTCCCTCGCTCTTGAACCTCCCACCGCCTTCTTCCCCATCCTACCCCTCTAACCTGTTACAGAGCCCCAATTTGAGTTCTAAAAAGGAATACATTTGAGTCAGTTCTAATGAGGTGGATGAACCTACAGCCTATTATGCACTTAATCTTAATTCCTTTCTCTCTCTCTCTCACACACACACACACACACACACGTACACAGTTTTCTATTCCATTTGTACAGAATTTCTGGCAGTCATGCTCCTCTCCACCCTCGTACCCAGTTAATCCTGTGGTTTCACTCTTCTCTCTGCCATCACGACCCTGCTCAAGCCGCAACCTCTCATCTGGACTATGGCTGTCACTGCCCCATATCCAGTTGCTTCCCTATTATCAGGACTCTCCACAGCAGGCAGAGTGTTCTTTATTTTTATAATAAAAATCACAGCTCTTTTCACTTATTTAATTAAAATTCTGCCACAATCAAACCCAGATTCCTCTCCGTGACCCCCGAGGCACCGCGTGAGCCTCCTTCTCTGTCTCTCCAGCCTCGCTACATGAATCACTGTTTCCCTCCGACTCTGTGCTCTGCCCACACCAGCCTTCTCTTGGTTTCTCAAGCTCTCCGAACGTGTGGGTCTGATCTCAGGGACCCGCATATACCCCATCTGCCTGGAACATTCTTCTCCCAGATGTTCTGATGGTTTTTCTGTTTACCGGGGTCTCAGCACAAATGTCAACTCCTTGGAAAGGCCTTTTTCTAATCAGTCCAATGAAAGTAGTCCTTCAGTTACGTTCTTAACACATGGTGCTCTGTATTATTTTCATGCCACTCCTCATTATCTGAAATGATTGACCACTGATTTATTTGTTTACTTGTCCATCTCCCCCTGAGCTGTGATGCAAGCTCGTCAAGATAAATAATCTTGACTTTATCTTGACTGTCTTGTTTATCCAGTGCCTCCTATGAGGCTGGTGATTTATAAAGATTTAACCACTGTTTCCTGATTTAATGAGCAAATCTTCTTTCTCTCACTCTTCTGTGTTTTCAGTTGCTCATTATAATTCTGTGTAATTCTATTTCATCTCTAGTGGAAAGTTTCCCAGAACCCCAGCTGCTTGTGCAATTACCAGCGACCTTTTATTTATGGGCCACCTTCAAGCCACTTCCAATGTTAAACAGAAAAAAAACAAGCTCATAAAGTACAGAAGGATCTTTTGCATATAGTAAAAATGGTAAAGACTCAGTGCCATTTTTACCTGCCATTCATCCAAGTGACTCATAGTGTTGATTTCTTTACCAGTTCATTCTTTCCAGGCACCTGTTCTTGGAAATAACAGCCACTGGCCCCTGAGGTTTTTATTCATTATTCACATACCTCTGGCTTCAAGTTTTTATCCCACTCTATCTTAACATTTATTCACCATCTTTTATTGGGCACCTCTTAGGCACCAGGCACTGAGAATGGAAAGGTGGCTTTAAAATGGCCCGGCCTCGGGAAGCTTACAGTCTAGTAGAGAGGAACGGTATGGAAACCAGCAAAAGCAATATGTGTCATAAGGTCTAGAAATCAGGTATATGCAGGAAATAGTGGGGCAAAACACGAGGGAGAGGCCAGTTTTCCATGACAACGAGGGGCTCACAGAACAACCTCACAGAGAGGAAATAGGCATTCCTAGCAAGGCAGCAAGGCCTGCAAGAGTAGGAGCTGTAAGCGCTTGGAGGAACTGCATGGACTTGGGGTGTAGGGCCTTGCGAGGGTCGGGGGAGGGTAGACAGAGAAGGCAGAGGCAGAGCTGTCAGGAAGACAAGATGTGCTCTGCAGAAATATCTGAGCTTTATCCCATGGAAAACAGGGCCAGTGAAGGTATTTATTTTCCACCCCAAGAAGTTCTGAGAAAACCATGGTCTATTTTCAGTCTATTTACTCAGTCTTTTTGACTAAAGTAAGTCCCACTAAGGCCAATACTGTATTTACTTTTTTAAGACTTGGTAGAAACCTCCTTGTGTCCAATTCTTTGTGACCCTATGGACTACAGCCTGTTCATGTTCATGGCATGTCCCAGGCAAGAATACTAGAGTGGGTTGCCATTTCCTCCTCCAGGGGATCTTCCTGACCCAGGGATCAAACTTACATATCCTGTGTTGGCAGGCAATTCTTTACCACTGCCTTACCAGGGAAGCCCCCAGAAACCTCTTTACAGGCAACAAAATAAGCCAAGGTGGCGATGGTTGTTTGGTTTGCAATTTCCTGCAATTTTCCTCCTGTCTTTGTTTTCTGCCAGCCTTTGCATTCACCCAAAGCTAGTACACATGCCTTATAATGCATAAATGCACCAGTCCCAACATTGAGAAAATTATAAAGGTTTTACAGAAATCAATAAATAATTAGTAATTTCAAGGCATCATTGGAAACTATTGTAAATATGTAGACTCCTTTTGATGGTCTAAGCTTCATTTACTTTACTGTAAAAATAGATGAAATTGTCACAAGGAAAGATATCGGAAAGTTGTCACGTGTTGCCCATAGGTTTTGGATTTTTCTCCAATTATTACATAGAGTAAGTTCATGAAGCCAACTAGTTCAATTAATTCTTTGGATAAAAATGTATTCAGTTTTCTGCATAAAGGTAGATTTGATCTTATTATACATGGTGTGTGATGTGAGCTCCTTTAAAATCTTTCCTGCGCCTCCCCTTCCAGCAGCATGCTCTGAAATGCAGGTTTGCCTGAGAGAAACCAGTCCTTAGAGCAACCTCACCCCCAAAAAAAAAAAAAAGTGCAATTTATGGACCGGCTGGAAAGAAAATGTGTCAAATAGCAATCTGCAATCCCCAACAAATCCAGAGCGCCTTATTTTTACCAAAGCCTTTTCATTTCTGCTGTGTAAGGAGAATGTGGAGAAAGGGTGAGAATAGGAAATATGAAAATAAGTAGCAAAGAAAAACAGAGTATTTTAACTTGTGCTGCCAGATGAAGAGAGTGGCTAGTGGTGCCAGCAGTGAAGAATCTAGAGGACTATGAGCCTCACAAAGGTCTTAGCTAGATAAGAGGTTAGTTAAAAGACAGGAGGTGGGAGGAAAGAGGAAGTAACTCTGCTGTGTGTCTTCTGCATGTCAGCAGTGACCTGGGCATATTGATTCATAATCCTCTTTATTATTTGCCATGATTTTGAGCCACAGTCTGATGGGACTATTGGGATTTTACCAATAAGGAAGCTATGAATAAAAGTCAAGGAGTCAGTAACCTGAGCTGGTCACACAGCAGTGTGGGAGATGCAACTGGAATCCAGCTTGATCCAGAAGCCTGTGATCTTTCTGCCTTATGACACTGCTTCTGATTCTAAACGAGGAACATCCTAGTTTGGATGCACGATTTCAACTGGACTTTGGACTCAATGAGTAACAGAAAGGAATGTAAGAAATGCACTGATTAGTATCCTAAGCTAAGCTAAGTCACTTCAGTCGAGTCCGACTCTGTGCGACCCCATGGACCGCAGCCTACCAGGCTCCTCCATCCATCCTAGTGTTCATGTAATCTGAGTGGCAGTAGAGTATTGTAATCTACCATGAAGACAAATATTTGACTTGCATTTAATGAGAGCTGAGTATATGCTGACAATCACAATGGCATATTTTTCTCATTTAAAAAAGTGGCTCATTTCACAAGCCTAGTGACCAAGGCAGTGCCTTATCAGCTATTGACAACCAAACATAGTTTACGTCAAGGGCCTGGGAGACAATGGCATCTGCATGCCAAACAAGGATCCCAGGTATAAAAGACAATAGCACACATCACAGGTAGCACTGCAGTGGGCAGTGAGATTGGGGAAGGATGCAGTGTGAATACTGACATCTAATCAGGGCACGGATGCTGTGTTTTCATTCTGCTTTGATTCCTGATGATTCTTCAGTGTTTATATTTACCAAGCACAAACAGACTTCTCAGAAAGTGCTTTCCCCGAATGGTTTGTCTTGCAGAGAAGGAAAGTTGCTACCAGATCAATGTGCTTAAGGAAATGAAAAGTCCTTGATTAGCCGCCAAGAAGCCTCCTAATGAAATGACGTTTCCCCCTAGGGATTTCAAGTGGTTAATAAAATCTAGTGCTTTCTCTGTAAAGTGCTTATTGTTGTTCTATGTGTTCTGAGGTACACTTCATAAATGTTGCTACAAACATAAAGCTGGCCCCCAAAATAGATGCATTTGCATGTCCACAAAAAGTACTGAAGCAAAAGCTTTATGGACATCCTCCACTTGGACTGTGTAGATAGAGCTAAATATACCATATGCACATCCCTAAATGAACTTTTCAAAAGTCTGAGGGCTTCAGAGAGGAAATGCCATCCTAGTGAACCTAAAAAAAACTAAAAAGTTTTCATCTTAGCTCCTAAAATGGAGGAGAGAATGTCAGAAGTTAATGTGAGGAAAATCTATGCCCCAAATAAAATAGTTAATTTATAGAGAAACTGATCATCTATGATCATTTTTGCAGGGATGAGTAAACTATTAGACTGTGGTCTTTATTCTCAGTTCAGTTCAGTTCAGTCACTCAGTCATGTCCGACTCTTTGTGACCCCATGGACTGCAGCACACCAGGCCTCCCTGTCCGTCACTATCTCCTGGAGTTTGCTCAAACTCATGTCCATTGAGTCGGTGATGCCATCCAACTATCTCATCCTTTGTCAACCCCTTCTTCTCCTGCCTTCAATCTTTCCCAGCATCACGGTCTCTTCCAATGAGTCAGTTCTTCACATCAGGTGGCCAAAGGATTGGAGTTTCAACGTCAGCATCAGTCCTTCCAATGAATATTCAGGACTGATCTCCTTTAGGATGGACTGGTTGGATCTCCTTGCAGTCCAAGAGACTCGCAAGAGACTTATCCAACACCACAGTTCAAAAGCATCAATTCTTCAGCGCTCAGCTTTCTTCACAATCCAACTCTCACATCCATACATGACCACTGGAAAAACCATAGCCTTGACTAGATGGACCTTTGCTGGCAAAGTAATGTCTCTGCTTTTTTATATGCTATCTAGGTTGTCATAACTTTTCTTCCAAGGAGCAAGCGTCTTTTAATTTCATGGCTGCAGTCACCATCTGCAGTGATTTTGGAGCCAAAAAAAAAAAATAAAGTCTGTCACTGTTTCCATTGTTTCCCTATCTACTTGCCATGAAGTGATGGGACCAGATTCCATGATCTTAGTTTTTTGAATGTTGAGTTTTAAGCCAACTTTTTAACTCTTCTCTTTCACTTTCATCAAGAGGCTCTTTAGTTCTTTGCTTTCTGCCATAAGGGTGGTGTCATCTGCATATCTGAGGTTATTGATATTTCTCCCGGTAATCTTGATTCCAGCTTGTGCTTCATCTAGCCCAGTGTTTCTCATGATGTACTTTGCATAAAATAAGCAGGGTGACAATATACAGACCTGACATACTTCTTTCCCGATTTGGAACCAGTCCATTGTTCCATGTCTGGTTCTAACTGTTGTTTCTGACCTGCATACAGATTTCTTAAGAGGCAAGTCAGGTCATCTGGTATTCCCATCTCTTTCAGAATTTTCCACAGTTTGTTGTGATCCTCACAGTCAAAGACTTTGGGGTAGTCAACAAAGCAGAAGTAGATGTTTTTCTACTCTCTCGCTTTTTCAATGATCCAACAAATGTTGGCAATCCAATCTCTAGTCTCTCTGCCTTTTCTAGATCCAGCTTGAACATCTGGAAGTTCTCGGTTCATGTACTGTTGAACCCTGACTTGAAGAATTTTGAACATCACTTTGCTAGCATGTGAGATGAGTGCAATTGTGTGGTAGTTTAAGCATTCTTTGGGATTGCCTTTCTTTGGGACTCGAATGAAAACTGACCTTTTCCAGTCCTGTGGCCACTGCTGAGTTTTCCAAATTTGCTGGCATATTGAGTGCAGCACTTTTACAGCGACATCTTTTAGGTTTTGAAATAGCTCAACTGGAATTCCATCACCTCCACTAGCTTTGATCATAGTGATGCTTCCTAAGGCACACTTGACTTCGCTTTCCAAGATGTCTGGCTCTAGGTGAGTGATCACACCATCATGATTATCTGGGTCATGAAAATCTTTTTTGTACAGTTCTTCTGTGTATTCTTGCCACCTGTTCTTAATTTCTGCTTCTGTTAGGTCCATACCGTTTCTGTCCTTTATTGTGCCCATTTTTATTCTGCCATCATTTAAATACACTTATAAATATATAGATTACAGTCTTTAAGATGGCTTCATACAAATGTGTGCTTATAAAATGCTGTAATATGAGAAACCTGCTAGTATTATATAGTTTGAAACTAGCAGAAAGCATTTTAATGAATGGGAAAAGTTTCGTGGCACCCAAGGGCAAGGATGTTTTTAGAATCAGAGACTCAAATTCTCTCTCCCATTCTCCCTCCCTTATCTCTGCTTCTCTCTTTCTCTCTGAGCTGCTTCTTCATTCCCCCTCCTTCCTGTGCAGGAGTTCTCTGGCACCACAAGAATGTCTCTCTCTCCTCAAGAGAATCATTTTGAGACTACATTCTTTCAGGTCCAAATTTAGATTCACAACAGACACATTTTGTTTAAAACGCAGTGATTTGTTCCACAAAATGGATAACCAAGACAGTGCCTTGTCATATTTTGATGACAGAGCCAAGTTTACCTCAAGTGATTAAAAGAAAGCTGAATGCTAAAGTAGGATCCCAGATGTTAATTACCGCAAGAATCACGTTCCTGCCTCGCCGGGACAGCTGCCATTCCCTGAAGCAGTCAGCAGGAGCCAGGCGCTCAGGTTCACCGTGGCGTGAATATGCTGTGCTGCTATTGCAACAGCGAGCATTTAAGGGGTAACAGGTTCCCCCACCACCAAGGAGGATGAGGTAAAGAAAATTCAATATACCTATCTCAATGATCTTATATAATTAAGATTTCAATTCAAATGGGACCACGGCATTTCGTAGGTAAGTTTCAAACCAAGAGATCATTGCCATTACTCTTTTTCATGTTTCCTGTGAATCTGGGTCTGCCCTCCATTCTCCCGCTCCCCCACTCCCAACCCTTGCTGACCAACTACTGCTCACCTTCAAAACTCAGCTTGGGTTTCTGCTCTCTTTGGAACACCTCCCTCAATTCCTCCCTCTTATTAACATTCACACTTACTCATACTTGAATAAAGCACTTAGCACACGCTTTAGTATAGTTACCTGTTTAAAGACTGTGGGCTTTCTTGGTGGCTCAGATGGTAAAGAATCTGCCTACACTGCAGGAGAGCCAGATTTGATCCCTGGGTTGGGAAGATCCTCTGCATAGCAACCCACTCCAGTATTCTTGCCTGGAGAATCCCACGGACAGAGGAGCCTGGTGGGCTACAGTCCATGGGATCGCTCAGACACCACTGAGGGACCACCACAAACACACACTTAAAGGCTGTAATGGATAATTTCTGTGTTGAATATTTCATTCCAGAGACTATTTTCTTAACCTCTTGTGTAAAGATAAACCTCAATAGTACAGATGGCTGACTTCTACAAGAAACTTAAGAATAACATATGAATAACATTTTTTTTTTTACCTATTTGGTGCTGACTGAAAGCCTTACTAAAAGTCCTAGACACATGTCATTTATACATCAATTTAAAAAATTAATAAAGTCATTGAGAGCATGAAAAAAACCCAAGACACAAATCAAAGGCTCCATAACCTTGCCTTCAGCAGTGAAATTATAAAAATGATTTTCCTTCCATTTCCTCCTTAGACCTTATTCAGAGTTCCTAGGTTTCAATTCCATCAAAAAGAAGTCTTCTGGCTCACTCTCGGTTTCTATTCCTCATCTGATGATGTGACAGTACCATATGCATATATCCAGAAGAGTGTTTGAGAATTTTTACAAGTATAATACAGAGAAAAAAATCCTGACAGTTACTTTATATCTCATGTTGAAAAATTATATGTTTGCATATTTCTCCCCAAAGGTGGACAGGAAATATACCTCATAAATGTACCCCTTGTATCTTATCCTTATTATACGCACAAGAAAGAATTATACAGCTGCTTTCATCTGTCACCATTGGACAGTGATCTCAAGCCCACCCCTCTGCACACATTTGGGGTGTGGTAGGAATCCTATCTATGAATAAATGAAGCCAAGATCATACCTCAAAGAATACCAGGATAACATACTCTCTGGTTAGGCATTATGTGTTTTGAAAGGATAAATACTTCATCCTATAAAACTCTGGAGAAGTGATACTATTTCTTTTAGCTTCAATTTCTTCTCCCATAAAATTAGCTGTATAATACCTGCCAAATGGATGGTGGTAGAATTTTGATATGTTTATCTGAAACTCCATTTTTTGGGTTGGTTTTGAATTGGGCAACTATCATCAATTATGACTGGGAATAAGGGTTTTCTAAAACCAGTGATGCCAGGATATTAAAGAACTACACACTGTCACATGCTTGTGTTTCTCTGACAACCATGAAGAAACTGTCCTCTTTCTCTCCAGCGACTTTCCCACAAAGATGTTAGACATGACATATGGGATAAGTCAGTGGAGCAGAATCTTAAATTTCCTGTGACAGCTCAGCATCTCTCAAGATTGCTATGAGAACTCACGACACATGGGTAGTTAGGGAGCTGTGCGCTTTCCCCAACTCATTACCAGTGGTACGACCCACATGCAAGCCAAATTTAGTCCTTCTCCTTATTTTAGGAGGAAATGGTGACTCATGCCTGAGAGTCAGGATGAGAAGAAAAGTCTCCTAGGCATCTTCAAATCAGATTCTCTTATGCCATGAACAAGCTTCATTTGATAACAAACCAGAGACCAAGTATAAATTAGTATCTACACAGTCTTGAAAACTTGAAGGCTTATACAGGGCAGGACTCACCAGGATAAGTGTGGATCAAAAGGCAGCGTAGAAACCCTGACGCCACAAGAGCAGATGGCCTTCTCTACTCCAGTTGTTTGTGTAATTTTAACAACCATATGCCTATCTTCTGTTTCTGGCAACCTAGATCTGTTCTTTGTCTTTTCATCTCAATAGAAATTAAGTGATTTTGGCTATCAACATTCTGCCTGTCTTCTTTCAGTCTCCTGTGAAGAGGACCAGATGAAATAAGACCTCTTATAGTCCTGCCACATTCATTGGAACTGAAACAATGGGCTGCTAATGTTCCATTTTTATAGGCAAAGACCCAGGCCTGCCCTGTGAGAGCACGGTGTGCTGGGCTAATGCCTGACTCTTCAATGGGGGCTGAAGCATCAAAGATTGCATCTAAAAGAGTAATCTTGGAGGCAGGAAAGGGCTTATATAGGAACAAGAATTTCTGAGTATATGAATGAAGAATTATCCTTGAATTACTGCTGCTGCTGCTGCTAAGTCGCTTCAGTCGTGTCCGACTCTGTGCGACCCCACAGACAGCAGCCTACCAGGCTCCCCCGTCCCTGGGATTCTCCAGGCATGAACACTGGAGTGGGTTGCCATTTCCTTCTCCAATACATGAAAGTGAAAAGTGAAAGTGAAATCGCTCAGTCATGTCTGACTCTTAGCGATCCCATGGACTGCAGCCTACCAGGCTCCTCCATCTGTGGGATTTTCCAGGCAAGAGTACTGGAGTGGGGTGCCATTGCCTTCTCCGAGTATCCTTGCACTGGAGATGACTTATTTTATCATGGGAATGCTACCAGAATCTATCAAGAATCTACCAGAATCTGGCAACAGGGTCAACCAGTGTATGCAAAGGGGAAGGGTCTTTATAAGATCCTGTGTAGAAAGGAACAATTCTGTAGAGCTGACAAATGGAACACCAGTGATCACTGTACTAAGGTTCAGATACCACTCTCATGATCAAAGAGCATTATCCAAAAGAACAAAACTTTTCCAGGCCAGCTAGCAGCAAAGTCACTATGACGTGAATGTGGCACTATTATCTGCTTCTTTGATATAGATAAGTCACCGTGGTAAAAATGCCACAGTACATATTTTACTTTGCTTCATCTGGGGGTATCTAATGATCTCAAACAACTTGAAAATGTTTAGAATATGTTACCTGTAGGAATGAAGCCTGGAACTGCACCCACTGGATTTAATAGAGGAGAGAGACCCAAACTCTTGCAAAAGGTATTAGTTGCTCAGCCATGTCCAGCTTTATGCGATCCCATGGACTGTAGCCCACCAGGCTTCTTGGCCCATGGGATTCTCCAGGCAAGAATACTGGAGTGGGTTGCCATGCCCTCCTCCAGGGGATCTTCCAGGGGTTGAACCCAGGTCTCCTGCATTGGAGGCAGACTCTTTAGCATCTGAGGCACAAGGGAAGCTTGTAATAATTTATAGATATAGATGTCCTTACATAAAGGACATTCAAAACAGGGGTTTAATCATGAGCATGAGAATCTTCATTCCTGCAACAATTTCCCTAATACTTTTAAAAGCTCACTTCTTATAAATTTGTGTTTGTTTGAATTTCCCTTTGCATTCAGGTTGCTTTCCTGGTTTGAAAATCACAGAGTCACAGAAGTCACTGGTATGAAAACATAAATTATTAAAGCAAAACTTAAGATTGTGTGTCACAGTGGGATTTCATGGGGTTAAAAACCACTCACCCTCACCTCCAAGTGCACTGACTTTCACTTCCATTTTCATTTCATGATATTAGGCGATCTGTGTTGAAATATAGGTTGACTGTTACCCATATGACACATGACTTTCCAGGAATGCCCTTGAAGCCCTGAATCACCATGGAGACCATTAAACTTGACCTGAATCCTAGAGCTCTTATGGAAAAATTGCCATAGCAACACCCTATATTGCTATGTTGCTAAAGATACCTCCATTCTACTGTACCTGTATAATTTGGAGGTGTGAGGCTAGAGCTCAAAGCATAGTACCCAGGGGTCTCTGAGGCTAATCAAATTCTCTAGAGTGCCCAATCCCAAGCCTTGACTTAGGGGCAAAATTTGTCATTCTGAAATTTCTGGATGGTTCAGATCTTAGAGTACAGACCAGGTCAGCCCTGCATCCCAGCATGAATGTGAGAAGCCTGCAAAGAACCAGTTAGTTCTAATGCAAAAGCTGAGTCCACTATGCTTTGATGAGACTAGCCATCAAAAATGATAGTAAAAAAATCCTTCCCATTGTGTCAGAGATACCACCTGTTCTAGACATTTCAGTCCCTGTTTCTTAAGCCTGATGAACACGTCTCCTTAGACGTGAGTTTCCACAGTTTAGTCATCATTCCAGGTCCCTAGGGTACAAGTTACTGCTCCGGAAAAACACATTGCTAAGTAGTCTATGGAGTTTAAGTTGTCACATTCCTTACGGAGTCAAGGTTACTATAATCGTCACTACAGCAGTTCTGGGAAGGGCCACAGAGCGGGGAGGAATTTCACACATGCCAAGTGTCGCTTACTCATCCTGCGAGGTCTGGCCGGAGCTGGCTGCCGTTGGGAGGAGGGGACAAGGGATTGGCCGATCCACACACCGGGACCCGGATCCTGTGAGAATGGGCCTGAGCTATAATTGGTCACCATGACTCACTCATTGGGGTTGATTTTATGGTACCAGCATTTCAGCACTCAGAAGTCACCTCCATGGCTGGGCAGGGTGAGAATTTGGTGCCTTGATCCAAAAGATACGGCAGGGGTTTTCACAGGGAAATCAGATCAGATCATTTCTTCCAACCTCAAAGAAACTGACTGACTTCACCATTTAGTCAGTAGGTAGAAATAAAATTAGGGCTTTTTTTTTTCTTATTGTAAAACAAGCTGTTTCTTGTTAGTTAAGGCTTAAATATGAGGTGGTGAGAAGAACTAAAATAATATCAGTTTTGCATCTATTATGGGGCAGAATTTCTCTAGTTGTCTTAGCCTCTGCTCCCTTATGTCATAAAATATCTCATCTCCATCACCACTCAAGCCACAGTGAAGAATCCTCATAGCGAGCATGACTCCACAGTGAGCCATTTTTGTTTGTTTTCTGAGTATTCTCATCAAACAAAAAGATTTTGTCAAGCTTTACTTCCCCTAGTTTTTATTGGACGAAAAGAGTTCTTTCTCCAAATTAATATCATAAGATTTTTTTCAAACACAAATGCCCTTGGAGATTCTGAATCATTACCCCACGAGCCCTTCCTTCTGCCAACGCCTCACACTTTACTGGTTTTGAATTACAAGCCTAGAGGAAAAGACACATGGCAATTTAACTGATTAATGTAGCATTCAGGAGAGGCCCACTCTCATTCTCCACAGAACGCCTTGCTCTCTACCTGGTTGAATAAATGGATGCTCTGATCTCTATCTTGCTTCGGGCTTGACCAATGAAACTGCTCTCAAAAGAACTGCCAATGCCTTTTCATTTGGTTTAACAACTGGTATTTCCAATCATTTTTCAAAGTCAGGCTTATACACGTATAATTTCACCCTTTTAGGTGCACAGTGATAGGAATTTTGAAAAAGGCATGCAGTTACGTAACTCTCTTCACATCAAGAAACAGAAATTTTCCATCACTCCAGAAAAGTTCCTTGCATTCCTCTGTATTCAGTGTCATGTCCGACTCTTTGCGAGTCCGTGGACTGGTAGCCCACCAGGCTTCTCTGTCCAAGGGATTCTCCAGGCAAGAATATTGGAGTGGGTTGCCATTTCCTTCTCCAGGGGATCTTCTTGACCCAGGGATTGAACCCGAATCTCCCACATGGCAGGCAGATGCTTTAACCTCTGAGCCACCAGGGAAGCCCTCCTAACCTCCAGCCCCTGGCAACTCCTAATCTGTTTTCTGTCTCTACAGTTTTGTCTTTTCCAGAATGTCCTAGTAATGGAAACATATAACATGGAGGCTTTTGTGTCTGGCTTCTTTCACTAACATCACACATTTGAGGTTTGTCCCTGTTGTTGGATATAGCAGTAGTTTTTACTTTTTATTGCAGAGTAGCATTTTATCGTATGGATGTACCACCGGTGATTTATCCATTCTCCAGCTAATGGATATGTGTGTTATTTCCAGGTTTTAGTGGGATTATAAATGAAACCTCTAGAAAGATTTACATACGGGTTTTTGTGTGAACAAAAGTTGTCATTTCTCTTAGATAAACACCTTGGAGTAGAATTACTGGGTTACCTGCAATTTATGTTTCATTATATCTGAAACTGCCAAACTGTCTTCCAAAGTGGCTGTATTACTTAGGATTCCCACTAGCAGAGACTGAGAGTTACTGCTCTACCATATCCATGCTAGCATTTGGTATTACATTTTTTCTGTTTTAAAAAATTTTAGCCATTTTGAAAAGTGTGCGGGGATATCTCACTGTTGTTTTCATTTGCAGTTTCCTAATAACCAATAATATTGAGTATATTATCATCCTTTTATTTTTCATTTATATCTCATCTTTGGTAAAAATTTCTGTTCAAAACTTTTGCCTATTTTTTAAAAAATATGTTATCTCATAATTTTTCTGTTATGAAAGTTCTTTATATGTTCTAGATACCAGCCTATTATCATACATGTATTGTGCAAATTAATTCTCTTAGTCTATGAATTTTTTGTTTTCGTTGCAGTAGAAAACACAAAGACTTTTAGTTTTATTAAGTTCAGTATATAAAATTTTCCTTTTCTGGCTTACGCATTTTGTGTGCTATCTAAGAAATTTTTTTTCTAATGCATTTTTATTGTGGTGTGCTAAGTCGCTTCAGTTGTGTCTCTTTGTGATCCTATGGACTGTAGCCCACCAGGCTCCTCTGTCCATGGGATTCTCCAGGCAAGAGTACTGGAGTGGGCTGTCCTTTCCTTCTCCAGGGAATCTTCCCTGATGCATGGATCAAACTTGCGTCTCATGGCTACTGCACTGTCGGGCTGGTTCTTTTCCACTAGCGCCTACATAAAATATAAAACTTAGCATTTTATCTACATTAGGTATATAATTTCAGTGACATTTAGTAAACTCACAGTGTTACTCAACCATCACTATAATCTAGTTCTAAGCATTTTCACCACTCCTAAAGGAAACCCCATACCACTGGGCAGTCACTCCCTATATTGAAACTCCTGACATCTGTGACCCTACACCTTTTGGGTCTTCTTCCTTTGTCTCTTTTGTAGCAACTTTTTACTCCAGCTATCTTTAGAGATTCCACAAAGTCTGCCTAACCAGGTGCTCTGTTCTTTCTACATGCGCTCCCCATGTTGCCTCACATACTCCTGAAGTACCCAATGCCCCTTCTGTGCTGACGACTCCTAATTCCATACTCAATACCAGACCTTTTCCAGCACACTTATTTATCCAGTTGCATGCCAATTACATGTCCCAGAGGCATGTCAGATTTAATATTTCCAATATTTACTCCATTAATCCTACTTTCTCCATATGCCTCTACCAACTGTTTTCTCTAGTGGTAGTTTTTTTTTAAACACACATCTGATTGTGCTGCTCCTTTGCTTAAACCTTTTGAAGGCTGGTTCCAAACAACTCACACTGGCTTAGAAGGCCCTACACGGCCTGCGTGTGCATGCATGGTAAGTCGCTTCAGTCGTGTCCGACTCTTTGTGACCCCATGGACTGTAGCCCGCCAGGCTCCTCTGTCCACGGGATTCTCCAGGCAAGGATACTGGAGTGGGTTGCCATGCCCTCCTCCAGGAGATCTTTCCAATCCAGGGACTGAATTCCCGTCTCTTATGTCTGTTGCATTGGCAGGTAGGTTCTTTACCAGTAGCGCCACCTGGGAAGCCCCTATGTGACCTGATTCCTGCCTAATTCTCAGGCTTCATCTCTTAATACTCTCCTCCTCACCAGGGTCCAATTCAGCCACATGCCCCCCCGTTCTCTACCTTGTCTCAATCAAGTTTGCTGTTACTTATGCCAGAAATAAATCTTTGCAACACAAATGCTTTTGGTCATTTAGGTCATTCAGGCTGAAATGTGACTTCCTTAGTGACTTCTTTCTCTATTCAGTCTAGTCACTCCACTGCCTACACATTCTCTTTCCTATGATCCTTTTATTTTCTTTCCAATAGTTACTACCATCTGAAATGACATTGCCTAATTATTTGTTTCCTGCACTCTTGTTTCTGCCTCTAAAAGGTAAGCTCCATGAGGGCAGGCTCATTGATCATTTTGATAGTAGTGACTGTATCTGTAGTATCTGTACCAATGTTTGGGTGGAATGAAACTGAAGGACTAAATGGATGGATGAATTCTATAATTCACTCATCCATCCACCTATTTATGTAAGCCAGAAACCTCGGTATCATCTATAAAAGTTAGCTTACTAAACAGAAAGCACTCTAGACAGTTTAAGCAGGAAAGAATTTAATACAGGAAACTAGGAAACTACAGAACCAATTAGAAGTTCTACAGAAGCAAAGGTCAGAGAAGTCACTGCTAGCTTTTAAGAAAATAGATTATAGGAATCTCAAAGTATTTCCACCTAAGATCTCAGCTGTCTACAACATCAAAGGGAGTGGTCCTCAGGAAATGACCCAGAAACTACTCTCAAAACCTCATTCTGTCATCTGCCAAAGCTCATGCTCCTACCCACCATTGCTGGGATAATAGGAGGTTTTCCTTCTCTTCTGCCTTCTGATCTTTCCTGAGTACTATTTGTGGAAACCTAACAGGAGACTCTGATGGCCAAAGAGTGGCCAAAATGCAGGAGCTCTGACACCTCCAATCTAGGGGAAGAAAACAGAAGGAAAGAACAGCATTGAGACACTAACAATCCAGCCATGAGCCCAACCACCTCCAACACACAGCAGAAGCTGCTAGAGCCTTCACTGCTGCACTTCCCTCACATATCTCAGCATCTCACCTCCTTCCAGGCCCTCACTGTCTTTTGCAACAGCTTAATTGATGTTCCTTTCTTCAGCCTTGTTTTCTTAAACTAATCTGTCTAAAATACAGCTCTGTATTATTCTGAAACCAAACGTCTTAAATACTGGGCATCACCTACAAGGTAAACTGAAGTTGGAAAACAGGGAGGAAGGCCTAGTCTTTTGACCTCCTTTATTCTTCTGCAACACTGTGCTTATCACCCATTTCTTCACTTCTTGGCCTTTCTTCATCTCATCCACTTTGTCTGGTTGTGCTTCCTAACCTCTTCCACTTAATGCATGCTTCTCCTTTAAGACATGCTGAGGTGTCACCTTCCCCAGGACACCTTGCGTCCCTCCCTCCCATCCCCCTCTGCTGTCATTCACACCCCATCTGAGTTAGGAGCACCTTCTTGATGCTCTATCAAATGATCAAGTCAGTTTATGGATCAGTCTTCCCTGCAAGACAGTGATCATCTTCCAAGGATGGATTCTCCACCTTGTCTCAGCACCGAGTGCCTGTCGATTCAGAGCACATGGAAAACATCTGATGAATGGTTGAATGAATGAATGCATGCATGCGTAAGTACAGCACGCATCTGGTCCCTTTAATGATTTTCAAAGACTGAGTATATGCAAAGAAAGAATTGGAGAAACGAAATAGAGTTGCACATAAAAAGGGACAAGGACATCATACTTCTCAAAGACCATCTCTGATTTCTTTTCCAAGAGTAACATGTTTTCTTTCCTTCTGCCTACTTGTATTTGATGGAAAAAGAAGATTGGAAAGGAACTAAAAGGGTTTTGTATGCTCAGAGAGCTGACAGACATGCTTGGAGGAAATTAATAGCAGGGGTGGCAGATCAGATACGCAAGATAGCAGCATTCCTATTCTTCTGAGCACAAGCAGTCAACCACACAAGAGAGATGCTTAGAAAAGAACCACGACAAAAACCAGTCAGATTCCATCTAGCCTGAATGAGAGGTGTTTTCAGTCTACAAATACATAGACATTTAATACTTTGACATTCTTTTTGACCCATTCATGAGACGTTGCTCACCTTGGAGCATTTCTGTAATACAGAAAGATCTGACCTTTGTTTGTTTATCTCAAAAATATGCTTAAAATGGGTAGGCCCTGTTCATCCACAAAATACCCTGACTCTACCAATAAGCTACACAGCACAGAGCCTCCTTATCGATCTTCACAAATAGTGAACACACCTGTGTTCCCGGGCTGCGTCCGGCAGCTCCGTCCACACTTACAGGAAGTGCTCACAGCTGCTCTTCTTCACTGTTTCCATTTCTTCCATGGGAAATGATGCATGGTGAGCCCCAAGTTATTATGAGCTAAATCACTTCAGTTGTGTCTGACTCTGTGACCCCATGGACTGTAGCCTACCAGGCTCCTCTGTCCATGGGATTCTCCAGGCAAGAATACTGGAGTGGGTTGCCATGCCCTCCTCCAGGGGATCTTTCCCAACCCAGGGGTGGAACCCGAAGCTCATGTCTCCTGCATTGGCAGAAGTACTGCCTGGGGAGCACCGGGTTATATCCTACCTAACAGACACATTTCACGAGGCTTCATTTCTCTACCTGCTCACTGATGCTTTCCACTCTCTTTGGTGCCATGCCCCCTGCCTTTATGACTCTGCCCCTCTGAAGGCCCTCCTGTGATCGAGCCAAATGCCTAATGATCCTAGGTAGTAACTTATGAAATCTTTGCTTCACCTCCCCAGACTCAAAGCACAGGCATTTTAATTTGTACAAACTGTCTTTACTTTATGGTGCACTGGCTTCTTAAGAGTTTCAGAAGTGCCGCCTTTATGGGCCAAGACTTGGAAGACAGTCCCATCAAAAAACAACTCCTGACAACACTGTAAACAAGTTAAACAGCACTGAAGCACTGCTGTGCATGAGAAGACATTTCATTTTTCTCCCAGTCTCTTCCCTGGGGAACACCTAGTGCTTTAGAGTTTTTTCTTTGGAATAGGGACTGCAGGACACATGGATATTGTAAATATCACCGGAAAATAAACAATAAAAACAGTCTCTTGCAGCTCTCCTAACCTGACCCCTGGGGCCACTGCCAGCATCCCCAGAAGAGCATCAGGGGCGTGAATCTTGGGTAAAATATCATGACTTCCCCAGATCTGCTTCCATCCTTGTCTAGAGACTCATTTGGAAATTCTCAGAAATGTATTCATCTTCTATATGCCCTCTTTCTCTGCCTGGAGCCAGTGATAGAGACTGAATCCCAGGGTTGTATCTGAGTTACCCTGGACATTTGCCTTTTGAGGTTATCTTCTGACTCAGTTCCCTTATGAAAGTTTAAAAAAACAAAAACTTTTTTTTTTGGCCATGCTTGGGCATTCAGGATCTTAACTTCCTGACCAGGGATTGAACCCATGTCCCCTTCAGTGGAAGCATGGAGTCTTAACCACTGGACCTCCAGGGAAGTCCCCCTAAAACATTTTTTCTAACAACAGAGCATGAGCCCTGCTGTCATCGGCCCTCTCTAGAGACAGACGGCACAAAAGAAAAAAGACAAATGTTTTCTCTTCGCTTGCAAAATAACACCAAGTAGCACTGGGACCTTAAAGATTCAGTGCGTCAAAGCCAGGCCAAGAAAGGGATACCCAGTAGATGGCCCATGAAAGATTGGGACCTGCTGGAAGGACAAATGTGTATCATGTAAGTTAACACCCCCAGGTGCCCCATGGCAGCTGAGCAGACCTGTCTGTGGGCAGATACAGATGCCTCCTCGGGAGCTGCAGGTCCTCATGGTGAGCTCTAAGCCATAAGGGGGCGTATGTCAGGTGACAGCAGAGAAGTCTGGGTGGTTGCTATCACTAGGGCTTAATCAGATTTTCTAGAACCCAGAACCCGGCAGTGCATGCGTGCTAAGCTATTACTCTATGGGGAAGGGACAGTGACATGCGAACCCAAGTCGGAAGATGGAGGCAAAACCGAAAGTGAGGCAGGGAAAGAGAAGCAAATAGCAGGTGATACATTACTGAGCGGGTCAGAGTGTCTCAAGGAAACACAGGTGGTTGTTAGTTACGTGGAGTGAGCCCTCCGTCTCATCTCCGCTGGCTCCTCCCTCTCTCTTTCCTCCCTTGGTCAGCGTTCACCCCTCCGTGCTCCCCGCTTCTGCTACCTGAGCCTCCGGGGAAACCACGGCGTCTGTGATCGAGTGGGGCCAGACCTGGGTGGTGAGCTGCTGTGACCACCAATCCTTCTGTGTACGAGGGAAGCTTTGCCTAAGCCCCCGGGGGAGGCAGAGGCAGTCTGTGAGTTAGGAGATGAGACGGCAGAGGCTGCGGCTGTAGTTCTACATCCACGGGAATGGTGTGACTGATGGCTGGACCGCTGCAGCTGGGAAGGAGGAAGACAACCCAGGCAGATGGGGTGGGTGGGGCCAACCAGACCTGGGGTGACTACGGTAGGCGTCCTGTGCAGCTTCCGGGGTGCCGGAAGTCAGCATCAACTGGGAAACATCATAAAGGAAGATGCAAAATTTCAGCAGGGACACAGACTCCTAGACTGGGATCAGCGGAGGAGCTGTTAGAGACCATCTCCACGTTAAAAAAAGCTTCAGATGGAAGAGGTTAGATGACTTGCCCAAACAGAACACGAAAGAATCCAGCATCCTTCGTTTTCTCAAAGCAATGCTGGTTTTTGTTTCTAGTTTAGTTTTGTGTTTTTTTTTAATTAAAAAGCTGTACATTTTGGGGATAGTCTGAGTAATTTAGAAAATTTTTCTCTTAGAGCTTTTTCATATTCATGATTGTATATTTTAATACCTTTATGATGATTAACTACATAGAGATTTATAAGCTTTCAAAAGCAATATCTCAACATATCTCCAGGAGTTATATTTACATGGAACAATCTGACTGCAGGAATGTTAACAATTATATTAGGGGTTATGTTCATAAGTCTGAAGAAGAATGATCTACCTCAACTTAATTAGGATGAAAGCCACTTCAGCAAAGCAGTATATATCTTCTTTCAACCTAGTTATGTTTGATTAAGGATTGTATGAGAACTTTCCTCACACTTCGCTTTTCTTCTGAGGTTTTTGAAAAGCTTAAGGGAAAAAAGTATTTATTATAAGAGCTTTGAAACCAATAGCTTCCCTGTTTATAAAGTGTGGCGAACACTAGAGCCAAAAATCAACAATTTAAAAAACATTTTTTGGGTTGAGATCCCCTGGCTCATATTGGCTCAGAAGTAAATAGCATGGCACCCTTCAGAGAATATTTTGGCCTTTATCTGTGTTTGGGCCTGCATTTCTTTGGGCATAAAGAGTTGATGAATTCTGTTTTATGTAAAATTCAAAAAATTCATGTAAATTTAACAAATTCTGCATATAAGCATGATTAGAGTTATATAATATGTTTCTTACATATTTATGTGTGCATATATATATATATATATATGAATTCATCAACAACTCTATATGCATAAGCAAGAGATATAACAGGAGTAACTTAAGATCTCTTTTTAACACCTTGCGGGTAACGTAGACTCATAATCAAATATCCATCACTAAGAAGGGGTGACTGGTGTTTATTTCAGGTGCTGTGTGGACATAAACACCATACACTTTTAGAATTAGGAGCATAGCCATGTTTGTAAATCGAGTACACTGGAGTCAAGAAACCCTGAATGAATGTCCTTAGGTCACAGACCCACTTTTAGGCAAACATGCATCTTTTCAAACTTCTGACTATTCACATAATTCCTTATCTCTGTGCTTTCAGGCATTAAGAGTCAAAATAAGATTTTTTTCCCCCCATGGCATTATTTGGCTAAGAAGAGCGTAATCCTTGAGTGTTACTGACATTCTAGTGTCCAGTTTTGAGCTACAATTGAATTAAGGCTCTGCCACTTGCAAGTTTCATAACTTTTTGAGTCTTCGTGTCCTGGTCTATAAAATGGGGATAAACACCATGCCCACTTCATAGATTCATTGTAAAGATTAAATGAATGACTTCTATAAAGCACTTGGTGATGAGTACATAGTTAACACTTAATAAATACTGATTTAAAAATTATTATTGTTTCAATTGTGAGATAACTTTATAAAATACTTGCCCTTAGAATCCCTCTAT
The DNA here is from genome assembly GCF_963930625.1 of Muntiacus reevesi. Taxonomy (NCBI): domain Eukaryota; kingdom Metazoa; phylum Chordata; class Mammalia; order Artiodactyla; family Cervidae; genus Muntiacus; species Muntiacus reevesi. The sequence continues at coordinate 57,758,284 of NC_089258.1, read as the reverse complement.
ACATCACATGGCCTCTTCTCTAAGTTGACTTTTATCTGCCCTGATCAGGAAGAACCCTGGCTGTGTAGTTGCAGCTTCCAAGTGGAAAATAAAGCTTATGCAGAAGGAGATGCTAAGAGGATGTAAAATGGGGAAACCTTCAGGGCATGGTCATTCAGTTAGTTTCATTGGCTCAGTATAGATTTCAATCCATTAGTTTCCCAACTATTTTAATGAAATGATCTAGGATTATGCTTTTTAATTAGACATGGATTTGTGATCGCAAAGGCAGCTGTAGCTCTTTACCTGAACCTTTAGGTCATCGTGTATTACATCCTTGCTTAGGTTTCCCAGAATTAAACTTCACTATCATAGTTAGAAACCTCAACTATGAAAATGTCAAGAGGCTTCATATTTTCCCTTGAGTCTGTAATAGATTGTTTATGGAACTTCAAGGCCACGGGTCAGGCTCAGCCTCTTCCAAAATCCCTTGTCTTGTGAAGAAAGCCAGTCTCCCACATTCAAGTGAGGTTTTCATATTTGAATCCTGTGCCATTATGTTGGTTTCTGGGTGGAGAACTGACAGAAGTGTTTTTCTATTACTTAGTACCCTTTAGCTGAATACTGCAAACACACACATGCACACGCACACACACATATTTTAAATCTCTCTGTTTTATCATTATTTTGAGCAATGCTCATATAAAATTTTTACTTATGTAAGCATATTCTAATGTTCTGTTGACAAATTCTTTTTTCTAGTGTAGTCTATATTTCTCAGGAGAAAATGTCTATGGGCCACCAAATATAACATAACATGGTTTCACTCCTTCTTCTACTGAACAAGTCAATAAAATTTTAAGCTACACTGGAATGGAAATATCCTTTTATTTTCCTTATACTAGCAACCTTTGATAGTCACTTGCATGCTTTATTTCATTCCATCTCTTCTCATAAAGTTATTGCCAATTAATTTTGAAGATATTTTTGATGTTTTATAATAACTTCCATGGTTAGGCTATTTTATAACTGATAAACATTTTTACTTCGGGAGTATGTCTGAAAAACAGTAGTGCAGTTGCTAGCAAAAATGATTATTTTTTTTATCATGTCCAAAATAAATCAAATGTATAGTGGTGTTCCATGATATCCAAATTAAGTCATTTTGGGTGTTAAAATTTCTAAGGCCCAACACTGAAATTATTTTATATAGAAATATTTATATTCCCTGTTTTGGTAAAATGAAGAGTAACTCTCATTTTAGGGTCTAGTAGCATATAGAGGGGTAGCATATTCTCCTAGGAGAATGGTATACACATTTAACGTTGCTCGAATAATATGTGTATACTTTTCTTCACTTCATGAATAAACTTTTCAAGAGCAAGGGGGCATATTTTGCTCATAAACATCTCATAGAAATGGACATAAGCTAAAAGGACACTGTAATATACATATGTCCATCTAATTAGGGTCTCATGTATATACCTTTATATTTTGTGTTTACTTAGGATGTAGAAGTTGGTTTACATGTTATTTTATCATCTGACTATCTCTTAATTGACATTTCCAATGTCATAACTTTATATTCATATTATCCATTGGTTAATTCTAGAACTATCTGTTGAGCATGTGTCATGTGCAGGAACAGGCTTACAGTCCAGTAAGGGAGTTAGACATTATCTATGTGATACAAAAACATCAAGTGCCTTCTGAATCAAACTGAAGAGTAGTTATTTCCATTAGAACTATAGTACTGAATTTTACTACATTTTAGCTTTGTATTGATTAAAAGAAAAATTATTTGAGAATTAATATTAAATGAAAATTAAACATCAAGATTAAATATTAACTGAATGGACTGCCCTGTGAAAATCCTTATAAAAGCCTATGAATTAAGTACTGTAATTCCAATTTTTTATATAAAGAAACATTAAGATAGTATTCTACAGTCATATAGTTGTAGACATGGATAATTCTTTTGTATCTCATATGTAGTAGTGATCTATTACTCAAAATAGTTCTTTCCCAAACCATTTTATTTTTAAAAGTGTGTTTAAGGCATATGTTAATTACGTGGTTTAGTAGTGCTAATTGCTTAACTCCTCACATTTGAAAGGATTTAATTAGGCAAACTTAAAAGCACAGAAGCTACTGTATTACAAGCAGATAATCCAGGAGCAGTGTACATGAAGCCCTTTAATTAATTTCAATGACCAGTTTCTGGAATGTTTAAGCTTTGCTGGAACTTTCAGGAACAAAGGGGACAGTGACCTCCCCATGAAAAGAATGCTGTGAATAAGCTGATCAGTTACTTATCAGTCCTGCTATTGTAGCTGTGCCAACCAGACATGTTCGCATTAGTTGGACATGATGTGCTGTGGTAGATACTCAGACAGGAGAGATAAAAATAAAATTATGACTTCATTCTCCATGGATAACTTAGCCTTTGTTCTTTGGAATTAGCCATTTTAAGACCATGTATGAGAACAACACAATTCAGAAAAATGTTCCAGATTGTACTGTAACAGTTTTAATACTCTGTAACAGGTAGAAAGCTGAGATCTTAGAAATATCAAACCTGCTAAACTCTGCTATTATGAGAGAAAAAGAATTTTTCAAAGAAGTGAAGACAAGTTTCAGAAAATATTTAAACCTCAACCATCACACTCGACTAATGATTAATGATGAAGAGTTTCACTTGGTTCCGCAACAATTTCCAACTTAGAGTTTGAAAATGGGTAATGATAAGACTGACTAGCCAGAGAACATCAGTAATAGTGATAATAACATTTAACATTTATTGCACAGATGGTATGTGCTAGACTGTACTAAGCCCTTCATATGAATTATTTCATTTAATTTGTAGCCCTGCTAGTTAGACGTTATTAGTAGTTCCAATTTAGAGATGAGGAAATTAAGGTCTTTATAGCTTTACAGTTTTGTTTCTGTTCAGCCCCGGGTAGACACACAGGGAATGCATTTTTTCAGCACCAGTAACATGACAGAGTACAGTGGAAAGAGCAGAACTTTGAGAGTCAGGAGACCTGCATTCTGTTCTAGACTGTAAACTCCCTAAGGCCTCTATCTTGGTTACCATTCTATGCCCACACGTCTCCTAATACCTGTGACATAATAAAAACTTAATGAGACTTTCTAGAATGACCGAATGAATGAATGGGCTGCTAACTCAGTGTATAATCTCAGCCCAGTTGTTTAATCCCTTCAGGCTCCACTCTTTTTTTTTTTTTAATTTCTTTCCTATTTTGTATCTTCCTTACTTCCACTAATGAGTTCAGATGTCATAATAAAAGGTACAACTGCATAAGACCTTTAAAATAAGGATAAAAGATTAAGAGGGATGTACATTAAGTAGGAAAAATCAGATCTAAAGTCAACGGTAAGAATAGCTGCTACATTTGAGCATGAAATTTAGACTGAAAGTTGCAACAGAAAAGGAGCATCTGCTTGCAACCACCCCACCTACCAGCTCTTCTGCCACAATTTGGGCAGAGCATTCTGCACCTGAAAGGATTCTTGGAGAAAAGAAAAAGCCCCAAATAACAGCTTTGCTGTCTAATTATTTTCAATCATCAAATCATTCCAGTTCTAGATGATCACGTTAGGTCCGTTTTAGAGCATATAATCAGAAGTCCAAACAGCAGAAGAACCATGCATAGGAAAAAAACAGGCTTTCCCTAGTGAAATCTGAGATACTCTACTGAATGGAGAGAGGATCTTCCTGACCAAGGGATCAAACCCAGGTCTCCTGCATTCCAGGCGAATTCTTTACCTTCTGAGACACAAGGGGGAATGAATGGAGAAACTGGAATAGCTCAAAAATTAGGGATGAGGTCTAAAGGACAGGTTTAAAAGATCAGAAAGAACCAAGTCACAGCAAATTCTAAGTCTCCTCAACTTAGGAACACAAATCATACCTGACCTTCACCAGCAGAACTGTTATGGGAAACAAGAGAAACCATGAGAGAAAGAATAGAAGAATGTTCTGTCACTGTCACACCAACCTAGATTAACATGATCTCTCACTGTTCTAGGGAGGTTGTTTGTTTGGGGTTTGGGCATAGCAGTTTGATAAGAAAAGAATCTGAACCAATGATGAGAAAGGTAAATAATTAACTACGTTACTGAGACAAACAGCAGTAATCTGAGTTATTCAGGTTATACCTTGAAAAAAGAAGCATTAGTACCAGCAAGACTCCATCCTGAGACGCTTTTTTCTTTATCCTGTGGACCTCAGCGTCTTTGCCTTTACTACAGAAGTTGCTCTTCTTAAACTGGACGAGACTGCATTTCAGAGATCAAAAGGAAATCTTTCCAACACACTAGACATGCTCTTATTTCTTCAGTGTTTATGATCGTGTTTGTTCAGCTGTTTCCTCCCATAACTCTTTTCTGTTTGCAGACTCAAAATTAGATACTGGGTAATTCAAAGAACGATTCAGCAAAAATGTGCTTTATCACCTCATAGGCCCTCAACATGTATGCTGGAGTTTCTGCCTTTATATGATTATCCGGCAGATTCATTAATCAGGAAACTTCCAATAGCTTAGTGTCTCATTCTCCAAACTAAAGTCTGAGAGCATCTAGATGGCCAACCAGAAGGTGAATTTTCTCACTATTTTTCTTTCAATTTTCTACATCTAAATTAATAATAGCAATTAAAGAAATTGAAATAACAAAAAATGTGAAAAAGAAGTGAAAAGCTTCCCTGGTGGTAAGGAATCCACCTGCCAGTGCAGGAAATGTGGGTTCGATCCCTGGGTTAGGAAGATTCCCTGGAGGAGGAAATGGCAACCCACTCCAGTATTCTTGCCTGGGAAATCCCATGGACAGTGGAGGGGGTCGCAAAGAGTCAGACACCACTTAGCAACTAAAACAACAACAACAAATTAATAATAGTAATCAGAGAAATGGAAATAACAAAAAAAATGTGAAGAAGTGAAAAGAATCCAACTTGACTTGCAAAATTGCCAGTATAAATGTGCAATCAAGGGATATGCAATTACAACTGTGCCTGAACAAAATTAGGGTCCACCAAGATCTCAAAGAGACGGAATGAGAGACAAAATTAAGTTTTACCAAGGTCTATGCAGTGCCATACACAACCTTCAGAGAAACCCAGCTGCACTGTACAAGGCTAAGAGACAAATGGCTTTAAAACAGAGCTTTATTTAGCAACCGTATTACACAGTTCACGTGTGGAGCTTAGCATCTAGTATGTTAATATGAGGCCACATTAATAGAGGCAGTAGCAAGAACTATGACTGTCTCATCCTTTGCATGAGTTTGAGAAAAGTTAGAGCAATCTTCACAGTTTAAGAGCGAAAAGAAGATATTCAAAGGACAGTTGAAATGATTTTAAAATTATTATAAACTGGGCACAAGTTTTGGGGACTAGGCACAGTGAGTTCACAAAGAGAATGTGTATAGAACACGAAGTGGATAGATTAGATCTGTTCTGTTGTCTCATACCACAGCAATGGGACCATGGGTAGAAACTGGGAAAGCATACCCCACTCACACATGAAGTCCCTGACAACAGAAGAGGCTGCTCAGGAATGCAGGGGGCCCTCATCACAGGAGTCGGTCCAGCCAATAAAGGCTGGTGGGCTTTGTCAGGGTCCTAAGCAGAGCTCAAGCACAGGCAGTACTTCAATCAGTTGACCTGCAAAGACCTCTCCCATCCTGAGAATCTATCTTTCAATGAAAGAAATGGAAATTGAAGGGTGATCAATGCGGAGACAAGAGATATTTAATAAGGAATCGATGTACTCTGTTATGTGTCTGCTTCTTGGGCCATGTGGGACCTGATCGTGCCATGATTGTGGGTGGACCATAACTCCTTGCTATTCTAGGATGCTCTTCAGGTTCTGCTATCATGTGGTGCTTAACTGCTATCAGAGCAGCTTTATCTCTTCTTTCCTTGCGTTATAGAAGAAAAATGAAATGACAGTGTGTCTCAAGGATTTCTTAAAGGTCATTGCAAGCTCCAGATGATGATGATGATGATGATAATTTTAGAGGATGCAAAAATACCTCCTATCTTCCCTTCAGGACCAAGTGCTCCCCCACCCAGCCCTCCACCCCCACCCCAAGAGTGTATATTGTTGAAGGTTTACAACTCAGTCTCCTTCCACAAATGCCTTTACCCAAAGTTATGCCCCCTTCATGTAGGTGCCAGTGGTAAACAACCCCCTTGCCAATGCAAGAAATGTAAGAGATGCAGGTTGGATCCCTGAGTCAGGAAGATCCCCTGGAGGAGGGCTTGGCACCCCCCTCCAGTAGTCTTGCCTGGAGAATCCCATGGACAGGGGATCCCGTGGGTTATAGTCCATGGGCTCACAAAGAGTCAGACACAACTTAAGTGACTTAGCATACATGCACGTAGGCGGCCTGCACGCAATGAGTGGATGAAGGGGTATAAAGGCCCAGTCTGCCTTGGCTTTACTTGGCACACACGGAAAGCGTAATCTTAGCACCACAGCTTCCTGTGTCCTCTGCGGACACTTCATCAGGGTTCACCTTCCCTCTTGGTTCAGTTTTCCTTCTTCCACTCTCCTACAGGTATTATAACTAAGGGTACTCCCCAGTAACCTTGTTGAGTAAAGCCCCACCTTACCATCTGTTTCTAGAGAACCAACCACAGCACTGATGATGATGACGGCGACAAAGATGGTGCTGATGGGGGACGGGTAGGTAGTGCTAGCAGCGGAGAAGGGAAACCAACTGCATTTCATTTGCATTATCCCTTATACTAGCAAATGCAAAGACTCTTCAGATCCTCATAATAACATGCAATGGGTAGGAACCGAAATAATCCCCAATCTATAAAGAAGGAAATTGAGAAACTTAAAGTTGGTGATGTGTCCATGATCCCAGAATTAGGAATAAATTTTACAGTAAATCTTGTCTTCTGGTTCTCATTTTAATGTTATTTCACTTAATGTTAGTGGCTGACACTTCAGAGAACTCAAGGAAATATTTCTTGAGTAAATAAGTGTGATTTCACTGGCTTTTTATTCTTCCTTTTCTCCCACTGACCCTGCAAATCACGCAAAGGTAGAATGTTATCTGATTTTGCAAGATAATTGTAATTTCAAGTATTCCGAATTCTGTTTTCAATAAATCTGCTTATATTCACCAACTAACAGAACAAATTTATTTTGTTCAGAAAATATGATTTGTATAAGAATAATGTAAAAAGGCAAAGAAAATGAAAAATTTCAAAAGGAAACTCAAGAAATATTTCCACAACATGTTGACATACTGTGCTTTTTTTTTGCATCGATGTCTATCATAAACCAGTATAACTTGAATAACAGGTATTAATAGTCAATAAATGCACCTCGGCTTGATGAGTGTACCTTATGGGTCACTCTAATTAAAAAGTATTTCTACCAAGTCCTAAATGTAAAGGAAAACATTAGAGAAAATTCGTAGAGCATCTGAGTGCTAAGAGATGTTTCTTAGGATATTCACACATTTGTTGTTGTTTAGTCGCTAAGTCGTGTATGGCTCTTTGCGACCCCACGGACTGTAGCACACCAGGCCTCCTCATCCTTCACTATCTCCCAGAGTTTGCACAAACTAATATCCATTGAGTCAGTGATGCTATCCAACCATCTCATCTCTGCCATGCCCTTTTCATCCTGCCCTCAATCTTTCCCAGCATCAGAGTCTTTTCTGATAAGTCAGCTCTTTGCATCAGGTGGTCAAAGTATTGGAGCTTCAGCTTCAGTCCCTCTAATGAATATTTAGGGGTTATTTCCTTTAGGATTGACTGGTTTGATCTCTTCGCTGTTCAAGGGACTCTCAAGGGTCCTCCAGCACCACATGGAGAATGCATGAAATTCTCCAGGCAAGAATACTGGAGAGGGTTGCCATTTCCTTCTCCAGGGGATCTTCCCAACCTAGGGATGGAATCCAGGTCTCCTGCATTGCAGGCAGATTCTTTACCCTCTGAGCCACCAGGGAAACCCATTGTACATGCATGAATGTGGTGAAAGAATTTACAAGAATTTGAGTCCACATTTGATGAGGTGTCACTGACTTAAATAATGCTGATTAAAATGTTGCTGCCCTACTTTGATTCTGCTTGAATTAAGTTCTTGTTTGGCTTCTTAAGCCATGGACCTGAAATGTTTTCAGGCTAGTTTGTTTCATTAACTGCAGAAGACTCCCTGGGGTGACCTAAGTTATTTCACTTTGTAGGGGTTTTAGAGGAAGATGTTCTATAGCAGAGAGAATAAATCTTAAGCAAGTGAAATCACTGCAGCTGAGAGAAAATCAAAACCATTATTCCTCTTTCTTCACAGTGGACTTAGACCCAGTGTATAGAACAGCTGGAAGCAGAAATTGTTTCATTCATGTCAGGAGCAACTCTGTAGTTTAATATTAAAGTCATAACTGTTGCTAGTGAAATAACTTAGCATTTAAAGCCTAATATGCTTTCTCCCTCACCACAGCCCTATGTGAGTGCCTCAAAGCATTGAAAAAAATATAATACTTTATATTTTATGATGCAGAAACTATAATGAGAACAATCAAAATGATTTATCCTAGATAAATGGCGAAAAAAAAAAATCGCTGAAAACATCACCATTTCTTTATAGCTAACTTCCAGTAATCTGATCCAAACAAACCACAGGAGTCTCTACATTTACAGAAAATTAATTTACAAAATGTTTCAATAAGAAATTTCATATGGCAAAAATATCATGTAATTCTCTGACTTTGGACATCATGATTTTTGAAGCCTAATTTCTCATCTCTCACATAAAAATAATTCCTACTTGGCAGGCCTCTATGAGAAACCGATTTAATATTTATAAAACTTGTAGCATAGTGCCTGGCACATGGTAATCTGCTCAATAAATTACACTGACACAGCAAAGGGACCATTACACTATGCTCTGAAATTGCAAATGATTTTCAACACAGAAAAAAAAAAAAAAAAACCACTGAACAAAATGAACAACAAAAAGATATTCTCCATGTGCCTGATAATTCTCTGAGATTTTAGGTACATTTGAAAGATGCAATAACTGCTTTAGATGACTGGTGTCCGAAGCTGCTATACTTGACCTATAACCAGAAATGACGTAAAGTCTGAGAGAGTCTGGATTAAGAAGCAATGCTTGCCTTTGTAGATGCGATGAAATCATACATGTGTTCTCAGAAATCGATGGCTAAAGAGAACATGGAAGCCTACAGGCAGATCTCAGAATCCACACATGGGCATCAGACTGTCCACACCCACATGGGAGGGGGACACATTTTGAAGTGAGAATATATGGGCCTGGAGAGTTTTGCTTTGGAAGATTCTTCTGGAAAAAAGCATTCAGTCTGGAAGAGAATTGGTAGGATCTCGTCAACATATCAGTTATATCCGTTTGTGTTGTCGCTGTTTCAATTTTATCATGATAGATTCAGTCTATATCTGGTAGAAGAATCTCCTAGGCAATTCAGTGGAGGGAAAAAAGGCATCTAAATAAACGTCCTGTTTGATATTATCCATGCTTCAGTTCTTTGCAGCCCCAACTCTGAATTGAGAGCTACAACTTTTTGCTCCAAAAGAAATGATAATTACAACACTATAACTGTTATGGGTTGAATTGTGCTCCCCAAAGAGGTATGTGCTGCATGCTCAATCGCTCAGTCACGACGGAGCATACACACAGCAGCAGCGTAAGCTGCAGACTGTTCATTTCAGGATATTTCTCTTCAACAGCCAAACAGAATTTTGAGATCCAATACACTGAATTCTCGACTTGGCCTTTATACCTAACCATAGACAAAGTCTGACTCATTTGTTTCAAAATCTCAATTCCATAAGTATATGACCTTGAAAAAGACCAGATAAGAATCACACCCAATGCCTACATTTATTCTGTTCCTCTCTCCTTTTACTATAATTTATGACTAACACTCCCCTCCCAGTCTGATGTGAATTGAAAAAGTCTCATAAAACAGGTTTCCACCTTCTCATTGAAATTATATTAATCAAAGTTTCCCATGGAGAGCAGAGCAGTAAAACTCACATTTTTCTTTGATGTTTTCATATAGTCAGTTCATTATTCCTATTTCAATAACCATTTTCTTATAGAAAATATGTCCATTTATTGAAGAGTATACAATGCAACACAAAGAAAATTTGTATATAATCCAATCACTCATTATTAAATAATGGGTAATGTTTAGTATAAATCCTGTATTTCTCCATGAAAATATATTCCAAATTTTACTTACAAAAATGAAATTGTGCTACCGCATATTTTTATGGGTTTATTGCTGTTGCTATTTGTTTAAATATAATATGAACGTCTTCTGTGCTATAAATAGGACAATTCTATATTAAAAGTCAAATAGGATCTTGATTCCTCTTCTCATGTCTTTCAGAATGCTCAAGTACACCATGAAACTACCAAAGAGACACAGTTTACAGCGTCTCCCACACTGTTTTTGGCCTGTGGGGCCCTTTTGGGATGGCCTCTCATAGAACACATTAGTAGATATCATACTTCATAATTACTGTTAGAGACTAAACATATCCTGCAGTGTAAAGGAGTAGGCTGTTCAGTCACTCAGTCATGTCCAGCTCTTTTGCGACCCCATAGACAGTAGCCCGCCAGGCTCCTCTGTCCATGGAATTTTGCAGGCAAGAATACTGGAGTGGGTTGCCATTCCCTATCCCAGGGGATCTTCCCCAGCCAGAGATCAAACCTGCTCTCTTGCATTGGCATGTGGATTCTTTAACACTGAGCCACCCTAGATGTAGAAGAACCATAATCGATTTAATCACTTCCCTATGACAGAATTCAAGTAATCATTATCTTTAATGGATTCCCTGCCTACTTTGGAAAGTTCCCATTCTATTTCTAAAAGAAAATAATCGTCTTTCAATAATTCGAGGATGCATGCTTTCTGCCATTGAAACATTTCAGAAAACCATATGCTTCTCAGCCAGGCAGCAGCAGTCCTGACACTCGTGCCATGTGTGTGGACAGTGACACTCACTGAACACCCGGGAGCGTTCTGAACACAAGAGAGGCCCAGCCACTTCACGCGGCGCTCCTGCGCCAGCGGCTCTCCTGGTGGCATAGAGCAGCGACTGGCAAACGTCAGGCGTCCTTGAATTTCCCGGAATAACAGCAGAGAACATGGAAGCCCAGCCTTTTCAGAATGAAGCATGACTTGGGGCTCTGTCTTTACCACTTTTCTAAGTGATTCTAAAACTGGCCAAGTTTTTGGTTTTTTGGCCAAGCCTTTTTTTTTTTTTTTTTTTTTTTTTTAATGTAAAACCATTTGTTTCATTCTAAATCCAATGACTTTCACAACAGTGAAAATTAGTGAGTGACTGGTCAAGGCGTGCCACTGTACACGGCATTGTTTTCTGACTGTGGTTGGGACCTGGTCTTAATCCACAAAGGTGGCAGGAGGGCTTGGGGACCAAGAACATAGAAACACACACAAAAGAAAGGAAAACTACCTCGGCAGAGAGGCAAGGTGGTAAGCCTGCAGTGGGGGTGAGAAGGGGCTCCCTGGCAGGGCTGGGCCGGCAATCCCAAGCCCGCTCTCCTGCCCCAGCTCCTGGCAGAGGGTGAGTGGAGACCTGCAAGGTTCAAGGTTAAAGGCCAAGTTTTTAAAATTACACTAAACAGGTGACAATACTGTGTGTGTCACAGGGAAGGAGGGCATCTAAATGTCATTCAGAGGAATTGAACACTGAACGTGAGGAATTTTAAGAATATCTTAACTACTTTTTTCTTTCTCTTTTGTGTGCCCAGAGTGAGAGATGATATTTACTCTGCATCCATTTAAAAGAACTCTTCCAACAAATGGTATTCAAACATAAAATGGAACATTGTGTCACCAGTTTATTGGCAAGCTTTTTTTTTTCTCTTTAGAGGAATGTAAAATAAGGACATGTCTTATGATTTATGAGTCCTTCATTTTGCTGGCAAGTCTTTGGCACCTGATCTAATACCTCACATAAAGATGTTCAATAAAGGTCTGATGATAAAAAGCCATCAAAACACCCAGCTCAAGAAGTTGCTCCACGAAAATGTATTGCCTCGGTAAATGTGTCCCAGAGTTATCTTCCTAAAGTACAAATATGGTCACATCTTTGGTCTTTTAAAAACTCTGTTACGGCTTCCCATTTCCTGAAAGTCCAAAGTCCTTAAGAAGTGGAACGAGGCATTTCACAAACTGCCCCACTGCTTCCTTTTCAGTCTCATCTCCTCTCCTGCCTGCCCCGGCCTGTGTTTCCGCCACACTCAACTGAGGTCCTACAAACTTCACACTTGCTCTCCTATCCCTGAGCTGTCACTTGGGCTCTGCTGGTTATCCTGTCCCCCAATTCCCAGAATGAAAAACCCCTCCTAGTCCTCTTAGCCCACGTCGAGTACAGCCCCCGGTCATTTTTCTCTGGCTCCCTGGGCACAACTGTACCTGAGAGCAAGTCCCATTGTAATGTAACTACTTGAGTCACTTGTCTTCTCCTCTCTCAGAAGGAGAGCTGTAATTTAGTAACCTGACACCGGATGAGGTTGTTGGCAGGTAGTACAGGTTAGAGGCATGTTTGTTGCATTGAATAGAGGGGCAGCCATGAAGGAAGATGCAATTAACCCAGGACTTCCCCTGCCTGCTCATTCTTTAATTTGTTCAGCCATCATGTCTGTTTCTGCGTGCCAGGTGCTATGCTAAGCAATGGAAACAGGGTGACGATGAAACAGAAATTATTCCTGTTCTGACAAAATTTATAATCCAGCAGCAACTGGGGTGCCCCAGGGCCCTGTCGGTGAGCATCATCACTTTCAAAAGTCCAGTTGTAGAAGCCTTGAAGAAAAATGTGACTTTTTCCTGAAAGGGCCACCCTGAGCTGGGTCATATTATCTAATTTGATCCTCATCAAAGTCCTATGAGGCACTCAGGGGATACATTCACTTCACCCAATTTATGAAAGAAAATCCACCAAGGTCCCTCGAATATCTTACACTTGGCTCATGTCATTCCCTTGGTTTATAGATTTTTTTTTTTGTCTTTCCCTCATCAAGGCCTCCATATCTTTCAAGTTCAGGTATCAGCTCTTTATCCCTCCTCTGGTAAAGTTGGTATGAAATGATATTCTGTGCTAATTTAAACCCACAAGGACTGTTTACAGAGTTAATCGTCTTCCTTTGATGTAGAAGAGGCCTACAAGGAGAACATTCTATTCAACTATCATTTCAAGGGAACTATCCGGCAATTAGGACTTTCGACAGCATGAGAAATGAATTCTGCTCTGGGTAGATTTGGTAGAATAATTACCATTTTGGATTACAATTCTACCCTGAAAAAAAGGGAGCTCCCATCCAGTGTGCTGTGTGCATGCTTGCTAAGCCGCTTCAGCCACGTCCAACTCTGTAACATCATGGACTGTAGCCCACCAGGCTCCTCTGTCCACGGGATTCTCCAGGCAAGAATTCTGGAGTGGGTTGCCACGCCCTCCTCCAGGGGATCTTCCCGACCCAGGGGCAGAACACGTGTCTCCTGTGGCTCCCGCATTGCAGGCGGATTCTTTATCACTGAGCCACCCAGGAAGCCCCTGCAAGGGCACACAGGTTGTTCATTTCTTCTGGCTGTGTATGCCGTCCCTGGGAGGCTTTCAACAGTGCATCTACTAAGTCGAGTACATTTTGTGCCTTTGATTTTTAGTTTGTTTTCAACATTTTTCTCATTTGGTATCAAACACTTGGATTCTAAAATATGCACCAAATCATGTATTACTCAGACCTCATTATTTGTTCACTTTGATGAATAAATCTTGCCGAACAGTTACATCAGAAACAAAGGTCTGGAGGGCAAAGGGCGACCCCCGCTAATTTGCATTCCTCTGAGATTTGTGTGTTTGGCTGCTGAGGGCTTTGGCAACTGCCTCTTCAGAGCTCGCAGAGCCTGCCAAGTTTCACCTCATGCCTCATGATTTGTTTCGGTGGCTCAGGTGAAACCAGCGGCATTTATTTTAGAGGGCTTCTCTCCGGGAGTTGTTTGCCCAGGCTGATGGGGCTTCGTCACTGATTCAGTCATGTGGTGACGCCTGAGCCCCGTGGTTTGCTGTGGGGTCGGGCTCTGTGCCACGTAGCCCGTAGGTACCCGGGAGCCGCCGTCTCCACGAGGAAACAACGGGAGGTGGAAAAGGTCCCTCGAGAGACACTCTGTTCATCGGGTCAGAGTGCCTCTCAGAGAACAAAGCCCGGCCCCTTGTAGGAGAGCAAAAAAAAAGCCACCAGCCGCCTCTTTCTAGGTAGCTTTTCAAGCTTATCATTATGAAGTACAAACAGTCAAATTCCTTGGGAGCAAGTGCAGCCTTTGCTATACGAATAGCAGGACGAATCTCTCACGCTGTGGGCTTAATCTTAATAAAAGCCAAGGGCGCTTTTCTTTGCGGGTGAGGAAAGGCTGGAAGGGGGAGCAAGCAAGATGTATTTGCTTGGGGTGGGGGTTGCCAGGGCTGAGGGACTGGTGGGTGTGGAAAGTTCACTGTGGGTTAGGTTTTTTCCTTCTGCTATTGGCTAACACTATTTCTTCCCCCCACCTGGTACTGACACATATTAATGGACATTTTCAGATAAAGTCACACTTGAAAGCACCTGCAGTTAAAGGTATCTGCAAGCCCAGAGCTTGACAAACCTGAAATGCTTAAAGCAACGTTGTTATTATTAGCCAGTGAAGACCATGTTTTCTGTATTTAAGCCTGGCCAAATCTTCTTTCTGTACCTTCTGTTACAGTTTCCTCTTTCCTCTTCATCCAGAGGGGATACAGAATTTCTAGTGGGTTCTCATAACTACCAGTGGAATTTACTTCTGTGGTACACATATGGTATTTCTGTGTTAACAGATTTCACTTTATATTCAGCTTTTAAAAACATTTTTATGTAGCTGATATTTATATTCTTATCATTTGCCCTCTAGTAAGATTTTATTCTTCTGTAATAATTTTCTCATTTGTAATTCAATCAGTACATGGATGTCCATAAAACCTTCACTCTGCTGGATTTGTTTTGGTTCCAGGTACCTCTGATTTATCAAGGTCATTCTGGATCCTTATCAAGCTTAGACTTCCTCAGAGGATATGAAGGCATTGATTAATAGCCTGTGAGTCAGTTGGCTTCCCAGCATATATTTCTCGGAGGATGGAAGTTTAGAAATAAATCCCATTTGCTTAACAGAGGTACCCCAAGCCTCTTTCTAATCCCTTCCAGGGTAGTTGTCACACTTCCCATCTTGGTCCCACTTAAAAGCACATTTCTCATGTTATTGCTAACATATCTAATTATGCAAGATTTAGAAAGATTCTTTGGCATATTCTCTGTGTTGCTAGGAATTAAAAGATTCAGTCTAAGCTTTATAACAGTCTGTACTGTCCCATTAAACAAACCATGCTCAAGTTCTGTTCTCTTAGTGTACAAAGAGCTGCTTTGTTACAACAGGGATGGGGTCCCTTGGAAGACTGTCACCCAGCTGCAGAGGCTGTTGGGCTAGGCGTGACCGCAGAATATTGCTTCAATCAGCAGTGATCTTGCTGAATTTTTACAGCAGTGAAGGAAGCAGATTAAGAAGGATTTCTACATGGGAAACAAGGGATATGCGGCTTCCTATCAGGATACAGGAAAGCAGTAAATGTAGGGAAACAACAAACTTCTCTGAAAGTACAGAATGTTTCTAATACTCTCTACCAAAGTAGCCTCTTCCTAACACTGATCACTATCATCTTAGTCCAGAACTTAATAACTTTGTCTCTCATCAAGTAGTCTTACCTTAAATCTGTTTTTGCTCTAAACACTTGTTTTATTTCATCTTTTAAAACTTTTTATCTTAAATACAAATAACTTCAAACTTACAGAAAAGTACAAAGAATAATAAAATAAACTGGAATACTCTTCACCTAAGGTTCACTAGGCGTTAGTATTTTGCCACATCTGTGTTAGCCTTTGATAGGTTGATGGATAGATGTGTACATAGGTTTACATAAATCTAGTTGTCATCTATCTTTTTTTTTTTAGTTTTTATTTTTAATATTTATTTTTTTATCTGACTGTGCTGGGTCTTAGTCACAGCATGTAGGATCTAGTTCCTCGACCAGGGTTTGAACCTGGGCCCCCTGCATTGGGAGCTCAGAGTCTTAGCCACTGAACCACTAGCGAAGTCCCAATTTTTATTTTTAATTGGAGAATAATTGCTTTACAATGTCATGTTGGTTTCTGCCATACAACAATGTGAATCAGCCATAAGTATACATATGTCCCTATCTATTCTTATAAGTGGTAAATTGTACCATAAACATGCACACCTAAGATGGATACGTTAAAAAAAAAAAAGACAAATATATTAACTATCATGCATTATTATTCTTTCTGCTGAACCATTTGAAAGTACGTTGCAGAGTCCATGGCCCTTTACCCTAAACACTTCAACATATGTTTCCTAAGAACAAAGATACACATTTTAAAAATCATACTATAATACAGAATGGGAACAACAACATTAAATATCACAGAGTCCATATTCAAATGTACAAATTGTCTTCAGAGGAGACTTTATGGAATCTTTTTTCCTGATCTAGTGCCCAATCCAGGATCACACGTGGCCCAGTCTGTCTCCTAAGTCTCCTTTTATCTGCATCAGCTCCTCAGACCTTTTATTTTCATTTTTAAAGACACTTATTGTTTTCTTTCTAATTTTACAAGCAATATATGTTCATTGCAGACAACAGTTCCTCACCCTTTCTTTTTCTTTAATGATACTTGTTATTTTAGAGATAAAAGTAATAGTAATTTTGAAAGGCACTTTTGCTGACAACGTTTTAAAAAGTGAATGTGATTTATATGACTTTAGATTTTGTTTCAGAAAAATCATTCTTCATATTGTAGTGTGGCAGTATACACATTCATGCTGAAAAAAATTTTCAAAATTACGTGGAATTTTACCCACATTCTGCATAATAAAAACCGAAACAATTGACAGTGAGTTGCTGGTTTCCCTTTATATAGGATAACTTATTAACTATTAATTATGTAACAAATTTAATTATAATGTTTAAATATATTAAAATTTAAAAAATACTTTTCACAAACATTTTGTTTCAAATTCTATACTAAGACAACAAACCTCAATAGAGAAAACAGGCAAGAGCTATGAACAGGAAATGTAAGGAAGAGGTGACTCAAAAAACCATTGAACATGAAGAGAAGTTCAGTTTCATAAGTAACTAAAGAAATGCAAATAAAGACAATAATAAGAGACTGCTTTGTACCTATTATATTGGCAAGATTTTGAAAGCCATATAATGCCAAGGGTCCCTACTCCAGCTGGCGATGGAATCTGACTTAGGGCCGACCAGGTATACAGTTACTAGCAACTTATGATATATCTCATCTGACTCAGAAAGATGAGCTGGGAGAATCCTGTTTGTTTCTTGGGCCTCTGTATTTAGCAATGAGCAAGTTAGAAGGGAGAATAAAAGTCAGATGAGGCAGAGCAGAACCAGGGGGCCAGAGCAATGCATCCGGGTGGTCAGAGCAATGAGGGGAGAGGCTTGGGGCAGGTGAGGAAGCCTGATTCTGCAAAGAACACAGCACCCCCCCACCCACCTCCCCATCCCCCGCTGCACAGAGTGATTTATAACAATTAACAGGGGCCATGAGAGGCACCATGGGAGCAAAATGATCCATCTCAGTTCCTGCCTGCTTCCCAGCTCCTAATCCTGTGCGGCTGTGGGTATTCTCTAGCTCTCCCCTTCAATGGGGTATAGTGGGGGTGTACTGGGGCAAGAAGACAAGACAAAAGAAGACCTTCATAATTTAAAAGGAAAATGACTTCAAAGATGCTTAAGCTTAGCTAAACGATCAATCACATGTGAAAGTAGAATAAAGAGATTCTTGAACAGGTAGTAAGAATCCACCCTAAAATACCAATGAATTCAGGATGTTTCTCGATAATTTTTTTAAAAAATGCCAACATTTAATCAAAATCACTTAAATCCTTCTGAAGTTATAGTAAGTCAGTAACGCTTGGTATTGAAAAGATGAATTAAAACCCAGACTTTACACCATACAGTCTTTCAACATCTGTTCAGACAGTGTTCTAGGTTGTCACTAAAAGTGTATTGAAAAATTAGAATATTCCAAGCATGATAAATGAGACGTGGACCAGGTTGGCTGCAGGGTGTTGATGGAGCAGTAGAAGAGTCAGACAAGAAAGGAAAACTGCTAATAATCTAGAGCTCATGACAAGGATATAACAGTAGAGGCAGATTCCAGGTACAGTGGAGGCACAGAGAAGGCCACTGCAAACTCCACCCAGGACTGTCTTTAGGGAGGGGGTTTTTTTGAGCAAGGTGTGGAAAGATACAGTAGGAAGCAGCTTGGGATGCAGGCAGAAGGTGCTGGGGGGATGAACTTGATGGAGAAGCTTTTGGAACATCTGTAAGGCCGGGAAGCAAGAAATGGGCTGTCATTCAAAACTGCTGAAACATGGGGAGTGAAGACCAGAACCTGAGGCTGAAGTGGAAGGCAGGGGCAAGTTCAGGAACAGCAAACTCAAAACAACTTAAGGGAAAGGAACTCAGATCAGGGCAGGCTGAAAACAATGAGAAGTGGGAACAACCCACCGACTTTTCTGCAGCAGATGAGATAACCTGAGCAGGCTCAAACCGACCGAATGTGAATATGCTTGAAGACAGAATCAAAACGGGACCCCCAAATCTGCATGCACAGGATTCTTATGCACAGTAATGTTGGTAATTACTGCTGAAGCAGGAGTCCTAAAGTGGGGAGGGAAACACAATAGTTACAAAACAGTAAACCAATGACTACCAGCAAAGGAAGGAAGTATCTGTGCTTATAAGTGCAAAGTATTAATACAACTATTCCAATCAAGTTGCTAGAAACAAAAAGAAACAGGATGGTGTCTTGAAAGTATGTCAAATAGAATGTGACTGGTGACAGTATTGAAGGGTGGGGATTTTGCAGAAAGTATAAATGGTTCATGGTGGGTATTACGGGAACTTCCCTGAAGAGATGAAATTTTAAGGAAGTGTGGGATGAGATCCATCTAACTGAAGAAGTAAAACTATTCCTGCTTTGAAGGTAGTTTTAAAGCAAAAAAGTCTTAATTTGGTTTGGATTTTCTGAAGTATTTTAATATTATGAATAAATCATACATGAGTTAAAGAGTCATTTTCCACAGTAGGAGACAATAGGAATTTTTAGAATTTTAAAGTTTGTATTACGGAAAAGTATATTAAAGTAATACATGGAATCCATAAGCAACACCTCATTAAAATATCCTAACTGGTTTGGTTATTTTGGCCACATATAATGAGTCAAAGGAATTTGTTTCAGTTGAGAGGCTACAACACTATCATTGAAAAACATAAAGTATTGACATAACTGCCCATATTTGCCAGTCTCCTTGAGGCTATGAGGAAGGTAAACCCCGTTTTAACAATGGCTTCAATTACTGTTGCTACGGTGATTTGCATGTTATTAACCTGGATAGACACAAATCTGTGTATTGAGAAGGGCTCCCCTGGCTCAGAGTCACATGACTCCGATAACAGAAGTTCCTCCTGAAAGGTGAAAACTCAAGAGCACTTGTATTATGGGTGAAATATTGAGAATGATCACAGAAGCTACCCTCCTCCCAAAATGATGAGTTCGATGAAAAGAAATTAACAAGCTGTGTCGGGGCGTCGCACGTGATCAGCCGTGCTTGCTAAGTCTGTCTGTTGGTTGTTGCTATGACTACGAAAAGCCAGTGGAACCCAATGAGCTGTCTGCAAGCAGTTGCTGGGAGGACCAGCCATTTTACTTATGGAAAACAGGGTGGCATATTCTGCTGAGCTTTACCCTGGAAGAAGCATTTTTTTAAAAAAATCTATTTGAGGGAAAAGAGAAGCGGTGGGCATGTTAGTATACAATTAGCAGGGCCAGGCATGCCTGCCAGCTGCCGTTTGGACAAGCTGTTGACTGCTTTTCCTAGTAGCTGATCTGAGAACGTGGAATGCAAGGAGATAACGTTGCCTATCTGCTATCACACAGCAGGAAAGGTTTTTGTCTTGGGAAGGCTCGCCTGGCCTGCAGTGTTATCTCGGCAGCTCTCTAGCTGCTTACCCTGAAAACTACTGACCCCGCAGGTGGTGTTTCCGGCTGCAAACAGCGGGCCGCCGCGTGGCTGTTGCGTATGAGTGGCAGGTCTGAAGAAGCAGGTGTGCGCTCCGATGGGCACTGGACTGTAACGCGGGCGGCGCGCTCGGGTTTACCTGCTTCCTGTTAACAGATTGTTGGCTCAGAGAGCATCTGCCTGCACACTGAGCCCGAGGCTGAGAAGGAGGGTCCCGCGTAGCCACTTGACTGACAGAGGTAAGCCTTTTTGTCCTTTCTCCAGCCTAACAATAACTCTGGGCAAAACTTCACCTAGACGTTTACATTCATTGTTGGTTCTTTGGCTTTACCAAGGCAACACACACACAGACACACACACACACATACACATAAAATAGTGTCAGAGACAGAATTTTTTTTTAGTAAGTTCAGGTTCTAGAAATCATAGCGATTTTTTTAAAAATTCCTAATATGCCTTGGGGTTTCAGATAAAAATTTGCTGTTCTAACACACCATGATGGCTTGTCCTTCTGGACAACCTTCATAATCAACAACCTTTCCCCTTTAGAAACAATGGAGGCTTTTATAACCTGCACTTTGACATACATTAAGACAATTACATTGAAAATCAGGGCTGGAAAACTGTGAAGCATTTATTTTTAAGCCTCTGAAATGATGTATTTAACTCTTAACACACCTTTATATGCATTTATATTAAGGAATTCTGTTCCCTATGTAGGTCATAACGGCCAGTGGATCATGCCCCCTGCTTACTCTGAGCAGAGTCCTGGTGTGCTGTTTGGTTTAGTTGGGGGCAGTTGTAAAGCAAATAAGTGTAGGTACTGGAAGCCGCTCACACGTCCTCGCTGAGTATCATGCATGCCACGCTAGCCCAGAATACAACACCCTCATTGTGCGCCCTAGCTTGGAATCCAGGCAAAGAAAGGAAGTGAATCGCTGCATTGAGTTCAAGCACAGCATTACTATGTGACGGTAAAACTTCTTTTATTGCACAACTTTTCTCACAAGCAGATAGGTTTCAGAGAGAGAGAGAGAGAGAGAGAGAGAGAGAGTGAAACCAAAAACACAACACTCCTCTGACAGATGTACTAATATTTGCAGAGGATGTTTGCTATCCATTGCTACATGATAATAGCACAGATTTTGAATTGCCGTAGGAATTGCTCCTTACTGAGTATAGGCTCTTAGGAACAAAGCTGTTACTGTGGGTTGAAATTGGTCAGTCAAATTGAAATACCTGGTAAGGAAATGATCAAATAATGATTAAGTTCTATTTCAGCAACATTTCAGCTTTAGGTAAATCAGTTCTGTTCTTGGTCTATTGGAAAATGTCAGATCATTTACAATGCTATAGAAAATTTTTAAGGAAAAATATTGTGTTGAAAATGTTGAATAAAGACCTGTAAGTGCCAAAGATGAAATCTACCATGAAGTGTAAAATAAATAGGATCTGAGATCTACTTCTAAGAAATATATCTTTATTTGCTATCCTTTTACCCAACCTGTGCATGACATAGGATACACCTTTTAAGTATGATAATATAATTTTCATAATTATGTATGAGTGTATATCACCTGTTTCACAAATATAGCAATGTCCTTATGCCCTCAGATAAGAGAGTTATAGAGCACAAGGAGAATAGTTTAGAAACTTCTGTTGTAAATGTCACCAATCAAGATACAGAAATATTAAGAAAAATCAAGATATAAGCAATCTCAGTCCAGAAAATCATCTCCAAACATTTAACGATAAGAGCTCTAACTAGGAATATTGTTTGTCTGTGTGTGTAAAACAATGTACAGGATAAAATAGTGAGGTGATAGCCTTGTACTTCACTTACGTTTAACTTTCAAAGCAAAGTTGAACTAACAGACTTAGTTTTGAGTCAAATTTTATAAATAACATCAACCAAGAAAGTGAGTCTGTTATAGCAAAAGGAAAGGTGGGAAAAGTCTCTCATCAACTTAGTTCCTGTTGGAGCTTTGCATGGCAAAAGGAATTTTTAGAATTAACTCAGTGAAAAGCGCTGCAGCAAGAGAGGATCTTGCAAGTTTTTCTTGGGGGAGTTTTTATAAGAACCAGGTGTGATGTACCGAAGGCTGTGTCCTGTAGCTTTTGCGTGGCACCATATGTGACGGGAGTCAGGCTCTGGGAAGAGGGGCGCGCAGACTTTATGCCTGTGTTTTCTTCCTACATTAATAACCTTTGAGGTGATGTGCTCTGAAAGATTAGCAGTCTAAGTCCACTACTGCACAGCACATCTGCATAGTTAGGAACGCAACAGTTTTGAGAACCAGACGCAGAGATGTAAATCCCTGTCTTTCAAGACTGCACCTTTTACTGTTGTCTGCTACTTCCCAACTCACCTGCTAGCAATAGCAAATACTTCGTAATTTCCCAAATGCACTATACCAGACGTAGGCAAAGCCCGTCTCCTCTGTATAGATTTTTTTCTTTAAATCACCCCCACAGCAGCAGCCACCTGCCAGGTACTCTTCAAAATCCAGCTAGAACGTCTCCCCTGACACTTCCTCACCTTCTGCTTCAGCTCCATCCGATCTTACCTCTGTAGTGCTGCCCACCGCACCCGATTACACTTGTCTCTGATCAAGGGCTTCCAGAGTAGTACTGACCTCTGAACGTACTTTGTCGAGTGTCTAGAACTTGGCATTCGGACATTGTACTGGTAACCTCGACTTCACTGTTTTCCTATTAGTTACCATAAATATGGGCTTGATCTTAAAACGGAAGTCTATTATCCATTACACTGCATTTGGTCAGAGAAACTCAAAACATCTAAAAACAGCAATGAGCCTTTAATTTCCCTGATTTGAAATTGTAACTTCAAGATCACAATTTAATAGAAGGACTACATTTCCTGTAATACATCAGAATTTTCTCAAGGAAAATTTTACAATATGTAAGTTTTAAATAAAACCAACTTAAAAGCTTTAATATCTAGAAGATACTGTTTTTCTACTTGTAGCTATTATAGAATTTGCAGGGGGAAATAAGCACCATAAATATCCCTATTAGAAATATGCTCTAAAATCAGGTCATTTAAAATTAATATTGAATTGATGATGATGACTAGTAGTTGATTATAAAAATGTTAGTTATGGAATTGTTTTCCATATTAAAGTCAGAGGAAAGTAGAGGCCATGAAATGGGAAGAAACCAAAGGATTAATGCCTACAATAGCAGAATTTCTTTTGATTTTCCGTATAAACCTGCAAGTTTACAGATAATAACTAGTTACACTATACTTTCCCATAACTTGAGTTCCTGGGTGATGGAGAGAATTGTTATACTCTAGTACAGGTATGCGTTTGGTTATAGAGACTTCCCACTCTTTTTTCTATATTAGATGGCATGATTGTTATTTTTTAAAGCCTAAATTTTTACAGTTGTTTTATGGAAAATTTATCACAATGTTGTAATAAAAATGAGAATGCATCAAAAGTTACATTAAGAATGAATAAATATATAATCCCTCATCTCTAAGATACCCATCTAAAAAGCAAAAGTTGAAATTAATATATATGAGTTCTTGTAAATAAAGTGGCAAAGATTAGGGAATTTAAAATATCCAAATGTTTGTAATTACTAAGCCAGATATTTAGGAAACCACCTAAATTCATATTTCTGGACACTTTTACACTATTTTCCAGCATTGAACTTTATAATCAACATAAGATATGTAGTAACTCTTAAGTATCTTGTTGTCCTTTAAAGGCTTATTTTTACTATCTTCTAGCTGTCATTAATGTATAGCATGCTAATTAAATAATAGCTAAAGTTGAAATTGATTCTAGTCATCTTAAAGACTAACCATGTTAAATCAATTATTTTAAATTGTATATAGTAATTAGATTTCAGGAAACATGATTCCATAGTATTTCTGTATCATTTTTAAGATTTTCTTTTTTAAGTAACTATGTTGAATGTCAACATATAAGTATTTGACATTCAAATGAAATGAAGGCGCTCCTTGCATTTTGTAATGAAGTATTGTAATACATAATTGTGTTAGATAATTTTCTAAAAGTTCCTCAAATAATTTAATCATAGATGTCTGTTAAATCCTAAATTGTTACTGCAAAGAATTATATGGAGATTTTCAAGATCTCTTTATCTACATTTCTCAGAAAGTTAAGACATATACATTTAGCTATAAGGGAACACTTCTATAATTAATTGAGTTCTAAATATTGATGGATAAGAACCCTCATTCCAGGTTAAGCTCGTTTAAGATGATCTTATTTGAATATATAACAAAGAATCATCAAAAAGAGGGTTTTATTGTGAGTTTCAGCAACATGATATATCCATATAGAACTGTATTATACTTTAACCCTTGTCTGCTAAACAGAAGCTTTGCCAACCAAGAATTTAGTCAAAAAGACAATGGCTTCTTCTTCCCCATGCAGGTCTGGTATGATATAGATCCAGGATTAATTTTGCACCTTTGAAAAGCATTATTTGAGCCAAAATCCAGAAATCTTTCACTTTTCCTAACTCTAAGCAAAAGTCTCACTTTCAAAGAAAAATTTCCTACCTCAAAAAAAAAAAAAAAAATCTAGCCATACTCTCACTATATTTCCTAATTTTTTCTATCCACATTAGAATTTAAGAAAATTTTATTTTTAATAAGAGCATTATTTTAAAGTTTTAGTTATATTTTGGGTTTTTAATGTACACTGTTGCCTACTTTTAAAAATTTTGACTTTTTGAGTAACCTAGACACTCAGTTCTTCTAACTTTCCTTTGAGATGTCTTCTCAACAGTTGGTGTAAATTACACACCAAAAAGACTTTCTTATAATGAATCATATCCTCTGCTTTAAGTAGGAAAGTTAATTCAACCAATTAGAAATACTTCTTCCTTTTAGATTTCCTTTCCTGATCAATTTTTCAGGAATGGCTGAAAGTGAGGGGCAGAATAAAGCTCTCAGGGTCCAAGCTTTCTGACCTTCTACTGAATTTGGGTATCTTCTAGAGACAAATGTGGCTTTAAGGATCAGCCAAAAGGAAGCCAAACAAACTGTACCAAAAATAGGCTTCTAATCAAGAGCACTTGTTACAAAAATCCCTAAGAGTCCAGGCAGGGAATAGTATAAAGAATGGAAACTTTTTAATGTAGCCACAGAAATATACTGCAAATGAGACATTCTAAGGAGACACTGGCAATGTTGCAGAAAATGTATTATTATAAATGTTCATTCTATCTGCCTCTTTAAATTCGCTGTTGCTAATTCTAGTACTTATCTTCTCTGGAAATATTTAGTCCTGCACGGAGGTGGCGGATGGAAAGAAACATGCTTAAGCTTTTGACTGTGTGAGGACTCATCCTCCACCTGTGGACACATCAGCCTCTTTGGATTCTTTTGCGATCAGATCTTAATGTTTAATAAGGTTTTCCTTCACTTCACATGTTCACCAAAAAAATTTAAGAAAGCAATGCTTGGTTGTTTACAAGGGAGCTTTTTCACAGATTATCAAGATGTCTTCACACATCAAAAGATTTCAAATTTCTGCGCTACAGTTAACAAAGGGAAAGAGATTAGATAACAGTTTCAGCTGTTCTTGTGCTAACCACGTCATCTGGTGAACTGTTTGAGCACTTTCTGAAACAATCATACTTAATCTGTCAGGTATATAATTTCAGTAGAATAAATACTATTATATCCTGTGGGGATAAATAACTTTTGAAAGAACTTGCCTCTCAGTATCCAGATGTGGAGATGTATATATCAATAGCATAGCATTACTAATAGTGAAGATAAAAATTTTATAACTTAATTGCTCTGGAGCAGAGTGAATAGACTTGTGTTGGCTGATACACCTCGAGCACTGGCTTGAACCGGTTTAGTTCAAGGAAGATGCTGACTGTAGCAAGACCAGGAAAAGGTACAGATTGCTTGCGCAGAATTAAAGTTCCAGGGACAACTCAGCTTGCTTTGCAAGGGCAGCTGGAAGCTTGTAGGCACATAGCAGACAAGTTGATTTATTAAATATTCAGTCATTATTTGTGGACTGAATGAATTGATGTTGTGCTAATGGCAACATGTTGATCAGAAGATGTTGCTTGAATTTAAAGATTAAAAGGTCACTGATAAGATTTTCTGAGGTTTTTTTTTTTGGAAATCATGAAATTTGAGATGGAAAAAATGATGGAATTTTAAAATGCTATTATTTTTTAAAGTAAAATATAGTCTTTCTGATGAGAAGCACTATAACAATGATATAAAGCAGAAGTATGACCAGAAGCTTAGATAAAACTCAAAGAACATCATTTAATTCAGACACCAAGAAAAATTGATTTCCACTCTTTTAACTTTCTTAAAATCCCTGGTTACCATCACATTCATCAAAATATGATCAACACTAAAGAGTAAGAGTATCTTGTGCCTTTTAGGTAAGCGCAAGATAAAAATGTTAAAACCTAGAGTTACAAAAATTAAGAGGTTTATTTTAAGGCTTTAGACTATAGTTAAAGAGAGAATTCAAGACAGAAAAAGACATCCATCGGGAGATGTTTTCAAGTTAAAAACCATAAGAACTGGGAGACCTTCCATAGCCAAAGAAAATATCTGCTCGGATTAAACTCAAGAAAACAATGAAAACTGAATAATAAGATTTCAGTAAACTGCAGAAAAAATTGCTCAGTTTTTTCAATCCAAAAGGTACTACTACTAATAAAAAATTACGTAGACTTTACTCATGCTAACTACTATCTGAAGAGCTTTACATATATTAGCTTTTTGTTGTTGTTGCTGTTACCATATGTCACCATACAAAGATTTTACATAGTTACTGACTGTATTTCCCACTCTGTACTTTTCATACCCATGACTCATTTATTTTGCAAGTTTGTACCACTTAGTTTTCCTCACTTGTTTTTTTCCTCCCCTCAGCTCCTCCCCTCTGGCAGTCACCTGTTGGTCCTCTGTATCTATGACGTCTGTTTCTGCTTTGTGATGTTTACTCATTTGTTGTGTTTTTTAGATTCCACATAAAAGTGAAGTCATATAGTATTAGTCTATCTGTATCTGATTTATTTCACTTAGACCTTCTAGGTTCATTCATAGGTATCACAAATGGCAACATTCCATTCTTTTTTAGGGTTGAATAATATTTCTCTCTCTCTCTGTATGTATGTACATAGATACACACACACATTCCACATCTTTATCCATTCATCTTGTGATGGACATTTAGGTTGCTACTGTATCTGGCTACTGTGTGTGGAGTTTACTCTGTGCTAGCTACTACCCCAAGAACTTTACATATGTTAACTTTTAATGAAGGATCTGAGAATTCATGAAGCTTTTAAGGGTATTTTAACTGGAATTTTCCATAATGGGATCTTAAATTAGTTCCCAAAGAGGGACTGAATGAATAGCACATTTAGTTGCTCCTTCTAAGATGCTCTCATATCAGTTTGTAAATTATGTTATTTTTATCTAATTTTAATGAAGTTTTCCTTATATATGTCTCATCTTTCCATATGAAAGTTAATATTGTAAAGTAATTAGCCTCCAACTAATAAAAATAAATGAAAAAAAAAAAGTGAATTCCATGAGGGAGTGATGGTGTTTTATGTCCATTTTTACCTCCATCAACTTGTCATGGGAATTGCCAAGAGTAGATGGGTTTGAATGATTAGTCCAAGTAGTCTATTAAATCAATTTCAACAAATAAAATTGACACCAAGGAAAACAGATGGAGTCAAGCTAATAAAAACTGTATGTGATTCCATGTAACCATCATGAGAAGAATTCAGTTTATGTATCTTTAAATGTTTGTTGTTTTGTTTTGCTATGGTTTTACTGCTTGTTTGTTTCTAGTTAGTATGCTTTTCATTTAAAGCACTAAGTTAAATGTCAGAACCATCCTTCTTAATACAGGGGACCTCCTCAATAGACGAAATCATGACACAACCAAAAATGTTCCTGCTCACTTAAACCACTTTAGATTTTTCCCCAGAATTTAATCTCCTGAACAAGTTAACTATATGTTTGTATCTCTGACAATCAAGGAAGCAATAAAAATGTGGGAAAGAGCATTTATCTCCTTTACCAGAAAAACTGTTATTCACTTGTTGAAAATACATCTGTTTTGGGAAAAGGGTTTTTTCTTAGATCAAAACTTCAGATGACTGGTAATATATTCTGAATTCTTTGACACTGACTTTACTTAGAAACATGACTTTTTATATTATGTGTAGTCTACAAGCCAGTTATATTACTGACTTCCTTTCAAACATAAATTTAATTTTAGAAGACTAACATAACTAATTTATATAATTAATATGACTTTTTTCTTGAATTTAAAAAACCTTCCTTCTGAAGTGAACAACGTGCTTTTAATACATTTAAAATTAACTTTTAGATTTATTGGCAGCAGAGAGGAGTTTCGTCATTCTCATTTTATAAATAAAAGTAAACGAAAAAGCCATGAATAATCTAATTTAATTTGAAAATCACCTTCCTTTTGACCCAAAGTCCCAAATGTCCTCTCATATTGACAGTTCTCTGGTAAAATAATTGCACCTGATGTATGTATTATTATGTGATGTATTAACACATCATAATCATTTTGAACCCTAAACTTTTGGTTCCTTTGGGATGAACTGGGAAAGCATACCCCTGAAACTCTTGTTCACTCCCCTTGGCACTAACATTTAACTTTGCAACTGTCAAGAATTGAAAGATTACGATCATAAAATTAAGCTTCCTGGGGAGTGTTCCACTCATGAGCTGCCTTGCTCCCAGACTCCTCTGCATTCTGTTTATAACCCAGTCTGCGAGAGGAAGTGCTGACTTCCATGGTCCAGAGAAAGCCCAGGGGGGAGGAGAGGACAGGGGCTTAACAACTAGGACCCATGAGGGTCCCAGTCTTCAAGTATTTGCTATTGGATGAGGTCATTCAACTAAAAGAGCTAGGAGTTCAGTAGAAATTAGGAAATGTCACATGTTCTGATTTCCAACCAGAAGTAAAGCATTTCTTTTGAAATCAAGTTCTAATTTTAATGACAGAAACCAAAATACAGTTCCGTTTATGCTCTTTTCCTCTTCTAATTGTTACAAAGACCTAGACCAACGCTATTCCCTTTTACAACAAAATCTGAGTTCCTATGAAGGTTCATGTCTTACATTTTAGGGAGATATGGCAGGTACAGAAATGAAATATTGATGTATCCAGTAAGTCTCAAATTAGAACAATTTCCATGACAACTTACTCAGTCTTTTTTAATGAAACACTTGCACAGTTCATATACAGAACCAACATTCTGTTGTTTGGCTCCCTGTATGTTATTTTGTGTTATGAGAAGTGTAAAGCATTTTTTGAGAAATCCGTGCACACTCTTATGTAATGCACCTCACAGAGTGACAGTATTTTATCTGGCCAACAAAATGAATGGTTTGTTGTTGTCTAACATTAAGAAACATCACTTCCCAAAAGGTCAGATGACTATATAATTGGTCAGTGCATTCTTTAGGAAAATAAAATCAGAACTGCATCTGACAAGTATAATGTCAGGGACAGACAATTTGAAAACTCTCCTCAAGCTAGATTTGCCCAGCAAACACATCAGAACCACGAGTCCATAACTGCTAAGTAGACGAGAATATCTAGAGTCCCCTGTTCCTGCAGCTGGTCTTGACCACACACTGACAAGAGTCTCTAACTCCCTTTTCTTCCCAGACTTCTGAAGATTGTTGTCTCAGTTGCTGGTATGTTCACATCAATTAGCTGGCATCTGATTTTATCTGATATTGAAAAGAAGGCTTTGATAGGGAAAATAGGGGATGAGAAAGATGCTAAGTTCTGAGAACAATCTAAGGAGAGACCAGACTCAAATACAAATACCAAAGTTTTAACTGTATATTTAAAAATCATTCTTGAATTTTCATATCATTCATTTTTCTCATTTATTGCATCCTCGAGGACCTACAATGTGTTTAGCATGGATAAAAAAGATAAGAAAATGAAACAGAGAGACACTTAAAAAAGCTTATAGTTTAGTATTAGAGATAAGACAGGAACACTCATTTTTATAATTAGAAGTGATAAGTACTATAAGGGAAGTATAATCATGCATTTATGTATTTCCTCAAAAGACATGCCTTTGTGTAGTTTGATATCGAGCAAAAGTTATTTTTCCTATTGAAGTTATGAGCACTACTAGTTTAGTTTTGCTGGGAAAAATAAATAAGGATTAAAAAAACAAATTATCTCAAAGGGTTTTTGAGGCTTAACTGGAAGTTAAGTGTGTAGAATGGGGCCCAGCATGTAGAAGATGCTCATGAAGTACTAGCAGTATTTCATTGGCCAAAATGTTCGTTGAGGTTTTCGGTACCATCTTAGAGACAAACCTGAATGAACTTTCTGGCCAACCCAATATTATTAGCAATCATGTATATATAAACGAGTTAAGTAGACAGGCATGTGCTGTGATCCTGCAGGCTCTGCAAGTTCAGTGGTGATGTGCCAGACTCTCAGTTCTTGAGAACTGTTCACAGTCTTCAGGGATGAGGGGAAGGATGCCGATGATGACCAAAGAGCATCACAAATACCCATACAGAGGTGAGGGGACACTCAGATCAACTCTCCTAAGGGTTTGGGATGCATCTCAAACAAGGTCTGCTCAACACTCTTAAAAATAGGTGATTCTCACTCAGAGTGGTATGGCATCCATGGAAATGTAGGGCATCGCAGGATCTACTGTGCTTGTCGAGGGGCTCCCGAGGCATCAACGAGGAAACATTTTGGGCATAAAGAATACGTGGGCTCTTGCCTTGGAACGCACCGAGCTTCGTGATTGACAAACAGCGTGTGCTGAAGCACCAGAGCAAGAAGGAGGTGTCCTAAGGACTGAAAGTCAAGTTTTTAGGTGTGGTCGGAACACAGGGTGCTTGACATGAACAGAGAGACGGTAACACGGACAAGAACAGCAGAGCCAGACGGTGGCATCGTGTGTCATGCTCAGGTAGATGAGAAGGCTTTGGAAGAGTTCAAACAGGAAGGTGAAATACTGTAATAAGATTTCCATTATAAAACTTCTATTCCGGTATAAAGTGCAATTGGGGTGGGGGCAGGTGGTGAGACTAAATTCAAGGATTTCACAGAGGATGGTGCAAATTACAGGAAGAACACTGCCCCTGACCGTGACCTTTTATCCCTTAAGGATGTGGAACATGAGATTGGAGTTTCAGAAGTTTCAGGAAACTTTGATTATCTGTGTTGAAATTTCATACAAATGGGAATTGCCATGTAATAAGCACAGCCTGATGCAAAATGAAACTCTGAGACTCCTTATTCAGAAATTATTGATAATTTCAAGATGAAGATCATAAAGTATTAAACCCGGCATCTGCCCTTTCTAAGTACAGAACCAGGTATAAATGCTTAGGTTGTTGTTAAGTTGCTAAGTCGTGTCTGACCCTTTTATGACCCCATGGACTGTAGCCCACCAGACTCCTCTGTTCATGGGATTTCCCAGGCAAGAACAGTGGAGTGGGTTGCCATTTCCTTCTCCAGGGGATCTTCCTGGACCAGGGATTGAGCCCATGTCTCCTTCATTGGCAGGTGGATTCTTTACTCCTGAGGCACCACAGGCCCATAAAGCCAGCCCTGCACACAGCTTCCATTTTTATTCATCATATGTGAACACTGTTGCCTTTTGTGCATCAAACTCAATGGACTTAATAAGATGAATAATGAGTTTGACTACCGTGGGGGTATCACTACTGGCAGCCACTTTTCCTGGCTGGAGGAAAATCAGCATCTCCCCAGGCTGGGGCCCTTGGATGCGTGAGTCCTGCCATACCCTTCCCATACTCCACACGGTAGGACCTTGGTCATGAGAACACCGTCACCTCGACCCCTGCATCATGTCAAGGGGGCCCTTGAAGTTCCCAACTTGGGAGGGATCTGGAAGCTCATTTATCTTCTACCTTCTAGAAAACCCACTCTCCCACCCTCTCCCGTGGTAAGAGGGCATTCCAACATGGAAGTGGGAAGATCGAGCTTCCCAGAGGATGGGGGAAGGAGCACTGGGTCAAGGAAGCATAATCTGGAACTCTCTCAGATAAGCCCAGTAGCTCGAGAGTTTGGGGTGGGCTGTGTGCCTGCAGTTCTATGTCCAGGCCAATGCTTGAAGATGCATTTGGATTTTTGTATTTATGGATTTCTGTGAGTGGAAGGTCCTCGACCCTAACAATGTCAACATACTGATCAGTGTCAGACCTTCCCTGCCGTACATCACAAATGGAAGCAGGGATCTGCCTCACTGAATAGCGCCAGGTGCCAAGACGGCCCCAGACACTCAGGAATGTGAGTGTGCCCCCCAAGATCCCCCACTCTGATCCCGCTTTGCCCTTCCTCCTCCTCCTCCATCTGTCTCCATTCTCCTTCCCGTCTGATGTTGTTTCCTTATGTGGTTTTTTTAAAAATCCAGATTACAGTTTGAAGTCCCAGTTAATTGTATTTAGTAAGCAATTTTATGCTCTTTATTGTTGGTTGCTGATTTTTAAAGGTCAGTAAATTACAGTATGAATTAAGTACTTTTAAAGTTTCAATAGCCCATAACTGCTTTTCCCTTTGTATGAGCCTTGTCAAAGATAAATTTTCTCTAATTCTGCATCAAAGTCCCTCCAGTTTTTTTTTTAAGAATGAGCCGGGCAGGCCTGGGAGGTGCCTGCAGGGTAGAGTAAGATCCGGTCATGAGCGTGGCCTTCAAGAGATGTAAGTACAGGTGTGTGATTTAACATCTTTCAACCACAGGTCTGGAACCAGGTAAATGAGTATATTATGCCTGGCTCATAGGCCCATTAGTTCTGAAATATGAAATAATTAATGCAAAAGTACCCACAACAGTGCCTAGTACATAACTGGCTCTCAATAAATGACAGCTCTGCCGTCAGAAGTCTCCTGGGATCAAAAAGAAATGGGGATCTAGCAGAGATATCTTGACATAATAGACCTAGATTGGGCCCGGGACAAAAACTATGTACTGCAAAATGATCTAAATGAATTTCCACAATAGATAATGTAAAGCGTCTTAGTATAAAACTCGCCAGACTTCCAGTGATCACATAGTTCTTAAATTTGACCTTTAAAACTCAAAGAAGCTTTTAGAAGAATCTAACCCACATACTTTTGTATGTTCTATTTATCACCAAATTATTTCACGCCAAGGCAAACTTCGCAGTTATTAAGTGAAAACACCATGTTAGGATAGAATGGGGGAGATCATTATTTTTAAAGATCCTAATTCCAAATAGCCATCCCGCCATTAACTGAGCTAATAGAGAAGAATTTTAATGAGCCCTACAATCCCAAAGGACTTGCTTCAGAATGCACTGTAGGGTCTTTTGCCAATAGATTTACCTGCTTAATTATGTTTTTCTTGAGTTGATCTAAAATGAATCCTCAAGTCACGTGGTGTTGAGCTTAGTGACCTGCAACTGTTAGTTAGGAATGTAAAATAACAGTAAGTTTTCTTATAAATGTTAGCTACCATTCACTGAATGCATACTGTGTTGGGCAGCTTGCCAAATTCTTCAAATGCCTCTCACTGACTATTCACAAAAACACTCTGATGAGGGCATTATTCTCATTTTACGGAAGAGGAAACAGGGTCTGAGAAGTTAAACATCTTGTACGGGGTCACACTTGTGGGGAAGGGAGGAATCAAACTTGGGCCGGCCAGATTCCAAACCGGTGCTCTAACATTTTTCTAGAGTGATTCTTTGTGGGAACCTCTAACTAGCTCCCCCCAAAATATTATAATTCCCATGTTATCCTCCTCTCTATATTTTTTCTTTGTGGATTCTATAGAAATATTTATTTACCAGACTATACCAAGTATCTTTATTCTCAAAGACCAGAATCAACACAACAATAGAATTAAGGAGGGGGGAAACATCAATCTAGAAAGCAAATAAGGATTATCTCTCTGTGGTGAGATTGCAGATGAAATTTTGTTTTCTTCTTTTGCTTGTTCATATTTTCTAAATCAACCTTGAGTTTTGAAAATTTCAAAATAAGGAGATGCATATTGGTGAGGGCCGAAGGAAATCTGTGGGGCACCAAAGGCACTTAGACATCTCAATCAGAGGTTGCAAAGCAAAGCAATAGAAATTTAGAACAAAACAAAATGAATATCTGGCTATACATATTTATCAGTTTCCTTTTATTGTCACAATTTGCTTCCACTTTAATTTGGGAGACTATTTGGAAGATGTACCACTAGAAACTGATCACTGCCAGCTTGAATTTTTTGTGCTCAATGTCAATGGACCTGTTTACTGGTAGTGATGGTTTTACCTCCGGATTAAGAATGATTAGTTCTACTTTGGAATCAAATACAGTTCAACTGGAGTTCGAAAAGAATTAAGATCTTGTGGCTATGTACACGTGGAACAATTTCCCTTTGTTAACCAGGACACTGATCTAAAGGAGAAGTGGCCACTCTAAGAGCATGTATGGATACTTTGGGGAAAAACAATCTTGTCTCTTTCACATTTTTAAGATAGGAACTAGAACCATAGGTAGCCATTAAGACTCCTAACCTGTAAGTACTAACACAGTAGGTGAAATAGATCCAGAACATTTAAAATAAAAAAAAAAAAAGATGTAAAAAGATCATTTCAAATTCAAAAAATCATTTCCAAAGCATTCGTTGTTCAATATACATCACGTGGCCTGTCTTGCTATTTTTGTCCTTTCATTATTCTGTCATTCACTTTCCACCGGCATTAAGTGAGCTTATTCCTGTGAGCACTGTATTACTCCTGTACTAACGTGAACCAAATAGAAGTGCTTGTCCCTGTGGAGCTTACAGTCTTGAGGTTTATTTATACTTTGTATATGAAGCTGAATGGCCTAATTCACGAATGTGTGAGCCTATACACACAAAACATATGATGATATGAAGTGTGGAAAATTTTCTTAAACAATTACTGTATTCATAAATATATTTCCCAATCTTTTTCCTAATGTAGATGGTGAATGTATGCATCTCATTGGATGGTAATTAAATGGTGCATTGGCAAACTGTACTCATTCTAATTTAAATAGATGTCATTTTTAAGTTGCACTGAAAATAAGCATACTTTTGCCATTTTAATAAGCATCATTAAAAACAGTATATTGCTATGCTTTTAAATCACACTGACATCTTTTATTGCTTTTCCCCACATTCATGGTTTCCAACTCAATGTTCAAACTTTTTCAGAGGATAAACATTATGGAATATTTATAACCAAACACCAAAATCAGCTCTTCTTTCCATTTATGGGATGTAAAAGAGGAAAGCAATTTCAATGATACGGAATCAATGCTGAGTTACAAAAGTCATTCATTTCAGGAAAATGTGACCAGGGAATCTTGAATTCTGCCCTAAGTTAATAAAGCCAGTTGTTAAGTAATAAATAAATTTTACAGTTATTATATGTGAAATGAGAGATGCTTTCTACCCACACAGAGGACTATTATAAAAAAAAAAGGAAATTAACATTCATGACATTAAAATGTGAAAGTTTCTCAGTATAGAGTTTTCTTTAAAAGCTAAAAATAGAGCTAGCATATGATCCAGCAATCCCACGCCTGGGCATATATCTGGAAAAGATGAAAATTCTAATTGTAAAAGATACACGCACACCAGTGTTCGTAGCAACACAATTACAATAGCCAAGATACAGAAGCTAACTAAGTGTCCACCAACAGATGAATTGATAAAGAAGATGTGTATATATATATGTGTGTGTATAGATGTATATATATATATACATATGTGTATATGTGTGTGTGTATATATATATATACACAGGATTTACATATTTGTATATATATGTGTGTGTGTATAGATGTATATATATACATATATGTATACATATATATGTGTGTATATATATGTGTGTGTGTGTGTATATATACACACAATGGACTACTTACTACTCAGCCATTTGCAATAACATGCATGGACCCAGAGGTTATCACACTGAGTGAAATAAGTCAGACAGATACAAATATTATATGATACCACTTATATGTAGAATCTAAAAAATAATACAGATTAATTTATTTATAAAACAGAAACCAACATATGGACATAGAAAACAAACTTATGGTCATCAAAGGTGAGAGGAGCGGGGAAGGATAAATCAGGAGTATGTGATCAACAGATACACGCTACCATATACAGAACAGACAACGGGATTTACTGTGTAGCACAGGGAACTATATTCAACATCTTGTAATAACCTATGGTAGAAAGATTTTACACACACACACAGAGGTATATATTGTTGTTGTTATTTAATTGCTAAGTTGTTTCCGACTCTTTTGCAAGCCCATGGATGGTAGCCCACCAGGCTCCTCTGTCCATGGGATTTCCCAGGCAAGAATACTGGAGCGGGTTGCCATTTCCTTCTCCAAGGGATCTTCTCTACTCTGGGATTCCACCTGCATCTCCTGCACTGGGGGCGTATTCTCCACCACTGAGACCCCGGGGAAGCCCTGTACAGGTATATGTTAATATATACAGATGATCCCAAGGACCGAGGAGCCTGGAGAGATTGGACACAATTTAGCAACTAAACAACAGCAACAATATGTACAGATTACATATACATATAACTGAATCACTTTGCTGTATACTTGGAACAAATATAATATTGTAAATCAACTATACTTCAATTTTTAAAAATGTTAAAGTTTCTTTTACATGAAGAGACCATCTGTAACTGTGACTGGCTATCCAGATAAATGGAGTGAAATACGAGTCCATATATTTCTTGACTCTTTGAAGGTGGAAATCATTCCAATTTTCGAGTCACGCAGCTACTCAGGTATCTTGTAATAATTCCCAAAGTGTATACCCCTTATCCATTTGGAGGAAACCATTAGTAC
The DNA here is from genome assembly GCF_963930625.1 of Muntiacus reevesi. Taxonomy (NCBI): domain Eukaryota; kingdom Metazoa; phylum Chordata; class Mammalia; order Artiodactyla; family Cervidae; genus Muntiacus; species Muntiacus reevesi. Next base: position 57,721,196 of record NC_089258.1, on the reverse strand, counting down.
ATAGCCAACAGATGAAACGACAAAGATACACTTATTTTACTTGTAGAGCCACAGAGATTATCATGTAAGTGAGGAACGTTTGAGTTTAAGTGTGTTTCTGCGTACTAGTGTGGGCACTAATCGGTATGTGTTAATAGACTGATTTACTCACTTCATTGTTCTTGTGTTTTCTATCTTAACCCAATGCTCGTTCCTCTGAGAACAAAGCTAACAAAACCACTGAAGCAGACAGTGGAGATAAGTAGTAAGAAACAAGAGCCTGAATATCCTGCCTGCTGAGGTGTGTGCAATTAGAGCCCTGTTTCACCAGCCTAGAAGTTAGCAAGGACCGTTCATAAACCTTTCAATGACTGTACGTATATCATTTTTCGTTGAAACAGAAATGGCAAACACAGCCCTTGAGGCACTGCTCACTTTGATTTGGAAACTGTGCAAGAATTTATATGTGTAGGAAGACACTTCAAACTCCAAACTTCTAAATATACTAAGACAGTGAGAAGACAGTTGAGAAGCAAGAATAGCAGCAAACTTACATAACCATTCCTCACCTTGTATGTGTTCAAGATTCTTTACTATTTAAGAAGGAGATGCATGAAATATTGCATCAAAAATCAAGACGAATTCAATGTTATGTCTGTCTCGAATGATTCTGTTGTAAGAAACTAATATATTCTGAAGACAACACACAAAGTTTTCCTTCTATAAATATACTGATTTATGTAACTATATTATATATAAATTATAAATGTAATTTATCACTGATTTGATAAATTATATTTTGGCCAATCAATTATTATGACTGCATTCTGAACAAGTTATGCATGAAACATGAAGGCTCTCTGATAACCTTGTGTTCAATTAAAATCCAGATAGATGAGCTCTGCCTATGAATAGGAATGAGTTCTCCATGGAGATGGTCAGTAGAAAGTGGACAGCATCATTTCATATGAACAGAGAAAGGACTTAGTACCCATCTCGGGGCAACACAAAAGCAAGCTTTAAAAATGGCCGTAAGCTGAATTGTGGTTACAGGGGGAATGAAAGAGCAATAATATGTTAGCTGGAAGAATAAAGACATCAGAGCAAAGATGATTAACCTGGTCTAAATCTCTGAGTCAAACACTCCAAAGAATAATTGGAGCCCATGGCTCAGGGGATCAGGTTTTCACCAGATCAGGTTCTTCAGTTTGTAGGTTGTGGTGTTTGTTACTACTTGAAATTTCCAGCACCTTTGTGGTTACCCAAAATAGAACGTGGTACAAAAGTCCAGTTTGGAGTCTCAAAGGTGTGTTCAAATGTGCACAAGTCTTTAAAAAGAGGCCAAGTGGATAGATCTTAATCAGGAACAAGAAAACAGAGTTCGTGTTACAGAATGTTAGAGCCATTGCAATTTATAGCTCAGGTCTGGTTTGGCCACAGGTGATGGGCAGCATTTGTTAAGACCTTTCCAATTCTTTCTTCTCTTACTCAACGTTGTATATGCAAACTTAAAGGCAACCTGATTTTAGCCCTCTTTATCTGTCTTTGCAGGTAGGATTCATTACAGAGTAGAATTGTAAAACTGGGCAAATAAGTGCAGCCTAATGTAATGCTATTAAATGAACTCAGGGTTCTGTTTTTTAGAAGAGTTTTGCTAAGTGAGTCCTGCATTCATAAAAATAATTACTTGTTGAGAATTATCTCATTTTTCGAGTCATTTTTCTAATTATCTTAAATGGTATTCTTCTCCTTTGATGACTGATTCCAAGATCACTTTATTCTACTTGCGTGTCTGACTATGACTCAATTAAAATAGACCTAATATTGAACTTTGAAGCTCCAAATTTTACTTCCGTTTTAGGAGGTCTATTAATTTCTTTCCCCCACTGAATCCCGTCTCATTAGAATTATTGCAAATAATTCTACTTCTCTGCTGTTTGCGTCTGTTTTCTTATCTCTCTGAAAACCTCTTTTGGTTGCAGTTGAAGCCATCACTTAATACTTTAATGAGTCGACTACTGTGGATAGCATTCACTCTAATTTAGTTCACTGAGGGGTTGAATCCAAGTTTTGATCAAAGCGGCTCCCAGCAAAAGAAAGCAGCAGTTAGTGATGAAGGAGCCCTGCAGCTCATGGTACAGACCAGCAGGACCCAGTGGGGCTGCTCATCCCAACTTGGGTCTCGAATCTGCTGGTGATTCTCTGCTTGACCTTTCAGCCTCCCTAGGACAGGGTTTCTCAGGCTCTGGCCCCAGTGATCTTCTATAAAGTGATCCTCTGTACCCCAATGTTCTTTTTTTTTTTAACTTTTTAATTTTATATTGGAGTATAGCTGTTTAGAAATACTGTTGGGGATCAAAGAGAAATCAGGAGATCTGAGTTTTATATAAAAATTCCTATGAATCAAAGAAGAAATCAGACAATGCTCACAGAAATCATGAACTAATAAAGGAAGAAAATGTAGGTGATACATAAACAGTTTCATTTAAAAACGTTATTGATAATCCCTTCAGCTAGCAAAGGGAACCCTGTAACAATCCTTTCTCTGTCCCATACATACAGCTTGCCTTTCCCTTCTAAATGTGTGAGGAAGAGGCTGTCTTTCAATTACTTTTTTTGTTGTTGTCGTTCACTAAGTCGTGCCCTAGTCTTTGACTGCAGCCTGCCGGGATCCTCTGTTTGTGGGATTTTCCAGGCAAGAACACTGGAGTGGATTGCCATTTCCTTCTCCAGGGGATCTTCTCGACCCAGGGATTGAACCCATGTCCCCTGCTTGGCAAGATGATCCTTTACCACCGAGTCACCAGGGAAGCTCTTTACTTTTTTTACTAAATCTGTTCCCTAGAACAGTGGTTCAGTTGGTCAGTGCCTGTCTGTTTCACTTAAGCAAGTCAAGCTTACCAAATATTATCATGGCTGTTTCAGTTCCCCATGCAGGGTACCCCTTTCATTAGATAAATATTCACTCAGAAGATTCTGGGGCCCAGACACTGTGCTGGGAACTGGCAATACTTACAGGGCTTAAAAAAAAATTTTTTTTTTAAAACTCTTGGCCACACTGCAGGGCACACATGGCATGTGAGATCTTAGTTCCTGACCAAGGATCAAACCCAAGGCCCCTGCGTTGGCAGTGCAGGGTCTGAACCACTGGATTGCCGGGGAAGTCCTGATACTTGTGTTTTTAAAGGGAGGCCAGTCCTCAAGAAGCCTACGGTCTAGTAGGAAAATGACAGCAAACAGCAGCAACAACTCATCAAACACTCGTCCACAACAGGCGCTTGACTAACTGGTTTTCCCACAGCCTCATGTCATCCTCTCAAAAGGCTCCCCAAAAGGTAGCGAATATTGTTTGCGTTTTACGGATAAAGAAAATTAAGGCTCAGACTAAGTAACTTGCTAAAAGTGACAGGGCTTGGTAAGTCTGATTCCAAACCTTGAATCTTTTTTCCAGCAGTGTACTTACTGCTATAATAGGGTACTTATACTTCAATTAATCACTTATTGAAATTGTAGTCAATGGATATAAGGTAGTGTGCGTTTGTTTTTAGCAAAGATGGATAGAATTATAACTCTGTTCCTCCCACTTGCTAAGAGAACGACAGACTCTTAAAGGGAATTACAAAGTCCACTCTTTTTTTTAATTTTGCTTCTTCTGGTTTATTCCTTTTAATGATAATAAGTTTCCTCATCAACCTGTTACTCACCAAATAAGATGATGATAATGCTGTTGCTTTAAGGGGAAAATATCAATCATAGAGAAAGTCATTAGCAAAGTCTTTAGCAAAGAGTGGGAATTTTCTTAATCCATCTGTTTAACAATTCCATGAATTCTTATTTAAAATTAAAAATTTTTAAAGCCCCATAAAAGTCTGAATGTGAGCTCTCTGAAATGAATTATAAGGAAATTAAACTCAGAATGTCAGTGTGCCCTATCCATTTCATTTTCCCCCATTCGCAAACTAAAAGAACACGTTTGCAAAGATCAATTACTACATTGACAAATAATTTTTTTCTACCTGATTTTTAAAATAACTGATGATTACTGTGTGCCAGGAATGGCTTTTCATGCAGTATCTCCTTCTGTCCCCTTAATAATGCTCCATGGTAATTAAGTGGGCTCCCCAGAAGGCCCCAGTGGGGAAGAATCCGCCTGCCAATAAAGGAGACGTAAGAGACGTGGGTTCCATGCCTGGGTCGGGAAGAGCCCCTGGAGAAGGAAATGGCAACCCACTCTAATATTCTTGCCTGGAAAATTCCATGGGTAGAGGAGCCTGGCAGGCTACAGTCCATGGGGCCACAAAGAGTAAGAGACAACTAAGCGACTTGTCAGCCGAGGGAACTGAGACTCAGAGATCATGCCCAAACCAAGGAGCAAATAAGGGGCAGAACCAGAAAGTTAACTAAGGACTATTTATTCTCAAAGCATGTGTTTTTAACTGTGTGTGTCATGCATCATTGAGACAATGGTCATATCAAGAGCAGCAACCAACACTTACGCCTATTGTATACAAGGTATTGTCTTAAGACCTTTACATATATTAACTCATTCAATCTTCATACCAATCAGATGCATTAAGTGCTGCAATAATTCTTACTTTCTTCACACAAGAACTGTAGCTCAAGGAGATTTGGTAACCATGCTACTGAAGGCAGTGGTGTCAGATTCCCTGATGGCAGACAGCCTCCAGACCCTTCCTGTCGAACATCAAGCTCCTCACCAATATAGACAGAAAGACAAAATGGTTATACGTGACTGATGATTATAAAATGGAATGTTTTATACTTTATATTCATTTCTTCAATGTATGGTACAACCAGAAGCCATGAGATAAGAATGCTTAAAATAATTTCCACGTTGTACGTGTATCTTTAGTTTTATTTGAAACTGAAAAAATTATTGGCTTCCTAATCCAATATGCTTTCGCCTCACTTATGACTGAGAGCATTTACCATTTTAAGAAAGCCTAAGTAGAAAATTTTAAGATCATTTAATACTCAAATACATCCCTCGCCATCTTCTCAAAATCACTGTTTTCTTTTTTTTTTTTTTGTACCAAGGACAAATTCCATCATTCAGTTTAGCTTTTGAAACCTTGGTAAACTACACTGCAGTGACCCTGCTCAAAGTTTTCTGAACAATGCTCTGGCAGTGGCCACTGAGAACAGGGTAAACAATGGGTTCCTGTTTTCTATTTCCTGCAGACTCTTATAATGTCCTTATTCCTCTTGATATCACTGATCACTAATTGTTAGTTTTAGGGGAAAAAAGAGCCAACTACTCGACTATATTTGTTTTAAAGCCGAAAAGGTTCCAACGCTGCAGCTCCTTGGGCTTCAAACATACCGGCTCTGTTTCTCACGGTAATTTTCCGTTCATTAGAAAATGATAATGGGCCTGAAACTGAACGCAGCAACTCACAAGAGGTGAGGGCTAACTGTTGATGTCCAGAAGTACTTTCAGAACTTCTGAAACTGTTTTGTGTGTGATGATCTTTATTATTTTTTTATTGGAACATGCTTGCTGTACAATATTGTTAGTTTCTGCTGCACAGCAGCACGGATCAGCTATATGTCTGCATGTATGACTGTCTCGGGGGCCTCCCTTCCACCCCTACCCATCCCACCCCAAGAGTTCATCACGGAGCACCCCGCTGAGCCCCCCTGGCTACACAGCAGCTCCCCCCAGCTGTAAATTTTACAAATGGTAGTATATATGTATCAATGCCACTCTCCCAATTCATTCCACCCTCTCCTTTCCCCTCTGCGTCCACCAGTCCACTCTCCACATCTGCATCTCTATTCCTGCCCTACACATGGGTTCATCAGTACCACTTTCCTAGATTCCACATACACGTGTTAATAGACGATATTTGGTTTTCACTTTCTGAGTTAACCGCACTCTGTATGACAGGCTCTAGCTTCATAGCCAGCCTAATAGTTTTCAGCTATCTTTCAGCCAGCCTGAGCTGAGAAACTCGTTCTTGGGTGATTGTGTTGGTATGCCTCTAAGTTTCCAGCGACCAGATTACTTTTAACCAGGTGAGGGGCTGGTTTCCCCGAAACAACAGGAGCCCAGGGTGGGTTCAAGACTGCTTCAGCAGGTGCTTCCCAGAAGGGCATCTGCATTTCCATCAGCTCAGAGGAGCAGTGTCAGGTGATGGGGCGAAGGGTAGAGCACCCGCTCCTCAGGAGGTTCTGTGTTAGCATCGCACCCGTGAGACGTCTTGCCTGTAGCTTATCAGCCTGAACAAACCGCCAGGGAATCCCAGAAGATAAGTTTTGGTTTTTGGGGTTTTTTTTTGTGCATGACCTTTATTTTTCATCTTTGTGTTTGGAATTTCTTTGCAATTTGTATATACATTTATTATAAAATAGAAAATGAATAAAGCTACTCTGAAAAATTATAGTGAGGGAATGAATGATAGATGGCTTCCCAGATGAAGAAACCAATTGATCTAAGTCCTACGATGGTTTTTGAAAGCGTTGGTGTCTCTGGATTGGAAGAAAGAGGAGTGAAATATTTTAAATAGACCTGTGACCAGGATTTTGTAGCAGAGTAGAAAGCAAAGATGGATCCTCCATAGGTAGAAAGCTGCGTCTGCCACGACTGTGTTACAGTATTTATTTCTTTTCAAGCCATGAGTCTGGATATAGTGATTTACTTGATTGTAAAATGAAATGTGTCAGAGAGAAACTTCATTCGAAAGTGACCCTTAAAGAAACCCTGGCTGAGAAAAAGAGGAAACTCACGAGAAGGTGAAAATGCATGCATTTACTTTGGCTCAGATGTCCATTCCCCACCCCTCTGCCTGAGCACGCACTAGCCACAACTGCAAACAGGACAGACCGTCCAGCACTTTCCTCTGGAGACCAGGCCAGTCCTGGCTCAGTCCAGAGTCTGAACAATGATTTCCCCCCCTGTTTTTGGTAAAACTGAGCTATCATTACTCATTTCTCGACATTTCTAACATGCCTCTCCCATACCATCTCATTTCTTGTGTTTCCTTTGTTAACAAGACTATTGTTGCTGTTTTTAGGAGGCTGACCTTGCTGGTTAGACCGTTCCCACCCAAACTTGTCTATATCTGGCACATGGACAGATGAGCATATCTGTAGGCACTGAAGTAAACAGATGAGGTTGCTAACAGCCAGAGGTGACTGGCCCCAAAGCTCCAGGTGCCTTGGGTGTCACCTAGCGAAGTGACAACTGAAGGGATCAATATTGCAGCAACATCTGTAACCCACCCAGGACACATCAAGAGGCCACACAAAGAGGGGTAGGAAGGTCTGGATTGGAGGACGGATAACACAGAAAATATTAACACGTCCAATATCTGAAAGCTCCCATTTCTAACCCACATTCATTTTAGGAAAATGTTTTTCTTATGCACTTGATATAACAAATCTATACAGTTCCTTCTAACCCTTGAATGCTGGGAACTCTTCCTTATTATTCTTCACTCATATTTCGTCTCTGTGGATTTCAAGGAAATTTTTCTAACATTTTGTGTATTATTATTAAAGTATGCCTGTCCTTGCAAAATTAACTCTTGTGGCCATAGTAACGATGGAAATATGCCATAGATGGTTGGGTTAATTAGTTTGTTTTCTGAATGCCTCAGAAAAGATATTTTTCATGCTCTGCCGTGATGATTTCAAAGTGTCTTACACGTGTACCAAAAGCATGTACAAATGTACAAAATAGTACATCTTCAAACGTTCTTAGGGTCTATTCAGTGCCCTTATGCCCATGGTAGAAGAAAGTGTTTCACAGCCTCTTCCCAGGCAACAGGGCAAAGACCAGCCCCCAGTCTCCAACTCAGCTCTGTATTCCAGGCCACACAACGCTCACTTTCCTCTCCTCTGCCAGAGAACAAGATCACAAACCTCTCAGTTTTTCTACGGCTAGTAATTCCTGGTGTGTTTATAACTAACGCACTATATGGACATGACAAAGGGTTTCATGCCACGAGAATGACAATGGCCTGAGCAGGCAGTGCTGTTAGTGAGATAATTCATTTCTGTTTGTCTGCTCATCAAGTATCTATTAAAAGCATCAGGTACAGCTTGCCGGAAGCCATGTGGTATAACTGTCTAGTAATACACAAATACATCATTCTCTCAATAACCCAAATCAAAAGAAATTTTGATCAGGGATCCCAGTTGAGTGATTAATACACCCTAATGGAGTACTACCTGATTTTTAAAAAGATCTGGAGAGGTGATGCAAGAATGCACTATCGATTTATTTCAAGCCTATTTTAGAAGATAAATGCGAGTTATTAAGATAATAGATTATATTCCGAGGAGGAAAACAAGTGCTGATTCTTTAAAAACCTTTTAAATCAAATATGTAACCACAAAGCAATACCATTCAGAGAATCCTCTTGGTTGGAAACAGCTGCTTAATCAGAATACAGAGTTTTTGCTTTTTAGAAGATAAGATACTTTTATAAGCTCTCATTTATGTATAACAAAAATACCATCGTGTGACGCCTCATGCCCTGAGCAGAACTTTTTGAATTGCTTCTTTATTCAACAAATGAGCACTGAGCCCTTCCTCAGCACTGGGCACAAATATAACAAACCTGTCTGGGGTGATGGGAAATCAGAGGAGAAATCCATGAATCAATCACCCAAAGGCAACATTTGATGTTGGAGGGAACGCGAGGGACACGATTCTTTGAGTTAAAAGTGCTTGACCTTGGCTAGAGCAGGGAAACCCTTCCTGAGGAAAAGGCACTTGGGCTGACAGCTGAAGGGTGCTGGCATCCACGTCAAGCAGGGCAGGCGGCAGGGAGAGCGAATGAAACACACAGGACCCGACGGTGGTCCAGCCCAGGAACAGAGGAGCCAGAGAAACCTGAAGAGATGGAGCTAGAGGAGGGAGGGAGACGTGGGTGGGGATGAGAAGCAGCAGATCGCACAGAACCTTAAATAGGCCCCTTTATGAAGGCTTATCTTGATGATTTTTCTACCATAAGTAGCAACTGTTGCATATGCTCAATTTCAATGGAATATAAATATCAAGAACTAAGTCATAGTTATATGAAACAGCAGAGGCACTTGCTAAATACAGATGGAGTTCAGACAGTCAGTTTAAAAACAGTAAGGTTTTCACTAGAAAAGTGAGTTGTAACAAAGGTTTTAAGAAGTTATTTCTATAGAATCTCTAGCACTTGATAGATAGAATCTCTAGTCTGAATTACTCATTCAGACTCTCACCTTATTTAGTAAAATCCAGTCCCAGATTGCATAATGGCAAATGGGATGGCAAGTCACATTTCATTTCACGTCAGTAAGCCAGGAAGCAGAAATAAGTGACATGTGATTTGACAACTTTAAAATAATTATACCTGCAGATGTAGATCATGGGGGTGAGCAGGAATGACCAAATGCGATCTCTGTCAGTCCAAGCAAAAGTGGAGATGTTCCAGTCAGGAACGGGGTTTACATAGCTCAACGCTTCTGCCTCCATTTTAGGGTATCAGCGCAGAGGACTTGTATGACTGGTCTGAAACCACTCAACCCATGGGTGTGGGTTTCCCCACTTGGTGCATTTATTCACTGTTCAACACACTGAACTTTCTGGAGACGACCCTGCTGACCCTTACTGAGTGTGTGATGCCTCTAAGCATCACTTGTTTCATTGCAGACATGCGTGGTTCACTCTGTTTCATGTGGTTGAAGCAGACAACTGTAAAAGATGTCAGTACACTTAATCGAGCCTTCATTTTGCATCCAACATGCCTGCTTCGAGGGTCCGCCCCTTCCTTTCATCATCGTTATCTGATTTCTATCATTTCTATAGTATCAGAATCTGACTGCCTTTTCAATACATCTTTGAAACTCATGCCATGTTTCAGGCAGTCCTGCTGCCTCTCCCTAAACACTAAAATATCTAAGAGAATGACGCATTGTTCTCCTGGAAAATTAGACAATGCTACCCAACTGACATGACCATGAAAGCCTTCAAACATTTATAGTGCAACTCACTTTTCAAAGGACTTCGGGGGGTGGGGGGGAATGTGTAACCTAGAAAACAATATTCATGGGAAAACTACATTCACTTCCTTCCTACTGAGATCCTCTCAAATCATAGGAAGCGATGAGGAATCAAATGAGAATTTGGAGTTCTCTTGGGGAAAAAAAATTTAAACTCTTAAAGAAGCCCTCAAAACGCATGCATTCAAGAAACCACGCATATAAAAGTCCCTAGAAATTATCACAGTATCTGAAAACAAACTACTATGTTTGGCCATAAAAGGAAACCTGCACAATTATTCTACAATGTTTTAATTATTTAACCAATAGCATTAATAGCATTTGCAACATACCAGACTTTTCTACATTCCTTTCAAATGACTACTCTTCTAATCCTCACAACAGCCTACTGAGATAAATCCTATTTAAAGAAGAGGAAACAGAGGCACAGGGAAGTGAAGTAACTGGCCCAAGGTCACACCAAAGTGGATTCAGACAGACACACTGTCCCAGACTCTCTGCTCTTAAGCATTACACTTTAAAGTTTTCTGAAACAATCAACCAACCAGTAAGACCTAAAGCTACAGATAGTCACTTCATACAGAACTGGGAGTTTTAAATATTACAGGTGTGGGTTCACATTTTCTCTTACAATGAGGATTTCATTTTTAGGAAGCCCTTTGAGCCCAGGAGACTTTGGTGCCACCTGAAAAGGTGAGAAGGCATTTGGCAAACTGGTGAGAGCCTTCAAAATAATGTGTTCACTTATTTAATGGTGAGGCAGAGGACAGCGGAAGCCTCTCTTCTCCAAAATGCCAATCTCTTGTGCGTCTAACTATTGGAGGGTTATCTGAGTTAATAAGATCCTTTCTTGTGACATAAATACCTTCTAGGATGGTTTGTTCTACATCAACTATGCCTTAGTTACAGTTTTGATTAGACCAATACTTAGCTGAAAACAGTGTCAGTATTTCTTGTGTGCTATGGAGGGAGAAAAAGAAATGAAATGCTAAACTGACTTTCAACGTTTCGGTTCATTTCCCCCCCTCCCTCTTCATCTCTGAAAGATTATTCCTGCTCTAGCCTCTGAAACCAAGCCTGTCCTTCTGGAGAGTTTAAGAATCTCAGTGGACGTGGCGGCTGGTCCCACTCATGCCTTGCACCAGGGCAACTAGATTTTTATCTTATTCTTCAGAGCCTGCAATGCTGCCTGGAATCTTGTGAAGTATCCTAATTCCTCCAAGCATTAGATATTGATCTGTGGACCACTCATTTAAGTAGCAAGGATCAAGAGCAGTGTTTCTCAAAGTGTGGTCAAGAATCACCTGGGGGCTTGTTAGAGGTAAAAATTTCAGGCCCCTCCTCAGACATACTAAATCAGAAACTGGGGATAGGACCCAAGAATGTGTGTTTTGACGAGCCTTCCAGGTGACTCTGATGCTTAGTACAGCTTGAGACCCACTGGCCTAGATGGCACTGCCCAATAAAAATATAATACAAGTCCCATTTATAATATAAAAGGCTTTGGCATTTTAAAAAATAAAAAGAGATAAAATTAATTTTAACAAAATACCTTATTTAACAAACTATGTCTGCAATACTATTTCAACATATGATCAAGATTTTTTAAAAATTCTCTTACAGTCTGTTTTTCATACTTAAAGTCTGGTATGTTATTTTACACTTATATGACATCTCAGTTCTGACAAACCATATATGGCTCAACAGCCACATGCATCCACCACATTAGATAGGCAGGCTCTAGATTTAAAGGAGATCAGTCCTGAATATTCACTGGAAAGACTGATGTTGAAGCTGAAGCTCCAGTACTTTGGCCACCTGATGCAAAGAGCTGACTCATAAGAAAAGACCCTAATGCTGGGAAAGACTGAGGGCAGGAGGAGTAGGGGACGACAGAGGATGATATGATTAGATAGCATCACCGACTCAATGGACATGAATCTGAGCAAACTGTGGGAGTCATGAAGGACAGAGGAGCCTGGCGTGCTGCAGTCCATGGGGTTCCAAAGTGTTAGACATGATTTAGTGACCAAACAGCAACAACAAGACTTCACAGTGATAATCTCATTAACTTTTATGCTTTCTGTGTATCAGGCATTACTTGGTTAAGAATTTTATGTGCGTAATCATATAAACCTAACCACAACTCTATGGATTGGCATTGTTCTTACCCCCATCTTATACAGAAGAGCTATGCCAAAGGCCTATTAAATGTTCCATCAATATAAGAAGCCCACTCTAATATAAGCATTTCCAAATGATTTTAAATCAATTTTTTTTGGTAAAAAACACACAAAAAAGAGACATAAATAAAACCATTAACAGTACAGTTGATACAATTGTTACTGTATTGATAACTTACAAAAGACATAGCAGTTGAGTAAGTATTCTAACCTTTAAAAATATGCCTCAGTTTGCACTCTTCTGTGATGTCAGATCTGTTGAAAAGTACTTATGGACAGGCTATCTGGACAGTCAGATCTTTGGGGAACAAAGGAGTTCTGGGTGAGTTACTTGGCAGGATAGGACTTATCCTAAATGGAACAGGGAGCTGGGTCATAACCTGTTCATTCAAGTGCAGATTGGCATAAAATGACTCTAAAAATAGTTCAACATGAAGCAATGGGCTTCTCTCAGTATTGGTGTGAGAAGCACCCAGTTTGAAATTTAAAAATAATGGTTGACTTAGTACTCAAATAGTTAATCTTTATCTGTTCCCTTAACTTCCACAGTTTCTCAAGGAAGGTCCATTTTTAAATGTATTTTCCTTATAAGGAGAAAAAGGGAAAACGGTTAAAAAGTTTAGTTTCTGTTACATGGCATAGTGATTTGATATTTGTATACATTTCAAAATGATCACTACAGTAAGGCTAGTCACCATCTGTCACCATACAAAGATATTACATAATTATTGACTATATATAATCCCCACACTGTCCATTTCACACCTTCTGACTCATTTATCTTGCAACTGGAAGTTTGTACCTCAATCTGCCTCACCTATTTCTTCCCTCAGTATTTTCTCTAATCATTTAAAAGGAAAGAACTGAATTTGATGTGAGCCTCTGGTAGCCAGCCTTCATAATATTAACTATAAAATATATCAAGGTGGTTTTTATAATGGACTAAGATCAGGGATTCTTCTTTCATCTCTCAGCAGTACTTCCTGACTGCATAGGCATTTTCTTTGTTACAAAGAATAGAGAGTTCAGAGGTTTCAGGGATTTCATCTAGAACAGAGGCTTTTATACAAATACTTAAGTGTTTCCTTGGTAGGAAGTAACTAATTTTCCTTTTTCGGGATGTTGCAAAAAGCCTAATGAAGCAATGGAAGTCAGGAGTCGGTCTGATGACGCATATATTCCCTGGGTCAGAGTAGAAAGAGATCTCCACATCTCCAGTTGCCATGGTTTAAATAGCCTGTGGAAAAGAAGCTGTAAAAGTCTGTAACAAATTCTGTCCTTACTCTCAGCTGTATGTGTGCTATAAACCTTTCGAGGCAAAGAAATTAATTTTGTCCACTATTGTATTCTCAGAGTGCTTGGCGTATCAGAAGTTCTTGCCATGAAAATGTTTGTTGAATGAATGACTACAATTTCCAGATCTTAATTCATCATTCTGCAAACAAAATGAAAGCTGAGTTTGCCAGTCATTGTTGGTGACCCAGTCTGAAGTATTTCTTCACTGGCCTTTGGAGTGGGGAGAGAGCAGGGGTGGGTGCCTGTCTGCGTCTTGTCACTGAATGGCCCCCAATCTCTGCCAAGAGATAAGAAATGTCAACAGCTTAACCCAGTAGCTTTCAAAAATAGCATGGTTGATGAGACTGGAAATGTGGGTGTGGGCTAGAAATAAATCATTTGTCTTCAGTCTTAAGGAGGACAGGCTGACAACAGTTATTCCTCCCAGAGACAAACCTAAAACATTTTTTAAGACCCATATAAGCAGACCAGGAACTATCAGAAGAAAAGTCTTTCCTCTCAATACGGCATAAACAGGACATCTCGTGAATTGTTTTGAAAACGCAAGGATTATGGCAAAGTACTATGTTGCTTTAAGATTCCAGTAAAGTTTTTTTGTTGTTGTTACTGTGTGTTTTGCTTTCAATCATGCTGGCAGTTTTCCTCAAAATGTAAATGAATATTTGCACAGTGGAGCAAGTTGTTGTGGGTTTCCTGGTTTGTGTCCCTGCCCCCCCCCCAACACACACCCCCCTGGGGGGGGCGGGGTGTGGCGATCCAGGCAAGGATTTTTCATCCCTTGCAGACAACCCCGGCTGCTGTTAAATGCTGAAAATAGCTCAAATGCTCTCAGAACAGTAGCACCACCCAGCAGCTGAGATTCTTTCCCTCTCTCACTTGCCTTCTCTCTTGCCCCCCTCCTTTTTTTTTTTCAGACACTTGGATTGGACTTAATCTTAAACCTCTGGAGTTCAAGACCTTTTAAAAAGGGCTAAATAAACAACCTCCACATGTAAAAGGCCACTGACTACTACTTCCTCTCTTCAGAGCAACTGTTGAACCTAGCTGCCTGTAGGTAAGATTTTTTTTTTTTTTAAATTCTGGAATTATTTGGTTGGTTTATGACATGGACTCAACGTTTTTTAAATAACTTGTCAATGGTGAAAATAAGCAGCGGGGTGGGGGAAAATGGTGCTGGGGGTGCTGAATGCCGTCCAGGTAGATATGGTGTTCCAGAGCCCAGCAGCACCCGGCGTGCGTTTCCGTGGCTGCAGCTTTAAACGGGGCTGAAGGCGCTCCTACAATGCTGACCTGCAGAACAGACCTGTCTGTGGCTGAGCCTGAGCTGCGGCAGAACGCTAATTAAGCCTCCTTGCCAGGGTCGTCCCAGAGCCTTTCAGACACCCTCATTTTCTTGTTTAGACGGGGTTTACTTATTTTTAACTTTCTAAGGGCATTTTTTTTTTAAGGGAAAAGATGCAACTACCTGAGTAAAGGAGCTAGATTAGTGATTGATTCTTTAAGGACAATGAAACGACTCTATCTTATTACCTTCTTTCACCACTGTTTTGTTCATTGCTACTGTGGAATTAGAACAATTTTTTGTTTGCTTTTGTATTGTATCTTCCTACCACAATTCAGTGACTCAGTTTTGAGGTTTCCTTACCCAGCTGATGGTCTTTGGCTGGCAGGTTTCTTTCTCCACTGTGACAATATAATACTTTGGAGGGTTTTCTGTGCTTCCCCCTCCCCCACCTCATGCTTGGTCTTGTTGTCTTGCAAAGCACTTTGATCTGTGGACTTGAACTTCAAACATGGCATTTACTTTGGTTGTGGGTATTTACTATGTTCAGTTAAAAAGTCATCTTCTTTTTTGTTTAAGGCTTTTATATCATTTCCTTGGAATAACCTATTGGGTTTTGGTTTTCTCTTACTGATACGTGTTGTTTTATTAGTACAGGGACCCACCCCCCACCTATGGCAGGTTTCTCTGACCATCATAAAATTTATGACAGTCCTCTGCTCCATGCTCAGCAGATGTCTAAAATCAAGCAGGAAATAATGGTGCACAGACTCTATCATGTAAGTGCCTCTAAATTGCCATATGCCTTGGGGCCTTACTGTTGCTTTTCAACATGGACACTGAAATCTGGAATTTAGAGATTCTTATTTCCAAAGAAGTTTACTGGTATCTTACCATATGTCAAAAGAAAACATGCATTTTAAACACACATCTTCTGGGTAACTTTCTTTTTTTTTTTTTCAAAAAAGAAAGAAAAAGAAGAAAAAAATTAAAAAGAAATAAAAGAACATTTAAAAAAGGAAAACTAGAAAAAAAAAGAAAGGAGAAAAAAAATTCTCTGTAGCCAGAAGTCTGTTATGCTAGTGAAAGTTCTGCTGAATGAGGGATAAGGAATGAAAAAAATGTATTTCCTAAAATAGGCAGAGTGTAGCGCTTTCTAGCCATTCAGTCAACTTTTAGATGTTCTTTTCGTTTTAGAGAAAATTCGTGGGTATATCACATTAGTTTGTCACTCTTTCCTTCTCTACTGCAAACAAAGGGTATTTTCAAAGTCCTCAGCCAGATACTCAGCTTGCTGTCTCCTGGCAGTCTGGCCTGTGTCCTGGGGAAGGTGAACAGTAGGACGAGCCTAATCCTGTCAGGAGACTGAGGGCCAGAGAGGGACCCTGGCTCCTCAGAGCTGACACAGGACGCACCCTGTCCTCTGCATCATGCTGACAAGGAAGGAAGCCAGTGGCCGCCGGACTCAGGTTCAGAGGGTGGAGCTGGGGAGCAAGTTACGGGAGACGTCCCTCTGGATTAGAAGCAGATGCAATGTGATCTCTAGAACTGGAACTGAGATAGTAGGAAAACCTAGAGCTGTTCAGTCTAATTTTTTTTTTTTTTTACTTTCCCAAAGCAGGACATTTAATCACTAACTTTCTCTCTTCAGATCTGCATCATAAAAACTTTTGAATCATCTCATTTCTGTGATGTGTGTATAGTCAAAGCTTGAAATCCTCTGGTCATTTTGAGCATATACTTCACTACCTTTGGTGGGGGGGCATCTAGAATACTCTTCCCTTTAATACTAGAAATTCTTGATTTGGCATTGCTGAGGAGAAATGTGCTGCTAAAAAGGCAATGCTAGTTCATTTGCAGAATCCAATGGCTGAAATGTGTTTGGAATATGATAGAGGCTGTTCCATTCTTGAGCAAGCCATTTTTTTCCTGTTCTGTTGGGGTTTTTTTGTTTTTTTTGTTTCCCTTTGCCTCTTAATTTTACTTTGAAACTTTGGCTTGTTTGAATGTGAAACTCAAGGAGAAACGTAGCCAAAACCACTGAGTTTCACACAGGTTCCACATGAAAGAAGTATTCTACCCAGCCTTGCTCGAAACTTGGCCCATGTTTTGCCAAAAGTTTCATGAATGTCACTGAGCCTGGATTTGAAACATAATCCCAAACCAGGTGACTTTTGGTGACTTTGAGGCTGTCCTGTAGAAGTATAGAATCTGTCAAACAAGGGCACCCCTTATTTTCATATCTCTGAC
The DNA here is from genome assembly GCF_963930625.1 of Muntiacus reevesi. Taxonomy (NCBI): domain Eukaryota; kingdom Metazoa; phylum Chordata; class Mammalia; order Artiodactyla; family Cervidae; genus Muntiacus; species Muntiacus reevesi. The sequence continues at coordinate 57,704,201 of NC_089258.1, read as the reverse complement.
TATAATTTCATGTATACACACATTTTTGCAATAAACTCCCATTTGTTCTATGATACTTTAAAGCCAGGTTCAATCCTAACATGAATTTTTATTGCTGGGGTATTGAAGCAATTGGCAAATAGAAGTCTGCATTTTTAAATTCCAACACAGTCTGAAGCAAGTGGTGTGAACATGTTGGTATAATTCAGCTGAAGGACGTCAGTCCCAAGAGAGCCATGGAGTGGCTTTCTTTGCTTAAATATACCTCTGTGCTCATGTGGAACAAACAGTAACATTTTGTCCGGGTCTATCTGCTTGACAGTATGCCTTTTGTTCGTTCTCCAAAGGTGGTGTCAAATATATTGGTGGAAAAATAATAAACTTACTGATTTTTTTTTTTTTTTTTTGGCCTGCTCAACTGACACACTCCTAGGGAACATTGTAAGCATTGAAAAGTTTAGTACTGTTCCTTGTAATGTATACTGAGGGTAAAGGAATCCTCAGCAGTCAATTTTCTTCAGAAAAGCTTGACCTTGAGCTGTTGTGTGACAGTCAAATGGGCCGGGTTGTGAAGTTGTGTGTGTGTGTTTTGAGTGGCTGGAAAGGATGGTGGGATTTGTAAACTTCGTTCACCAAATGTTACATTTACACGAAAAACAACCAAGAAGAAGGGGACAAAGATGACAGCACTGGAAGTAAGAGGAGACCTTCTGGAGCAGAGGGTGAGGTGAGGAATCAGGACTGTTCAGTAGCGACTTCTTTAACTTAACTTTGTCCTAGAGACTAAAACTCTACCTGCAAAACACCCACACCTGTAATTTTATTTAATACTCAGGATTATCACAGATAATAGACTGTGGTTTTAGTTCACCCCATGCATAGTTGTTTCACATTCAATAACTGATTTCCTGGATCATCTGTCTTAAGGTAGGGTGGTATTCCTATTAATATGGGGTTGGTCATGCAGGCAGTGTGTTCCCAGTGTACAGGTGAGTACACTGATCCCCAAAGTTGCCACAGTATCTATTTTACATCCCTAGGAAATAGCCAATGGCAGGGTGGCTCTCATATCAGGAGTTTTCAAAGTGTACAGTTTCATCTCATTACATGATACAAAGATATAAAACAAGTTAAAAATAATAACCAAAGGATAATAAGAAAATGGTTAGTCCAAGCTATGAGAGTGCTATTTGGAATCATAACAATTTCTGAGTTTCTATACTTCACTGAGAAATAATAATCTAATAATCAAAAGTGGGATGAAGATTACAAAGAAAGACAAGCATGTGCCAGTGGTATAATGAGCCAAAAGTTATGACTTGGTGATCAAAACAAGACTCAGGCCAGTGAAAAGAATCAGGTTAGTAACTTGATACAGCTTAAATAAAATAATGTACTTGCTACTGAAAGGTCAATCCAGTATTAGAAAAGATAGGACAGAAACACTAATCTCTTGTTCTGAAGATAAATTTGGGTTTGAAAAAAGAAAGTGAATTTAGTTTAATGGAAAAACACATGTACAGCTTGTGTTATTAAAGCATTGTGTTTTGGTTACTTTGACCTGATACAAATCCTGGTCCAAGCACAACTTTGAATTGGTTTAATTCTAGTGGAGCCGTTGCTCTTGACATACATTCAGCTCAGTGGTACTTCTCTTGTGTAATTTTGCAAACCTAAGAAATTTGGTTGGTTTCGAATTTAGTTCCAAGCAGTGTTCAGAACTTTTGTGTTTGTTCAACCTGACCATTTAAATATTTTAAAGCCACATAACACTCAACTTTAGAACAAATTCCTAGTGTTAAAAATACCTAAGAATGTTGAAAAAGTTATGTATAGGTACACTGTCTGCAAATTTAATGAGCATACAACCAAATATAGTTAACAAATACAGTTTTGATCTGTAGATCAAAACTATTTTCTATTCCACATTTATATGTTTTACTATGAAAGTATTTACTCTTTAAAAAAATTTTATTATACTGGGATTAAAGATCATGGTTAAGAACAGAAAACTGGGAATCCTCTGTCAGTCCAGGGGTTAGGACTCTGCACTTCTACTGCTGGGGCCTGGGTTCCCCCCGGGTTCAACCTCTGAGTGAGGACCTAAGATCCCACAAGCCGCAGGGCGTAGCCAAAAAATTCTCTTAAAGAGAAAAGAGAAGAGAAGCATGGAAATCTATCTCAAAACAAATATGGCTGAGTAAATGTGCAGTTAGACTAGAAACCACATCCTTGTGGTACCAGCAAAGCCAAGTGTTTAAAGGTATTGTCTGGAATCTGGTTGACCTTCACGTGGACATCTGTGAATAGTCCAGAACAGTGGGTCTGTACTGAAGGATTCAGCAAGGAAGTGTTGGAGATAAAGGAGGAAGTTTTGCACTAATTCAAGAAGGATGCTAAATGCCAAGCTAAGAGATCCACACCTCATTCTGATGTAAGAAGTGGTCATTATCCCTGACTGTACAGGGCAGTAAAATGATAACTTTGGGAAGAAGTAAATAGCTTACAGAGTATCACTTCTTAGTGATTAAGATTAAAAAAAAAATTAAATTGCTTTGAATAAAATCTTTGAAATATAAATTTTTTAGTATTTTTATTCAATTAAAATTTTAAATAAACTCATTCTATTTATTTATAAATGTTCTATAATTTGAAATAAAAATTATTTTACTTATAAAATGTAAACAATTGTTTATAAATTATTTGCTACAAAACTCAACAATTTACTATTGATGTGGGGCATAAAATTAAATCACTGAAATTTTCTTTTTTATATCAAATATGACTTTTTTCATTCAAAGCAAAATAAAACCAAAAGTAGGTATAAACAAGTTCTAAACTTTATATTGATATCACAAAAGGCTGTGGCTTATGATGAGAAACTTTTAAAAACCAAGCAAAAGACTGAAAAATTGAGTGAAATGGTAAATTCAGTGAGAGACAATTTTTTGTAGAAAAAATAATGAAAGTTGACTTTGTAAAAAAACAAAAAACTTTTTTTAAGATGACTACTAGTTTTCAATATAAAATATATTACATTTTAGTGCTTAAGCTACTTTACTTTAAAAATGAATGGATGGATTTTATATTCCAAAATTAAAGTTGGTATTTGCACTATGTCTCACATGGTGAGATCCATCACTTAATAGCCATAGTTTATGTAAAAACTTGTCTGGAAATGAGGTGATAATATTTATGCAAAGGTAAGAAAATTTGATTGCAGTGAGATTTTTATCCTCTTTATAATATTTTACCTATTTTGTATATTGAAATTAAACAAAAAACATTGAGGTTAAAAATCACTTGTGTCTAAATCATGTACATCCTTTTCCTAATCAGCATTCTGAATGACTATATAGGAGCATACAAAAATTACATGTAAAAACACTTGGCAGAAGACCAGATTGTATTTTTCAATGAACATTATAGCTTCTTTTACTTAACACATGACGTGCTTTTTAATTTAAGAAGAATGATCTTACATATAAATCAAAAAGGAAGGACATTAAGAGGTTACCAGTAAATTCAAATGGTGTTTTAAGTGACCACAAATAACTACTTCTAATATCCTAAGCATTTTCACATTTATTGAGTGAATATTGTCATAAAGGTCTTTTTATATGGCTTCAATCATTTGCTTCTTAAAGACTTCTGCCACCATTCTATATATGAAGCATATGGAGCTTGAGGTTTAAAACTTTACACTCTGACACTCTGACTACTGATCAGTCTCAAGGTAGAAGACATTGATAAAATCCAAAACAACATTTCAAGTTAAAAATTCACAACCAGACATAGGAAAGAATTGCTTTCACCTTAAAGGAAAAAAAAAGCATCAAATTAAAAACCCGTATTATAAAAGGTGCGCTAAAAAATATGATTCTCAGATTCTGGTTACCTTGGGGGACATAGGGGAGCTATTTCGATCAGAGGCGTGTATTACAGAATTTAATTGAATTCATAATGTCTTATATTTTAAGATAAATCATGGGTACATTGATATTTTTATATTATTCCTTTTATCTTTTGAATGTCTGAGTAAATGCCGGCATCTTCCATGCCTTAAATTTAAGATAAACATTGTATATACTGAAAAAAATTTAAATATATTTCTCAGCAGCTAATCTTGAGAAGACAATATTAATTTTAGTGAAAAGCGATTTTATAACATATAGGCAAACCTCTCAGTGGCCACAGGACCACAGCAGTGGATTGATATGCATGAGTTTCCAGTTAATGTTATCCTGTGCAAAGTAAGGACTACTATGTTTAATATAAAGACTTCACTCTGTAACTTAATAACATTTCTTAAAATTTAATTTATTAAAAAAATTTTAATTTATTAAAAAAATTTACATACACACAACTTTTCCTTAATTTTTACACTAACACTTTGACATCATGGGGGGAAAAAATCCAGTGACTTTTCATGATCATTTGGCAAGAACCTGCCAAATGAGAATTTTCATTCCGATTTTTTTGTTTGTTTGTTTTATCCATAGAGTTATTTCATTTTTTTTTAGTATTTTTTTTATTCCATAGAGTTATTTAAAAATGCTAAAATGGAAAAGCTGGTAGGCAGCACTATCTTTTTAGGAGGTTTGATGAATGATGGATTATACTGAATAACTTTTTTCTTTTTTTTTTTCATTGCAAGTGATTTTGCACTTAGTCTGAAAATTTAGTACAAGCCAAAAGTCCCTTATTTTAAATCACAGAATTCGAAGAAAATATATTTCCTAGGTTTTCAGGCAAAGCCTATCAAGACATTTGAACTGTAAATAATAAACTCATCAAAGAAATTGTGATGTTCTGCTAGCACAGAGAATAACTTTGAATTTCTTCATGCCATTGTTACTAAAGCTGCAAAACCAATTATTACATAATTAACAAAAGAGTAATATCTGTAAACAAATGTGAGGAAGAGGCTTTTAGATTTCTGGCATTAGACACTACCAGTTTCCTGACCATTAAAGTCTCTTCTCCTTTGCCTCCTGTGCCTCCTTTGCAATATTTTCCTCCAGTCTCTGATCACTCCTGAATTCCACTGACAGGTGAATCTTTCTTTGCCTGACCTTAAAGGTGTTCCCTTGGGTTCTGTTCCTCGTGTCAAATCTCCCCTCAGTTCACCTTTATTCTCCTTTGTGAAAATCTTAAAATCTATGCCTCTATCCCTCATCTCTTTCATGAGTTCCAGCCTCACATCTCTAAGGAAATGGTAAACACCGCATATGAATATCTTCAGCGTGTTTCAGACTCAGTACTTCTAAAACTCATCATCTTCCAATTCCCAACCTGCTGTTCTTCCCCAGGGCTCTGTTTTAATAGCTGTGTCACCCAGTTATTCAGAATTAGAATCTTAAACAAGCATTCAAATGTTCCTTCATACCAACTTAGTTGCTGTTGATTCTACCTATACACACAACTTAAATATCCTCCCTTGCCCCTGCTTAAAAGTCACTGCAACATTCTTGACTAAGAATTTCTCAGTACTGTCCTGATCACTCTTGACATCCATGTTTTCTGCCCTCCAGTCTCATCCCTTGAAGCCAGGGTTGCTTTGTTGAAATAAACAAGCTTGGTATGTAGACTGCCCATACACCACACTCCCCTATCGTATAGCAAGTGCATTCACTTTGCTCTCTCCTCAGGCTTGAGGGACTAGGAAAGATGATCATGTCAACCAGTGGAAGTAAACTCAGTACATGGTGTTCAGACATAAATAGCCCCGTGTTTTCCCAGACAAAAGGCAGAGTTGGCAACCTTTCCAGACTCATTAGTAAGAAAAGGTGTGGCTCGCTGTGCCAGCCATGGAACAGAGATCCACAGTCAGTCCAGTTACTTCTCTCAAAAAATCCTTTCCCTTCAATTCTCCTTCTAACAGTAGTTCACAAATCACCTGTTTCATTGGCACTTATTGTGTACAATGTGATGGCTGTAGGCAAAGGCTAAGTGATAAACAGTTTGTTTAAAAAAAACAGACCATAGGAAGAACACAAAGTTTTAAGCCAGAAACCCCATGTGATTCATAAGTGACAGTGGAAAAAGTCTTTGAGAAATAAATGATTTTAAATTTTTGAGGAGCCTCCATACTGTTTTCCATAGAGGCTGCACCAATTTACATTTCCACCAACAGTGCACAAGGGTTTCCTTTTCCACATCTTCAATAAGACTTGTTATTTCTTATTTTTTGATGATAGCCATTCAACTCTAAAATACCTTCAGAACTAAACAGAAAACTGAAAAAAGAAATGACTGAAATAATATAAAAAGATCCTTATGACAATATTTCACTCAATAAATATGAAATCACTCAAGGAATTAAAATCATCCATGGTAACTTAAATTGCCAATTGGTTTTGCCAGTAAATTCCCAATTTCCTTCCTGTCTGATTTATATGTAAGAAGACTCTTCTTAAACATAAGCACAGTCAAATGTTAAATGTACCAAGCTTTAATAGTCCATAAAAAATACAAAAACAAGGGATGGAATTGTTTTGGGGGACAGCATAAAGGTCCCACTCATTGAATGACTGTCATAATTATAGTAAATATAACCTTATCTGAATAGTAGGATGTGATGAGTGAAATTCTAAATACCAATCCTCTGAATCTTTTAACATTTCTGACACCATTGATCTTTAGTCATCTAATCAGTAATCGTTTATTAAGAGGCTACTCGGTAGTCTGTTTTGGCCTCTGTGACAGTCCCTGAGAACCAACCCACCCCACCCTGTATCCCTGAGCAGTAGGAGATAGTTATTGAAAGGTAATTGGCCAAATAGTCATATAATTAAAACTGTAATAAGAGCCATGAAAGAAAGATAAAGGACGCTAGACGAGCAGAATTACAACTTTGAGGACCAAGGGTCAAGGACAAAAAGACAGCTAGATTTGGAAGCCAGTGAAATTATTAGGAAGGTGAGTCACTTAGGGTAGCAACCAGAAGAAGCATTTCCTGTGCCGAGAATGATGGTCCCTTTTACCAATTACTGAGGTTAAAGAATGAAGAGAGATGGACATGATTCCTCCAAAAATAGATACATCAGGCATCACTGTGAACATCCACCCTCTAGATTCAAGTGAGTGCATGTGATGGACTTTTTCTCCTATGAAAAATATCTTTAGAATGATAGCTAGCTGTGCTAGTATATATATATATATAGTGGTGTTGGAGAAGACTCTTGAGAGTCCCTTGGACTGCAAGGAGATCCAACCAGTCCATCCTAAAGGAGATCAGTCCTGGGTGTTCATTGGAAGGACTGATGTTGAAGCTGAAACTCTTAATATTCTGGCCACCTGATGCGAAGAGCTGATTCATTTGAAAAGACCCTGATGCTGGGAAAGATTGAGGGCAGGAGGAGAAGGGGACAACAGAGGATGAGATGGTTGGATGGCATCACTGACTCAATGGACATGTGTTTGGGTAGACTCCGGGAGTTGTTGATGGACAGGGAGGCCCGGCGTGATGCAGTTCATGGGGTCGCAAAGAGTCGGACACGACTGAGTGTCTGAACTGAAATGAATTGATATATATATACACATACACATACACTAATTTATATGTATGTGTGTATATATACACACAAACTAATTCTCCTAGCTTATATATATATAAATTCTCCATGGATTATATAGTGTTGTGTTTGCTCCTACTTAAATATTGAAGGAGTATGATTTCTGAAATGATTTCTGAAAGATGAATGTGACTTTGAGAAAAACTTATTTGAGCTTTGAGTAGGATTTTCAAGATAAACATCCAAGGAAATGTCTAACAAGAGGGATATTGAACAAAATTTCTCAATGAATAAAGACCTTACTGATTGCAGCTATGAATTCAAGTATTTTGACATATGTTCAGGTGTTTGTTTTGAGGCATGTGAGGAGTTAAAAGTGAAAGAAAATGTTTAAAGTTCTCTTCCTGACTTTGAACTACATTTCAAAGAAATACATAATTTCAACGTAAAACATATTTCCTCCATACACCAACACAAATATGTGTATAAATGTGAATTAAATCTCATGGTTGGGGTTATATCTGTTAATTTTTATTATGTATCTGAAATGGAAACTATTTAAAATAAAATATTTTCTGCTTTAATAATATTATTCAGAGTGGTACTTATAACAATATTTCTTCTGCTTCTTATACCCTTAATTCACATTTTTCAAAATCAGCAACGAGACTAATTTATATTAAGAATTTCAAGGTTTTCAAACAAAAATACCTGCATGCAACTAAAAAAAGAGAGAAAGAGAGAAACATGATTTTTAATGCATTATTTATTTCAGGTATTTACTGTGTTCTGTGTCCAACTCTTTGCCACCCCATGGACTATAACCCTCCAGGCTCCTCTGTCCATGGAATTTTCCAGGCAAGAAGACTGAAGTGGATTGCCTTTTCCTCCTCCTGGGGATCTTTCTGACCCAGGGATCAAACCTGCATCTCCTGCATCTCCTGTATTGCAGGCAGATTTTTACCACTGAGCCACCAGGGAATTTTTCTGGAGATATTCATAAACTTATATTTGTAAAAGGTAGCTGAGCACATTTATAACATTTCTTTTCCGGTGATCAGTATTGCTCTAGAACCGCTTTTTGAAATCACAAAGTGGGTATCTGTGTTTTGTTAAGTTTTCAGGTTATTCCTTCCTCATGCTACCACGAACAGTAGCAAAAAGGAATCAGAGAGAGCAATAAACAATGAACTTCCAGTTCAAAGAGTATTACACAAAGCACTTCCAATTCAATGAGTATTGTATTCCTGATGTAAGCCTTAAACACAAGAACCGGGAAATCTGGGCATTCATGGGCAGTAGAAACATGTCGAAAAAAGAAGAATCAGAATATGTGCTGGAGTCCCTAAACTGTGCTACTCTTGAATGAGCCAACTTTCAGTGGAAAACAGAAATTTGCCTCATAGGAATATGAAAGGGCTGTGGCATAGAGTATTTTATAGAAGTTGAAGATTTGACCTTAAGTGATTACTGAAACTGACTTAGAATATTGTCCATTGGATTTCCCAGGCAAGAATACTGGACTGGACTGCCAATTCCTTCTCCATGTTCTCTTTACTCACTGTCAGTAAATCTGTCCTATCCTATAGTCATATAGCTCAGCACTTAGAAAAAGATATCCCTCTTCCCTTCCAACACACACACACACACACACACACACACACACACACACACACACACACACATCTTATTTGATTCTACATATATCAAATGGAAAACCTTACTCTCATCTATGAACCTGACAGTGCTTGGTATTAGGAGAATTACTGAGAAAAAAGCAATCAACTCTTTGTCGCTGTTACTTGAAAGGTGCTTTCCTCACATTAGGCATACATAGTTTTAACTCCTACTTCATCTCTTAACCAAGAAACCATTCTTTCCTCTGGCATTTGGTGCCTCATAGGACATGTTTCATTTCTAGACTTAGAAAGACTGAGTTCCTTGTCTCTCTAGAGATATTAATAGCACCGCCATTCACTCAGACAGATGCAATCAGAGCACCTTCTAAGAGCAAAGCGCTGCTCTGAGTTCTTGGGACACATCAGTGAACAACCCTGATCAAAATTTCTGCCCCCAAAGAGCTTACATTCCCATGAAAAGAAACAAACAATAGAAGATAAATATAATAAGTAATTACGTAGTAGGTGAGAAAGTAACAGTGCTTTTAAAACAAAACGGAGTAAGGAAGATGTGGAGAATGTGTTGAGGACGCTGCGGCTTAGAATTTTAAATGTGGAGCAAAGAATATGAAGGAGGTGAGGAGTTGTCCATATGGATCTCTGGGGGAACCATAGTCTAGGCAGAAGAAAGTGCCCCCGCAATGCCCCCAAGGAGCCAAGGCTTCCCTGTTTGAGGTACAGCAAGGAGCCTGACCCAGTTGCAGCCAAGAGACAGAAGGAGAAAGCAACTGGAAGATGAGCTCAGAGAGGCACTTACACTGTAAAAGGCACTTACACTCTGGCTGCCCCATTGAGAGAAATCTGCAAGGGAAGGGTGGAAGCTAGGGAACCAAGCAGGAAGCTAGTGCAATAACCAAGTGAGAGAAGATGATGGCTTTGGACAGGGTGGGAATGGAAGAGGTGACAAGAAGTGGCTGGTTCTCCATGGGTATCTAGATCCCTGGGACATTCCAAGATTGAGAGGTCAGGACGAAGAGGAGAAACCAATCAATGAACCTGAGAAGACGTATCTAGAGAGACAGGAGGAAAAGCAAGAGGGCGTCGTGTGCTGGAAGCCAAGAGAGGAAATTGTATCAGAGGAGGAGGCATGATCAAGTAAGATGACAACTGAGACTTGGCTAGTGAATTTCACAAATTGGAGGTGACTAGTGACCCTGACAAGAGCAATTTGGTAGAGTGGTATAATTCTGGAAGGTCCTTGGCATGATATTTACTTTTAAAAAAAACTGAAGTGTTTTTATTGGTGGGTAATAGCTTTTTTGATTGATTTAAACTTCCACATTATTTTTACTCCACATGCCCAGCAGTCACAGACTCCAAAGTCACTGGACCACTTGAGCACATAGTGCCAGTATTTAATGAAATACGTGTCTGCAGGTCAGTAAGCCTCACCATGTGACTTGGAGTGCTTTCTCCAGATGCACTTTCTGACTGCTGAGTGTTTACATGGACCATGGCGATACCCAAAATAAAAATGCTTTTATACTTATAGATTACTTCACTGAATTATATAAAATCGGTATTGATAAACATATTTACTCCAAAAAAATGAGGTATATAACACAAGCAAATTCATGCAGATTTACTGGCAATCTGTGAATTGTTGTTTAGGACCTGAGAGTTTCTGCACCACCAGTCTTACTAATTGTGTGAAGAATTACATGATACTCTGGTTATCAGCCTCCATGTTAACAATCTATAATGGCTTCCAGTTATTACATTCAATCACATGAGTGAATCAGCCAATTTGTACAAGCTGTCTTGCAAATAACTCCTATAATAAAAGTAAAATAAGAAAACCACCATTATGGAAATCATTTTTAAACACCTAAGCCTGAATTTTACCGTCTCATTGTGTAGATCTTACCAGAGAGAAAGCATCTGCTTTCTCTTTAAGGACTTGAAATAGCTGAACTAATTTACACTCTAATCTGTGTGATGTGTTATACAATACAGTCCTAATCCAAACAGGTTTCTCTCTGCTAACTTTTATTGTGCTTCTGTGTTTGATTATGTTATCTTGAAAAAGGTAAACACAGTGTTTTAATTTCTAAGGACTCAGGATAACCATTAAAATAGAATTGTGATGTTGCATTGTAGCAAATGACATTGAAGATAAATGCTATTTTCCTATCTTGAAATTATTTTATAACAGCATTAGTTTCTGAAGTCTTTAAAATATCAGGTTAGCAATGAAAAGGAAATTAACAAAAAAATCTCTAAAAGCTCAAATGTGCAGTTAAAGACTAAAATATGATATAAAGTTTAGTTGTGTATTTTCCCTTCCCAGAAATAAAAATTTGAAGAGCAGCAAGGGTATTTTGCTCTTCAAATTTCAATATGGGGCTTCCCTGGTAGTTTGGCTGATGAAGAATCTGCTTGCAATGGAGGAGACCCCGGTTCAATTCCTGGGTTGGGAAAATCCACTGGAGAAGGAATAGGCTACCCACTTCAGTGTTTTTAGGCTTCCCTGGGGGCTCAGCTGGTAAATAATCCACCTGCAATGTGGGAGACCTGGGTTCGATCCCTGGTTGGGAAGATCCCCTGGAGAAGGGAACAGTTACCCACTCCAGTATTCTGGCCTGGAGAATTCCATGGACTGTATAGACTGTATAGTCCATGGGGTCTCAAAGAGTTGGACACGACTGAGCAACTTTCATCTTCAAGGGTATTTTGCCCTGCTCTTCCTCCTTCACTTAGATGAATTTCCTATCTTATTGCTGAGGCTACTTATGAAATGATAATATAATAGGATGTTTCATGTTTCCTGAAGGGGCTCTGCAAACTTTAAATATCTTAGAAGTCACTTAAGTCCAGAGGAATGAACCAAACCTGACAATATCTTAAAGTCTTCTAGTAGAAGATCAGGCCTCCTGAGCAGTGCACCTCCTGTTTTTCACCTCACGCAGTTCAATAAGGAAACCATCCCGAAAGTGGAGAAATGGAAAGCCTTTTCAGGACCCAGGCCTAGATATTACTGTATTACCTAACAGCACATGTAGTAGATAAATTTTTGTAGGTTGACCACATATAATTAGAGTTATATAGAGTTCAGGCCACATTCAATGATGAGTAGAACTTGAGTTTTTGCATGGCTTAAATATATATATATATATATACACACACACACACACACACACTGATTTTTTTTCTAACTTATTTATTTTAATTGGAGGCTAATTACTTTACAATATTGTAGTGGTTTTTGCCATACATTGCCATGAATCAGCTATGGGTGTACATGTGTTCCCCATCCTGAGCCCCCCTCCCACCTCCCTTCCCATCCCATCCCTCTGGGTCATCCGAGTGCACCAGCCCTGAGCACTTGTCTCATGCATCCAACCTGGACTGGCGATCTGTTTCACATATGATAGTATACACACTGATATTTACTGCAGACCTGTTTTCTAACATTTGAAGTTAAACTTGATCTTTTACTACATGTAACTGGGTATGAAATCAGGATCAGTGAGATAAACAAATGAAAGATTTTAACCTCAGTGAGCCATTGATGGTATGTTCTATGCAGTGATGTTTGATGAGTGATAAGAAGGTCCACATGAGACCTTTAGCCATTGTGATCCAAGTTAATGAATGCTTTAGCCCCTCTTGGTAGTCAAATCCAGTTTTTAAGACTTGGTGTTACTTCCAAGCTCTTTGACAATTTTCGTTGTTTTATCTCCTCTGCTAATGTCTGCCAGTTAAAATCCTGCCTAGAAAATTCCATGAACAGAGGAGCCTAGCAAGTTCATGGGGTCACAAGAGTCGGGCGTGACTTAGCAACTGAAAAACAACAGCAATGACAAGCGAATGGCAGAGTCTACAGTTACATTCCAGCTGACAGTGACTCTTCCCATGTTAAGACAAAGATGCAGGGGACACTAATCAGATCTCTCCCTGAACTGGACAGGACTGCTACTGGAAGCAAGACTGTCAACCCCAGAAGGAAAGGAGCATGATAGCTCAGAAGATCAAGAGTGTTGTCTGGGCATGATAACGGACCAGGTCTGTTCCTAAATGACTGGGTGGAACAGACACCTCCCCTTCCCACTGTCCCTCCCACCCTCCACTGACCTGCACTGGATATTTAATCTCTGGTGTTAAGCCACTAAAACTTAGGACTTGTCAATTATAGACACTGGCCAACATGAATCCATAGTGAAATATGCCAATATAGCCTAAAAGACTTTATGATTACATATGAAGATATATTTCTGAATTTTTGTATTATTAAAAGATACATGAATAATTTCAGAAACTCAAATCCAATGGTACTATGATTTTAAAAGAATTTTTAAAAAATCATTGAATTTAACTTTTTAATTTCATTTGAAAGTATGTAAGTTACATATATGTCTTTTGGACAATGTTAATTAAATATTTCTTCTTTCTAGGAGGATAAGAGTTATTCTAACACAAGGAAAAATCCACAAGATATTAATTTTTTAGTTCCCCCAAATGAAACTGTTATCCTTTCTACTCTATCTGAAAGGAGTATTTTTATGAATAATCTTTAAAAACAGATTTGAACCTGTCAAGTTCCAAATTAGTACCCAAATTAAAATTTTCCAGATTAGATTTTTAGGAGGCATATTTTACCTTGAACTCCTCAATGTATTAAAATAAGTTAAATAAAGGGAATTTAAATTTTCTTATTATAAAGTAGTAGATCTTATTGAATCTTTATACAACTTATAGTTCCCTGATGTGTTTTTTACCAAAACCCATTTTTAAAAAAAGACTTCCAGACAGTTCTTCATCATCATTAAATGACTTAGGAAAATGAACGATAGTGCTGGTGTTTAAATGGCCATGGTTCTATATCTACTCCCCTAGAACCTTATTTTGGTATTCGTGGGTCGATGTCCTACAAAGCATAGTGGATATAGAGTTAAAATTCATTCATTAGGTCTAATTAGGATCAAATGTTTATTATGCACCAGTAGCTACACTGAGTGTATTTCCTAGGATGGAAATTGTTTGTGGCTAATGTGCTGTAGAACCCATAAAGTATTCATGACTGTGTTAACTGGTTCTGAGATTGGGTCCCCCTTTGTGGAATGTCTTTCATCTCAGTAGCTGCTTTATATAATTTGGCTGGGGTTTCCCCTACTAGTCTAAATGTAGCATATTAATGCCAATTTAAAGATCAAATATTATGAATAACAGACATGCATTTTGTCTAATAGATATACATTAATTACCTCAAAAGGGATACAGATTCTTCAGGATATACATTTTTTCATAACTAAATGGGTCAGAATTCATTAGCAGTTTGGAAAGACAAATATAAAGTGGGACCAGTAGCTGAGTTTAATTAAGTTGTCACTTCTTTCAATTTTTTTCTTTAAGGCAATTTTCTACTCATTACATCTGAATTCTTTCTGTAAAGGACTAAGCTCAGAATATCCTTGCTTTCCTCTGGCATGATTTTGATGGAAGTATTTTCAGTTTATTCTTTTAAAAGGGTGATGAAACTGAATATATTCTTTTAAAAGTCTCTCAGTAAATGTATAAAAGGCTAACCACAATGAATTGTTGCTTAAATTCTTTTCATATACGTGATTTCAGGTGTGTGGGTTCTGAATACAGATGCTGTCTATATTCTTGATATTTTCCAGTGGGAAAGAGACAGTATCACTGGGATGATGAGGAAATTAGACCCCTGGTTTGATAATGAAATGAAGCTGGATTTTATAACTTGCACATATGTGATACACATAGTTGACCCTTAAAATGATGCTTTGTATCATCATTTTCTTTTACACATGGGAAGAGCTTCAGAAGTGTTAACTTTCTCTCAAAGTCCCTGGGCTAGTGAGTTACAGAGCCAGGATTTGAACCTGGTGTGTGTCACATTCCAGCACCCAGATCAGCCTGCTGACAGCAGGGAATCACTCCATATTAGTAGATAGGTAAAAGGAGGTGTTTGCAAGTAGCCATATAAATGGTTACATTTGAACAGTTTACTATTTCCCCAGTGGATACACTTAGCAACCAGCCCCACCAGACAGAAAATTAACCCACAGCACCCAGTTAGGGCTGCAGGTGAGCAACAATTCCCCAAAGAACAGCTTCTAATTTTTGGTTTATAAGTTTAATGGGCATTCACTCAGTAGGCATGCAGTTTCTTTTTTGGGTTGCACCAAAGGCTCTGATCTCCATTTTCATATTTGTTTTGTCTACACGGGCAACAGAAAGTCCTCCGTTAGATCTGTAAACTCCTGGCAAACGAATCCACCCTGGCCCATTCTGCTTTGGCCTCTGCAACATCTCCAAAATTATTTCCTCATCTGTCAACACATACATTAACTAACTCATCTATATGGTTTCTTCCCTACCTAAAATTTCGCTGGCCTAAAAGTCCATTTACTCTGAGGTTATACAGCTTCACGCATTTATCTCTGTAATTCTGGCCCCAAATGGCCAGGAATCAGAGGTCCACGTGTTAATTAGTTGGTATCTAATTAGCTCTGATATCCAATCTCACTAAGATTTCAGGTGAAAAAAAAAGTAGTATTTTTTTTTTTTTCTTTCTTTCTTGTTACTTAAGACAACAAGAGGGCTCTGTTTCTGTCTCCCTCAAGACTTGACTCTAGGTGGGGTGTCAACAAGGCAGGAAACGCAAAGTAATTAAATCTGCTCTGACAGTCTGCTGTTCCCAGGGTGGCTCAGAGCAGGGCCAGTTCCCTGGTGCTCTTTGCTCTTGGCAACACCATGCCATCTTGCCTCCTGACTGTGGCGCTAGGGTCACTCCCATAAAGCACTGGTTTTTGCAACAGTGACTTACATTGTTTCAGTGTTCCTCTCCTTCCCAGATGGTCAGAAACAACTTCTGCTTCCAGGGAGGCTGGGCACTTGAGTATCCTCAGCACCACCAGGAGGCTGACTAATGCAGTGGTGGCTGATCCCTGCTGGTAGCTGTAGAATTCCACGGCTTTATCAAGGACCAGTTTTTATTAAAAGAGCCTTACTCAAAGTTTCCTAAATATGCATTTAAAACAAAAAAAAAAACCAACCCATAGCAAGCAGAGCTGTGTTTCCAAACATCTTTTTGGTCTTTGTCTGCTCCCCTCTGAGAAAATAACACCATCTTAGCTTGGAATTCTTTCTCATTCTTCCTCAGGTTCTGTTCCAAAGGGTGCAGCCCCTCATTTTCGCAGGTGGAAAGTTGCTGCTTCTTGCAGTGGGGCACTGGAGCTCATCAATAAATTAGGCTCCAGAAACAGCCCAAGGAAATCCTATAGTTGCCAAAGGTAAAAGGTGAACCGGCTCTAATAATAAGCCAGGTTTGGTTATCATTTTTCAATATGTTACTTGGATTACCAAAAAAAAAAAAACACTGATAAATCAACTCAGTAACAAACTCTAATAGCATCAGAGATTACTTTGAGGTGGTGAACCCATCAACTTTATGCTTCAAATGTCACTAATATCAAAACTACAGACACAAAGCCCATGATAAATCTCTCCCATACATTATTAGCTCCTTAAAATTGCCCCGGGCCCTCCCTTGAGACCCTGGACTGGCCGTGGAGGGTGAAACAAAGTGAAGAAAGTGCTAGTTGCTCAGTAGTGTCCCACTCTATGCGACCCCATGGACTGTAGTGTCCATGGGATTTCTGAGGCCAAGAATACTGGAGAGGTTAGCTGTTTGCTTCTCTGGGGAATGGTCCCAACCCAGAGATTGAACCTGGGTCTTCTGCATTGCAGGAAGACTCTTTACCATCTGAGCCACCTGGGAAGCCCGCCAGGGAAGGCTGTGGAGGGTGTTCTTGCTTTAATGTGTAAGGAGATGACATACCCCTCAGAGGGTCTCAGCACTCTGCTCCCCATTTCCCTTCATCTCAAACCCCAAAAGCAGATGTCTGTAGCAGAGGGTGAGACGGACAGACACATCCTGAAATTATGTTCAAGAACCAACTGCATGAATCAAAGTCAGCATGATTAAAAAGAGCTCCCCTGAATGACTAAGCCTCCTCGGGTGGGATTCGTGGAGGATTCGTATGAGGTCCAGAAGGCCTAGCCTGTCATTCTCAGTCACCCTACTTCACACCTGAGGCCCTGGGCCACAGTTCGCTTCATTAGAGCCCAGTCATCATGGATGAGGCCAAGGCCACAGGCCTGGATGTTGTAGTGTGTGCATGCTTAGTCACTCAGTCGTGTCTGACTCTTTGTGACCCCGTGGACTGTAGCCCACCAGGTTCCTCTGTCCATGGGATTCTCCAGGCAGGAATACTGGAGTGGGTTGCCATTTCCTACTCCAGGGGATCTTCCCGACCCGGGGATCTTCCCGACCCACGTCTCCTGCAGCTCCTGCATTGCAGGCAGACTCTTTACCCGCTGAGTCATTGGGGAAGCCCATCGGACGTTGTAGGGTTAATGCTAATTTCCCAGTTACACAGTACCACCGAGAACAACCCTCTCTATCTCAGAGCAGACCACCACAGAATTCACAAAATGTGCCTTGATTGGAAGACAGCTTTGTAACCAGCTCTTACAGCACCTTAGACCAAACCTGGGGAGACGTGTAAGAATCCCAGGTCCAGGAGGTGGCAGAGACCACATCTTCCGCATCCAGACGGGGAGCAGTGCATTCTGGGAGAGGATAAGGGGACCCCATTGCCCTGATCGCCTCTGAGTCTGACTCACCGTCTGGGACCCAGAAAGGGACCAGTCATGGCACAACCTGCTACCTCTGGCTGTCTGCAAGAGAGGACAGAATGCTTTCGATGCTGTGGGGCTCTTATCGAGAGAGGTCAGGCCATCCTGAACATAGAGCCCATTAACTACCAGCCTCCAGGCCTCTCCTGTCACACAGATCATCAAAAGCTTGTTTTCGCTCACAGCCAGACATATGCAATAAGTTCAAATTACTGCATCAGGGGAAAAGTGCATCCTTTACTTACTGCTTAAAGCCTACAGGTTGCAACTAGTTTAGGAGACAGTCTGGTTGATGAGGAAAGAAAATCTCCCCACACATGGACATTTTACCAGGCATTCCTAACTGTGCATCCGTCTAGGATGAACTCAGCTTGTCATGGTTGGTCCTGGCCTTCAAACACAGCCTCCGTTCTCACTTAAGTAACTCGGATGAGGTAAAAGAGACTGTGTGGATCCACAGAAATCCATCACATTTCTCAAAAACAAACCCCCAAAACCTGCCTCACGGTGATGTCAGTGGCAGACTTTTCAGAAACAACAAAATGTGTCTGAATTATGTCACCAGGGGAATCATCTTTCTATAACCTGTCAAGTCACTTAAGTGTAGAGAAAACGTTCTCGCCTATAAATCTTACCTAAAGGCGACCCTGATGAGAAGTCACTCGCTGTTTCTCCCCCAAGTGTCTGTCATTTTGTTCTTCCTTCTGTGACTTCTCCCTCTGCTATCTTTTCCATAGCTTATAATGTAGAAAGATAGGGTTGAGGTCTTGCCGATGAGTGGAGACAACTAAAAATATGACCAGGAAGACTTATTTGGGGCAGCTGGGGCCGCCCCACTTTTCAGGAAGGCCAAAATGGCAGAGTCGTGACCAGGGGACTGGTCACGTGACTAATTTTCTGACCAGGGGACAGAAACCCAAGAGATCAATGAAGCAGGCTTTCATCATAGGCGCCTCAGTTGGTATCTTCAAAGTGTGTGTGGGTGGTAGGTGGTGGGGGTAGTATATGTTTAGAAATAAAGAACATATGCAGCATCTTAGACCAAGAGAACCAAAAAGAGAACCAAAGAGAGAACCAAAAAGAGAAATCTAAAGAGAACTAAAAAGAGAAATACTATTTGTCTGTTGCTGCTTTGTTTCTTATCTATGAAAATAATATTTAAATTTAAATTCTCACCAACTATTAAGCTAAATATCACAGCGTATACTCTAGGTAGGTTAATACACTGATTGACTGGTACAAGAAACTGAATTCCATATTCATCAAGTATTCTGGGGAGCCTTGGAAAGGGCTTTATGGAACTACTATGTTCCCAAATCCCACAGGAATGCAGGAACCTATAGGATAGGGTATTTGTTTTGAAATCACTGGCACTGACATGATCATAGAGTAACTGTACAGTTACAATAGCATCCAGCCATGTGAACTCATAGGAAGAGAAAGTGGGAGACAGAAAAATAAAGCCAAAAGGAAAAGGCGAGGAGGAACAGGAGGAAAGGAGGAAGAGGAAGAAGAATTAGGAGAGGGAAGAGAAGTAATACAAAGAATCTTTAAATCTGCACTGTCCCACCACCTATTTGATATCTGAAGCCTCTCTGAACTTGCCGGGATGGGAGAGGGGAAGGCAGGGTAATTGAATAGATAATGAAGTCAAGAAACAAGAGCCCTCAGCTACTGGGGGTACATCCTGCAAGGAGGCAATAAATCATTGCACATCACACTCTTTAGCTCCATGTCCTCACTTTATCCTGAGGACCAGAGGATGATGGGGAAGAAATAATTACAAGCCTCATAGTCTAGTTACCAGTCCTGGTCTTCAGCTTCCTAAGTAGCAGGCAAGGAGCAAGGTGAGCAGCCTATGCAAAGTCAGCATCAATATCCGGGATCTAGTGGGTTCGCAAGACACAGAGAGTTCACCACTCTAGGCTTTCCCACTATGCTGAAATTTAGAGAGGTCAAACGACTTATTGAAATTTCCCTCTACGCAGCAGATTATAAAACAAGCCTGCTCACGAGGATGCTACAAAAAAGTAATGTGAGCATGACCACAAAAATGCAGTTAAGATACACTTAAAAAGGAAAGTGTATCCCCTAAAGAGTAACAGCACCAAAGCTCAGTCTTACCTGCTGTCAGATCTTGAGATATGACGTTCAGATCTGGGTTGCTTTGTAGATGGGGGTAAAAGAGATGCCTCCTCAGGAAACTGGAGCTGGTACCAGCTGTGTCCCAAGGACTCAGGGCCATTTGTCGCCATGCTCCCCGGGGCCCTTTAGAGTGGGTGGGGGTGGGGGTGGGGGTGGTGTTGACAGATGCCGCAAGCTCTGTGGCTGGGAGTGGGGTCTGACCGTGAGCACACAGGTGTGCACACACACTAAGTCACTTCAGTCATGTCCGACTCAGTCTGCGACCCTGCGGGGCTTTATAAATGCACCGTTCCAGCTATGTAAGGCCCATCCAATAGCACAGCTCATGGGTTAGGAAAGAGAGTCCACTTAAACTGAATTCATGCATGATTTTAGCAACTACTCCTCTTTCCTGACTTCCCTATATTTTCTGTCCTTTTTACCATAGCGGATACATCTTTACTTCTAATTTTAAACTTTGGCTATAAGTTTACTGTTATAATGATAGCTAACAACTCTTGTGTATTTCCTATGTCAAAGACAGGATGGTGAACCATTCTGGTGGATTCTTTTATTCAATCCTGGAAGTAAAGTGCCCTGGGATATAAACTCCACGACAGCATGGACTCTTATCTGAATTCCTTTTGCCTGGGGGCGGGGGTAGTAGGTACTCAATATATTTTTGCTGAAGGAATGAACAAATGGATGAATGAGTGAAAGAACAGCCTATGAAGCGGGTCCTCTGATTATTCCCATTTTGCGACATGAAAAGTGGCCAATCAATGGTGAGAACAAGACACGGAGCCGGGCAGTCTGTGCCCACAGTCTGTGCCCACTGTACGCTTCTGATGTGTACAGATGCCACCTTCACACAAGGTGTGTTTTCTGTATTTTTATTCACTGCTTGCTTTAGGTACCAAGTCGTCCTAAAGTGCCAGCTGGCAGGCTTGAAAGATAGGATTCTGAAGGGTTGTCTGAATCCCACACCTAAACTCCTAGAGCCAGGGACGCATCCTCAAGAACTAGAAACTATTTTCTTCACCAAGAATGAGCAGAATTAAGAAGTCAGTGGGGCGAGTTCAATCAGGAAGAATGCGAGGGAGCTGAGATACCTATTTCTGAGAAAGGCAAGTGGGAGCATTGGGAAGGGCTGCCAACCGCGGAGGGACTCCAGCCTGCATCAAACCAGAAGGATTCTGAGATGTAGGAGACAAGAGGAGCCAGTACCGATCAGGGTCAGGCAGAGGGCGGGTGGGGCGGGAGGCGGGGAGCATCTTAATAACCACCTTGAGAATCACGCGTTCAAGTTCGCTCTCGTCCGCTGGCCACTGTATGATTTGTGGCTGGGTTAGTCCAATCTGAAGGACCAGAGATAAAGCAGATAACAAAAACAAAACATGTATTTTTAGTTTGCTTTGTGTAGAGTCTAGCACAGTGTCCAATCGGGGCCACAAAAGCAAGAGTAGTAATGAAAGTAAGGAGGAGGGGAGGTCTGGGGCATGACCCTGGCTCTGAAGCAGTGATTGGGCTGCAGAAATGAAAGGTACTATTCCTGCACTTCTCTCTGTTCCCCTCCGTCTTTTTCCTTTATGACTCCTCTCGTCCTCTCTTTATATAAAGTCTTCAGCCAACATTTCTCTTTCATGTCTTATACTCATAGACCTTGTCTGTATTCAGGCAAGGCATGGACCACAGGTCCTAACTTGGCAGTTCTCAGTTAGATTTTCTCTACGAATTTTGGGGTTCTAATTCTTTTAGCCAAGGGACCAGTACACGCAGTGGCAACTGGTCTGAGGTGCTTCTTCGGCATTTCTGGCCTCTCAGCATCACTCCATGCCACGGTGCAGACAAGTTGACCTTCAAGCCTTCATTTCACCGCCTGCCAGCTTTTCCTTAATGCCCACAGATCACTCTTGGGTTTGAAATCGCCTTTTCACACAAGCAAAGAGGAAAACCCAAGCAGCACATATAACTTGGCCTGTCCACCCTCGTGATACTCCATAGGCTGAAGCCTCTGTGCCCGCGGACTCCTCACACGTGCTTGCTCTCCGACACTTACGTAAATGAAGCAGCATTGCTGAGCCCGCATCGCTGGTGCCCTGAGTACCCTGTGCACGTGTGGCTGCTGGCCAACGCAGGCCAAGTCCAGGTTCAGCGTACAGGCGAGACCAGCACTTTGCTCTGCCCCAGTCCCGTAGAAGACACCCACGGCAGACTTGTATTTCTGCCCAAGGCTCCGTTTTCCATCATCTATTTTTTATAGCACCGATACTAACCTAGCTGCAGCAGATGAAGGGTATTCTTTCTGGCTCGGGTGCATCACCATGCTGATCTGCCCCTCCTGGGAAGCAGGCTTGCTGAGTTAGCTTTTATCCTTTACCATGGGAGACTCAGTTCAACAAAACGTAAGTGTTTTGAGATGCCTGGTATTTTCAAAATGTAAATATCTACTTCCCCACACATGAGGGGCAAAGGGCCATGTGATAAGATGGGAGAGGGATGGGAATTTTATTCAGTACCATTGGTGGCAGGATGACAGTGGGTTTGAAGACGAGCAAAAGAATTTGCGGCAACCTCCAGTTTTTCAGTATGTTGTTAACCTCTGAGAGAATCTTAGTTTATTCTGAGGCAGCTTTGTGACATTTCAGAAACATACTGTCATGGGCTGTCTCTGAAATGTTTGCATATTCTCATCTTTATATGCTCTCCAAATAGAATAAGCTTGCATTTTTAGACTTCTCTATGAAGAGTGATAAAGATTTGCAAACCAGGAAATTTAAAGAGGACCATCTATAAAGGAACATAAACCACTTCCCCCATACTGAACACTCCGCACACCCTCACACACTAACAAAGAGATTTTAAACATTAACTAGCTAACTAGTAATAGCATTATATATAAACTTAGAATGCTTTGGACTTACACTAGATTTACGTAGAATGATTCATTAAATGTCAATAATAAATGACTGTATTTGTTGCCCAATATTAAGCTTTAAATCCGTAGTGTATTTCACCAGGTCGTTTGTGGTTTTATGAGAGTTAATGCTGTTTATTTCCATATGCATATTTATCACATTTCAGGTATACGGCTATTATTGCTTTCTCAAGCTTGTTTTTCTTTTGGCCTATATTGTCGACTCTGACTCTATTCAGCTTTTTGGTTTTGTGAATGTTATTGCCATTTTCAGCTGGCCAAAAATGAAAACACCCGACCAACCCATGTGGACTGCTATTTTTCAGCGTTCCTGTGTGTCTGTGCTCTACCTAACGGCAAGCTCTATAGGACACCAGGAAGGGAAGCAAGGCAGCTCTGGGCTACAGTGTCTAGTTCGTATTAAACTTGACAGCTAATTTGCACGTTCACACTTTTTTAATGCTAGAGTTCTTAGAACGCTGACAGCTGAACCCTTTTAACTTCAGCTAAGTATGCAAATAGAGAATGGAACCTACAGGGTTCCCTTGCATTGGTATCATTTCCAAGGTATTTATTTTGGTCAAATACAGAAATTAATTCATGTTTAATGCTCTCTAGTAAAAGGGAATCAGATGAGGGCAGTGAGAGGAAAAAGTAGTATTGAAAGTGTTACAAAAGAAGCCTGAACATTCCAGTGAGGATCACAAGAAGAATTCAGAGACCAAATATTTAATCAAAATTAATTTAACAAAATCATATTAAGTAAGGATCCTTCCTTAGAACTACTGATGAAATGTTTCAAATGCTTTTTCTATATAAAGAGACGTTTAATCTGATAAAGCAAGTGGCATTTTTATACTCCAGAAAAATTATTTATTCTTAGAAAAGAAATAATCCTGGACATGTAGCCAGATATGGGAAAAAGTATTTAAGGGGGAACATGTTTTGGCAGGGAAGAGAAAGAAAATACTTTTTTTTTTTTCTGAAGCATTTGGCAAAGCAGAAAGCTTAGAAATATTTCCCAACTTGACCAGTTGCAAAACCACACAGCATGTTTTGCTTTTCTGTCCGGGGAGAAGGAGAAGCCTCGTCTGGGATGGCCTTCTGAGTCCCATCACGTCCCCTCTCCTGACGGGGGTTAGTCACATTAACTCGGCTCTTGTTGGAATGCCTAAGCTGTCATTTGTCCTGCCCCCCTGAATGAGACACACGGCATTCTGAGAAAGAAGCCAAAACAGCCAATTTCTCAGAAAATATGAGAATGACCCCTGGAGGTTAACAGCACAATCATTTATACAAAAATTGCTTCAAACATGGATCACGTGTTCTTCCCGGATCCGCGGATCTGTGTGTGCTGAAAGCCGCTCACAAACAGGCTGCGCTGGCTGGATCAGACGTGCAGGCAGAGGCTGGCGAAGACTGCGTGGGGTGCTCAGAACTGTGCTGCTGCCCCTCCCGCTTAATGCCACAGCCTTTCTCCCTCCTTGGTTTTTTGGGGTTTTTTTTCTGTCCCCTAGGGTGTTGTATTCCCTGAAGCAGTTTCATTGAGATAGATTAAGTGGCGAGCAAAGTAACTCTTCTGGTTGCGTATCTGGAATCAACAAAGGGTATTTCTGTCCACTGAGTGGAGAGTGGAAAGGTTGATTTATTGAAAGGAAACTTCACTGTATTATTCATTTTTTTTCCATGTTACCGCCGAGGTCAATAAGAGGTAGGCAGCAGACAGAACCTGATTGGGGGCAGATCTGGCTTTATCTGTGGGAGAGGCCTTTAATTCCTTCCACGATGTAAAATGTAAATCCTCACAAAGATGCCCTACTTTCTTTCCCTGAGGCTGGGGAGACAACCAGAAGCTCCTCGCCTTCCCACCCAAGAATCAGAACCGTCACACTGTCAAGGGTCTTATAGACCATCTAATCTTTGAGCACACAATGTTTTAACATTATTTGTTTGTTTTAATGATAGAGTTCCCTTCCATCCTCCCTTAAGAAATCCTCGTTTCTTTTGAATTGCACCTTACTGTCAGCACGGGTCCCCCTAAACTGTAGGGCCATTCGAGGGGAAGCACAGGTTGTAAAGGAGCAGACCAAGTCTTGGTTCTGATCATGGGAAGGGGAGACCCAGGTGCAGGACAATCCCTCGGTCCTCCCCCTCCTCCCTCTTCCCTTGCTTTGCAGGTGTCAGCCACAGTCGGGCTGGACAGCTACCGCTCTTCCTGCCCTGCCTCTTTAAGCCCCAATCCTGAGACCCGAATGCTGTGGAAGTTCTACTTGTAAATGCAGAGTCCTAACAATCATTGGAAAATCAACCTCTCCTTATATCTCACCCTGAAACACAGTGAAAGAAGCAGCGCTTTGAAAGCCCTTAAATAATTGCTAAGAAGGGAGAAATCGTGGGCAATCTCAATAGCAATGAACACTGACCACTCTTAGCCTGGTTCCTGTCCTTTAGTAAATGAGGGGAGAAGCTCAGATTCATAGGTGTTGCAAAGAGCAACCCAGGACTCAGACATCCTTACGGTGCTTTACTCAACTTGTAATTTGAAGTAAATATGTGAGTGATGGGGGCCAAGGGAGAAATTACGGAACTGCCAGGTAAGCTTGTACTCTCAGGTAAAACGGATCAGGCTTTCTTGTTGGGGAACCCTCCAGTTAACCTCACTGTGGGCTCAATTCCTGATTCCAAGTCACTGCTAAGAGTGGACCACTGTGTGGGAAGACCCATCTCTGAGTGAATGGGTGTTGAGCCCAGTCCTAGAGGACCCTTGGGTTGAGTGGGTTGTGTCAGAGGGGCCCTAGGCTGAAGAAGACACCCGGGAACACCTGGAGATTCATGGGGGCCGGGGGTCACCCACAGTGCAAACCCTGAGCTGTGACTAGGCAGCCTTGGCTCCTTTGTTAAAGGCGTTTTGTCTGAAGCCTCATCCTCCGAATTTGTGTTAAAGTACCCAGACAGAGCCGAGTGCTGTGATGACTGAATGTCATTGGCTTCAACTTCTCCTTAAAGCTCACCATACCTCCCTATTCCTCCTGGGTCCCAGGTCTGCTCAGCGACCTCCAGAATACCCAGTTCCTTCATGAACAGACTTCTACATTGACCTTAATGATCCCAGGACACTTGCAGACAAGGGAAGGCTTTTGTAGGGAAGGAATATCCCCTCTATCCTCCCCTCTATCCTGAGTTCTTAGCTAAGGCTCCTGTAATATTAACAGAAGACAGATTAACAAGAGAAAAACAAGCAAGTTTATTAACCTGCATGCCTTGTATACCTGGAGGTACACAGGGAAAAATGAGAAACTCCCCAGGGTGGCTTAGAATTCAGGCTTAACTGCCGTCTTTGCAGGGAAAGGGGAGGAAGATGTAGGTCTCTTAGGAGAAGGTAAATGACTTTTAGGAAGATGAGTGGGCCCTCAGAAGAGTGGGCGGGAGGTGTGATAGTCTGTGATGATGATGTGTGTGGTAGGATGTCAATCCTAGTCTCCAAAGACAAGTCCCTCTTCCCTCGTTGATGAAACTCCTGGAGGGAATCCGCGACCATTGAGTTTCTTTTGGAGGTTCTGTCTTTAAGCAGATAAGGGAACTCAGAAAAAAGCCTCTCCCTGCATTTGCTGTTTTTCAAGAGCCCACAGCTCAAAATAATGAACGTATCGAAGCAGTGTAACTTGGGGCAGTGTATTCTGCTGGCCTTCACTTCTAAATGACAAGACCTATATGCTGTAATGGCGTTAGATGCAAAGCATACTTCTTTTAGTTCAGTACAAACCCAGACTTGCACTATTGCACCTGCATGAAAGCTGGTGATTTCTCAGGCTGACACAACTGGTGAGATGGTTCCTGATTGACTCGGTATTCCAAGCTCTCAAGAAGCCGTGATGAGCAAATGCTTTGGGACAGTTAGAATGGACCACTTTTAACGCAGCCATAGCAGAGAACATCCGAGCCCTGTTTGTGTGGGAGACCTGGGTAACTTGGGTAACTTGGCACCTGTCCATGGCTCTGCCTTGTGCATTACTGGAAGGATTAATAGAAATGCTTTGGGAAAGAGCTTGAACACAGAACACATTGGCTGCAATAGATACTATAACTGTGTTGCTGGAAATTCAGCAACATTAGGATTGTATGAAAAATCAAATTTTGAACATTTTCTAAGAAATTTGTTCATTGCAACTGTTAACTTCATCAAGGCACATGCAATACACAGGATTTTAGTTTTCTGCAGGTAAATCATTTATTTTGATCCATCAGTGATGAAGAGGACAAAACTACACACACACACACACACAAATATTTTAAAGATACAGTCCAGGAATGGCAATTTAACTAAAGTTTAACACAACAGCAGATGCATTTTTAATGAGGTTTCATCAGATGTTATTTATAAACAAGTAGCTTAAACAAAATGAAGACTTGGAGAGATTTGGGGGGAGGGTTGCATGTGAGTATGTGTGTGTGTGTGTGTGTGTGTGTGAGAGAGAGAAAGAGAGTGTGTGTGTCTGTGTGTGCAGTTTGCCTTTTTTCTTGCTGTCAGAATGGTTCCATTTAGGAAACAAGCTTTCTTCCCAAATTTGCAGATGTCTGCAAATAGTATTCTGCCCAGAAGGGAAAAAATAGCTTACTATGATTCATTTGAAACAAACCTCCTAGAATGTCAAAAGGGAGTATTTATCACTGTGAGAGACTGATTTATCTGCAGAAACAAGTATTGCTCCTCACCTGAAAATCAGGGCCTTCCCTAGAAACAGGTTGACTAGGCAATGCCTCCTGACAAGATAGGAAGACCCCAGAGAAGTTCCCACTGGCCTCCAAGTGGCTTATCACCTCCCATGACCCTTGCTTCCTGGATGGTCTGAAATTCTTGCCCACAGGGTCAATCCTATCTTTCAAAAACACAGACAAACTTGCTTAAGATAGAATTTACTAAGAGGAGAGTGTGTTCAACTTGTTAGCATCTCACAGAGCCTTAAATGGTCAGATACACTACTGTACCCCTTTAAGATTCAGCGAGCAAACCCAAAAAGGTGACTTTCAGTTTGTAAAAAGCATCTAGGCAACTTAAATTTTGAATTGTAAGGAAAGGGTTGAGAGCTGGTGAATCAATTGAGAAGAGACCCTTTGAGGAGGGGACACAATGGGGTCTCCTCGCAGGATGAGTTGGCTATGGGTGGAAGGCAGACAGCAATGCACGTGGCAAGTGAGGCCGGGGTTGGGGGACACTCCAGAGAACTGCCTGGATCCTGCAGGAAGTGGGGTTGCCTCCCTCCTACCCTTTAAACCTCTCCTATCCTGCTCCATGCAGATTTGGAAAAGGCTGGAAGAGCGAAGAGGAGATGGAAATGGTGGATACAAGATATATTGACACTATAGTCTTTGTTATCCCGCATATTTCCATTCTGTTAAAATACTCATTGGTGGTAATGAAGCTTTGTTAGAGAAAGTTTGTTTTAAACAAATGGGGCGAGGAACGTGGAAATGGATTAGCAAAACAACTCAGGGCTGCCGAAGTCACACTGCCTGTTTCACCCCCCACCTGAGACCACCGTGGGTTAAACAGCCCCGATCGACCCTATTCTATGTTATTATGGCGACTAGCTGCAGTGTATCACAAACTAAAAATAACGACAGGTGGGTTGGCCCAAATATTTCCTTTCGTATTGTTTCTCGAGAACAAGGTATCAAACTTGGTCAAGGAAGAAGGGTATACACAATGCAACGATAAAGTTAAGCTTTCCTGAGTTTGATTTCCTTGCTATTTTGGTTGCTTTCAGGATCACCAAGCTGACCCCACCCACCTATTTATTGTAACGTTTCTTTTCTAGAGCCAGAATAGGACAGACTCATATACCATTCTGATCTGGGTGCATTTCTTCAGAAGGTACGCTGTGCTCATGGGGAACTGCGGCTGCCCGGGCGTGGGACTGATAAGGCTGGGAGGAAGGTCTGGCGTGTATTTTAACAAGATTTCCCAGGGAAGTGGGGGGAGGAAGACGATGGGCACCCTTTGAGGCTGCTCCGACCTCTCCTGATATTCACTCCTCTCGTGTCCCAGCAGCATTTCTGCTGAGAGTCTTCAGAGGTGCCCTTGGTTTAAGTTGATTGATGTAAAGGAGGCCAGTGGGGAAATCAGAGAAAGTTGGGGGGTTGGGGGGGAGGCCAGAGTGATGGTTCTGGAATTCTTGACTCTGCCTTATTTCTCAGTAGGATATTGTGCTGGGTAGGGGTGAGGGGGGTGGGGACAAGGAATCTTAGGAATGCTGTGAGGAAACTATAATCAGGCCCCATCCTTTTCCTAAAGAGGAAGCTAATTGGGCCCTACGTGCTTTGTGTTTGTGCTCAGTCGCTCAGTTGTGTCTGACTTTGCGACCCTGTGGACTATAGCCTGACAGGCTCCTCTGTCCATGGGATTTTCCAGGCAGAATACTGCCGTTTCCTTCTCCAATTGGGCCCCATCCTTGTCCTAAATATCTCCCGTCTTGCTGCTTCTCAGTTACAGCCATGCCCACATGGTCCTACTTGTTATAGCGGGAGGATGCCTCTTGCTCACTGACACTTTACAGGGCACGGGAATGCCCTGACCACCCTGCACACCCCTGAGAGCAGGACTTCTAAGGCCCTCCAAGCCACCTACCAATGAATTTTCCCTGGCTTTCCACTGGGCGCTGGGGGTGGATAGGACAGCAAAGTGCCACCACTGGATGTCAAGGGGTCAGCAGGGTCACTCTGCCCCTAAAGGCTCTAGAGAAGAACCCCTCTTGACCTTTTGCTTGCTCCAGGTGGTGGCCAGAAATGCTTGGCATCCCTTGGCCAATGGCAGCATCGCTCCAGTCTCTGCTTTTACTTTCAATGGCAGTGTTCCTTTTCCTTGTGTGTCTGTCTCTCTCTGAATCTCTGTCCTTATAAGGACACCAGCCATTGATGTCCTTAATCCTGTTTGACCACATCCTAACTTGATGACATTTGCAAAGAGCCTATTTCCAGGTGAGGTCACTTGCATAGGTACCAGGATTATGACTTCACCATATTGTTTTGGGGACCCAGTTCACCCTAGGATCACCACTTCAGGGCACTGGGTCATGTCCGAGCAAGAAGTATCTTTCAAGTGTGGATCACCGGCTGGTGACCCTTCAGTTCCAGACTCAGCACTCACCCCCCTCCCACATCTGTGCAACTGACCTGCTCCACGGGGAGCACAGAGGGCCGTGGTCCAGTGTCTCACCGGCAGGACAGGCCCACCTGGTCCAGGTGATTCCTGAGTGAGGTCAGAGCCCGGAGGACTCATCACCTCGCCATTATTCAGGAGCTTTGGTCTGCGTGAACCTTAAGCGCACAACTTACTTCTTCCTAAATACTAGGACCATCCATGTAATAGATCATTCTTTCTTCACAGTCTTTCTGTCACACTTTGATGCCCTTCCAATCCACACACAACATTGAGATTATCTTACAAGGGAATGAGTTTTCCTAAAACTTCATGGGTCCCCTTGATAGTTCTGAATTTAGAGGGCTGCAGAATGCTCTGGAGATACTTATTCCTATGCAGACAACTTATAAGATCACCCATCTCCATTGAACTTCCCGTTTTCTACTCATATATTACTTCTAAAAGGAAAATTTTTACTTCCTCAATTGTTAAATCAGGTTTTAAATGTGCATATTTTTTCAAGAAAGCAGATCAGATATCAGAGCACAGATGTGGAATTTATTATCCACGATCTACAAATAAGAATCTGTGCAATACTTTTAGTCCTCTGTCTGCACACTGATTTGAAAGTATATCTGGGAAGAGAGAGATGGGAGCAGAACGAGAGAGACATTCCCCTTTCTAAAAGTCACTGCTTAGTCATTGTATTCTGTGTAAAGACAAAGAGAATCCTACTGAAAAGGTAAATACCAAGAGGCTTAGTTAGGTATGATTATGCAAGACATTTTATAAATATTTTGATACACAGATACAGGAGAAAGTGATTTGTGAGACGGTAATTTTGCATTATGCTATGTCCAAAGCCAACTGAAATTCCTCATTTGCATTAACCATCGGAGCTGTTTTCCATTTGGAGAAATGTTCTATTCTGAGTTCCAGCTCCTCCCATATTAGGAGGGCAGTATTGGAGAGTCTGTATTTGAATCTGTCCAGATGAAACTGTGTATCCAAGTAAGTTCTATGTATCAGAGACGAAGTTAGAAGTTATTTTATTTTATTTTACTGCTGCTTCTACTTTTAATTTAGCCTTGATCCATCACTACAGTGAGGTCATAATTTCTTCCTTTCTTCTTCCCTCCCTGCCTCAGGGAAGGATTTAAATTAACCAGTGGGACTTGGTTTTTAAAACAGCCTTTTAAAGAATATGGATACTTGCACATAAGAAAAAGTTACAAAATAATGAGTGGCATGAGTCATTTGTTACTTAATAGAAGAGAATAACCTGTTTAGTGATTTTGGTAGGAAAGATATTCACTAAGCAGATAACATCAATTAAAAACTGACATTTTAGCCATAAGGATGGAATCTGGGTAGAACACTGCCCCTAAGTCAGAATAAAGCCCCTTCCAGGTTTCAAGACGGTTGATACTTGCTCACCTGTTCTGGCAGGCAGGCAGGTGCCTGGGAGCCCAGCTTCAAAAGTGGGTCAGCATTTAAAGCCTGGACTTCCTCCAGCCTGTGACTTCTAAGGGCAGGGCCCTGAGCTGAGCTATTATTTGTGGATTCTAGTTGTAAACTGCCTACTGCAACCTGGGCTGCAGCAGCTCACAAGAGGAATCTTTGTCCTTTCTTGAAGGAACTTAAAAGGGACTCGCTCAAGGACTACTTGTCAGAAATGCTGAGTCATTAGTATTTTATTACAATTCATCACAGACATATGTTGCCTTTATTTGTGAAGGTTCATAAGAGCCAAAATATGACTTGTTAAAGTTTCTTGGCTGTCCTGAAGTGTCCCCCTGAGTGGAAGAAGGCGTGCTTCTCAAAAATGAGAGATGACTTTTATAAAAATTCAACCCATCCAAGGGATGATGAAATGAACATTTGGAGATATTTTTCCCCTGTCCTTAAAAAAATTTCATAGTGACCTTTTTAAAAACCAAAATTGGAATTACACTGTGTTGGTCTGCATCTTCAATTTTACATCATTGTTTTGAGAGTATTTTTCCATTCATGAAATGTTTTTGAAAAATGTAAATTAATTAGTGACATAAGGGGTTACATAATAAATAAATATATTACAATACAACCCAATGATAAAAACTAAAATTTTCTCTTAATGTTAAAGGAGCCAGAAATTCTGCATTGAATGTTAGATTTTTCTCATTCCCTAAAAAAAATTACATGAGTTATACTGTACATCAAATGTGATGGGTTTTTTTCCCTATAAAGCAGATCATGATAATTCTAAAATTGGGCAGAACCACCTGGAATATGAATCATTAGACTAAAGTAGAAAAAGAGAAAGAGTAATAGGGTGTTTTTCCAGGAAACCTAAGATCTGTATTATTCCTTGTATTTCACGGACTGGAAACTAGGGATCTGGGCAAACTTTAGATTGGATGATTTTGTAGGATTAACGGACCCTGAGTAATCGTAACCCACGTGCTTGCAGAACTATGGCCTTCAGCTGGCCTGATGTGAGGGGTATTCTTCTTGAATCAGTTTAACGTAAGGACCAGACAGAGACAGCATGAAGCATCTAGTTCTGCTCTTCACTTATTCAGAAACTACAAGTACAGAGGAAATGGCAGAAGAACATCCTGCCTCCAGTCCCTTAGAGGGGAGCCCCCTGAAAGAGTAGAGATTTGCTCAGCCAGCCCAGAGAGAACTGGGTAGGAAGTCAATGAAACATCTTAGAGTCTTTCATTTTTCAGGGATACAGACTTAAAAGCAACTTTATTGTGAGTATGCTTATTTAATATTGATAGAACTTACAGTTTACCACATGAGAAAACAGGAGAGAAAGAAATAAGTGAATTCTATGAATCAGAGACATGACTTCCCTGTAGGAAGATCAGCAATTACCAGTCACAGAATTCTCATCATACACAGAGCCCTGTGCTCAACACTGTACATATATTATCTAATTTTCACATAATCGGTGGTAAACAGATGTAATCGTTTTTATTCTACAGCTGAGGAAGGAGAGACCGGAGGGCTGACTTCATTCATTCCCCCTCCTACTCCCTCACAGAACATGCATTTGGCTCCTAATGTCTGGCCAGCGTGGTCTGAATGAAGGAGATGAGGTTGGGAGCATGGCCGTTACCTCTGCCGCCTCCTCAAGCAGCCAGGGATCTGCATCCATCTGCTGCTGCTAAGTCACTTCAGTCGTGTCCGACTCTGTGAGACCCCATAGACGGCAGCCCACCAGGCTCCCCCGTCCCTGGGATTCTCCAGGCAAGAACACTGGAGTGGGTTGCCATTTCCTAATCCAATGCATAAAAGTGAAAAGTGAAAGTGAAGTCGCTCAATCGTGTCCGAGGACTCTTAGCGACTCCATGGACTGCAGCCTACCAGGCTCCTCCATCCATGGAATTTTCCAGGCAAGAGTACTGGAGTGGGTTGCCATTGCCTTCTCCATTGCATCCATCTACCCATCCCCAAACCATGGAACCCAACACTTAACAGTGCTATTTAATAGAGAAATCTGTGCAGTCTCCCAGGAGACCAGCAAATAGCACTGCATCTTCATTAATTTTCTTCTTGAGTTGAGAATCACTGTGATTAACTTCGGAATCTGGAATGAAAATAACCAGTGCGAGTGTGAATTATTCTGTGATGATGAGTTGAGGCAGGAGATGTTTGGTTAACCAGATTTAGAAATAAAGCCCTCAGGTTTTGCTGCTTTACCAAAAAGAGTCTTATCGATTGCCATGGAAGACAGAAGAATGCTTACAGTGAAAGAAACTCCACCAATATTTACCTAGAACACGAGGTTCATCACAATGACCAGAATTAGAAAGAATGGCAAAGACGGGACCTTAGCAAGATATTTTCAAGTGATCCCCATTCACAAATACAGTTTTATTTGGCAAGCCAAGGGCTCTTCTCAGCCACAGCAGGTGAAAACATTTGCCTAGGTGACAGATGGTAGAACCAGGGCTTGAAAGCATCCATTTGCAGCCACATTCTTTCCGTACACCATGCAGTGGGCTTTCCTGCAGA
Source organism: Muntiacus reevesi (assembly GCF_963930625.1). Taxonomy (NCBI): domain Eukaryota; kingdom Metazoa; phylum Chordata; class Mammalia; order Artiodactyla; family Cervidae; genus Muntiacus; species Muntiacus reevesi. The sequence goes on along the minus strand of NC_089258.1, from coordinate 57,670,175 downwards.
ATGCAGCCACTGCCGCTATGATAGATCTTCCGGTCCCCATAAAGGAAGACAGAACCTTATCTGAGTCCTGTTCTTGGACCGACTGGATAAACCCACAGACCCAAAACTCAAAACACTTTGTTTTTGGAACAAAAAAATTTTTTTTGAACATTTAAATAATGTCCAGAAAAGCTATTCTTCTTAGGTTTACTAAAACTCAAACTAATTTGAAAGCATTGACCATCTATATTTCAAGTGTTTTTTAATATATTGGAACCCTTAGTCAAGGATTATACCACTAGGATGTGTTTAATATTTAAAGCAAATCATATTTCCATGAGAGTTAGTCATCAAAGAAAGCATTAAACCTGTCTGGAGCAGATTTAAGAATGAATGTGTGAGTGTTAAGTCAATTCAGTTGTGTCCGACTCTTTGTGACCCTATTGACTGTATGTAGCCGGCCAGGCTCCTCTGTCCATGGGATTCTCCAGGCAAGAATCCTGGAGGGTGTTGCCATCCTCTGCTCCAGGGGATCTTCCCAACCCAGGGATCAAACCTGTATATCTTACTTCTCCTGCATTGGCAGGCAGGTTCTTTACCACTAGCACCACCTGGGAAGCCCAGGAATCAATATTAACCAGAATTCAAAACAGTGATTGAGGATTGAGGTGTTTTATTTCTGTTTAGTTATTTTTCCTGAACAAGCTATTCCCCTTGCTTTATCTTAAAAGGTATAGCAAACTGGTTTTATCAAAATAAAATAAGCCTAATTATGGGACATTATTTTGGAAATCAAGTTTTATTGTTGCATAATGGTTTAATAACCATGATAAATAAGCCTGTGTCCTAATGAACACATTTAGTTAAAGGAGCTTATTGAAATGAAATGAATTTCTTTAGGCTTTTCTTTCTTAATGTAGGTATGATCCCATAAAAGGCTTAATTTGGTAATCTGGTAACAAAATCATTAATTTTTCATTAACTTAAAAAAAATAAAAAGTATTGAAATAAACAAGATTTGGTTCATTTAAATGCCCCATACAAGAGCATAATAAAGAGTCAGTTACTGAATTTATTAAAATCCTCCTAACTTCCTCTTGTATGTGAGCATTATTACACTGTCAGTGTAATAATTAACACAACATGTTAACATAACAACATGCTAACACAACAATTACAACATGTGTTGTAATTAACACAACATGTTGATTCTGACACACCTATTCTGTTAGCTGTGACTGTGTAATTGTGACTATTGAAGCTACAGGATCGCTGATGCAAACTGAGGAAGTTCCTCAATAAATCTGTCAACTTTTCTGAGGGGAAGAGAATTTGCTCTGATGAAGCTATTTCTATCACATCAGGGCTGACTGAAGTGAATAACTCATTTAGTCACCATGGAGATGATGCCCGGGAGTGTGAAGGGAGGAATGTGTGACGTGTGTGCAGGCTTCCAGACGCTGCTGCTTTTGTGGGTGCATCTGTTCGGGGATCCAGATCTGTGAGACGCACATTTAATGTCTCACAGAACCATGTGGCTTTGCTTTCCCTTCCCACTTTTGTTGTTTCTCTGGAAGAGCCTCAAGTAAATATAAAACAAGGCAACCCAATACTTCACTCACAGGACCCCATGTTCTTTTCAGAAGTGTGTCTCATATTTAAAGACGTGTGCCCTAATCTGCTAAAAACAGACCTTCCTCCCAGACACATTTCTACAACTTCTATTTCTGAAAGCCCTGGTCCATCTCCAGGATCCCATACTATATTTATCTTTATATTTGTGTCTTTCTATTTATCTTACAACTGTTTCCAAAATTTTTTAATATGTGAATACGTATACACTTGTAGGACAAACAGATAAGAAAAGAACGTCAAAAAAAAAAAAAAAAAAAAAGGGCAATCAGTCTCCTTATTTGCTTAACCTACATCTAGTCAAGTAAAATGTGTGTGGGTATATATGTATGGGTTTCCCTGATAGCCCAGTGGCTCAGTGGTAAAGAATCTGCCTGCTAATGCAGGAGATGAGGGTTTGATCCCTGGGTTGAGAAGATTCCCTTAAGTAGGAAATGGCAACCCACTCTAGTATTCTTGCCTGGAAAATTCCATGGGCAGAGAAGCTTGGTGGGCTAGTCTATGGGGCCACAAAGAGTCAGACTGAGCACACACGCGCGCGCACGCACGCACGCACGCACACACACACACACACACACACACACACATACACAGTTTTTCCAGCAGTCATGTACAAATGTGAGAATTGCACCGATAAAGAAGGCTGAGCACCAAAGAATTGATGCTTTTGAATTATGGTGTGGAGAAGACTCTTGAGAATCCCTTGGACTGCAAGATCAAACCAGTCAGTCCTAAAGAAAAGCAACCCTGAATATTCATTGGAAGGACTGATGCTAAAGCTGAAGTTCTAATACTTTGGCCACCTGATGTGAAGAGCTGACTGACTGGAAAAAACCCTGATGTTGGGAAAGACTGAAGGCAAAAGGAGAAGCAGGAAGCAGAGGATGAGATGGTTAGATAGTATCACCAACTCAATGGACAAGAGTTTGAGCAAACTCCAGGAGATAGTGGGAGACAGAGGAGCCTGGTGTGTGGTAGTCCATGGGGTCACAAAGAGTCAGACACGACTTAGTGAACAACAACAAAGCTTCTTTGGATGAAGTATCTTTGGGGATAGATGGTTAAAGAATACTCCATGAAGACTTTGGGTATTTTTCTATTCAAAATAAAATTCTACTGATACGTTCATTTGATATTCAACCAGTATTAACTGAAAGCCTAATAATTATAAGGCACAACGAAGAACACAAAAGTGAATAAAGCATGGTCCTTGCCCTCAAGAAAACATAAACACAGATAACAGAAAGTAAGACAAGATGAAATGGTACAGACAGGGAATTATATTCACTTAAATGAAAGAGGGCAATTTATGTCATATACACAGCAGACAACTTTCCGGTGGACCTCCAAGAATGAGTGTGATTTCAAGAGTGATTAGGAGTAATGTCAGTTAAGGAAAGATATCATAAAAGGTGGTTCAAAATGGCATTTGCCTCACCACACCAGTCATGCATTCCTGGGAGACAGGGATGGGTTTTGATGATCTGGGCACCCCTGAGACTCAGAACTATTCCTGACACACGGGAGGTGCCCAGTTAAAATGTGCCGATTAAACTCATATGAAGGTTGAAACATGAAATGTGTATAAAAAGGAGCAGCAGAAAGTCCAGTTTGGCTAAAGAACAGAATATGAGAAGGGAAATAGAATAGAACATCTTGAAGATTAGGATGGGAACATATTGTGCTGGGCTTGATTTGGAATGTATAAATAGATAATGTGAAGTCACTGGTCCTTGTCAAAAGATAAACCTTGCAACACTGTACCATCAAACCAAAAGAGAGAGAGACTGAGAGAGGTCAGAGGGAAGACTAGAGATAGGAAATGAAGCAAAAGATTAAAACGATAATTTGTTTGCAAAAATAAAATTAAAATAACAGAAATAATGATCCTGAAATTAATAGCAATAGTTACAAGAACTCTATGAACAATAGAAAAAATACTAAACATTAACAATAGCTAATATTTAATGATCAATGCTATACCCAGGCACAAGGTCAGAATGTCTATTAATTTACCTCTTAGGACTCTAACTTCAAAGTTGTAATTCACAAGTTTATAGGTCATTGAGTCTTGAAGGGACTAAGTAACTTCCTCAGAGAAACTCTGTGAGAAACCATATTAGGATGCCACATTTTATTTGATCCTCTGGAATAGAATTCTACATGGTAGGTGTCAGAAACCCACATTTAGAAGCTTTATCAAATGCAGCTTCTCCTTTGAATACAAATGATTAGCTCGAATATTCAGCACCAGTGGTAGTAATTCCAAACCAGAATCTCTGCAGCATGCTGCTTTTTTTGCAGGATAATTTCCATGCTTTTGTTAACTACTGGATGTGAGCTGGCTGTGATGGTTTATAGCTGCTGACCCATAGAAAACTGAAGTTCATTGTAAATATTAACAGGAGAAATGCTCAAAAATAGATGTCTAAATCTTTTTAAGGAACTAGTCAAAGATTTACTATAACTGCTTTAAAACTCTCCATTAAAATATAAACTGGCAACAATCTTATATGTGATTCAGCTTTTTAAAAACTTACTAAGCACATAAGATGCACAAGGTGCTAAACTAGATGGAATATGGAATAAAGAATGATAAAGAAGTTAGCCTTAATCTCATATGTATGATAGTCAATGAAACAGACAGACACGAAATAGGTAAGCATGCCAGTATTGCCAGAGGAGTGTTTTGAGAACACGCAAAAAGAATCATGACAGTCAATGCAACAGGCATAGGACCAAGCTGGTTTTAGAGCCTGTTTCTGTGTTGGAGCCTATGAGGAATACATGCATGATTTCAGAGACTATTTTTCACTGTTTATTTGTTGTTGTTTTTGTTGTTTTAGTCACTAAGTCAAGTCTGACTCTTTATGACTCCGTGGATCATAGCCCCGCCAGGCTTCTCTGTCCATGGGATTTCCCAGGCCAGAGCACTGGAGTGGGTGCCCATCTCCTGACTGGGGGAAAATAAATTGTATGTTACAGGATTTGAGTAGATTAAAAACACCTTTAAAAGCACAGAAAGAGTAATTAATTGGGGAGACAGAAGCCTTGAAGAATGGGTGAGATTTGAGGAAACCAAGAGATTTCCAAAAGGAAATTCTATACACAGATTGGGAAAACAGCATAACCATCCATGGTGGACTTTCTGAAAGAACAGGCAGACACGGCTGAAGTGAGGGCTGTGGTGGAAGAGGAGACTGGAAAAGGAGGATGGCATCAGATCAGAGGATGGCCTTATGGTTGCACAGAATTGTTAGAAGTTGACCTGGGACAACCAGAGCCCTGAGAAGCTTCAGAAGGAGTGGCATAATTGGGCTAGGTTTTAGGAGGAGCCTCTGGCAACAGTGCAAATGATGGTGAGAAGTAGAGGAGTTAGGTTAGGTACCCCTACCTGATATCTCAAAGTATGGATCTGACCACTGGATGCTATATTAGGAAACTTGGGTCAATTCTGCAAATATGACAGCACACCAGTAAACATTTGCTGTTGAAGGATAACTCGCTCCTTCTAGAAGCCGAGAAGACCACTAACTAGCTGCTCATTCCTCTTTCACTGTCTGCGCATGAAAAAATACCCCCAAGTAGTCAAGGAAAACACACCAAAGTGGTCCTAGCACAGCTAAAGATCTAAATGTACAGTATCTTTTTTTTTAATCTTTTAAAACACCCAAGCATCCTCAAAAATAGTCAGAGATGCCTATATGTAAGTCAAGAAGCCCAAGATTTTTTCCCCCAAGATCTTTTATTTATTTTCTTTAATAAAAAGCTTCTTGGATCATTAATTTGGGAGCTAAAACAATGAAAGATAACTTACAGCCTCAAAACTGCTTCCTGCTCTCAAATTGTAAAGAAACTGGCCTTCAGCATGGAAGAGTGGAACTACCTGGAGTATTCAAGTAATCTGCTAATATATAAATGCCTGAAACACTGAAAATTCTTACTTCTTGGGTATTAGCCCTTTGCAGATGTAGCATACAAGAAAAGTTTAAAGTAACTAAAGTGATTAAAAATATGAGGCTGCAATATAACTGGAGTCTATGGATTTATATACTGTTCTCTCTCCTCACTCCTTGTGAACTCAGGGCCTTTACAGTCACAGAAGCAAGGTCAATGCCCTGCTCTGTCACTGCGAACTCGACTGCTTATCCCTCAGCTCCAGAGATCACTGAACTAGAAAGATGCATGCTTAAAAAAGAAGCATTACTAAACTCCCCAAAGCTATGAAATTTCCAGTGTGATTAAGACACACTTTCTACCTTGAGCCTCCAGATTCCGAATGCCTTAACAAACACTGGAAATTATTTTAAGGAAATGAATTGGAATAAGACTCGGTAGTTCTTGAAGCAAATCAGCATCTCTCCTTCTGGATATTTGAACACACTGATGCTGGTACCCTGGATCTTTTTTGTCTCCTGGCTTCCTGCAAAGCTTCATAATTATTTTCTCATGATCTTCATTGAAATAGATTGCTCTGTTAACATCTGTTGCTTAGCTTTCAGTTTATTGGAACATACTCTATATGTTCTATACGATCTGCATTTCAACTAAATTGGTCTTATTCTCCAAAACATAAAATTGTTTCCAGAGTTCCTTAAGGGAGATAGAGCAAAAGAGTCCTTTTCTTCATGTTTTTGGTGAAGTTGCCACTACCCTCCAGCAAGAAGGCATCTGTGTTATTTCAGGTGCTCACCTTTATGGCCTGAGTTGTGCCTCCAAATACAATATACCTTTAAATGGCTCTGGGGCTGATTAATTTCTTAGATGTTTTCCTTCTTCCCTCCATGATGATGTGAAATTCAACTCTGGCCCACTTCATCTATTACACAAAATAAAATTACATGGAGTCTTCAAAAACTGGCTTTTTTCCTGGCACTTTGGTGCCTATTTTGGGTAGTATATTGGGTAAGAGTCAAGGGGTGTTAAGAAAAGCTCAGGTGTTTCTGGTTCAGTTCAGTCGCTCAGTCGTGTCTGACTTTTTGCGACCCCATGAATCTCAGCACGTCAGGCCTCTCTGTCCATCACCAACTCCCGGAGCTTATTCAAACTCATGTCCATCGAGTCGGTGATGCCATCTAGCCATCTCATCCTCTGTTGTCCCCTTCTCCTCCTGCCTCCAACCCCTCCCAGCATCAGGGTCTTTTCCAATGAGTTAACTCTTCCCATGAAGTGGCCAAAGTATTGGAGTTTCAGCTTCAGCATCAGTCTTTCCAATGAACACCCAGGACTGATCTCCTTTAGGATGGACTGGTTGGATCTCCTTGCAGTCCAAACGACTCTCAAGAGTCTTATCCAACATCACAGTTCAAAAGTATCAATTCCTCAGCGCTCAGCTTTCTTCACAGTCCAACTCTCACATCCATACATGACCACTGGAAAAACCATAGCCTTGATCAGACAGACCTTTGTTGGCAAAGTAGTGTCTCTGCTTTTTAATTTGCTGTTTAGGTTGCTCATAACTTTCCTTCCAAGGAGTAAGCATCTTTTAATTTCATGGCTGCAGTCACCATCTGCAGTGATTTTGGAGCCCAAAAAAATAAAGTCTGACACTGTTTCCACTGTCTCCCCATCTATTTCCCATGAGGTGATGGGACCAGATGCCATGATCTTAGTTTTCTGAATGTTGAGCTTTAAGCCAACTTTTTCACTCTCCTCTTTCACTTTCATCAAGAGGCTCTTTAGTTCCTCTTCACTTTCTGCCACAAGGGTGGTGTCATCTGCATATCTGAGGTTATTGATATTTCTCCCGGCAATCTTGATTCCAGCTTGTGCTTCTTCCAGCCCGGCATTTCTCATGATGTACTCTGCATATAAGTTAAATAAGCGGGGTGACAATATACAGCCTTGGTGTACTCCTTTTCCTATTTGGAACCAGTCTGTTGTTCCATGTCTAGTTCTAACTGTTGTTTCCTGACCTGCATATAGGTTTCTCAAGAGGCAGGTCAGGTGGTCTGGTATGCCCATCTTTCAGAATTTTCCACAGTTTATTGTGATCCACACAGTCAAAGGCTTTGGCATAGTCAATAAAGCAGAAATAGATGTTTTTCTGGAACTCTCTTGCTTTTTCGATGATCCATCATCGGATGTTGGCAATTTGATCTCTGATTCCTCTACCTTTTCTAAAACCACCTTGAACATCTGCAAGTTCATGGTTCATGTATTGCTGAAGCCTGGCTTGGAGAATTTTGAGTATTACTTTACTAGCATGTGAGATGAGTGCAATTGTGCGGTAGTTTGAGCATTCTTTGGGATTGGAATGAAAACTGACCTTTTACAGTCCTGTGGCCACCGCTGAGTTTTCCAAATTTGCTGACATATTGAGTGCAGCACTTTCACAGCATCGTCTTTCAGGATTTGAAATAGCTCAACTGGAATTCCATCACCTCCACTAGCTTTGTTTTGTTCATAGTGATGCTTTCTAAGGCCCACTTGACTTCACATTCCAGGATGTCTGGCTCTAGGTGAGTGATCACACCATCGTGATTATCTGAGTCGTGAAGATCTTTTTTGTACAGTTCTTCTGTGTACTCTTGCCACCTCTTCTTGATATCTTCTGATTCTGTTAGGTCCATACCATTTCTGGTTAGTAGATACTTAATATCAACACTATTTTCAATGCTTTGGCCATTAGAAAAGGGAGATAAATTTCTTAAACCTAACACAGGGATGAAGGAAAAGAAGCCTTATGGTCTCTTCAAGTCCTGTGTTTTCAATAGTTCTCAGAATTCTGTCCCAGAATAACTTATGATCCATGCCTGATGATTTTTTGTAAACACATTTATTTATTTGGCTGCCCTGGGTCTTAGTTTCAACATTTGAACTCTTAGTTGCAGCGTGGGATCTAGTTCTTTGACCAGGGATTGAACCCAGGCCCCCTGCATTGGGAGCATGGAGTCTTTAGCCACTGGACCACCAGGGAAGTTCCATGCCTGATTATTTTTTATCACCAATCACATGCCACAAACAGACTCATTGCAGAATGTCATTCTGCTCTTCAAAGTCTGAAGTGATATTCAGCATTTTCACACCTCTAAAAATAGTCAAAAAGGCAACATAGCTGCTTCATGTTAAACTCAATTAGAATAAATTGTAGAAACAGTTTTCCAAATAATGTGTGTGTGTGCATGCTCAGCCACTTAGTTGTGTCCAACTCTTTGCAACCCCAGGGACCGTAGCCCACCAGGTTCCTCTGTCCACGGGATTTCCCCAAGAACACTGGAGTGGATTGCCATTTCCTTCTCCAGGGGATCTTCTTGACCTAGGGATTGAACGTGTGTCTCCTGCATTGGCAGGCGGATACTTTACCACTGTGCCACCTGGGAGTCCTTTCCAAACAATACCACTTTCTAACTAAATATTCATGTGAATAATAATAGTAACTGAAACCTAATTGTTCATAGCTGATTAGGACTGAAGAATCATTTTGAGATTCAAAGAATTAGGAACTCTTCTGTCTCATTAGACTAGACTTTCATAGATGTTTTTCATTAAAAAAAAAAACAAAACCTCAAAAAAGAACACACACACACACACACACACACACACACACACACAAAAAAAAACAACACATCCATCCTTAACACTGTTCTCCAGATAAGCAGATAAAGGTTATACATGATCATGGCTTTTTCATCACCCTGTCTGGGCCCAGTGGCAAAACATGATCTCCTTTCTATTTATTTTTTTGTGGATTATTCTGAAGTATGATTTATTCTAACAGCTGTTACAGAACTCATGACCTGTCAACAGGTATCAATGGTGCCCATTTATATAACATCCTGAGACTTTAACTGTTGCTCTGGCTAAAATTTGAACAACTTCTCAATTTTCTCCCTTACTACACTTTACTACCACTGAGAAGGTTGTTTTGGATAAAGATTATTAATCTCACATGGTAGTTTTCCCTAAATTATTTAGAAGTTGAGCAAAACAGGAACAAAAACCTATCATTAAGAATAAGACCTCAGTCCTCTGGAACAGGGCTTTTCCTCAAGTGACAGATTTCATCTCCTAAAGAAAGTTCTTGTTTTCCCCATTTTTTCAGTATTAGTACAGAAACCATTTTACTTTACAGAAAGATCTGGATATTTTTTTTTCTTTCACTTTACAGTAAAATACTTTGCTTATTTGAAACTGGGATCTTGGGTTCATTTTCTGGTTATATCTCCAGAATTCTTTCTCCATAACTGTTTGGTTCTCAACCCCACTTGCATTTCACGTCTGGATCAAAATTCACATTAAATGTGGCAAAACAGGGATGAGAACAAGATTTTCACTGGCTGCTCCAGGAAGTGTTCTTATACTAGCTTCCAAGAGCTGCTACCTGTTGCTATTTTTTAAGGGAGTCAGGGCACCGATTCAATTACAGTGGTGATTTTTATCTACAAATAGGTTAGAGATCAAACATTTCTATCACACTTAAAAGAGTGAGGGGCAGGGGATGAAGGAGGAGAAGTTATTAGGAAGTTCGTTTTCATTATACTTGTTCTTTTGTTCTCAGTGTACGGTGTCCAAAATGGTCTCACTTTAGTCTCTGAGCAACCTCAGTCTCTGTCTCCCCGTGAGGGAGACAGATCAGGAATTGTAGCATCATCCCCACTGCATAGGGGCTGCCTTTCTTGGCTGAGAAATGTTTCTGAAAACTTTTTCCAAATGTCTAGAAACCTTAACTTTGGGCCTGCTCCTGTACTGCAAAGACAGAATACAATCTATACCTAATGCAGTACACACAAGGTAAAATGTAACTTGATTATTCTTTTGGCAGTAGCAATTCTCTGACTTGTAAAGAATGTTTATATTACATGTGGATAATCAGAATCTACTGTCGTAATACCAACTCAGGCAACATGAAGAATTCAGGACAATGTGAGAAATTTAAGGCATTTAAAAAATTTATTTTCTAAACTTCAGAATAAATCATTTTGTTTCCTATAGGACATTCCGTAGATATTTTGCCTTTTATGGTTTTTGGTCTCTTTAACCTTTAAATAATTTTTACTGGAAGTGATAATAAGGGAATAAATATTGGGCATGAAGTGCTTTACACTTAAAGGCTTTAAGAATTTCATCTAATTTAATACATCATGCTACTCTTTGTTGTGTCTAGGGCTGTTTCTTGAGGTACTGAATCACCTAAAATGAATTTTTTTTAATGTGTTATCACTAATGATTAATAATATCTGTCTGGAAACCTAGAAATCTATTTTTGTAGTTAATTTAGGCACTTGTTTTCAAATTCAGTTACATGCATGGTGTGTTAAAAATTAACACAGCTCTGTGCATGTCTTTGGAGTATCTCTTTAAACAAAGGCTCACTCTGAACGTTTTATATACAAAACGTTGTGTTTAGAAAATGGGATAGTAAACTCTGGAACATCGAATGTAGGTCTGGACCTGAAGGAATCTATAATCCAATGGCGATGATAAGACATTCAGGGAAAAATGGAAGGGAAAACAGAAGGAAGGAAGGAAACAAGATCTTTGAAAGAGATACAAGGGTTGTAGTGCCCCCGGGAATACGTTTGCTAGCTAATATTTCACTCAATCTGTGACAGAAGGAAAATGAAATTTACTATAAAACTGGAGACTTTCCCTCTTATAACTATTCCTACATATAAATTGAATGAGAAATTATGATTTGCTGGATTCCAACTGTGGTGGTCCATTCACTGGGATAAAAGCCCAGTGCTGTTGGAGATTCAAAATAACAGAGGCTTAAACAAGGGAGGTGCTCATTGCCACTCGTGTGTCAGCGCAGATGGGTACTGCCATAGTTATCAGGGGACCAGTCTCTTGCACACTCAACTCACGGCTTCCCTTTCATGGTCATGATGGCACTCCAGATCCGAACACCAGGTCTGTCGAGAGCAGAGAGAGAGCCGAAGGCATGCTCCCTGTAAGAACCTGCCCTTGGAGGGCGCACACAGGGTTCGTCTCGCGCTCACTGGCCAAACTCTGGTCACAAAGGAAGGAAAACTGAGAAATGGAATCCTCGCCTGGCTTAAGCCTTGTGCCCAGCTAAAACTTCAGTTACAGGGTGAGGAGGAGAGACTGGCGTGAGAAGCCTGCTAGTTGTCTCTGCCACATGGAGCAACCATGCTATAACCTCCTACCACAGAACTCAGAGTCACGTATGAGAAAAGCATCTTTTTTTAAAATCACATATTACTCGAGCTTTCATTTTCAAAAACAGATGAGATGCACCCTGGACAATTTCAACAATCAAAAGAGGATTTCTCACCTTGTCAGGAGCTGCCCTCTCGCAGCTGAAAGCTCACACCTTATGCTAAGCTAGTCGGAGCCAAATACAATTAATTAGATTAAGCTTGTCACTAAAATATCAAGACAAATGTTCTTGAAACATGGCACTTTCCCCCTTTGCCTTCCCCGCCCCCCAGTCTGGTTTATTAACAATAAAAGTAGGTTGAGGGATGGTGTTGCAGAAACTGATCCTTATGACTGTACTCTATATATCCCCATAATTCATAACCAAAGGCTGGAGAGTAAAACAGATCTGAACTGTCTTCTCAGCATGGCCTTCCCAGCCTGGATCACATTTAATAATTAATCACAGTGGTTTTCACGCTGGTTTGAGAGCCTTTATAAAAATACTACAGGCAAGTCTGGATACGTCATTCTCTAAGGAGCTGTCTCAATTTAGTACCAGAGCTGTGACTTGCACCTGCTGCTTCTCCAAATCAGAAAGACTGAATTTTCCTCTTCTTTTTTTTTTTTTTTTTTTCTTTGTTTGGTAACCTCTCTCTAAGAAAATGATTTGCCAAAGGAGTTTTTTAAATGCAACATTTAACAACTCTATGACACACCTTTCTTGACGCAGTAGACAACAGACAAGCTGTTTTGAAAACTGAATTCTCTTTTAAAGTCATTGGGCAAACATGCTATGTAATGGAATATGATCATGCACTTGCTCATTTGAAGAGCAAAAATAAATCATCTAACTGTTCCTGATTTATAATTCTGGGTTTCCACATGGGCAGGTTTGCTTAGAGCTAACCTGTGAAAGAAATTATTGTACTGGACTGCTCTTCCGAAGAGGGATCAGAAAATTATGAGTTGTGGAGATCTAGGAAACATTGTCTAAAAGTCCAACTTTCATTAGCAAATGAGGACACAGAGAAATCCACAGATATTCCACACAGTTAGCAACACAGAACCTGGATCCCACGTTCCCCCAAACCCCACAGAAGTGCACTAGGACCACATAACTTTTAAGTGGAATAAACATAGATGTCCTTGTGCACATAATCTGACTAATACATAGCTAACCTTAGGCAGCCTGGAGTATGTACACACTAAATTTGTAACTGTCACTGTGACAGTGAGAATCAGCAGCTACCAACACGGGAGATTTAAGGAAACTTTAGCTTTCTCTCTGCTTCCTTGACACTTTCCTACTTTGGTGAGTCTACCCCTTTTATCTAAACGTGTGGCTTTCCAACCTTTTGAAGTTTCATATACCTGTTTCTCTAACTTTTGGGTGGTGATGAGCTGTATTATGGGAACAATAGAATAATGCTTATAAACATAGTGAAAATGATAGCTTCAGTTCAGTCGCTCAGTCGTGTCTGACTCTGTGACCCCATGGACTGCAGAATGTCAGCCTTCTCTGTCCATCACCAGCTCCCGGAACTTGCTCAAACTCATGTCCATCGAGTCGGTGATGCCATTCAGCCGTCTCATCCTCTGTCGTCCCCTTCTCCTCCTGCCTTCAATCTTTCCCAGCATCACAGTCTTTTCAAATGAGTCAATTCTTTGCATCAGGTGGCCAAAGGATTGGAGTTTCAGCTTCAGCGTCAGTCCTTCCAATGAATATTCAGGACTAATTTCCTTTAGGATGGACTACTTGGATCTCCTTGCAGTCCAAGGGACTCTCAAGAGTCTTCTCAACACCACAGTTCAAAAGCATCAATTTGTCAGCACTCAACTTTCTTTATGGTCCAACTCTCACATCCATACATGACCACTAGAAAAACCACATAACTTTGACTAGATGAACCTTTGTTGGCAAAGTAATGTCTCTGCTTTTTAATTTGCTTTCTAGATTGTTCATAGCTTTTCTTTCAAGGAGCAAGCATCTTTTAATTTCCTGGCTGCAGTTACCATCTGCAGGGATTTTGGAGCCCAAGAAAATAGAAAGTCTGTCACTGTCTCCATTGTTTCCCCATCTATATGCCATGAAGTGATGGAACCGGATGCCATGATCTTAGTTTTCTGAATGTTGAGCTTTAAGCCAACTTTTTCACTCTCCTTTTTCACTTTCATCAAGAGGCTCTTTGATAGTTCATATTCCCTTAATGATTCTTAGTGCCAGGGACTTTCTTAAGCACATTATTTTCTAAGTATATTACATATATTATTTCCTTTCATCCTCACACAGATCTTGTGAGGTATGTACTAGTGTTCCCCCATTTTATGACTGTGGATACCAAGGCACAGAGCATGTAACTAATTCACCCCAAGTCCCACAGCTAATAAGTGTGTATGATAGTTGTTCAGTCATGTCCAACTCTTTATGACCCCATGGATGTAGCCCACCAGGCTCCTCTGTCCATGTGATTCTCCAGGCAAAAATAGCAGGGTGGGCTGTCATTCCCTTCTCCAGGGGCTCTTGGAGAAGGCTCTCAACCCAGGGATCGAACCAGGTCTCCTACATTGCAAGATGCTTTACCAGCTGAGCCCCAGGGAAGTAAGAGTAAGTTATTGTTTAAACCAAGTTGTCAGTTTCAATCGCTACAACATATTAGCTCTCACAGAAAAAGAATTCTAGAGTTCATAGCATATATATCTATATATATACAGTATGTACAGAGGACAGTGTAGCATAATGAAATGGGCCCTAGTCTTGGGGCCAGAAGGGTTACAGTCTTTCCTCTTTTTATTTTACTTCAATCCAGAGGCTTGAGCTAATTGTCCTCCTCAGTTTGTGACACTGTATCTCTTTTGACCCGTGTTATGCTCCTTCATGTATGTATAAGCACTTCTTTTAAGACATAAGCCTCCTACCGTACCTATGGATGATACTATTTATGAAGAAATTACTAAAAATTATGATTCCATTTGATTAAACAAATAATATGTATCAAACATTGGTGACATGCCAACCATACTATGCCAACTGTTACTGGCCCTGCTCAGATAACAATTCTTAAGATTCTACTACATTCATTATCATGGCTCCCTTACCCTCCTCTCTTCATGCAAAATGGTCCAGGCTTCAATACCTCAGTGCAAGTTACAGGAAAAAATGATCCTTAAGCAATCACTGCCTTTTTTTTTTTTTTTTAAACTTTTGGCATTCTGACAGTGGAGCAGTTATGCCCTGTAATCAAAGGAAAACATAAACCGGTCATCTCCTAGCAACTCACTGAAGATTACTCCCAGGGAATAATTTGTGTGGCTGAGCCAGAGCGCACATAACTTTGAACTTTGAAGCCAGCCGAGCTCCTGCCCTGGCCATTAACTCTTCTCCATATCTTGCAGATACAGTGAATTTGTTTTTGATGATGTTGCAGGAATAACAGGCACTAAAATATACCAAGCGTGAGCAGTTTTATGTGAAAGACACTGAAAGAGTTTTATAATCTTTTTCGTTGTCGTTAAAAAAAAATCTCATTGCAGTGCAGTGTCACTAGGCACCAAGATCATTTTGCGGCTCCAGGTTCCCCTTTTGCTGACGCCTGTTCCCCGACTCTCCCGTATGAAGGGACATCTGTCGCCTGGGGCTGGGCTGCGTCACGGCAGCCTTGCCTTCCCGGGTGTTTCCTCCCAGTGGGGGCTTCATTCTCTGCCCCCACAGTCTGCTGTGCTCATAAAACCAGGCAGTCAACATCGGCTCCTCGTTAGTCTGAGGAAGCCGCCGTGTGCCAAACGAAGGTGCCGTCAGAGCAGATTTGCCTCAGCCATCTGTGCCTCCAGGAAGCAACTGTGACTCGGAGAATTCATTTGAGCTCTTCAAACCAAGAGTTAGTGCGCTCCTTTTGAATTTTTAATTGATAGAAAAAGGAAACCTGACTAGAAAATTCATCTGAATGAATGACCATGCAAGAAAGAAACCCTCGTCTGGAAGGAGTCAGCCGCTAAGTCACAGGAATCGACACCAAAGAAACACTCGCTTTTTCATAGCAGGGGTAGTAAGTAGTGACATTACTGGCAGGATGCGCCAGACCCACGTCTGCACGCTTGATGTTTACTAATAACTGGACCTTCAAACAACGAGAAAAGGTTGGCACCATCGTCACTCCTATTTATCGAGTGGAAGCTCCATTAGGTTCAAGGAGAGGAGAAGTTATGTTTCTTGAAGTTATCTGGGGATATGGTAGAATGGGCTTTTAACCCAGCTGGCTTGGCCCCAAACTCTTGATCACAGCACCAGCCCGCCCCAGCAGCAGGCATTCTCATGCGCCAGTCCCAACTCTGTCTGGAAACCAAGGGCAGAAGGTAATGACGACATGGTTCTTGAAAATGCCCATAATTTGGATCATAAGCATTAGTTCTAACATGCCTTTTCCATGAAATCCTCTGATACAGAAACTGTGTCTATTTCCAGCCTTTCCCATGAAATCCTCTGATGTAGAAATTATGTCCATTTTTATTTAGTAGGAGAAAGAAGAGGGCTGTTATCTTTTAGGTTTCTTGCTGTGCTTTCTATACGGAAACGTATTCCTGTTCTGACCAGACAAAAACACGTAATCAACTTTAATCCCAAGTAGAGTTACATTATAGAACACTGTTCAGTGTTTTTAAAATATCTGTTAGATATTCTAAAAACCATTTAATGAGTGGTTAATATTTATTATTTATCTGTTGAGCATGTGGTATTTTTCATTTATTATTTATGATCTCTGTCTTTTAAGCCATTTAAAGTCAAGAGGGAAACATGAATGGGATTGTCACTCATGCAAACTTGTGAGGATTCTAACCTGTCTACATTTTCAGTCTTTATAGGTCAAATTATTGATCCCCAGAAATTTTCTACTCATTATATAAAATGGTGTCTCATCTATATTTATCAAAAAAATTTTTGAAGTGTAAAGAGTGTCTTTTAATCCTGCTAAGTTAGGTCTTATGGAAAAAGTAAAATTAATTTTACCAGTGTTTTTCCTGATTTTAACATTTCAGTCCCATTTTTTTTAACCTTGATTATTTGGGCTAAATTATAATTTTTCTTCTTTAATCTGAAAAGTTATTTTGTTTTACATCTGTCCCTTTGACCTCATTATGTGCCTTTTCTTAACTTCATTATCTTTTTCTTAGAATGCAGGGATATTTCTTAGATTGAAAAGCTATAAATTGCTGGAGACTAAGTTAATATTAAAACAGAATGAATTTTGTTAAGTCCCTTTTTTGCTTTATTATATAGGATAATTCCAATTTATGCCTGTTATGTCAGCATAAATATTAATAACACTCCCTTTTACTCTTAGCACTGCTCTATTTAGACAAATTATACAGACATGCTTTCCAAAAGTAGTGTAAAGCTAATGATTAAGTACATTTGTTTTTATTTCCAAGAATTCATGTATACCTACCAGAAAACTGCCACTGTAAAGTAGATTTTCTTTTTTTGACATTGGCTTATAAGCCTTTAACTTGTAGTCCAGAAACACAACTCCTTATCTTGGCATAGAGTCATATGTTCTGAAGCTGACGTAAGTGAAGACCTAAAATCATTTGAAATACACAGGTAGCAAGATGGTATTACTCATTGCTATTATAAAACATATCTCTGTCAAATTTCAGGATACATTCTGTGTGCAGATCCCGAAAGGACCTAAAGCAAATTTAAATAAACACTAAGCTTATATAATCTGCCATTTTTCTACATGACACCAGCTTAGGGTATCCATGAAACTCCAATTTGACCTGATATGAACCATGAATAGACCAAGTATAGAATCTGCGGTCTAGCTATGGGGAGCTTTGAGGCTCACTTGTAAGACACTGCCCAAAAATATACTACGGTCTAGCCTGTTGGCCCCTCCCATTATTTGGGATACTCCTTTAGAAATAAAGGAAAGACAACCTGTTAAAAATTAAAATGTGTTCTTTTTAGAAGTCAAAACCTCACCACTTAAAACCTTAACAAAACTTGATGTTTTGATAATGTAAGATAGAACATCTGCCATACAGCCAATTAAATAATGAAGGTTCTTCCCACCAAGGAAGTAATTTTTTCATTATACTTACGATAGGTGGTAGCTACCTGTCCCATTTAGACTTGAAAGCTAAGATCACAAGTAGTGGTACTGATTCCAAATTTCACTGAACTGCAAACTGCATCAGCGTTGTTTGGAACCTATGCCCGTGATCAGAGTCCAAACTTGACTGGTGACTGTTTGTCTAGTTTCACATGAGAAGACAACAAAGGCAAATAATGGTGCTCAGAATGAACAGACGGCAGTATTGATGTGTGTGATGCTGCAGCATAATGACAGTGAAGCAATTAGCAAATAATGATGATTAGAGTTTCTATTGATCCAATTATAAAACACTGATCTGGTCCACTC
Source organism: Muntiacus reevesi (assembly GCF_963930625.1). Lineage (NCBI taxonomy): Eukaryota > Metazoa > Chordata > Mammalia > Artiodactyla > Cervidae > Muntiacus > Muntiacus reevesi. The sequence continues at coordinate 57,652,038 of NC_089258.1, read as the reverse complement.
TTTTTCTTGTACTCTGGTTCATAACAGCAAAATCTCCCACTGCTGCCTAAGAGGTAATGTTTGACTATCTCTTTGCATTAACTGTAAAGCGGGGGGGATTGATTTCAGGAATTTGTAGCACTCATCACTTCCCCGCACTTCTCTGTGTGGGGCCACAGGAGGCCGGTGTGTTGGTGGAACTGCCCTGGAGGCTCCACCCCATGACTGAACTTCCTGCCTCTGAATCACATTCTCCTGAAAAAAGTCCCTGGTCTTCTGAGCTTATGTTCCTGGGGTGGGAAAGAGATAATAAACAAACATAAGGTGAGGGATGATAAGAAGGGTTCTGATGAAAAAGGCTTGTAAAGGGTAAAGGAAATATGGAGGGGGAATGCTGTGACGGATGGTTAGGAAAGCTCTCTCTGACAACAGGGTGTTTGAACTTAGACCTGAAGGGCTAAAGGAGAGGGCTGCAGATACCAAGGGAGTGTTCCAGGCAAAGGCAAAGACCTGGAACCATTTGAGCTTGGCATATGTATTCACGGGGAGGAGGTCTGCAAGCCTGGAGCAGAAAGAGCAGGGAGGGAGTGGGAGCATGAAGCCTGAGGCTGAGTGAGGGCCCAGGACATGGAGGACCCTACAGACTATGGTAAGCAAGGGAGGCCCTGGAGATGAGAGGCCCTGGAGGGTTTCCACCTGGGACTCAGTGATAGCGCTCAGGTTTGAGACAGAGCATTCTGAATACTTTGGGGACAGCAGAATGCAGGTGATATAAGCAGATGAAAGGAGACCAGTCGCAGGCCTCCTGAAATAGTTCAGACTTAGACTAAAGTGAAAGGCTGTCGTGGAGAAGGTGATGAAAAGCATTTGGATTCTGGATATATTTTGAAGGATTCTGGATATATTTTGAAGGCAGAGATAGTAGAGTCTGCTCATAAATGAGGGCCAGGAATGTAAGAGAAAATATAAGTCAAATATCACATCACTGTTGTCGGTCTGAGCAACCGAAATGGTGATGCCGTTTATGAAGAAGTGAAAGGGGGAGAGGGTGGGTGACAGGGTGAAATGAAAGGTCAGGGTGATGTGCCTGGTGGACATCCAGGAGGACACGGTCAACAGGCAGGTGATGTTCCAAGCCTCGCACACTGAGGACAGCTAGGGGCTTGAGAAGTAAATTTATGAATCTTCAAATAGCTGTAATTTTAAGTTACACAGTCTCTCTTTCAAACACATTCATACTTTACTCTGCTACTGTTTCAAGGATGACTGCCTAAACCCCAACATTATGTCTGGGAATTCTGCTTGGGCTTAGTATAAACCCAACTGTGATGAAACAAACAAACAAAATAATACAAAAAGATGACGGCAGTAAAGACACGGAACAAGGGTGCAAGGACACCAGAGATGTGCTGCCCCGCTCTGCCTCACTAGTAGGTGTTTTGACCCTCAGAGCTCACCTGGATGAGGCTGGACAGCAAGAGGCCATGTGAATGGAAACGCTGGTTAGACCTGTATATTTCTGCAAATTGCTCTACCTAAACTTGAGAAGCAAAATATCTGTAATAAAAAGTTGTTGAGATCTGTTACATAATTCCATCTTGTTGTAGAAGGCATTTCATTGGTTTTAAAATAATTCAAAATGTCTAATTAGTAGGATCCTTGTTAAGTTGGGGATAGACCTATGTGCAGTTTACGAATAGAGTTGTGACTCAGTTTGGCATCTGTTGGTCCCTCAGTGTTTACCCGAAGAGGTTGGTTTCTCCCAGCCCCATCAGGTCCACGGTCTCTCTGCATCTCCACCGCCAGGCTTTCCTGCCTCCCACACAGTGTGGGCAGCAGACTGGTGATGCTCACTTTATCATTAGTGCTCATCGCTAATGCGCAACGCAAAATCCATAACTCGTAAGATGAGGGCTCCCACAGCACAGAAGCAACTGTGTATCTTACACAGAAAATAAAGGCTGAAACAAAAACAACTCAAGTGCTGGAAACTAACAGCCATAATAAAAATACAGGCATCATGCCACTGTGTGGGAAAGAACTTAAACAGTAAATATAGGGGAAAACACTTTTACTCCATCTTGAAAATTTGGAGTAAGAAGAATTTGGAGTGAAGGGAGAGGCATGTATACTCAAACACATGTAGAGATAGGGATACAGCTGAAGCTTGGAAATCCAGAAATAATGTTCTAGTTCGGATTTTCAAAGATGGCATAAAGAAGCAACAATAAAGATTAAAATATTAAACTGTCTTGAAAGTATTTGCTTCTTTGAAAGATGCTCGCTTTTAAAAGATTGCCCATTGTGGGGCCTTTTCCCTCCTGCCCTGATGATGTGAAGGTTGTCAGCGCCACGCTTCCTGCTTTTTTCCTGTTTTATTGGTGTGACCAGGAAAACACTGGGAAAAGGGAGAGATGGAAGCAGGTGTCACAGAGGGTGAAAAGAATGGGTGAGATAATTCCAGGGAGAACTCAAAATAGCTAAACTAGTCTTTTTGCCAAAGGTAAATGAAGTAATTTACTTTTTATAAGATTTGTTCAGCTGAATAAAATGATTTCATTTTTGAATGTTCCTGTGATTATAACTAAAATATGACTCATCCATCTGATGGCTCATTCTTCCTCTTGAGAATAAACCTTCAGAATCAAGATGAACAAGAGCTTAATGGAGCCATGTAGGGTGGCTCTGATGATGGTTTTGGTGCTGGTAAAGGAATGAAATGCTATTTGTGCTTCCTGTCTCTGATATTTTATGTATCTTTATGGCAATAGTCTTTCTTGACCCAATAAATTTATTATGAGTTATTGTGTAGTGACATATGTAAACTTAAAGACAGACATGCAACACATCGCTTACCAGAATGTCCATTCATTGTTGAGGATGCTGTGTTACTGGTCCATGAGCATTTTGCTCTTCATGTAAGAACATCTTCTCTAGGAAGTGAGAATCCAAGTTGTCTCTGCCTTTATCTGATTCCCTGAGAGCCACCAAATGCCCAGACTGTGCCCTTCAGTATCACAACATAGAGAAAGCCTGGGCATCTTAAGGGGTCTTCCCAGGTGGTGCTAATGGTAAAGATCCTACCTGCTAATGCAGGAGATGTAAGAGACACAGGTTCGATTCCTGGGTCAGGCAGATTCCCTGGAGGAGGGCGTAGCAACCCACTCCAGTATTCTTGCCTAAAGAATTCCATGGACAGAGGAGCCTGGCAGGCTACAGTCCATGGGGTCACAAAGAGTTGGACATGACTGAAGCGATTTAGCATGCACACACATGGGCACCTTAAAGGAGGTTGAAGATGAGCAAGGTGATTGAGAAGATGAGTATCCTCTGATTGTCATGTAGAGCGATGCAAAGATGTAGAGAGACATGACAAGTGCATCTGAGAGCTGCCACCACTGGGCTGGTGGGGCAAGCAGTGATACCTTCAACATCAAAATCTGCAGAGATGTGGATGTACCTAGAGTGTGTCATACAGACTGAAGTCAGAAAGAGAAAAACAAATGTTACATAATGTTGCTTTTATACATGGAATCTAGAAAAATGGGACAGAAGAACCTATTTGCAAAGCAGAAAGAGAGACAAAGAATTAGAGAACAAATGTGTGGACAGCAAGAGTGGAAAGGATGGGTGGGATGAATTAGGGGATTGACACTGACATATATACACTCCTCCAGGGGGTCTTCCCGACTCAGGGATTGACCCCAGGTCTCTGGATGGCAAGCAGATTCTTTACCACCTGATCCACCAGGGAAGACACACACACACACACACACACACACACACACACACTACTGTGTATAAAATAGATAACTAACAAGTCAGTTGAGGGACTACTGATTTGCTTTGTGTTGATATAAGTTTGGTTGCGATAAGGAGCAGTAAATTAGATACAAAGAGCTGATATTATCTGCTTGCTGCCCCCTACCTATATACCACTGGAAGATCATCCATTTAGGGTTCACTGCTGTCATAGGTACATGAAGCAATAATATTCATCCGTGCGTCACCATTAACCTTCATGTACTCCTGATGCTGGATGTTAAATTGTGCCTTACCTGTATTTGGCCCACATAAAGTTCAGAGAGCTAAAAATGCTTATCCTCTCACACCCAAATCTCTTCCTGTGGGGCTGCGATAGAAGTATACTGTCCTTTCCAGGGTTAAATGTCTCCTCTTTAATTTCAAACACATAGAGTTGAGAGATGGAATGGTCAAGCTTCCCCCAAGTTCTGCTTATACAATGCCTGCCTTTCAAATTTTTTGATTAATGAATTAATGCATTGAATAATGAATGAATGGAGACATTCTCTGAGTTAGGGAATGCTAAAAAATAGGATGAGGTTTGGGGAGAGGGGAAATAATCATGAACCCAGCATGAAGTGGGAAATAAAGTATATTTGAAATGTAACTTGAATGTATCAATTTACAAATGAGGATAACTGGATGAAGGTCTCGGCTGCATTTACTTTTGATGATATTAAAAGCTAGGTTCTTAAAGAAAATGCTAGCATAAATACCTATATGACATAAAATAAGCCTTTTTTGAAACATTTACTACATGTAAATTGATGTCACATGCACAAGTCATTCTTATGTGTTTATTAAAATAAAGAACCCATTTTTTGGCATTATTTCCTGGACCTAGAGTTAATCTATGTTTTTGAAGGAAATAGATTGTTTCTTCATAAACAGTTGCTAATTCATCCTTCTCCTTAAGTCAATTTTCTTTCTCAGACAACTGTAACTCAATAACACATATATTATACAGTTGCCATATAAATAACCAAATATCCTAAAATCATAATTTATGCTAAGTAAACAGTCTAATTCCAAAGCTTCTGAAAAGAGGAACAGGCTGATTAAAATTTCTGTGGGTCATAAGACTTTGGCAATTTGTTTGTGAGCCTGATGTCAAACTTCCACAGTAACCAAAGCATATAATAGCAACCTCCACATGAAAAATCATGTGAAATACCACTGTACTTCACATGCTATTATAATTTAGCAAGCGATGACATGACTGATTCAGCCAGTAAGAAAATGTAATGAAAATACTAGTTTGGAACACAATGTGCTGAGATCTTTCAGCCTTTTGTTTCCTCAAAGGTCAACAGACTTTACTCTTGGAAATACGAGATATGCAAAATAATGTAACATTTGGAATTTGAAACCACATTCTTGACTTATCTGTTTTTTCCACTGCAAAGTCTAACAGAAAACCCCCAAAAATCAATGATCTTTTTCATTCTCAATGTCCCTGATACCATCACACCACCCGTAATGGAAAAAGCTTTAAAAAGGTGTTGATAATTTATTGACTGAACTTTATTTTTATACAAATTGTTTTGGATGTACATTTATAAAATGGAAATTGTTTTAGGCCACATGAAATCTTAACATTGATTATCTCCACTGAAAGGCACTTGAGATAATATGGGAAGACATGGCATATAGAATGAGTGCCATGGATCTCATTCCCGGACTTAAGTAAACGGGACAGCTAGATGGCTCAGACTCATACTAATACGCATCTATCACATACTGATGCTACTAGAAATACAGACCTCTCAAAATCTTTTTTTCCGAATTTTAATGTGTAAATGAGTCATTAAAATACTGACTTCCAATAAGATTCTGCTTTATATCATATACAATCATGTTAATAAGGATACTGGATTGTGCCTTTCAATAAACATAAATTAACTAAACATACCCTTTTTGGATTTAGGAAAATTTCAGACCACAGAAGGACCTTATGTGCTTTTGCATTTTAAAACAAGCCTTTCATTTTATAAGTTAAAACACTCGGGCAGCAAGAAGTGCAGAGATTTGCCCAAGCACATATAGACACAGAAGACTAAATACTGACACTCACTTTCAAACAAGGAAGACCTTGAGGGAATGTTAAAGAGCATGTACCTGAAAGTTCCCTGAAACATGGGTTGTTGAATCCTGACTCTGCCTCTTCCTAGCTACTGATGACTGTATATGTATTAATATATTTTTGAAGTTGCCCCTCCCACAAAATGGAAAGTTGCTCACTTTCTGGTCCACCCATTATCTTTGGCTCCCTCCTGATATGAACTATATTTTCTCTTTTTTAAAATTGAGTTATAATTGACATACAGCATTTTGTAAGTTTGAGGTGTACAATCTGACATGAATTATAATATGATGGGCTCCATTTCTCACCCTGACATAGGAAGGGCAGACAGCCAATATCCCAACCAAATGAGCTCACATTAGAAAACAGAAGTGTGATCGCTCTCCTCAACTACATTTGCTAGAATCAGTATGATGGCACGTGATCACAACACAGTTTTCAAGTTTCCAGATGTTGCAGGAGAAATGAAGGACTGCTCCTGCTCTCCATCAACGGAGAAGAAATGATGCTAAAGTCAGGGAGTGTCAGGTTTTTGTCATGGGGTGTTCACTGCAGACACAGTAAACCTGTCTGTGAACCTGATGGAGTTCACAGTAGAGTCTATATGATGTGCACAAAAAGCCCAGGGTGGGTTCTTAAGATCATGACCCCAAGCCACAGCTGACCGTGGAGGGGAACCCAGCCTGCCCTGAAAGAGTTCCTATCCTCCGGCCATTGGAAAGTCAAGATGAAGTCTTTTCTGCTTTTCAAAGAGCAGCCGAAACTCAAAAGGAAGAAAGTAGAGAACTTCCCATAGAAGGTGGGAGGGAAGACTAACAAGGAGCAGACAAATAAGACTTTAACTGTGTATGTTAAAATATGTCCAATGATCATCTTAAAGAGTATTCCAATCATTTCTAGATGTAGTGAGTGTGTCAAAGGTGTTATGAAAGAACAAAATCCCTATTCAAATAATTTTCACTGTTCCCCAATGTTTAAGTATAAATTGTATGCTGTTTTAAGTATGCTGTTTTCTTTGCCTATTTTTGGTGGATTGAGTGAAAGTTTTAGCTTTAAATAGTGGCAGGGTATGAAGGACTATATTAGGTATTAAAAAGTGAAGAATGCTGGGAACATGTGACTTGGGTAAGACCTGCAAGTGAGGTCATTTGAGTTGGCATCTTGTTCAGCAAAAGAGTAACAGATATCAACTCCAGTTTTGTTGTATAATGCAAAATTATTAAAGCCCTTAGTTCTAGGATGGAGTTATTTATACCCTTTCTGATGAGAGTTGTAAACCAGACTGTTAAAAACCCAGCATTGAGAAATAGTTGCATCTGGACATAACACAGCAGTGGGTTGTCACTCCCTTCTCCAGGGGATCTTCCCAACCCAGGGATCAAACCCGTGTCTCCTATACTGCAGGAGGATTCTTTGCAGTCTGAGCCACCAGGGAACATCTGGATATCATGTTTCTTAACCTCAGGTACATCCTAAGGGATACTGAAACTTTGAGTTACAACTGATATTCTTCTCCCTGTCCCTGCAAAGCCTAAGTGTGAATAATTTAAAAGTATTAATCCTGAAAGCCACCGAGATGATTTCTGAGATGAAAAAACAAACAAACAAGAAAATCAGGGCACTGTCAATAGTTTTCTTATGGCTGCTAACACTCATGTGACAGCACTTTCCACCGAATCACTCAGAGGCCTCTCCACTTCCCTTCAGCATGCAGGGCTAGCCTCTAAAATCTGGGGAGACACATCCGCAGCAGGCTGGCTCATGGACAAAACCAAAAACATTTTTTTTTTAATTGATGCCATGAGGTGCCAATATGAGTGTAAAAGCGAGGTCATAATCTTCCTTGATTTCTACAACTGCTGCAATTGTATCAATCTACAATTGTATCAATCTACAATCGATACAATCACATTTTTAAACCCATGTCACACTGAGCTCACAGACCACTAAAGCTTGCAGACATATTTCAGACAAAGTTTTGAGAAATCAATCTTTTCAACCTTATCATGAAATAATTTGGTATAGCAGAGTTGCAAGACTTTTTATTTATCCCTGTTAAAGTTTAACTCAGCCTGTTAAGATAAAGTCTTTCTACTCGTTACCTAGTCCTCTCTTGGGTATATGCCTTCTGTAGAACTGATAAGCATGCTGGTTATTTTCCCCCAAAATAAAAATGTTGAAAACCCCAGCCAGGGAAGGGTGCTCCTGAAAATGATTTTTCTTTCATCTGTAATTCCATCTAACACATTCACATTAGTACATAGAAATGTCATGAAGCATTTTGCCAGATTTCTTGCTAAAGATCTAGTGAACTACTTTTGCACTCTGAATATTACATTTGGATATAAGAAGTCAATAATTTTAACAATGAAAACAGAAGAGATCTATCTTTATTATCTATTTTCTTTGGCTCCAATGAATAGTGTCATAAACTACCCACTGCAGCAAAAATACCAAGTTTCAACTTTTAATAAATTCAGGATTTCTTCAGAGGCAGTATCTTCCTTCAGTGGCCTCTTATTTTCTTCCTTGGATTTTCACAAATTAGTCCAGTTACCTTAAGATGGTTGTGAACTGATTTGAGATACATTTTCATTCTAAATAAACTTTGCAAGAGAAATATTATTTAAATGTTAAGTGACCAAAGTAGAGCAAAGTTCTTACCACCACCAGCACCCCCAGATTCAAATCCCAGATAGAGTAGCAAATAGAGTTTCACCATGTCATATCTGAGACACACACACACACAGGTTTGCACTACTGCTGGTGGTAAAAAGCAGACTTTTTGCCCTTGCTAAGTTATGCAAACATTATTTCAGGTGTTCAGGAAGCAGGTGTGTTCAATCAAAAGAAAAAAATGTGACTCTTAAATAGTCAATTAACAATAAGCAGATTATTTAAAGGTAGTTATTTCATAAAATAACATTGCCATGGAAACACGTCCAAATAAATATTTACTTAAAATTCTGAGGTTTTCTTGAAAAAAAAAAAAAAAAGGAATAGTTATTGATCTAGGCTTACGCCTAAATAAAGCTGTCTATTTAGACTTGTGCAGTAGTTGGGCAAAAGAAATCCTTGTCATAAGCAACCATTATTTCCATGTTAGTTCTAGAAGAATAAATCTATGGTCCTCTGTTAACAGTCCTTACTTATTCATCAACCAGGTCTGTGTTTTACCTGTAGAATCTGCCACACCTCCTGATATGTAGGAGGTACATATATGTCTGTCCTTTAGCCCCTGCCGTGGAGGTAGGATTCAGCACTCAATTAGGCACTATGCCTAATATACTGTATTATAATTAACTGTAATGTGTTGAGGGGAAGCAGCTTGATTTCAATTACATTTGAAGATGTCTTAAAAGGAGATGTCTTTTCTTCACTGTCAGGAGAGCTAAGTCATTTTTGAGTGTCAACTTGTTACTATTTGATCTTGGAGCAGTCTTATCCCTAAAAGCCTAATCTCAAAAATTGAAATGACTGATCCCAGGTTCTTTTCAGAAGTTGAAATTAAAAAAATAAAACACACATAAAATGATACTTCTTTACTACCACAGCATTTAATGTTTGCTTCCACTTGAAGTCTAAATATGATATATACAAAACTAAACTAGATTATTTAATTTCCTTTTATATCTGCTAACTTGTGATATCAGTGTATAAAAATTAAAATGAAAGGTTTAAAACAAAAATAGGAGGAAATTCATGAATAAACAACAAGACCCTACTGGATAGCAGAGAGAATTATATTTAATATCCCAGGATAAACCATAATAGAAAACAATATTAAAAAGAATGTATATATGTATATAACTCAGTCATATTGCTGTACATCAGAAATTAGTATAATATTGTAAATAAATTATACTTTGATAAATAATGTTTTTTTAATTTTGAAAACAGGAAATTTTTCAAAGTTCAAATTTTTTAAAATATGGTTCTTTCATTTTTTTACATTGAACATAACTGTAATTAACATTTTTAAATTTCAACCTTATGGAAGCTATAATTGACATACACAATTGTAAGATGTTGCAAGCGTACATAGAGATGACACGTGGACGCGGTGAAAGGATTCTCTCCATATGTTAACACATCCATCATTTCATATATTAATCTTTTCTTTTTTTGTTGAGAATATTTAGATTCTACTCTCTCTGTTGTTGTTGTTTAAGCACGAAGCCTGTCTGACTCTTTTGCAACCCCATGGACTACAGTCGGCCAGACTCCTCTGTCCATGGGATTTCCCAGGCAAGGATACTGGAGTGGGTTCCCATTTCCTTTTCCAGGGCATCCTCCCAACCCAGGGACCTCCTGCATTGGCGGGCGGGTTCTTTACCACTGAGCCAGGAGGGAAGCCCTCTACTTTCAGCAAATTTCAATTCTGTTACCAACTACGGTCACCATGTCATACACTAGATCCTCAGACCTTATTCCTCTGACAGCTCCAAGTTTGTACCGGTTTACCAACCTCTCCCTATTCCCCTGCCCCGACCCCCAGCCCCTGGCAACCACTTTCTTACTCTCTGTTTCTATGAGTTTGACATTTTTTGTGGGTTTTTTTTTCTGTTTTAGATTCCACATATAAGTGATAGCATGCAGTATTTGTCTGACTTATCTTGCTTAGCATAATGCCCTCAAGGCCCATCCATGTTGTCACAAATGACAATACTTCCTTCTTCCTCACACTTGAATAATGTTTTATTGTGTAAATACACCACATCTTTATTCATTCATCAGTTGGCAGACACTTAAGTTGCTTCCATGTCTTGACTACTGTGAATAATGCTGCAGTGAACACTGGAGTGTAGGTATCCTTTCAATATTCTTCAATATTCATTTCCTTTGGATATATTCCCTCAAGTGGGATTCCAGGATCATATGGTAGTTCTATTTTTAACTTTTTGAGGGACCTCTGTATTTTCCCCAGTAGTACTAGCACCAGTTTATTCCCACCAACAGCACACAAGGGTTTCCTTATCCCCACATTTCACCAGCACTTGTTATCTTTTGCCTTTTTGATAGTAACTGTTCTAACAGGTGTGAAGCAAAAATCTCATTGTAGTTCTGATTTGCATTTCCATGATGGTTAGTAATGTTAAACACTTTCTCATGTACCTGTTGGCCATTGTATGTCCGTCTTTGAAAAATGTTTATTCAGTTCCTCTGTTCATTTTTTAATCAAATGGGTCTTTTTTGAGTTTTGGCTTTTTGCAGGTGATTTATAGGAGTTCTTTATATATTTTGCATATTAACCCTTTATCGGATATATGACTAGGAGGTACTTCCTCCCATTCTGCAGGCTGTCTTTTCCTTCTGTGATGATTTCGTTTCTGTGCAGAAGTTTTTAGTTCGATATACTCTTACTTGTGTATTTGTGCTTTTGTTGACAAATTAAAAAAAAAATTGCAAATACCTAAGTTAAGCTTAAGCCTTGTATTTTCTTCTGGGACTTTTATGGTTTTAGACCTTATATTCAGATCTTTTATGGATCTTGAGTTGATTTCTGTGTATGGGGTAAGATAGGCATGCAATTTTATTCTTTTGCATGTGGCTGTCCAGTTTTCCCAGCACCACTGAAGGGACTATCCTTTCCCCATCATATATTCTTGGCTCTTCTGTCATAAATAAACTGAACATATTTGCATGGGTTTATTTCTGGGCTCTCTATTATGTTCCATTGGTCTGTATGTCTGTTTTTAAAGCCAATGCCATTTTTTTAATTTTATAGCTTTGTGATAGAATTTGAAATCAGGAAGTATGATGTGTCCAGTTTTGTCCTTCTTTCTCGAAATCTTGGCTATTCACAATCTTCTGTGATTCCATACAAATTTTAGAATTTTCTTTTCTATTTGTGAAAAATGCCATTGAAATTTTGGTAGGGATTGCTTTGAACCTATAGATTGTTTTGGGTAGTACAGACATTTACCAATATTTTTCCAAGCCATGAGCATGAAATATCTTTCCATTATTCATAGCTTCTTCCATTTCTTCCACTGATGTCTTACAGTTTCTAGTGTATAAGTGTTTCACCTCCTTGGTTTCATTGATTTCAAGTAGTTTGTTCTTTTTTACGTAATTGTAAATGGAATTATTTTCTTAATCTTTCTTTCTGATATTTTGTGATTAGTGGATAGAAATGCAACTGATTTTTGCACACTGATTTTGTATCCTGCATCTATACTAAGTTAATTTATAGTTCTACCAGTTTTTTGGTAGAATCTTTAGGGTCTCTGTATGTGATATCAAATCATCTGCAAATAGAGACAGTTTTATTTCTTTCAAATCAGAAAGAAGTGTTTCTTTTAAAAGATTATAGATTTTCTTCTCAAAGTAGAAATTTATGGTACTCTCTGCAATGGTGGATGGCAGGGGAGACACATTCGCTTAGTGAAATAAACAAGAATGGCTGTCATCAGGATGTTATCACTCTGCAATTTGCCACACAATTCTTTATGTGACATTTAATAGACATCTCTTTCCTCCAACCATCACCTTGGGTTATAGGCTGTCAAAGATAATGGAAAGTCTTTTTTTAAAGCTAATTGTCACAACCTTTAAGTGTCCCTTCCCCTTAGGTTCAGTAGTAAGGACTTCACTGGGGCAAGAGGCTAGTGTTTGATTCAGCTGTTTATTTGGGTCTGTCTCCTCTTATTCACTGCAGTGGGCAGAGGGCATGGGGAGAATCTCAGTTAAAAGAAGGCTCTGTTTAAGGAAGAAAGAAAATCTGCCTGGAAGCAGAATTCCTTTTCAATTCCAATATGTCACTAAGTTGGGCATGGAATAATTGAGTAATGGGAAAACACACACAAATTAACTTTATTATAGACTGTGGTGGCTTAGTTCAATCTAAAGCAATAAAATAAAGTCTGTGTATTTTCAGGAAAGTGTTGATTACATTCAAACAACTCAATCAAAGGTAAAGGTCTGTCTCAAAATACTCAAAATATTGGTGAATGGGAATGACGCCAGTTAACCAATCGGGATGGTTCACAACAGTGGGGGAAGATGTTTAATCCTGCTGCTGTTGCTGCTGCTGAAGATGGTAATAATGTTGCTATAAATCATTTTTAAGGGCTTCCCTGATGACTCAGACCATAAAGAATCTGCCTGAAATCCAGGAGATTGACCCAGGTTCAATCCCTGAATTAGGAAGATACCCTGGAGAAGGAAATAGCAACCCACTCCAGTATTCGTGCCTGGAGAGTTCCATGGTCAGAGAAGTCTGGTGGGCTATAGTCCATGGGGTTGTAAGAGTTGGACACCACTGAGCGAATAAATTATTTAGATGGCTGCAAATAGGCACAACTGTTTGAATCCAGGCCCACTTGACTTCAAGACCTATCGTTGCAGCACTATTCAGTTCACCTATAACATGTGTTTCTATAGTCTAATTCTTTACATGTCTCTTTGACGATGTGTCTGACTTACCAGGTCCACATTAGGGTTCTGGTTTATTTTCACTAGGAATACATTTGGCTTTTGATTTACAGAATAGAAACCAACAGAAATTTCCTAGTACTATACTATCAAGTTGATCAATAACTTTGACTTAGGAAAAAAATGCATTTGTAAGTACTTAGATGTACTCTATAATCATTCTTGAGTACTATAAAAGTAAAATATATCATGAAAGTAGGATACTAGAGCAATATTAAATCACTTGACCGTTTAGTGCAAAAAGAAACCAATATTCTTTTATCATTAAATAAGAGAGTAAATTACAGACTTTGGAACTTTGGAATAGCATCAGAAAGAAAATTATCTACCAGGATTGACTTTGAACTAGTATACTTTTCAAGGAAAATCTGTACATATTTGGACTAGCTTGCATTGTAAAGTCTCAGAAATAAAATTGCTAGTTTCCTTGAAAAACATGTGGGCAAAACTGGGTTTGAATACAGGTCCACTTGACTTCAAGACCTATTCTTGAACCATTCAGTTCACCTATAATATGTGAGTCTTCAGGAAATTTTTCCAGGTATAATGATATTTGGTATAATGAAAAAGAACACTGTAATTTTATGAAAATAATCAATGACCTCATGTCCTTTTGTTCATCACTGTTCACAGTAATGATTTTGTCTTATTCCTATGAAATGACGTTAAATGTGTTCTGACCCCAGCATTCATGTGTGAATGCTATGGGTAATTTGGCGTCAGCATACTAAGGACCCATCTTTAGGCAGCATTCATTCAGGACTGTTCAGAGGGATTTAAGTTCTTATATGGAGGGTGAGCAGGGACAACTGTGCCCTCATTATTGACTGAGATGATCTGTGCCACCCACTCAGAGGCAAAGGAGCCCCCAGGTTGGCATCATAGACTGGCTGTCAACTCAGAGAAACCATTCAGAAAAGGGGTTGACGTGGATTCTCATTTATCTAAGCTCAGGGATTGTAAAGAACATAATAAACGACTTGGGGTATTTCCTGTGAACATTTCAAAGCAGCCTATTAATACAGTAGAAAGGATATATGTCAACAACTTAAATTATGTCATTTGGCTATAATTGAAGAGTGAAATCCTTTGGCAGTTATGAATATTGCTAATCTTTCCACAGAGAGAAAGAAATGCATTGACCACTCAGGGTAGTTTATGCAGAAAGAATGGTTACATATGACCCCATTTCAAAGTAAATTCAGGCTAAACTCTGGTGCATAAAATTAATATGCACCATATTTTTATTCTTGTGTTTAGAATACATCTCTTAAAAAAAAAAACCTAACATTCCTCAGTATTTTCCCACCACTTTGTGTGTCCTACCTTCTGAATTATATATGAACCCTGAATAAAATAATTCAAAAATAACCTAGCAATTTACTGGATTAAAATTATTCCATGGAAAATCTTTCAGGCTCCAGTCTTAAAATCCTCATATTAACTGAGCTAAAATGTCGTCCAAAGTTGTACAGCTAGCCTTGGTGCTTAAATTCAAGTCTACAAAAATAACATAACTAACACAGAATTCTTGGGCAAAATTGAAGAGAGGCATTGACCCTGCTCCTCTTCAGAATGGAATGCCCGATAATCAAAAGAATTCAAGCACAAAGTCATGTTGGTGCCCGTGGATGAGCAATCACACATCTTAAGATCCTCATTCAAAGCTTAAATGACCCAATCTGCTGTCACGTTAGAAATAAAGACTACTCTGACCCGTTAAAAAACGAGAGAGAGAGAGAGAGAGATCTGATAACTGAAAGGAATTCAAGGGAAATTAAGAGACCATAGCCACAAAATCATGTCATTGCCCTCTGACCTATGAGAAAAACAAATCCACTGCTATGTACAAATTGTTGTTGTTGTTATTTAGTGCTAAATTGTGTCAGACTCTTTTGTGACCTCTTTTGTGTGGACTATAGCGTACCAGGCTTCTCTCTCCAGGGGATTTCCCAGGCAAGAATACTGGAGTAGGTTCCTTCTCCATGGGATCTTCCCAATCCAGGGACTGAACTCAGGTCTCCCACATTGCAGGCAGATTCTTTACCATCTGAGCCACCAAGGAAGTCTTTACGTTGCCTTTTATATAAAAACTTCAGCAAGAACTGACTTTAAGGAAATAGAGCTGCACACCACCTGTTGAATATCATTCTGACACTCAAATGCACAGATAGGTCTTTGCTCTGTGGATTATCTGCTGAGGTTCAAGGTAGCCTGCATTTTATGGTCAGTTTTCATAGTCTTGGCCCAGTGTAATTCCAATTTAAGAGAATACTTGAAATACTGTCTCTCCTAGTAGCAGGTAAACACTCCAGGGATTCTATGCTTTCCAGAATAATCTGTGCTTGTTATGTAAGTAGCATCAAAGGCACTTTTTCAGAACAAAAGAGATTAGATTCGCCTTAGTTCTAACTGTCTAAAGAGAGCTCTCAGCTGTAGACTTGTTAATGGCTTTAGCACAAATAATGGAAATCAAATCACGCACTTTTATTAGTCACCAAAGAAGCCTTGGGTTTCGGGTTCTTCTGCAGAGTTCAACCACTGTGACTCTTCTTTTAACAACTTGGAAAATGTCTTTCCTGATTAGGAAGTTAGTCATTTCACGTTTTGACATCTAAAACAATGTGAAGTTAAAAAAGAAAAAAAAAAAAAAAACCCTCACAAATTACATCTATAAGTAACAGGATATATCACTTTAAAGATGACAAGCTCAAGGATTTTGGGGCCTTTCTTTGTTCCCAATAATCCTATTCTACTTTTTGAGTGTCAGATACTTTGTAAATATCAGCATTTGAATTCAAACAACAAATGCTGATAATTAGTTCCCTAAACTTGGTATCAAAACATTATTATAGTAGCAGGTTTCATGTTTTGAGAACTAACCTTCCTTCAGTTTGATGTTTTCTGTAGCAATTATTACTATCCCAGTTCAAACACTGTCTTTGTGATTCAGTTTTAAAACTTAAAACCGTGTTTCTTTTTTTTAATTTATTTATTTGAAGGGTAACTGCTTTGCAGTATTGTGTTGGTTCCCACCAAACATCAACATTAATCAGCCACAGGTTCACCTATGTCCCCTCCCACTTGAAAAACTTAAAACAGCTTTAAACATCAAGTGTTTTGAAAAGAAGTGATGAATAGAACTGGGGAAATGTCTTTCCAGTCCTCATTTTTCTGCAGGCTTGTTTATTCCTTCTTGTTTTAGCAGTTGCTTCAGCCTTGGTCACAGACATCCCCTGAGGCTTCTCTTTTCTATTTATTTTGCCCATTTAAGGTTAACATATTAGGAGTTTTGCTACTGAGACATTAAAATAAATACATCTGGGGCTTTCTCAAGGCTCCTGCACTGACCACTGCCTTCTTCCCTAACTTCACTGGCATCCCCTCAATCCAGGCGGTATTAAGGCTGCAGAGTTGAGCTCCTTAGCTATGTACCACGTTTATTTTTGTATTCAGAAAATAGAACCCTGCCTCTTTATTTATACCAGCTGAAAAACAAGAGTTAAAACTCATCATAACAAAGTGTCCTGCAATCACTATTTAAAGTCAACTGGCGTGAAATTTTACAGTAAAATTCAGTGTAATGTCATGACCCTCTTGGTCCTGGATGTGGCAGCTGCAGTATCCTTCAGGGTGGATGGGCAAGAATGTAACACTAAAAACACAGGTGATACCAAAACACTACGTAATGAGGATGTCATCTGTGTTGTTTTCAGTGTATAGCTCTAAAAATTAAGTTGGAGTGAACATCAGTACTATCATTTTATCTGTTCTATATATTCACTGCTGTGTAGCATTCATTGAGTACCAGGATCTTGGAGAAGAAAATGGCAACCCACTCCAGTATTCTTGCCAGGAGAATCCCATGGACAGATAAGCCTGATGGGCTACAGTCCATGGGGTTGCAATAAGTCGGACACAATTGAAGCAACTTAGTACAAGTACCAGGATATTAGTAATTGAATGTAGGCATAAAAAAGATAAAATCCTTCTCTTCTTGGCTCATATGTACATCTCATATCATTTGAGTGTATTGTTTTCGTGCTGATTTATTTCTCAAATTCTCCCTCTACCCTGGGGGAGACGGTATCATTTTATTTAGCCAGTATCCAAATTTTAAAATTTTTTGTAGGTTTAAATAAACTTTTTTTCCAGTTTATTGAGATATAACTGACATACAGTACTGTATAAGTTTAATGTAAATAACAAAGTGATTTGACTTATATACATCAGGAAATGATGACCACAGTAGATTTAGTAAACATCCATCATCTTATATAGATACAAAATTAAAGAAATAGAAAAAAATATATTTCTCAATGTGCTGAGAAATGTTCGGATTTTCTCTCAACTTTCACATATAATTGCAGCAGTGTTAATTATATTTATCATGTACATTACATACCTAATACTTACTTATAACTGGAAGTTTGTACTTTTCAGCTGTCTTCATCCAATTTCCCCTACATCTACCAGTGGCAACCTCAAATCTGATCTCTTTTTCTATGAGTTTGTTTGTTAGTTTATTTGCTGAGGTATAACTGACTTACAATATAGTATATTAGCTTCTGTTACACAACGTAGTGATTCAATATTTCTATACCTTTCAAAATAATCACTACATTAAGTCTAGTTATGAATCTATCCCCATACAAAGATATTACATAATTATTGACTATATCCCCCACACTGTACGTTTCATACCATGACACCTTTATTTTGCTGCTTGGAAGTCTGTACCTCTAATGTCCCTTACCTATTTCTCTATTTTAGCCACCCTCTTCGCTTTGGCAACCACCTGTTTGTTCTCTGTATCTGTGACTCTGTTTCTGTTTTGTTACATTTGTTAATTTGCTTTGTTTTTTTTATTTAAATTTTTTGTTTTTTGCTTCGCCATGTGGGCTTGAGGGATCTTAGTTCCCGGACCAGGGATTAGCCCTATGCCGTCAGCAGTCAAAGTGTGGACCACTGAGCCACCAGAGAATTCCCTATCTTGTTTTTTCAATTTCATATATAAGTGAAATCATACACTATTTGTCTTTCTCTGCGTGACTTACTCACTTATATCCTCTAGGTCCATCCACATTGTCACAAACGGCAAGATTTCCTTCTTTTTTATGGCTAAGTGATATTCCATTGCACATGTAAGCCACATCTTCTTTATTAATCTATGGATGTGTGGTGGCTTATTAATCTATGGGTGCTTGGGTGGCTTCCTTATCTTGGCTATTGTAAATAGTTGAGTTCAGTCGCTCAGTCGTGTCTGACTCTTTGTGACCCCATGAACCGCAGCACGCCAGGCCTCCCTGTCCATCACCAACTGCCAGAGTCTACCCAAACCCATGTCCATTGAGTCAGTGATGCCATCCAACCATCTCATCCTCTGTCGTCCCCTTCTCTTCCTGCCTTCAATCTTTCCCAGCATCAGGGTCTTTTCAAATGAGTCAGCTCTTTGCATCAGGTGGCCAAATATTGGAGTTTCAACTTCAACATCAGTCCTTCCAATGAACCCCATGAACAGTATGAAAAGGCTATTGTAAATAACATTGCAACAAACATAGGGGTGCATATATCTTTACTAATTAGTATTTTTGTTTTCTTTGGATAAATACCCAGGAGTGAAATTGCTGGAACTTATGCTAGTTCTATTTTTAATTTTCTGAGGAATCTCCATACTCTTTTCCATGGTGGCTGCAACAGTTTATATTCTCACCAGTCGTGCACAAGATACCCTTTTCTTGGTATCCTTGCCAACACTTGTTATTTGTTGTCTTTTTGATAACAGCTATTCTGACAGGTGTGAGGTGATATCTCATTGTGGTTTTGATTTGTATTTTCTTGAGGATTAGTGATGGTGTGTGTCTTTTCATATGCCTGTTGGCCAGCTGTATGTCTTCTAGGGGGAAAAGACTTTTCAAATCCTCTTCCCATTCTTACATGGGTTGTTTGAGTTTTTTATGCTGAGTTGTATGAATTCTTCGTATATTTTGGATATTAATCCCTTATCTGATAAATTATTTGCAAATATCTTCTTCCATTTAGTAGGTGGTCTTTTTATTTTGTTGACAGTTTCTTTTGCTGGGCAAAAGCTTTTTAGTTTGATGTAGTCCCGCTTGTTTATTTTTGCTTTTGTTTCCCTTGCTTGAGGAGACATATCCAAAAATAATATTACTAAGTCCAGTGTCAAAGAGTGTACTGCCTCTATTTCCTTCTAGAAGTTTTATGGTTTCAAGTTGTATATATATGTCTTTAATCCATTTTGAATCTATGGTTGCACATGATGTGAGAAAGTAGCCCAGTCTGATTCTTTCGATGTAGCTGTCCAGTCTTCCCAATTGGACATTTTAATTTTATTATTATTTACTGATCCATGAGGTATAGATAATTTTTTTTTAACCTATCAGATATTAGAGTGCTAATGTACATGGAAACTCAGTGTGTGGTATAGGGGAAGTTCATGTTCATTGACAGTAGGCCCTACTCAGGAGCTAAGGCAAAGTGACTAGGGTTAAACAACTTTCAGAGAGCTCTTCCCCTTAGAAGAATTGCTTCCTGAAGAGCTTATCCTTTCTCTTTGGTTACCAGGGTATAGACAAATAACAAACTCTAAAAGTGGGCTCAGAGAATATGCCAGGGAAAGAACTAAGTCATCTTACACATCAAACAATACTATAAATATTTTGAAACTTGTTTTCTACAACAAGCACCATTTTCCCAACCATTTCCAATAAATTAATCTCAGCTGTCATACAGTAAGCACTCCAATGGGTAAAACCACCACATCTGATACTGAAACAGAACTGGGTTTAATAGTCATCATTTATTTCTTTCACTTTAGTAAAAATAGATGAATCTTACCTTTGATTACTTGCTCAAAATACAAGCAAGTACATTGCTTAAATACATTAAATATTCCCTGGTAATAAATTAACTAAATAATAAATTGAATATAATAAATTAAATAATGTAAAGTAATAATCTCAAATAAAATAAATAATGCAATAAACTGAATAATGTAAAGTAATTATTTCAAAGTATCAGTGTTTCTTAAAATTCTGGAAGAAGGCACATAACCATCAATGATCCTTTCTGGCTTAGAGAACAAAAACTGTTACTATCAACGTTTGTGAGAGCAATTTAATTTTTAACCATGAAAACCCTATTCCATTTTCATCCATTAACGATCACCATTAAACAAAAACATGAGTTTATGTTTATGATAATAAGACCAATAATAATTGAAGTTTAACTTGAATAGAATTATAAATTCTGCCCACTTTTTTAAACTTTCATTTAAATAAGACTAACGATAATGTGACATTAGCTCACAGGTACACCAAAACCAAAGAAAAACACTTTCTTGATATTTTGCTCCCCACGCTAGTGAACAAATTAATACATCATTTTCTTTCTACAGGAAAACTGAAGACTTAAATAACAAACCCTCCAAGGTCAAAATGAACACAGGTATGCTGTCTCTGTTAGTTTTAAACTCTTCAGCCTCACTCTCTAAAAATCATCTGGGCCCTAAATCATTAGTTTAGCACTTGGCTGATCCTAAATGTGATACTGAGTTTCTGAGATAGTCGAATTCATTATTTGATTTCTTTGTTTTTGTACTTCAATCTTACAGCTATCAAAAGTAGAATTTTCTGTTTTGCTGTCTGTTCTTACTCCTTTTTTTTATGTAATTATATCATGACATTAACTCCTATAAACCCTAGGAAAAGGTAGTATATCATTCAATGCATATATTTGAAAACTCTCACTTAGTATAGGCTAAATTCATAGGCAGGTTGCTCTAGTGAGAGAATATTTATTTATTTATTTATTATTTTTTTTTTTTTTCTTTTTGCCTTTTTTTTTTATTTATTTTTCAGTGGGTTTTGTCATACATTGATGTGAATCAGCCATAGAGTTACACGAATTCCCCATCCCGGTCTCCCGTGAGAGAATATTTAAAATTCTCCATTCTATAAACATTTTACATTGACAGCAAGAGTAGATAGAGTGCCAAAAGGTCATAGGAAATCAGCTTAATTAATCAATAGACATAATACACTTAGAGTCTTAAGTATTATATTTTTAGATGTGAGAAGAGTGTATCTCCAAATAGCTTAACACTGGTGCTCTGAACCCCATATTGTATACAGATTAATTGTAAAAAAATTTTGTAGTACTTGCTAGATACATATGATTTTTTCCCCATAATATAATTATTTTAGTTTACATTTTCAGCTTCTCCTTCTCCTGAAATTCTTATATTCAGTATTGAATAATTCTGGAAAGCAAGTTGAAATTTTGTAATTTTCAACTGTATTTAGAAAATACCACTTCCTACCCATAAGTGATCACAGCAAAGGAGAAAGCATAGTGTAAGATATTTTTCTCAAATCAAGCCAGTTGTTTTTCTTTGCTGTCTCTTGTTATCAAAATGCCTCGAGGGAGGATTAACAACCACTGGTGAGAACCAATACCTAATCCCTAGATCAAGTGTAGAGACATGCGCTGTGAACGTGATTCTGTGGCTGCCCCTCAGCAGAAACCAGCTGGAACCAACCTCTGAGAGTTTGAAGTCAGCTGGCCCCTACGCAGTCAGCTCATAGGTGTGCAGGCAAGATGAGTACATTGGAGACAGTGAACAAGTACAAGGAAGGCTTAGAAATCAACAGAAATTGTAATCCTGAAAATGAACCAAGTCAAGTCATTTGGACAATTGGAGATGTGAGAATTATACACATGGGAAATGAAAGGATAAATATTATTAGGCAAAGGAGACTGAAGAGAGCAAATAGAACACAGAGCCCATCACTGAGCTTGTCTAAGTCATCCTGTGAAACTGCACAGTCACCCCAGTGGGTCATGCACACGAGGAAGTTACATTCACCAATTGTTCTGCAGCGTCTTCTTGCAGACTTAAGTTGAATGTAATTTCCCAATATTCTTCATTTTGTGGAGTCTGATTTTCCTATTTATTATAACCTTATTATGACAGATGTATAATATGTGATTATATTAAGTATATCATATTTGTTACAATCCATTCAATAATTAACCTAACTATTCATAGAATTCAATCCTCAATAACAAAGTAGGCAAATAGAAATTTGTAAATTTGTTTAGTTCTCCAGGGTACTTGAATAAAGTTACGGCTCTAGTAGCATGAATATAACCCTCTAAAGCATCCTCTCACTAAAAGGAGTGAGCTGGGCTCTGTATGGGATGTTAATTTGGAGATATTTTAATTATATGAGTGAATTTACACATCTATATATGCATGTAAATATGTTATTCAAACATACACATACAAAATTAATTAGAAGTGACTGGAACCCTTTGTTTAAAATGCCAAAGTAATACTACAATGTTGCTATAAAAACATACCGCTTTTGAAAATATATATAGAACTATAAGAGCTTCCCAGGTGGTGCTAGTGGTAAAGAACCCACCTGCCAGTGCAGAAGTCGTAAGAGACAAGGTGTGATCCCTGAGTCAGAAAGATCCCCTGGAGGAGGGCATGGCAACCCACTCCAGTTTTCTTGCCTGGAGAATCCCATGGACAGAGGAGCCTGGCGGGGTACAGTCCATAGAGTCACAAAGAGTTGGATACGACTGAAGTGATTTAGCACATGCACACAGAGAACTACACGTGTGCACGTGTGCACACACACACACACACACACACACACACACACAGTTTTTCAACACTGTAGGAAATTGAAGAAAGCATTGTCACTGTATCTCAAAACAAAGCAGAAATCAGTTCCCAAATATCCAATAAATAAAACAGGTCTCCATTATCTACCTATCAATCATTACAGAGAAATATTACTATTTCAGTGTTCATGTGTCAGCCACTAAAGTTTTCAAAAAAAATAAGATTCTTTCAAAATAGCTCTTTGTTTTTAGCCCAATACATAATAAACCTGCCAAGGGAACTGTGACACATTTCTCATACTAAAGTATCTAAATAATGTATAAAATATACAAAACATGCTGTATTTGTACTCTTGGAATTTTTGGTCCACTATTTTCGAAGGAAAATTGTTGCTGGGGAGGAGTGAGAAAAAGACATCAAATGCTCCATTGTATATGGTTTACTCCTGTGAGTGTTTTCCAGCAATAGAAGCAGCTACCAAGGGTCTTGCCAAAGCCCGGAAGTGTGAGCAGATTATGAGTGAGTGTGAAGGTGAGGGCAGCATTAGGGTTCTTTTGGATGACCTAAATATGTAAGATAGCATCCTCCTTTTGAGATCTAAAAGAATATCTTCAAGAAATAGCAGAAAGTATCAACACATAAGTAAGAAGAAACAGGATATAATAGATTTCTTCATTCCAGCACTTTCACCAATGCCTCAACTTTTCAAATTAAGCTCGTTACTAAACTGTTAATAAAGAAAAATTCTCCAATCATTTTACCAAGCTCTTAGAGTTACATAGAATACAAAAATTATTTAACCCAGAGGTTCCCACACTTTCTTGGTTGACAAGGCCAAGACAGCTCAATAATTTTTCACGCACGCTCAAGCCAAAAGAAGTACCTGATAGTTGTATTTATTAAGCAGTTAGCTGCAGACAGTTTGGTAAGTGCTCATGTTCTATCAACTCAGAAGCAATCTGAACAAAATCATACACTTCAATATACTTCCCCGGCAGCTCCAAACAGCCATGGTTATTTTAGAGCTTCCCTGGTGGCTCAGATGGTAAAGAGTCTGCCTGCAATGCAGGAAACCCGGGTTTGATCCCTGGGTTGGGACGATCTCCTGGAGGAGGAAATGGCAAACCGCTCCAGTATTCTTGCCTGAAGAATCCCATGGACAGAAGAGCCTGGTGAGCCCCAGTCCACGGACGTGCAGAGCATTGGACACAACTGAGCGACTAACACTTCACTTCATTTCATATACTTCAATTGAAAAAAATAATCATCTATCCAATTCCCTATAACCACAGTTACTTGTTACTGGGATACCTGTGTGTATTGGGTACTATAAAATTTCTCAGACTCAGAATTAGATTGTATTTCACTTCTCTCAATTACTGGCCCAGATTACTTTCACAGGGCACTTGCGTTCCACCACAACAATCACCAAAAACCCAGATTTACAAAGATGTGACCTCATCTAAAAGAAGATAACAGGATCTCTGATGTTGAAACTGGGAACTCCCTCAGGCTAGTGGTGGATGCAGTGTCTGTCTGATAGACATCACTGTGTTTTCCTCAAAAATGTGAACTATGTTCCCAAACCCTTGTGAATCCACTGTGGTGGGTGCTTAATACAGAGTTTTGGAAACCAAAGGTTTAACCAGTGACCTTGGGTCTCTTTATTCTGAACTTTTCCCTTTGCATCTCTGCTTGTTCCTCAGATGTTCAGAATTAAAAGAACTAGAAAATGTAATCTCTAGTAAATGAGAGCTTTCCATTCACACTGTCAACACCCCAGAATACTTAACCTTTTGAGACCCTGATAGCTGCTATATATTGCGTATTCAATAATATTACCTGTATTTTATTAGAAACATTCATCACAACCCCCCATGGCTATTTTCCATTTGCAGAGTTTACTAAAGTCCTATTGGTGCCTCTCCTGAAGATACATTTGGTTGTATGTTTTTACCATTTATGTCATTCTATATTTGGTCTTTGGTTTATTCGATTTACTTTCTTTTGTTGTCCCATTTCTCTGTTTTATTATCTGCATTACAAAATTGCTATTTTTAGTATATATTTAAAAACATATTTTGACATGAGACTCATTCTACCAATTTAAAGTTTTGCTGACCTTACTACTTGTTATTTTACCAACAATTAATTCAAATCATACTTTCAGCACTCAGTTCCCTCATGTTCAATAAATGAAGTGGATACACTCCTTAAGAAATAAAGGAAAGCAATATGCAAGACTAGCATGTGGCCAAATATAATAATTATAATATTGGTGGTTATAGAATTTATCTCTTTTTTTATATCTTTTTGTTATAGCTTTCAAAAAGAATTAAATTTAAGTTCTTGTTCTTTTGGTTTCAGGGGAATGAGCAAAACTATTTATTGCACATTCCAGCTACAAAGGAATGTGGGAACGGAATTGGAATCTGTTCCTAAATAGAACATTAACCTTCCAATTTTAGAAGTCTTGTTACGCTAAGCTTCTCAAATCATATTAAAATAGCTGATGCGTTTTCACTTCTTTTACTTCATGCTGTGATTTGCATTATGTGTAAATACATAAATCATATACTTATTGTTCAGAAGTATGAATACTAATTTTTTAAACATGGTCATTTCAGTACTGTATATATCAATGTTGTTTTACCTCAATTAGGCAAAATTTCCCATAACTAATAATAACTATGGGAAGACACAGAATGCTTTTCTTTATGAATCTTACATATCAAATGTATTATGCCTATAACAGGTAGGTAAGAACTTTATTTCAAGAGGTCCTTTGAGCTATCTTCAGGAATCATAATAGCTCAAATACAGTAAAACTGAAAACGATGGATATGAAAGTATGTTATACCATAGCTCTTATTCCTGAAATACAGGATATTCATAACTCTAAAAGCTAGTTGCACTGCTTGTAAATTTAATAGTTGAATTCAAATGGTATAGACAAAGTTCAGTTCTATACATAGTGTTCCTCAAAGAAAAACCATAAAACATTAAGTATAAAATCTGATTTTTTTTTTTTTTTAACTAAATCATTGGCATCTATTTCTAAGACATAACCCTGGTGTTTCCCCTGTTTTGTTTTGGTTTAGTTTGGGGTGGGTGTAAATTTTGCAGATGCATTCCATGGTTACTAATGCTGACTGTTCATCTCTCTCATGGATGTCTGTCACATTTCACTGAGATGCATGATACTGCATGTGCTTTCTCCTTCGCTGTGGCCTCTGCTATGTCATTTTTTTGCTTCCAGATAGCGGTGGGTGTGCTCGCAAACGTGCTGCCATGTCTGTTACATTAACATCTGTGAAGAGAGTTCAGAGTTCTCCAAACCTGTTGGCTGCAGGTATAATATCACTAACTCACAGAATGTCACATTTGAATGGCTTTCTCTGACCTTTCTCTCTTTCCAGAATTATCCTGTTTGGATGATGAAAGTGGCTGTAAATACCTTTCTAATGCCCCACAAGTTCTTATTTTTCTTGTCTCAAGAATAGCTCCTATCCCTTATGACTGTTTTGCTCTAAAAATAAAAAATGTCAAAGGGAACTGATATCTTGTAGAAAATATTTTAAAAACCTAATTAAAAACAAGTCACTTGCCAAAAATGTGTTAAGTAGCTGCAAGTTTTAACTAAGCTTTTGTACTGCATGAACTAAAGTAACATAATATTTAATTAAGATAACTCATAGGTACTTTTCTTGTTTTTTACCTAAAAACTGTTGAGGGTGGAGGCACAGAGTGGCAGAAGTGGGATTTGCAGGAAATTGAACCTTTATTAATTTGCTTCTTTGTCAAAGGTCGCAAATAAAGTGATAGAATATTAACTTTGAAAGAGACTTTTAATCTTCCTTTAATCCAATCAACAAAGAGCTTTCTAATATATATTTTTAAACATCTTGGTCCAATTAAAATTAACATGAACTCACAAGTGTAAATATACTCTAGAAAGTAACTGGGAGTGTGATATTTCAGCATCCACTGAAGTGTGTCTTTTTATAATAAATAATCTCTCATGACTTCAACCCTAGTCTCTCTAGACCCTGAAATATACCCATATCACTAGATGACTGGTTAGTTGGTTGGTCAATTTTATTTTTCCTTGGTTAGTTGGGGTTTCCTTTGGCTTTTTAAATAATATTCATGAGTTTTGGAACAGAAGTGGGGAAGGGATGAAGGATATTTAAATAATTCTAAAAATTCATATATTCACCTTAAGCAGTAATAAGATAAAACTGAATTCTTGCAATAATACTGAGGGGAAAATCAGTGTTTGATATATGTTTTAATTATATATCATATTTAATTAATTCTAATCTAATTGAAGTAAAAACAAATGCACAAACTTTCATTAGTATATTTTATATACCCAGAGTTTTAGATCTAAGATAATGTTTGCCAAAAAAACAAAATATATATCATTTTTTGCCAAATGATCTTTACAGCATTGCTCATTTTACCAGAGAACTAATTTCAACATTTCTTTTTCTTTTAGGTCGTGATTCTCAGTCACCAGACTCAGGTACCAAAAAACTATTCTGAATAACTACTACATTTGTTGTGAGTTTTTTTTAAACATATTCATAGCCACATTGTTACTCTTACAATAAACTTAAATTGCATACACAGTTATGCATTTTTAACGTCTAAAGAAAATTTCAATTTTGGAAATAAAAATAAATTTTACTTAAAAAATATGTTAAAAGTGAACGTAGATATTTTTGTATCCGATTTGTTTTCTCTTAATAAAAGCTTGGAGATGTTACAATGATCGAAATCAAGATACACTGAATGGAGATGCTACATGTTCCTCTCTTGCAGCAAAAGGTTTTAGAAGCGTTCGACCAAATCTACAAGAAAAAAAATCACCAACTCAGGTAATGCTGCACACTGCTGTCCACTGTGTTATTTTAAAGCATGGTTATTAGGCCACTGCTCCAGAGTCTCTTTTCTAGTAACATGCATATTTTGATATGTTTTATTCTTAATATGTTGTTTTTATATTTATATTGACTTGTATTTATAACATGGAAGGCAAATCTTAAGTTGAAAACAGTATATTGATTTTTCTTTTTTTCTGATTCAGCTGATAAAAGCACAACAGTTTCTGGTATAACTTTCAGGATATTTTCTCATTCTTAAAAAAACAGTTGATGATTTGGATTTCAAAGTTATGAGGCCAGCAATATATTATTTACTGAATAAATATGAGTTATGCAACTGCCCATTAAATTAACTAAAAAAATTCAGTGTTGGAGATATTAGTAAAATGGTCACAGGCATGAAACGTGTTATCAAAATGATGTGAGTAAATACTGTATATATACCTGAAGGTCTAAAAATATACCAAGAGAAAATATTTTCAATTTTAACCTAATTTCCCAGAAAGTAGATAGAGACAAACTTGATAACGTATTCTCTATAAAACTATTTTCCCCCAGAAGGCAACTATTGACAATAAATTAAAATGCATTCTAAATAAACATGATCATTCAATCTGGCCAACAAAATGTATAGCATAATGAGAAGGTGTGACATTGCTTTACTTTCTTTAAAGGGTAGAGTTAACACTGGTTTCCTTAATGATTAACTTTGACTTTCTCTCTGTTTTTCCTTCAACATTATTTCTTTCTCTGGATGCTTTTGGTAACCCAGGCACCCCTTCCACCACCCAGAAAAGAGAGCTTTTGTAGCTCCTTGATAACCAATCATACAAAGGGTGACATTTTAGACCAATTAGTAACTAACACACAAATTCCATCCTGTACAGAGTTCATTACTAACAAAACACCTCTCCAGGGAACTATGTATTCTAATGATGATTCTAGCCAGACAATTGTATATTCTGAAGAATCTAACACAACTGTGTCATATACACAAAAAATCACTAATCCACTACCACCACCTTCCAGCACAGGTCCCCCACCAAAAGCTGACATGAGTACCCCATTTCTCCAAGAGGACTACACCCAAGATTCTCAAACTCGGAGAATTTCCACATTGAAACTAATCCATAACCAGGATCCAGGAAGCAGCATCGCCTTTAGTCCTCCACAGTTTCCCAAATCTGTTGAAGTACCATCATTTCTCAAAAGGCCTTGCTCACCACCCGCTAACCCAGTGCCTGAGAAACACACAGCATCTCTTTCCATTCAGATAGCTCCCCTTTCGGGACACGATCCTGAAAGCCACAAACAGCCACCTGAGCTTTCTCCAGAGACTGCAAAGATACCTCTTCAGCCAGAGAGACAAAGACCTGCAGTCGCTGCGGCCTCTCAGTCCTCAGAATGCCAAGTGGTACCCTTCACTCTCCAATCTCTTCTCACAGCGTTCTGTAGAGACCCTAACTCCTTTGGTTTGGGCTTCTTATATAACCCGATGCTTTGGTAGTTTGCAATCAGGAAAGGAGAAAGAAACCATCTTCCTATTTAAAACCCCACCAAATTCATCAGTAAATTTCTAGGGACCTTTTAATTTAAAAAATCTACAGATCTTTTACCCAGAAATCATGTTTTGTAAGCTTCTTCCTTCTAGGTATTTATTAGAAATAATTGATGACTGGTTAACAATTAAGACTGCAAAGTACTTTTTAGGTTTTAAAGAAATATTGTTCATGCCAGATTTCTGAGTACTTAGATTTTACTTTATTTACATGGGTAAAATCTGCTAAAATAATTGTCCATTATAATTCACTTTGGCAAGAAACAGTTATCTTAATTCTAGCAGAGTTTATTTTCTTGTACTTCAAAATTCATTTTCATTGAAACTCGATAAACTTCTATGTTTTTAAGTTTATTATTTCAGAAAGTATGTTAATAAATCTTTAGTACTCAGACTATTCAGAAGTAAATCTATATTTTTCTTATATGTTAAATTCTCCCATAGTGTCATTCTGCTGACATTTATGAATCTACTTAGAAGGGAAATGTGTTCCTCTCCTTGGCTTTTTCACAAAGTAATGTAATGTGAAGAGCATAAGCTTTAAGGCTAAACTGTAGATTCCAATCCAAACTCCATCACTGGCTACGTGATAAGGCAACCACCTTAACTTCTCTGTGAGTCTGAACGTAGAAATAAGAGTATTAATTAATCCTTAATTCATAGGCTATGAAAAGAGTAGGAAGTTAGTAGAGGTAAATTACTTAGGATTCAGCAAGCTCGGCTTAAATGGTAGCCATTTATAAGGACATACTAGCAACTGCAGCAGTAGTGGGAGGCCAGAAACACCCGTACTTGAGTAAATCATTTGAATAATGGTATCTACCGTAGCTGTGCTATTAAAAGTCATCCAAGACATATCCTTGAAGCAATGTATTTTTTATCTTTATAGAATGTCTTCAACAGACATCTGATTGACATCAACATCCTTCCCACACACACCCACCCATAAAGCAGAAACTTTAAGCTTAGATGATTAAAAAGACAAGTGGGTGTTCCTACTAAAATACCTCCTTCGTCAGTGCAAATTCTTTGATTTAAGGTAATATCTTCTGAGAGCCCCTATGAAATAATAAAAACAGTAAAAATGACAATAGCAGCTAACAAATACCAAGAGTTCACTATATGCAGGTACTGTTCCAAACCATTCACATTTATTAACAACTTCCACAATCCCATGAGGTAGGGAGCAAAATCAAGCTGAGACACCACAGACAGGGGTGGGCTAGTGTCAGGGAGCAGACTTACTTGCGTCCAAGAACGTGTCCCTGGGAGCAGATGGAGAAGTCAGAACAGACACCACCACATTCACAACTCAGTTCACGCATCTGACATAGTCTGACTTTTTTAAATTGCTTTATTATGCTTAGAAACATAACTTGAGAACTTTCTTCCCTATGGTTTTGTCACCATCCAGGCTGACCAGAGACAGCTGGTTTCATTATACAGTCCCCAGGGAATCAGCATGATCCACAAATCAGGATTTGAGATGCTGTCACTTTGATTCATTTAGGGCTTCTGAGGTGGCACTACTGATAAAGATCCCGCTTGCCAGTATAGGAAGTCATAAGAGATGCCAGTTTGATCCCTGGGTCGGGAGGATCCCCTGGAGAAGGGCATGGCAGCCCACTCCAGGATTCTTGCCTGGAGAATCCCATGGACAGAGGAGCCTGGTGGGCTACAGTCCACGGCGTCACAAAGAGTTGGATGTAACCGAAACAACTTAGCACGCACTTTATTCATTCAACAAATATTTATTGGGCGTGTGTTGTCTATTCTAGCCACAGAGCTGGATTTGAAACCATTGATGATTAAAGACTTGTCGATGGCAGCGGGAACTAATATTAATAGAAACTTAGATAAGTAGATCGCATACATTAGAAGGAGATTATGTCAATAAACTAAACAGCACTGAGCAGGAGTGAGGGGAGCAGGGTCCGTGTTAAATAGGGTAGTCAGAGGGCCCTCATGCAGCAGACAGAGCAGCTTTGAAGGGGGAAGAACTTTCCAGGCAGAGGAAATATTTAGTGTAAAGGCATTCAGGCTGAAGCACGCTGGGGCTGCTCAAAGACCATCAGGGAAGTCAGTGGGAAGGAAAGGAATCAAGTGAGGCTCAGAGTAAGAGGAAGTCAAGTCTGAGGTAACAGAGGCCAGATGGCAGAAGTTCGAAGAAGTCACTGTAAGGATTTCAACTTTTACTCTCAATGAAAATGGGAGTCACTGGGGGGATTTAAGGCTATGACTGTCATTACTTGACTTACAGTCTAACAGAATCATTCCAGCAGCTCCGTGGAGAGCAGACTACAGGAGGGTAAGACAGAGGGTAGGCAACCCAAGCAGGTGGCAACGGCAACAGCTTAAGTGAGAAATGGTGGTGGATCTGAGCAGGGTGGAAGCAGGGGGGGTGATAAGAAATCGGATTCTGAATGTATTTTGAAAATACAGTACATAGGACTTCCTGACAGATTGCATGTGGGAGGTGAGGGAAAGAAAAGAGGCAAGGCTGCCTTCAAAGTTTTGCATCTTTGCAACAGGGAAATGATGGAATTTGCCACCCTCTGTCCCCTGAGACTGGATAACCATGGATAGAGCAGGTTTGGGGAAAGATCAGAGGTTCCATCTGGGACCTGATAAGTTTGAGGTGGGTTTTAGACATCCATGTGGACAGGTCCAGGATGCAACTGGATATAGGAGTCTAGAGATCTGGTGAAAGGCCCGGGTTGGAGATACAAGCCATCGGCTTATAGATGCTTTTGCAGCCATGAGACTGAATGAGATGACCAGAGCATGGCTGCAAAGAGAGGAGGAGCCCCAAGGACTGAGCCCGAGGGTGTCCTGATAGTAAAAGGAGGAACCAACTAGGAGGGACTAAAGGCAGTGTCTGCTAAGGGACGAGGAAATCCAGAAGATGTGGCCTCCTGAATGCCAAGTGGGGAAAGCACATTAAGAAGAGATGGCTAACTGCACAACTGATGCTGCCGGTACATGTGTAACATGAGATCTGCTAAACCACCACTGACTTAGAAGGGGGGAAGGGGGCTTTCTCATGCTCTCTCGTGAGTTTGAGAGAGACTGGGAGGAGAAGAATCGGACAGTCAGCTCCTTAAGGGGTTATTAATGTTAGACCTTTCATTAAATGATTACCCTTCCCTGAGCCTCACTTACTTCATCTGTAAAATGGGGATAATAATGTAGCATTCATCCCATACTATTGCATGGAGGTTTGAATAAGACACTGCCTGTAAGGAGCTGGGTACAGTGACTGCCATGATAATCCCTCAATATGGAGTAACTGTGGTTATTTTAAATACCCTTTTCCAACTGTGCATCTGATTGGGGAAAGGAAATACATTATTTTCAACAATACATTTTTTGAATGGGTGGGATGAAGTTTGTTTTACAACACTTTGTCAAAAAGTGGTATAAAACCATTGCAGTTCTGACTTGTTTTAATTGTGTAAGAATATTGAACTGAGATCCACCCACTTAACACATTTTAAAGTATACAATATAGTATCGTTGACTACAGACATGGTTTTGTACAACAGATCTCTAGACTGTAATCACGTCACCATCTCACATAACTGAAACTCGTCCTGTGAACAGCAACTCCCATTTCCGTATCTCCCCCGCTCCTGGCAACTACCATTCTACTGTCTCCTTCTATGAACTTGACTGTTTTAGATCCCTCATAAAAGTGGAGTCATGCAATATTTCTCCTTCTGTGACTGGTTTATTTCATTTAGAATAATGCCTTTGGATATCATCTGTGTTATCTCATGGGACAGGATTTCCTTTTTTTAAGACTGAATAATCTTCCCTTGCCTGTATATGCTGTATTTTCTTTATCCATTCATCCACTGATGAGGATCTGGACATGTTTCCACATCTTGCCTATTGTGATATACTTTAAGTCTCATTTGCCATGTAATGGCCTTTCACAGCAGTGACCTTTTGTTTTAAATACCCACATTCCATATTCCTGCAAGAAAGTCTCAGTAAATGCCAAGAGCTATCAGCTACACATCATAAATCAGCCAAATATATGCTCTATTATAAAGAATCATCCTCCCAAGAAAACAGCAGTACCAAGAAACAAAAATGCTCTATTGAGAGTAAAAAGGAAACTTTAGTGCTCTAGAACTTTCATTTATATACTTCTCCTGTTTTTATTAAAGTCTGACCATTAGTGTAAGAAAAAAACTATAGCCTACCATTAGGAATTTTCATTCTCTCCATATTTGATAATATACCACATTGCGCTATAAGCTGCATATGTTATAATTTACCTCCTACAAATTTATGTATAGAGAGAACACAAAATGAGGTATGTTACCCTCTGTCACTATGTTGCTAAAAATGTTGCATTGTTCTCAGTGTCAGATAAGTGCAAGTCTAAGTCAGAAGCTTTGAAAGCAAAATCTACACCTCACACATTTTCTCTGGCATTTTTTACTGCTGTGTCCTTTGCTTCAGGACAATAGACTTTATGATACATATAACAAATCTATTATGAAATAATGTTGTCAATCATTTGCCAAAGCTTTACTTTCACAGCTGCTGATGCCCAAATGTTAGGGACTCAGAGGGAACTCTGTCTCAGTGTCATAGAGAAGACGGAGAGAACTCATCTCTGTGGCTCCCTGGGGTCAAGATGTAGAATGTGAAGGAAGGCTGATAACGAATAAATGCCAGCAAAGTGGGATGCTAGAAAAGGTAGAGAATATGGACTATACTTCCTAGACCAATCCCATCAACACCAGCCCCAGTCACTCATGTATTCTATTAGGATGGCCAACCAATATTTCATGACTTCTTCTGTGTGAGTTTGTTATGAGATTAGTTGATCAGGCGTTACCCCCACAAACTGATACTCACAAAATATTGGTGACCTCTGACTTGCATTCAAACACTTTAACCTTACATGGTCATGAAAAGACAGAGACACAAAACAACTATGATGATTTTCTGCAGTCATCTATCTGCCACCAACTCAGTAGGGGGAAAAAAATCTGCTCTTGTTTTAAACTAGTTTTTCCTACTTAAAAGTAGTTCAGAATGAGAAAACACTTCCCTCCCCTGTTCATACTTTCATCTTCCTCCGCTTACGTTCTCTTCAGGGAAACATTTGTATTGTGATTCTTTCTCCCCCTGTGTCTAAGAGAGTATTTCATTAACATGGGCATCAGGGTTATGTTAAAGAAGCTCCAGCTAGTCTAAGGGAAAAGTTACATCTTTATCCCAGATATTTCAAAGTTTTTGTGTGGGTGCCCAATCGATTGTTGAACTTTTGAGTTTTATCCCTGGAAATTTAACTGTGATATGAATCAGCAAGAGGCATTTTACTGTTATCTACACACACATACACGTGAAAATTGTAAGCATATCAGCTGCTCGTGAGAGAAATTCAGAAAGCGAGATAGCTCTGTTTTCTGTAGACACTCTCTTTAGAAGAACAATGAATAACGACCCTTCCTAGATACAGTGCTATACAAACAAACAGATCATATTCCCCATAAGAATCGTGGTTTTAGAGATGATATGCTTTAGCTTTTATCATGTTTCACATCCAAAGAAAATGAGCAAGCCAGTACCAAGAGGGGTACAATCGTTAAATTTTTCTCTTTATTTTAAAGGAAAAAAAAAAACTTCCTTTATGCAGATTACTCAAATCTTTTTGAATGATTTAATTTTTAAAAAATTTACTTAGCATAAATAGGACTAAAGACATTTACATTATATGAAAATGTCTTAAAACTTATGATTAAAAATTTACTAGTAGGAAGGATGCAGTCCTTCTAAGACATTTTAAGTTCTGGGTTAGTTTAAGGTTTCTCTCAGTTAATCCTAAAGATCTTAAAACTATACAAGTATAAAAGTATCACTTAAAATGAGTGTCTTTTTTTGCTTTATAAATGTTTAATTTTATATTGGTGTATAGTTGATTAACAATACTGTGTTAGTTTCAGGTTATGCAAGGCGATTCAGTGATGCACATACCTATCTATTCTTTTTCAAATTGAGATGGATGTGTACACACTGCTGTTTTTAAAACAGATAACCAAGAGTGACCTACTGTATATACAGGGAACTCAGCTTAATATTATGTAATAACCTAAATGGGAAAAGGAGGTAAAATGAGTGTCTTTAGACAACAACAACACAAGCTTAGAATAGAAAAAATCTGACTTTTATTCAGGGTTGGAGTTTCTTAACCTGTTAAAGATGTGCTTTTGAGTATTCATGAACTTCTAAAGTCGACATGAAATGTTATGAATTTGTGCATTTTTCCTAAGAAGGATCAATAGCACTCAGATTTTCAAGGCATCTATGACCAAGAGATCATTTTATATAGTGGGTTTTAAAAAAATTCTTCAACTAAAAGTCTGAAGAGAAAATTAATTTTAACTTTTTATGAGATCAGCAGTCTACAAGAGATCAACTGTTATGGGCATCATGATTGGCCAAGAACCACTTAAATCTTTACTAGGCAAGATTTTTAAGTTTATACAGTTCTGTTTACTGTATTCCCCATCCTTGTATTAATATAATACTTTGGCTATCTATGTTACAACTGGCACCATACCAAACACTCAAAAAACCTCTGTTCTGGAGATGGGGGTTTCAGAGTGAGGAGTAAGAAAAAATATTTTGGCTCAGAGTTTCATTTACTCATGTTGAGTGAATACATTTATCATCATATTTGACCTATGTGGTCAGATAACAAGGTTAGGATGAACAGTTACCTTTAATGGGCCATCCAC
This sequence comes from Muntiacus reevesi, assembly GCF_963930625.1. Lineage (NCBI taxonomy): Eukaryota > Metazoa > Chordata > Mammalia > Artiodactyla > Cervidae > Muntiacus > Muntiacus reevesi. The sequence continues at coordinate 57,615,869 of NC_089258.1, read as the reverse complement.
TCTCTTCCTTTTACAGACCACCCTTCCCACCATGTTTAGCCTCTTGGGTTATATGGCCTTAGAGGTATTAAACCTTCTCTTTCTTCTTCAGTTTCTTTCTCCTTTACCTAAGATTTAAAGCCAACAGTAGTTCTAACCAACTAAGATGTACTCTAACATCATCAATGGCTGGTTTTTGTTTTTTGTTTTTTCCATTTTCACACAAAGATACCACTATTTTCACTGCTAGGATACCTTAAAGTTCAATTCCTTTAGCATCTTACAGCGAAATCAAAGTAGAGATTCAATGAGTGGAAAGGAAACAAAATTCCCTTTCCACTTAGTTGTGTTTAGTTTGATCAGTCTCTAGATCTGTAAATCACCATAACACGAGGCAAACTGATTTATAGTTGGGGGACACTTTCCAAGAAGGAGGCAGTAGGAGAAAATTGCTATAAGATTTTTCTGGTGAAGGTAAACTATTTCTGCCAACCGATGGATAACCAGGTATTAATTTGCTGTCACGAGTACAAAAACTAAAAATTAGGAGAAAAAAATTCCATTATGCCAACACTCATAAACTGCTACTCCAAATGAAAGCTGTGTGAAAACTGGCCTTTCTTATTTCTATAAAGCACTGGATTCATTTTCTGCATGTTTTCATGCTTTGCCTCTACTGTGTCGTTGGCACCTAATCCTTCTAAATATATTTCCTTAAAGTGCTTGCAAATAAATCTGTGCTTTGCCTTCTCTGTCACATTGCAAAAAAAAAAAAAAAAGAGATGTTTTTATTAATTGGATAATTTATCTCTCTTCTCATTATTTTTTCCTCAAACTCAGCTTGGAAACCAGAACTTAACTGCCAATGTGTTGGAGGTAAATGCTTCACAGACAAATCTGACCAGAAGCCTCTGCTCCATGCCCATCTTCTGGGGTACCTTGTAACCCAACCTCTTTTTCACAAGACAGTGGCTCCAGCCCAGTCTCACTCACCCTGCCACCATCTACTGATTTGGGGTCTTCACACCTGCAAAGACCCCCCAACCTTTTCACACTGTTTTTATAACGCACTTCTCCCGGGGCGAGCACTCCTCCTGTTCCTCCAGGGAGTCCTTCCCAGCCACCCCAGATGAACTGCAGATAGCTGACTCTGACACCACTGACCGTTCTGAAACACCATCCCCAACCTTGGGCCAGCAGTCTGCCATGACAGCTGGCATCATCTTAACCACCCCTGCTATCATGAATGGAATTACTCCTCTTTCCTTTGCTTCATCATTTTTTAAACAGATCTCCAAAAGCCAAAAGGACCAATTTCTTGTCTGCCATCTGATTTTGCACCTGAGCATTTTTATTTGCATAGGTGTTGATTTCATCTAAACCAATCCTGTATCATCTATTAGGGAAAATTCCATCAGAGTCATCCTCATAAGCCCATTTTGGGCTGAAAGAGTCAATTATATTCTCTTAATTCATTTTAGAGTCACATATTCACAGTGTTGCTCTAGGGAGTTGTATAGTGATTTGCCTTAATAAGGTTTCTCAAAAATTTAGATATCCATATAATATTATGATGATTAGATTGCAAAGTCTAAATCCTGGTAGATAATAATTTACTTCAGAGATTCATATGAATGTGCCCTGTGTGAGCAGTTCATATCTCCTTATTCATCACATACATAATTACTCACTGTATGATATTAATTCTTGCTGCCCCTTCATTAACAGCTACATTTTTTTAACCCATCTGTCCAACAGGAGTAAGTAATGTAAATAATCTTAATCTACACTGCAGAAATTCAGCCATATGAATTTTTTGGAACCAGTTTCCCAGGCCATTCCAGTATAGAAATTTATGAATATTTATTGTTTTATATAGCAATAATTTGTCTTCTATTTAGATTAAATATAAATATTTTCCATACATATTTATATCATTTACATATGCCTATTTGACAAGCAGCCCCTAATAAATGATTTATGAATGACTGAAGTGCTTCAAAATTTTATGGTGCAGATTTTCAATTACATATACTGCATGCATGCCTGAGAGGGATACATATATCCTTGTGGAGCTAACTGTAACTGAACTTACTTTTTTTTCTTTGCAGTGCAATAATAAACGTTTATTGTTTTAGATTCTGAGTTTAAGTGGCTTGTTAAGCAGCATAAATTGCATATACTTTCTCCATGAGATGGCTTTCCTAATAATCATGTCATATAACAATAAAATACATTCTAAAGTTCTAATAGTAGTATTCAATTAGTAAAATCCTAATTGATTTAACATGATGAAAGACTAAATCTATTTGCAGTGTTTATTTTTTTTTTAAACCATAGCCATTGTTATTGAAACCATCAAGAATAGAAGGAAGGGCAGCTTTCCTAAGTTTAGTTACAAAACATGATAGTTTTGTAGTTCTCCTACCTTTAATGTTAATTTAAATACATTATAATAATAATATTGAAAATATATTTACAAAGATCAACAAAACTGGATTTGAACCACGAGGCAAAAATATTATTGAATTACTCATCAAAGGTATATAAGCATTCTGAAGCATTATGGGAGATCTGTGCATCACACTTATTTGAATGGCCAGTGCTCTAAGTTAGATGACCCTCAAGACAGAGTTGCTTATAATATGAGAGTAATTTCTGTAACAGCTCAGAGAAGTACTTCATCGTTAAGCACACTCATTGTAATGAAATGCTTACTGACTTTAGGACAGATGTGGCATGGCTAGAAAGTAACAAAATTAGATTAATTCTACATGATTTGAAAACATCTGTTATGAAGTGAGAAATCATGGAAATGTGAAATTAATTGACTACCTATGTTTCAGGCCTGTACAACAAAAGTTTAATTGCTTTCAAATAAGTAGATTAAGTTCACAAATTATGGTTCTTTATCTGTATGCATATGTGTGTTGTGTGTGTACTGTATTCAGCAGTATACTGTATTCAGTATTTTAACTAAGTGCTCTTGCTAACGTTTTATCTTATTTGCATGCATTATACCAATGCCCAGTGCTGCATTGTGGACAGACAGGCAAGCTTAATAGCAGTGAGCTCAACCTCTCTGAACTGAGCTGATTCAATTCAATTTTAATATGTATTTACTGAGTATCTACTATGCTATTAGCCCCAGGTTGCATGTTATACAGAAAAAAAATATGTTTGAAAAGCATATATGTCACAATTTCCAACAGGGATCTTGAAACACCAATGGGGATATGAAAATATTCAGATATAAAGCAATCAAAACAACAAATTAGTATTACTATAAAGGGCTAAAAAGTGAGATGAGAGCAGGAAGTAGCCAGAGATTTAACACATCTTTCTGATGCTTTGCCAAGTATTTAATTCTTCCAGAATAGACTGCTTCAGGACATATAAATCCAAACAATTATCCTTCTCCTGTTAGTCACCTTGCCCTGGAAACACTGATTCACTAGAGGATATACATCCAAGATTAAACCTGAGAGCCAATCCCTTTCTTCTTGTCAAAGAACATTCATTTCAAATCCCACACGCAGAGCAGTATGACAGTGTTCAGACTACTTAAGTCATGACATAAGAACAGATTCACCCTCGTGTGTATAACTGACTCCTATGAGATCTTTGGACATCACTGTTGGCAGAGTGCCCAGTGGTCAGCTGCTTCCATTCCCCTCGTCACCTCCTATGGTCTCTGCCATAAAAAGGGAGTGATTTTCAAAGTAAATGAAGACAGAGAAGACACTGAAAAACAGTGCCATGCCCTTCTCGACATCAGTTTCAAAGTAAATAAACACGTGACAGCTGATCACTGTCATATGAGTGGAAGTCTTTATTGCTGTCTAAAGGAGTGAGGCGTATAGGGGGATGCGTGCTTTAACACGATGTCTTTGCACTTTTCTCAGAGCCAGATAACAGTGAATGGAAACTCTGGAGGCACTGTGAGTCCAATGAGTTACTATCAAAGGCCGTTTTCCCCTTCTGCTTACTCGCTACCAGGCTCACTCAATTCAAGCATGATCATGCAGCATGGCCGATCACTTGGTAAGTCATCTGATAGTCATGATTTTCATGACAGTTTCAATATAGCAGGTACAAACCACATGATGAATACATAAAGCATCCAAATAATTTTTGGAAAAGGAAGAAACATGCAACACTCCACTTTTTTAAGGAGCCTATCCTAGGAGAGGAATTAAAGGCAGAGGATTCAACACTGGAGAAAATAGACACCCAGCTATTCCAAGACGATGACTGCATCTATGTGTGTGTGTGGAGAAGGCTATTAGATATTTGGGGTGATGGCGTAGAAAGAAAGAGATGGCCATTTAGGGAGAAGCGAGTGCACATGTACCAGGAGAACATTCCATGAGGCAGTGCGTTTCCATGGGGGACAAATACCATCTATGTTCGAGACAGCCCTTTCTTTCATGGAAAAGCTTTCATTACAGAACGGTTTAGCAATTAAAACAGCCTAACAAGGGGACAGGCGCCTCACAAAGTAGTAAACTGCTGTTGGAACCGAGACCAGAAGACCATCAGACAGGGGTGTGAGTTCCTTTAAATGATTCCAGAATTTTATAGGAAGTTATTTCTAAATCTTTGGTGAATTAAGTCAAAGATAGAGCTCTCCTCCAGAAAAAGAAATGAACATTAGAACAGCCACATAAATTTTAAGACATAATTTCATTTAGAGCCTCCTGGAAAAGAAGCTGTGCTATATAATTCTACAAATATTTTTATGCAGCAAAATGTGTTAGGACAATTTAGAAGATAATGTAATAAGTATTTCTTGGCTTTTAAAAAGGTAAAGAAAAAACCCAAACATTGGGAAACTGACCAAATCAAACCATCATCTGAATTGAAGCTGAAAAAGGTTCCATGCTTAGCAACTGGAAGGCCTGAAGGACAGCCGGAAACAGGGAAACCGGCAGAGGGCCACGTGACCTCAACCTACCTCTCAGAAAAGCAGGAGACCAATCCTCTGGTCACCACCAGGCAGCAAAGAGAAAGGAACTAGACAGGGCTTGAACTCCCATGTCTTCATTGACAGTAGACAGCAGCTTCTCATCCCTGACACTGTGTATTGAAAGAAAATGAGGGTATTAATTTACCCAGGAACACCCAGCCTATGGATCATGCAACTCAAACTTCTGTGGCCAGCAAAAGCTCTCTAATTATAAGACTTACATGGAGCCATGAGACTCATTAAGCAGAAGTCTAAATATACTTGCTCCTTCTCAAAGGCTGCTCCTGGGATCATCTGTGAATCTTATAATGATGTCCTTTTAGAGTATAAGAAAGTAGAACGTCTCTGTGCCAAAGCACTGCCCTTATATAAGCAATCTGTGGTGTAGTATTATAATAGGAGTCTGTTATATTTAGATTCTTTACGGAGCTATGCATGAGCACACATCTATAGTAAAATTCTACAAATTACCCTTGCCATAATATTTTTCCAAATAATTATTATCAAAGTTAGACTGTCCTCTTTGCCTCTCTTAATGAACACAGTTTTGTCCTCCCATTCCAACAAATAAAATATATAAATACTTGAGAAAGGACAGATTTTTATATTAGAACATATCAATGGGTCGATTTTACATATATACTATACTACACAGAAAGAAATTCTGTAGATAAATATTGAACAAATTCTGCCTAGAAGAACTATTCTGCCCTAAAGGAACTTTACAAAGTTGAGGACAAAAAGACTGAAAATGAGAGTTAGTGAACCATATAAGAGCATAATAAAATAAAAGGCTAATTTGTATTATGTAAGCTATTAGTTCATAGATTCTTATGAACCACATATTAAGACAGAGTTAACACTGTTTAGATTGGGACTTTGCACATACTCAGTGCTCAAAAAATATTTGATAGAAATACTAGCATTGTGGTTGTCCACTCAAATCCTTTCCATAATTAAATGGAAAATCAGAGTCAAATATCACTTTGTATCTTACTTTGGAGTTGCTTGGGAAAGATATTACTTTTACATACGATAGCACATAAAGCAGTTTTATTCTTAGCCTTATTTATCCTTCATCATGAATTGAAGTGGATTGAAAAAGCTTTTCTGTTGCAAACCAAAACATAATCAGAGTATAGAAGTTATAAATGTTACAATGGATTTTAGTTTGAAGAGGTCTTATCTTTATTTATCCTTATGATAATGAGTCAAATTTTTTAAATATCTTATGAAGTTCTGCCACAAAACACAGTCGTATCTTTTTAGATTTTTTTTAGATCTGCTATATCTGTATCTATACTTATATGTAATCAATGACTGCTACCCTGACATAAAGACTTCCTTATCCACATAAAAAAAAAAAAAAAAGACCCAACTTACATGAGTAACAGACCTGGCAAACCAAGGCTGAGAGTCATACTTGGTCAGCAAAATTTTGAAATTTACTATAGAAAAACAGAAAGTCATATCATCAATTGTACTAAATAAATGATAATAATGTAGATTTTCATAAATACCTGTATATTATAAATGGAATATATAGTACACCTATGTCCTCTTTGTTTCTTACAAAAGTACAAAAGTTAACAAAGATGGCTTGAAAATAAGAATGTGATAAATCTCAGCCAAACTGTATGCTTATGGCAACTTTCACATCCCAAGGGTGAGACGTCATGATTTTTGCTTCTTTAAAGTAAAAACAAAGCTATTAAGGCCATCATGGAGTCTTAGATAAAAATTAATACTAATACCTTATGATCATTTCTTTACTCATATGCCTTAACATTCAAGTATATGTTTGGATGTGAAGATTTCCTGATGTGATTAGGAAGTCGTCATCATTGGACCCACCAGGAAAATCTCAAAAGCACTTTCTTAACACAGTGGTGGCCACACGGCCACATGATCTTTCAACAAATACTATTCTTCCCCTTAACCCCTGTCACTGGATGATGAAGATCTTGTTTTCAGAGGTCCAAGCAGTATATACCTACATGTTAACAATGAGTGGCTCAAATTTAAGATAAATGAGTTAGAAGAAATAGTGATGGAAATACACTCTATATTTATTTATAAATATAATATGGGGCTTCCCTGGTAGCTCAGCTGATAAAGAATTGCCTGCAATGCAGGAGACCCCAGTTCTATTCCTGGGTCAGGAAGATCCTCTGGAGAAGGGACAGGCTATGAATTCCAAATTCTTGGGCTTCCCTGGTGGCTCAGATGGTAAAGAATCTGCCTGCGAAGCAGGAGACCTGGGTTTGATCCCTGGGTTGGGAAGATCCCCTGGAGGAATGCATGGCAACCCACTCCAGTATTCTTGCCTGAAGAATCCCCATGCACAGAGGAGACTGGTTTAATATATACCTACATGTTAACAATGAGTGACTCAAATTTAAGATAAATGAGCTAGAAGATATACTGATACAAATACACTCTATATTTATTTATAAATGTAGTATTACATGTTGTGTTATTTGCTCAGTTATGCCTGACTCTTTGCAAGCCCATGGACTGTAGCCCACCAGGCTCCTCTGTCCATGGGATTTTCCAGGCAAGAATAGTGTAGTGGGTTGCAATTCCCTTCTCAAGGGGATTTTCTCAACCCAGGGATCAAACCTGGGCCTCCTGCATTGCAGGCAGATTCTTTGCTGTCTGAGCCACCAGCAAAGACCATTGTATTATATATTTATGCATAATTATTCACATATAGCTATGTAATTACACATAATTATACTATATTATAGTAGGCATGAATATGAGGCTCCATTAATCTGATTCCTTGTGCATCAAATATATTTCACCACATCTTCTCCGCAGATTCCTCGGAGGCATATCCCCAGCATGCCCAGTCTCTGGACGGCAGCGTGGGCAGCTCCATACCGCTGTACAGGTCCTCCGAGGAGGAGAAGAGAGTGACAGTCATCAAGGCACCCCACTACCCAGGGATCGGGCCGGTGGATGAATCCGGAATCCCCACAGCAATCAGAACGGTAGGAAATGCCAGCGCCCGCGTTGCTCCGGGGCTGTGCAAGCCTCCACAAAGGATGGATTGTCGATGGCTTTGTGCATTCCAACACTCTTATATAATGAGGATTGCCCACTGTGCCATCTGAATTCTCATGAATATTATGCTGCGTGTGGGCAGAGAAAAGGAACTGTCCATTGAAGATAATGACCCAATCTGTTTCTCTTATTTCAATTAAAAAAGCATGAAAATTGCGATCCTGTGAGATGATAGAAGTAAGCTTTGTTTGCCTTCACCTTTTACCAAGGGGAGTTAGGGCAACAGAGAGAGAAGAGAGAAGGGAGAATTAAATGTGAATTCTTTGGCTGCACTTAAGTCTCACATGCGCTGCGAATAAGCCAGTGATTTGTGTCTGGAGATGGACCGACGTGCCTTACCGCCAGGAGATTGGGAGCCCTGGATTGGGAGTTGAGAAGCCTGATGATTGGAGGGAAGGGCGTTCATGTCAGAGAAAGGAAAAGCTGTCCGCGGAAAATACATATCACATTTGAGTGTCCCTCCTCGGCTGTGCCTGCCGAGAGCTCTCCGGGGCGATCAGTGAAAGTGTTTGGGTTGGGTTTTTTTTTTTCCCTCCAGTCTGTAAACTCTGCCAGATCATTGTTCAGTGTGTTGGGGCAGCCCCTTCTGGCAAAGTTCAGCAGCGGCAGAGGCTGAGCTCGGGCAGGCAGCTGCTTGCTGAGCCAGTCCACTTGGAGAGGAGGTTTGTGCTAGCCTGCGGGGAAGAAGACAGGGCGCCAGGATGAGAGCCGCAGCACCTCTGCAGGTGAAACTCGGGGGCGGGGAGGGATCGTGGCGCCAGCTGTGTACACGGGGTCCGCATACCTGGCTGGGAGGTTGCGGAGGGCTGCCGGTTTGGAATGCAAACCTCAGGGGGTCAGAGAGAGGAAAAGACTGGGCATTAGATCAGAAAAAGAGATCGGGGGCAATTGGAATCTGCTCAAAAAGGAGACAGAGAGTGGGGGTGGGTGGGGGTTCTTCTCTCCTTGAATTTGCATTTATTACATGGATCCCACCATCTGAGATAAGAGTTAAAAATTGATTATTCCAAGCATCTGTATTAGGGAAGTCAGAAGGTAAGTCTGTAGAGTCATTGCTAGGGCTTTAGACTCATGAGATTCTGGGAATGTTGAATGTGGCTAATTTTAAAGACCTAAAAAATCTATGTTGGCACCAATAGTTGTCATATTTAAGTGACAGGAAAAGTTCGGGATCGGGACTGACATTTTTAATCTTACAGTGACTGCATGTTTCTGGTGGTGGCGCTTTGTTGTATGTTTCTTTTTTAAGAGTTCTGACCCCAAATGCTTTAATTGGAATTTATTTTTCCTAATAGAGTAGGGATACAGTGTCACTGGTTTTTTTAAACTGACCCTTGAAACATAATAGATACACAAATTAGAGATTTCTGATTCTGTGTACTTACAGACTCTCTCATTTTATCTGAGACCTCTAGGTGTGTTTTTAATCAGTACACTGCAAAGTTAGAACTGTTTTTATGCATTAGATATAATTTTCTTAAATAACAAGCCCTTGCTTTCACATTTTAAAAAGAAAAAACTGAGATGTTAGAGATGGTTAGTGAAAAATCAAAAAAATTAAAAATTTTATAGTATTTTATCTACTGCCAAATGAAAAGCATGTGTAGATATACACAAACAAAAGCATATACTAGATATTCGATGCAAGCTTCCCTTCTATAAAACAGAAAATAAAATATAAGCAACTCAGAAGTTCCTTATAAGGAACCAGCATTTTTATGTACAGCCAGGCTCCTCTGTAGACGTTTCAAAGTTTACAAAAAAGGTACAGGTCTGAAGACTCATTCACATTTCTTATTTGTCAGCCCCGCACGGCACATCCCCAAGTATAGCTGTGTTTATAAATGTGGAGTCAGGCCATCTCGGAGCCACAGCAGGCCAAGAATCTCCAAGGCTGTTTTCCTTTCTCATCTGCAGAGAAAGCAATGATTATCTGACTTACATTACTTCACACGGGCTTTCCGCTCAGGGTACACACCAAAGGCAGTGCTGTGTCAATGTGCCATTTTATAGTCTCACCGTCTCAGACATTTTAGACTCTAGGCTCATTTTAGACACATTCTAGGTGTTGGGCTAGGTCTCTTTATATACACTGTCTGTCTCAATTTCCATAGACCAAGGAAACAGAATTTTGTAAAGTAACCTAGAAGCTCTAGAAGGCCAGGAGTTAAACAAACGCACCTTTGAGCTATTTGCAGGAAGGGGAGCAGCTCCCCAGACTGCCCTCTCTCATGTGACCTGGGATGTCTATTTCAGCCTTTTACTGCCATCCTTAACAACAACAACAAAACCCGCTGGGGTCCAGCTCCCACAAGACTGTGTAATTAAGGCCAACTAGTTAAGTGAAATACAAGATTCTTTTCTTCTACTTCAAATATAACACCGTCAGAGCCTTTTCAAAGCTGGAAAGGGGAAAAAACAGAACAGAACAATGAACACTGGTGGGTAGAAAATACGTGTCTCTTTCCTTTTTGGAAATCTCTGCCTGATAAATCAATGTTGAGTTCTGATGTTTTGTAAACTACAGGAATGTAAATTTTCAGGTTTATTCAGCCAAGGTAGAGAAAACAACCAAAGAGTGATTTACTAATAGCTACTGTCCAGGCAAAACCATTTTGAAGAACACATAAGAAAGTAAACTTTCTCAAATTCAAGTAGACTTCTGTTTACTTAATCTCAATATTTGCTGTAACAACCTACATGAGGACATATATAAAGGGAACTTTAAATGCTTAGAAGACTTCTTTGAGAAAGAGATGGAGAGTTTAAGTGTTTCCATTTACCAGGTTCATATTCCTCTTTGTCAACCAACTTGGGCATTTTCTGGCATCTCAGTGCTCACCATATAAAGCTAGCAGATGGCAGAACGAAGATCCTGCCTGATATGTGCCCTCCGGCAAGTGAAGGAAAAAAAATCCCGTCTGTCAGGATACCTTGCCATATACAGTGATATAACTCGCTTATTCAGCTTCCCCACTGCCATCGGTGGCATTCAGGTATGGCTGGGAAACATGTTTACACAGTGTTATGTCTTATTTTTTATTGCTAAAGACTACAAAGGAATTAAAGCTTAATAAAAAAAGAAATCCATCTTTTATGAAACTAAATGTCCCTTAAAAATACAAGTTCAGCTACTTTGTTTAAACCAGCAAATAACAGCTAGACTTTTGTTTTATCACTACTTCCCCCACAGCTCCCACCATTTGAGTATAAAGTCAGCCAGTGCTCCACCCATTATTTCCACTGTAAAAAGAGCCTAGAATGAATGAAGAAGTGATTTCCAACAAAGTTAAGTAGCCCCTGATGCTACTCTATATTTGTGGTGATTATCAGAATCAGATATTCTTATCAAAAGAAATTTAGATATAGCACAAACTCTCAGTTTCCAGAAGAAAAATACAATGACCACACTGGAGAGAAAAATCAGGATATAAAATGTACACTAAAGTTCAATGTAACAAACACACGACTATTTTTATGGCTGTCCTAAGGGAATGTTTTATATGAAGAGAACTATCTAAAAAAATGGTATATTTAGTTACCATATACAGAACGGTCATGTTTCTTACCAGAATAACCTTGGAAGAGCTGAGGTGAACATCTTGCCAAGCAAAATCTTGATTATGATTATAAGGCATATGTACCCATTTACAGGTATACTATTAGACAGACTTTTATCCAAAAACCTGGGTCATTCATTATTTTATTCTGTAAATATTTGAGGCTTTCTACTGTTATGACTTATGGAACATTTCTTATATTCTAGCCACTGTTCTAGATCTTTTTGCATACATGTCTCTTTCATTTTCCAAAACAATTCTATGATGTGGATATAATTATTTCATCTTAGAGAAAACTGAGGCTCTATAAGGTTACCTCACTCGCCCAGATTCACATTGCTGGGAAATATTAAACAGTAATTAAAGGAACTAAGAATTGAATCTAGGTTGATCTGACATTCATCTCAGCTTTCCACTGTAGCCTACTGTTTATATTATGTCAAAAGCAGAGTGGATAAGAAGCTTCTGCTTTTAAGGAACTTACAGTTTAGCACAGCAGATACTGCCAACATTTTATTATTATGTTAGAGGAGTCTTGAAGCAATAGCTACATTTTTGGACTTGCTCCAGGACACTAAATTATTTACTATATTCAGTATTTTATTAACTTAGACTAGTAAATATCAAATTTTTATTTCTCTTAATTTAAGCCAATGATCAGAATACAGTTTACATCTAAAATATTCCCCAGTTAATTTTAAAAATAATGTATTGAATAGTATACTAACAAGTTTTTATGGATAATGATAATTATCACCAAAAGGAGTGAAACAAAAAACCATAACTACGAACTATAATTACAAAATGATAGCTTTGATTCAACTTCTTGTTGTTGTTCAGTCACTAAGTTGGGTCCAACTCTTTGTAACCCCATGAACTGCAGCACACCAGGCTTCCCTGTCCTTCACTATCTCTCAGAATTTGCTCAGTTTAGCGAATTTTATATAAATAAGCTCATGGAAATATCAATTACCCAGGGCTAGGCACAGCTGTGACTTGGAAAAAAAACAAAACCCATAGCATATAATATTCCAGCTCAGCCTAAACTCAAACAAGGGGTAATATGTTTACAAAGTGTGGGTATGCCTGGATAAATTACTGATATCAGCTTATTGACCAGAGGTGTATTAATACATCTTTTGTTGCCAGAACATTATTGACCTGAGTGTTTCAATATTCACTTACATAACAAATCACCAGCCACAGGTGTTAGTTTCTACAAAAATCCCCTGGTCAATAATGTGATGTTGTCATCATGAAATAATAAAGAGAAAATTGTATCACAGAATCTGCTATGAAAAAAGATAAAATATAGAAAGAACAAGGTCTATTTGTGACCAGTTTTGTAACCTTTGGACATTTTCTTTTACAGACAGTTGACAGACCAAAGGACTGGTACAAGACCATGTTTAAGCAAATCCACATGGTACACAAGCCGGGTATGTAGTTCTGTTTTCAGATTAGGTCCTTGTGGGTGGAAGAATACATACTCTCCTGTGCAGTTTTGTTTCACACAAAATGTCAAGACTCTAGCAAACTTCATGGCCCTCCCTTCTTTTCAACACTCCTCCTTACTCTTAGTGTTAAGTGTTAGTCACTCAGTCCAGTCTGATTCTTTGTGACCCCATGGACTGTAGCTTGCCATATTCCTCTGTCTATGGAATTCTCCAGGCAAGAATACTGGAGTGGGTTATCATTTCCTTCTCCAGGGGATCTTCCTGACCCTGGGATCAAACCTGGGGTCTCCTGCATTACAAGCAGATTCCTTACCATCTGAGCCACCAGGGAAGCCCTGGGACCCCCAGGGATCAAACCCTGGGGTCTCCTGCATTACAAGCAGATTCCTTTCTGTCTGAGCCACCAGGGAAGCCCTTACTCTTAGATCACCCCTCAATTCCCAGACACCTGTGCTGCTTCTTCACCCCTGAGCTGCCAGAAAGCCTCTTAGAAGATGAGCCTCGAGGAGTACCAGAGGCTCTGGCCTTATCCATTCATCCTTCCCTGTTCACAGTATAAACAAGCCTGGCTATTGTCTGCTTAAACAAACTCATGATTCCTCTATCCACACAGATCCACCCCATGTCAAGAGAGTGGGCCATAGCTGGGTCTCACCAAGTTGATAAGAGATCTTTAAAGTACTTACTAAAGGAAATTCAGGATCCAGAACAGGTGGAAAGGGGGAAAGGGACTGACATCCGTATGCTGTGAAGTGGGCGCCAGAGCAAAGCTGTTACAGACCAGAGAAGTCAATTTGCAGAGACCCAGCAAAACAAAAACAAAACATAATATTTGAAAATTTTTAAATGGTATTATGAACTCGGCAAACCATGTTAGCCTTCTAACAAATCTGTTGTTTTCCTGAAGTTCTGCCATCTTGATAGGATGTGGTGACCGAATCTGTATTACCATAATATTTATGTTTCATTTTCTAGATGATGACACAGACATGTATAATACTCCTTATACATATAATGCAGGTAGGCTGGTTTCCTTGCTTGCCATGAATACACTGTGCCTTGTCATGCGTGGAAGAACTTCCCACTTTTTTTTTAACCACTCTGAGTGCACGATTTCAGTTTCTACAATTAGGAAGATACTTTTTTTTTTCCTCTTTCTCTTCTCAGCATGTGTAACAAAAAATGTGGATCTTTTCTCATGCAAATGAGAACTAATACTATTTTATCTCCTTCATCCCCACTGTTAGTTTATTCTCTCTGCTTCAGGAATGTTTAACCAAAATGTGAAGGACAGCAGGGAAGAACATACTGTAATAGGGGTACAAAGTAACATAAAAAGGTCTCCTTTTATCAGTAGAGAATTGTTATAATTGCGTAAGATCTTTCGGATTACACCTCACAGTAAAACAAGTCAAGCAAAGTATTTTGTGACCTTGTCCATGCTTTTGCTCTAAATGCAACCATTCATAGAAAGCTTTTTAAAAATCCCCGTTTGCCGGGCCACTCTTCTGACTCAGAGCTGCTGGTGGTGATGATGTGGGCATTTCCACTAGTGTTTCTGTGAGTTGGTGTCTTGGGGATGCTTGCAGGCTGGAATGAGGGACCCCTAAAAAATGTTTCTGATCGCAGCTGTCTTCTAAATATCACATCGGGGGATCCCGCACGGGGCCTCCAGTCACTTGCCAGTTCCGGGCTCAGGACTACAGCACTGTGTCTGTCTTCCCTTCTTAGAACAGGCTCGGGGGCCTACGTCCCCTTTGGCAGCTGCAACCTCCTGTCAGGGCCCCCTGGGTCAGCCTGGCCCTGAACTAGATGAGGCTGCCCTCTCTGTGACACTTGAAGGCCAGCACTCAGGCCTTTTGTAACAGTTGAGGATTCTGCTACTAACGTCCAAGGACAAATAGAGGGGAAAAAAATACAAGGAGAACAAGCTCAACAAGCTGCAAGAGTCTGGCTTTCAGCCCTCACTCCTCTAGATGATAGCAGGCGGCCTCCTAAGAGTCCCTCAACTTTTATATGCTGGTCACAGGTACTACTAACTCCCCTCTTGGGTTTAGCCTGTTAAAATGCAAAACCCAATTGAGAAAATTTCAAAGATCTTATTGACTTTATATGACGATTCACAAATCAGGTGGCATTCAATCTAGCATACAGAAAGGAGCTCCTAGGAGCTGAATGCAAGGAAAGACTTTAAAAAGGCAGAGGGAAGTGGGAACAAGGAAGTTACACCAAAGAGAAAAGCCAGCATGTTGCTGCGAGGTCACTCTTCTTGAGGGGAGGGTAGAGGTCTGTGAGGCAGAGTGTCTAACTCATGCTGACCAGGCAAATCCTGATGGACTGGTTTAAGATTCTGTTTCTGGGAGAGTCAAAACTGTAACTAGGTTAAGTCTCGGTTTCGTGACGTGGGGCTTAGCGTGAGTGACTCCATTTTGGGTCTGTTGTTTTGTTCTTAAAAAGCACTACAGTTGAAGTCTAACTGTGGAAGTGAGGCAAAACAAAAGGGTACAGACTGTATCTTATTTGTCATAGCCAATGTGCATGGGCTTCCAGGAGAAGCAGAAGAGTGAAAATACTAATAGCTCCAAAGACTGAGGTGGCAGGAAACTCAGAATTTTTATAATTAATTTTCATACTGAGGTTTGTATCCATGAATAATTAGTAAATTGAACAGTAGTTACCTATCAACTCACAGAGCCCTTTAGAAAGCTTTACCATTTAATCGGTAGACAAAGCAACTATAGTCAGTCTCATCTCCTTTTACTAACCTTGCATGGTACTGTTGTATGCTTTGCACTTTCTCTCTCTTTTTTTCCTCTGCCATCTCCACAACCTCTTCCCCTACCCGCCCAAACCGATCCTTCAGGGCTCACTCTAGCGCCCTCAGTTTTTTATATCTTCTCCAACCAATCTACCATCTTCTAAAATTTTAATTCCTAATATAAGTTTCCGCATGTGGCCTTTATCATATGTTACCAATTATTTTCAATCATAATTCTAATCATGTCTCTTTTCCAGAGATGCACTATGAGCTTATTGAAGGTTTAAGTTTCCTTATGCCTTGCACAGCATGTAGATAACTTGCTCAATATTTTATATGATTGTAATTAACATGTCAATTACTATATACAAATCAAAGCTTCTAAAGTAACAGAAGATAATTGGAAACATGTTATTAGTTTACATTATCCAGGAGCAAATTTGCTAAGTGTCTGTAAGTCTGTTTTTGGTACCGGTCTGAATTATTACTAATTCCATAATAATTGACGAAGATTCACTGTAACCAATGCTTGTGTCTACAACACATTAATGAATCAATAATGATTAATAATATTAATCAATCAAGGGCATATCATTCAATGCATGCATTATGAATATGTCTACTGATAATAATCTTGGTAAAATCATGGGATATTTTGTAAATAAATAAAAGGATTTTTATTTATTACAAATAGTATGATGCACTTTAAAAACGTCACTTGTCTCTGTTCTGTTTTTGTTCTGCCATGCTGTGCTTCCTGACAGGCCTCTACAACTCGCCCTACAGTACTCAGTCACACCCTGCTGCCAAGACCCAGACCTACAGACCGCTCTCCAAGAGCCACTCCGACAATGGCACCAATGCGTTCAAGGATGCTTCCTCCCCCGTCCCTCCCCCGCCTGTTCCTCCGGTTCCACCCTTTCGAGCAAGAGATCGGTCTTCAACAGAAAAGTAAGGCTTTTCCCCCACAAAGTGTCCAGTAGTAAGTTTAGGATATAACTGATTCCACATGGCATTCAGCAGAAGAATCAGTGCTTATCTTACTAAGATAGTTTGTGTATAACCTTATACGTATCATCTTATTAATCAGTAAAGTGACCTCCTCTATCAAGAGTGCAGCAGCTTCATACTCTTGCCTCATAATATCCTAGTCACCTTAGTTAGACTTGAAGTAATAGAGTGCCATCTCCACTCTTTGATCAATAAATGCATATGACAAATAGAAATAATGGACACCCACTCCCTTTGGCATAGCAGGTCAGAGACTATGCAGTTAAATTTCAGGTTCCTCAGATTTGAACTGTTAGGACTATTAATGATTTAAAATTTCCCCTCTGATATCCAAAAGTACAGAAAAGCTTATTCATAAGTAAGGCATTAGTTAACAGGTGTCTACCTGTGACTCATTTCCACACACTAATTTTAATTTCCCCACTGAAATACATTTATAGAAACTACTCAAACAAAAATAAAAATTTATAAACACACTTTTATTGTGCCATTTTTATTAGGATAATGACTGATAGCCCTACTTATAGGTAACCTTCATTGAGACCTCACTACGAGCACTCATCTAAGTACTTTTCCTGTATCGTATCACTTAATTCTGAACACAACCCAATGAGACATGCTCTATTTTAAACCCATTTTAGAGAGGAAAAAAACTGTAGTTTCAAAAACCAAAGTAAGTTGCTCAACCCATGCAGCTAGTATGCCCAAGCCAGACTCACACCTGGCTCTGACTAAAGCCACAGCTCATTCTATACTAGCAATAATAAATATAAATGTAAGGATTATTTAGTATTAATATGCTGAATTATTAAGCATCCATCTATCTGACCCACCCCAGAAATTATATTCAACACCCTGCTGTACCATGAGGAGTAATTGATCATATAGGTTACAAGACAGCACAAAGACAGACATACATTATACGTGAAGAGATTCTCATTTTAATGCCATCTCTTCATGACTATTTTATGTTTACATGTATGGTATCTTAAATTTGAGAAATAAGTCTAGACACAAAATAGTATCTCTGCCATAAAGAACCAAGATTAACTCAGACTTAAACGTATTATTTGTCCTATATGTCTAGTAAAAATTAATCTTTCCTTAAGAAAAATGATAATCCCTTAAAATTTTCTAGAATGCTTTCTTCTCTGATGAATAGTGCTCATCAATTTACTAGAAAGTCAGGACCTGCTTTCCCCTAGCTCTCCTGTCTTGTAGAATATGTCTGTCTCCAACCTGCCACAGAGTTGGAATTTCATCCCATTCCATGGGTCAGAACTGCCCCCATCTATAGTCAGAAAATTCTTCTTCCTCAAAGTGATCCTCCCAAAGGAAGCCTTCTTCAGCCTCACCTACCTAGAAGAGTTTTACTTTTGAAGTCCCTCTTTGACTGCCTCTTGAAGGATGTTAGTTCAGGGGAAAGAGTTGATTCTAAGGACTCCTATGTGCAGAATAGATGCCAGGCTCTGGTTTTTCAAGGCTTAACCATGGAGGGTCTAGCCTGTCAAACAACTTGCTCCTATGGACAGCAACCCAAGTGATACTTTAGCACTTTTTGCAGACAAACTACGATGCCATTTGCAAGATAAACAAGATCAAACACGACATGTGCATTACTCCCTGTCACTTCAGATCAAGAACGCCAGGTCACAGAGTGATGGGATAAACTTACAGGACTTTGGCGGGTAGCCGCCACTTACTCTAAACACAAACATACATAGTTGCCATTTGTGACCCCAGGGTTCACTAGCACATCACTGACTGCATATCTATTGCACAGACCCCTCATGTGACTTACTGAACCAGCAGGAGGCACATCCTTGTATGAAAAAAACAGAGGAACATACAACATGAAAGCAAAGAAATGGCTTTCTTTAAATAATTTATGTAAAACAGAACATAAACGTGCTTTTTTTTTTTTTCAGGGTAACATTTTACCCTGAGATGCTTAAAAAAAGTCTATATCAGAATTAACTTTGAAAACAGATATTCAATGGTTTTATACAATGGCTTTAAACATAGAGAATGATTTTAATATGTAACTTGTTGTTGATTTCTAGGCATGACTGGGATCCTCCAGACAGAAAAGTAGACACAAGGAAATTCCGTTCTGAGCCGAGGAGTATTTTTGAATATGAACCTGGGAAGTCCTCCATTCTGCAGCATGAAAGACCAGTAAGCACTTGTCATTAAACAGAATGCCAGTTCTCTAGGCTTCCTGGGTTCCCAAATAAACCTGAACTTCATATTGTTTAGCAATTTTTATCACCAAGGTAAATTAGTTGGCATTATTAAAAAATCATGTTTGTTGTATATCATGACTTGTGCATCTTATCTCAGAATCAAAGATGCACTCACTAATATACTGTCCCTACCCACCAAATATAGGACTCATTGGCATGGAACTATAACTATGCCTAATCATGATCCTGAATTTAATTTTTTTTAAAGTAAAAGAACACTCAAATGCCATACTGAATTGCCCATCTACATTGCCAGTGAGAACAATCGTTCTTGGACCTCTCTGATACAAAGGGATCAGACAGTTCCATCCCTTCATTTCCATTATTGGTTTCTTAATATTTCTTTAACTTCAAGGGAAATTTTCCAAATGCCCTTTTTTATAACAAGTTGTTTTAATTGATTCTTATTAAATCTCTCTCAGGTTACCAAGCCTCAAGTCTCCTGACTGATTGTCAATCTAATGGATCAAGATTATATTTAACTTTGCAGCATTTTTCCCAATTATATGTTTTAATTATCTGCAAAGGAAAAGATCTATAAAGTTGAAAATAATCGCATGTCTCCTCAAAGTGCAGTTTAACAAACAGGCTTTTCCTTGGCCCTCTTTTAATTCCCCTAATCCTCCTTTTTGAGTCCTCTGCTTTCTCTCCTCGACCAATGCCTTCAGGATCTCTTTGAAATTCTAAAATTCCTCTGCCTCATTTCTATCAAAACCTGCTTCTAGAGAAACAATTGTGCAGTTTATTCTTGTCCTTGTCTTGAAAGAATTTTAGGTGTCAGTGAACAGGAAATAGAGAGTTTTCTTTGTTAGTGCCTTTACAAGTCCCCAGGAAGCCACATCATTATATATAAGGTCAGCCCTGAAATTTGATTAGAAACTGTTGTGCACCACACCCAATATGAGTGTCCTTGATTTAGTTTTCAAACCCTGTATTTATGGTTATGTTCTTGAGAAACATGTTCCAAAACCTTATAATCACATAATTCATACAGGATATTTTTCTAGACCTTCTTTGCCTTTCTTCAAATTAGCTTGTATCTTTTAGAGTAACAGGACTTTACCAGAAAAACTGAAAGAAAAAAAAAATGAACACCACTGAATTGCAGGTTCCACTGCAAACATATAACTCATTCACTAAGTTATATGATTTAATATCATGATCTTTGAAATTTTTAGGATGAGAACTAATATCATGGTCTTTGAAATTTTTAGGAGAACCATGAATTTGCCATTGCATAAAATGGAAAAGATCAAAATCATCATGCAATATGAGTCTCAGAGTTAAACGTAGTTACCAAAACATTAATGATCATTCTAACAATATCTGAGACCCTTAGGATGATGGGGGTTGTAACTGTCCTGGAATGCTTTTGCAGCTTTGGTGTCAGGAAGGATTGATCTTGGAAGCTGTCCATCAGGATATTTCTAGTATTTACTCATGCAACAAAATTTATGAAGCACCACCTATGTACCAGACATTGTATTAGGTGCAGAGGACATGGCAATGAGCAAGACATAGTCTTTACCTCAAGGAACCTGGAGTAGACACATTTTTAAGAAGTAGACCATCTCCAGTGTGGTTAAAACGGAGACACACAATGAATTTGCCCCCCTCAAGAGCTTATTCACAGGCCCTGTCTGAATGAAATGTCCACTTTAGTTATGTCTTTGGGTTAATGCCTTGAAGGCTCCAAGTTTAAAAACAGCAATGACAAAAGCAATAGCAATAGTTGTAGCTCCTTATTGAGCACTTACTTAAGATTTCAGGCCTTGTAATTCATGCCTTATTACCATATAATGATCCAACAATTCTATGACGTAAATGCATGGAATTCCCATTTTACAGATAGAGAGACTGAACACTTGTTAAGTAACCTTGCCCAGCTTCCCATGGCTGGTGAGCACTGCACCTGGGAGTTGAGCCCAGGCAGACTCATACCTGGTGTATTTCATCACCAGCAGGATACTAAACTGCAAACACATGGAGCTAGTAGTCATCACTTTAATTAGATGATTTGATTATTTAATTTGTTTAGCATAAGTTAATTTGTTCATTTATAATAAATTAGTGTACTGGATTTATCTGACCAGCAACCTGGGCCCTGAGTATTATAGTTAAGACACAAAACCAATATACCCAATATACTGAACTAGCTCTAAAAGGAATACAAAGATCTGGAGGGTGGGTGTGGTTGAAGATTCGGATATTGATACCTCTCTGCCGCCACAGGCAAACGGCCGTGAAAGGAACATAGAAACTTGGAAAATCGTGAGAATGGCTGTCTCAGAAGAAACAGAAAGAACCAAAATGTTTATCCCTCCTAAACAATTTTGCTGAGAGCCAGCCTTATGCAAGATGATCTCAGCCAGTCATCTGTATCATTTTGGCCAGGCTTTTTATTATAGGACTTGGCTAGTCTAGTATCTTCTTCTTTTCATCAACCCTGAATCCATTCCAATTGCCTCTCTAAACCAAAAAAAAAGGGGGGGGGTTGACGCAGGGCAGGGTTGCAGAGATTGGCTATGTCTTGCTATTTTAATAGATTTGAGACTGTCTTAGACACATGAGAGAGAGGATAGGGAGCAGGTTTGCTAAATAAGAGGGATGGGACCACAGGTAAGGACTGCAGGGTTTAGCTCTCTCATGTCTTTACTCCAAGACAGTCTGTGAGCATTCCTTGGCTCTTTTCATCTTTAATTTCTGTAACATATACACCACAGCTAGGTTACTCTCTGCTTCTCTTTTGAATTCCGAGATGACGCCATCGTCTGCCCAGTCTCCCCAAGTGTCATCTTGGATTCCCCTCCCCCCAACCATCTCAAAGTCCTGCCTCCTGGGAGAAGCGCCAACTGCCCTTCTCTCTCCATCTGGCCCACCGCTGTCCTCACCTGGATTGGAATGTCAGCCACTAACTCATTTCCCAAATTCTCCAATCTCGTCTCCACACCATAGCTACGACAACCTTAGAAAGCCTCCTGCTCAAAACTTTCTCCTGGCTTTCAAAGGTCCTTAAAACAAAACCAACTTCCTTAACATAACACACAAAAACCCTCGTGGTCTGGCCCCGCTGACCTCTGCAGCCCCACATTGCAGTTCTACAGAGAGCTCTGCACGCCCTCCTCCCTGGACCTCTGTCCAGCTGCCCCTCAGCCAGGAATGCTCTCTCCACCACCTCTTTCCTCCCAGGGAAAGTCCCATATCTCCTGCTCAGCCTGGCTCACTTCCCCCAGGGCACCACCTTAACTTCTAGACCCTAGGTGCCAGCTTCCCCTGCTGTGAGGAGCCCCCCTAAGGCACGCTGCGCTGCGCCTCACCACCCTGAATTGAAATGGCCTGCTGACTTGTCTGTGTCCCTCATTAGACTTTAAGCTCCTTGAAGGCAGGGACCATATCTGGTGCAGCAGTTGAATCCCTAGCACCTAGAGCAATGCCTGGCACAGGGTAGGTGCTCAGTGAAGACACATTGAATTAATAATAAGGGAATGGGGATAGGTCTTACCCTTGGAGTTAGTGCTCAAGTTGGTGGGATGGAATCCTTGTTCTGTTGCTTATCTGTGAAGTCTGTATGTTTCTAGGGACGAAAGGCGCCCCCAGTCTCCGTCAAAGCACACACGAGGGGTCCCACATGCTGCTGCTGGTAACTGTGGTTCTCTGACTCCCTGGCACATGCAGTGGGGAGAGGAGACAGTGCTATTTGAACAGAAGTCCTCCCCCAGACCCTGGCCAAAGGGATCCTCCTCTTCCTTAGAAATCAATGGAATGTACATTCATATTCTTTAATAGGAAAGTACAAATGAATACAGTTTTTTGGAAGAGACTACATACTCAGTTGACTGTAAATTCAGGAATGATGATTAAATGGCCCTCATGTTTGATCTGGAAAAGTACTCTGCAATCACCAGGAATTTATCTTAAACTGACTTGAACCACAATTGATTCCATGAGACAACCATATAAACTCTCTCCTGGGATTATATTGATAAAAATTCTACATCTTCTCTGGGTTGGATATGTTTACAGGTGAACCAAGTTAAAATAAATTCAATTAAGCACTGGTTTAGAACACCTTTATGCTTGAAAATAGAAAATAATGTGGAGATGTAATCTTTCTTTACGATAACTAAACCCACACATGATAAAAGTGAGCAAACAAACTCTGATGACAGTGCAGGGTTGAAATGCAATTTAAACCCTCAGTGAACTTAAACTTCTTTCCGTGAAAATTGTCACTAGAAGCTTAATCTATAAAAATTGAGAGTTTCATCTGTTGGTTTAAACCATAAAAAACTGTCCCGACTAACAATGTGTCAAGCATTTACTGTGGAATCTCAGTAAATGTAAAACACAGTAGCCAACATCATTAAAGCTTAAAAACCTAATGAGCATAAGTTATAAAGAACCAAATGACACTGACAATTTCTTTTTGTTCAGAACTGCAAACAGAAACCCCATGCCTGCAATAAGAATACTGAGAGCAGTAGAATTTTTATAATCTGAAAGGCAACACATTTCTTTTCAACTGTAGAAAACAAAACTTGAAAAACAGGTCACCTTTAAATAAGAATCGAATGTGATTCGTAGTTTTAGGTTTTCTTACACACCTTCCTCTTGCGCTGATGACCCAGCGTTCACTGTGAGCACAGGTGTGCTGCTTTTTTTCAAAATGAGAGGAGACCCAAAGAGGGTAGAATGAGGTGTAGCAGTATCTCTGCTCTTCTGTTGTCTTTTATGAGCATGGTTATGCTTCCTAAATATTTGTGGATGTTAACAGTTGTGTTGAACAATTGAAAACACTTTCGAGTCACTCATGGAGAGCTGTTTTGTGAGATCATGAGTATGTCTGTCTGTCTGTGGGCTGACCGTCCGAATGTGTATCACTGACTTCCATGAGGCCCCTCTGTGCCTTAGGGTGACTCTAGGTTGCTACATAATACATTTAATTGTTGCCTGACTAAAGGGATTCAAAAGGTCAACCGCAGCAAAGAGAAAATTCCAGTTCTGCCACTTAGCGTTTCTTTACCAGGCAGGCTCTGCTCAAGCCTGTGCCTTTGATTACGTCCCAAAGTTATGGATAACTGCTAATGATCGTTGGGGGGGTGGGGGGTAGATGGGGGCGGGGTTCTCTTCTAATTTCTATTAGCATGTGCCCATTGAAACAGTAAATTGAAGCTTTATTCTACAAAATTATAAGTTTGGGAAGTTGCCGCTCTGAGGTGGGATGCGGGATGGTAGACAGTATTTTCCCTTTTCCCTAGTCTATCACTGAAATAGATTTCTATAAACCAGAACTTGGTATATTTGTTTGCTGTATATATATACTTTTAAGATGGAAATCTGAGTGAAGTTGTAACCTCTGGAAAACATACTTATTTGTTTAGTAAATTTGCTGCCCTCTACTGTTCAAAATGTTTTTTAAACATATGTTTTCTCTTGAGAAGTTTCTGTCTCCCCTTAGCAAAAATAAGGTACCATACATGAAAACAGAGATTATAAAATCAAGAATTAACAATGTTATTAAAGGTGTAGCATGAGAAACAGCAAGATTTGAAAAAGTTAAAAATTATTCTCCTCTGGAACCAGTACTGGGCCTCTTACACACAGAACAAAATTACTGGAAAATTCTAATATAATTTACCCTAAAAATCAGCTCCAGCCAAACTACTCCACAAAATGCCTACATGCTGCAGCTATAATCTAAATGATAATTGGAGAAAAATAGTATTTTAGTACCATCAAAATCTCAATTACTACCTTTGCACTATCGACTCAGAAATAAATTAAGACAAGTTTTTAAATTAAAGAAATGGTAAATTATTTACCAGAATATTTTCTATCCATTTCATTACTTCTGAAATGTAAACCAAATATAATGCTGACTAAATGGAGAATACATCTCAAGATTTCTGCATTTTTCATAGTAATCATACAATGTTTTCCATAATGTTATAATAGTACAGGATAGTAATATTTGAAAAGAAAAAAAAATAATATTTGAAAAGAAAGAAGTCTCAGCACTGTGTTTGTCCAGGCACAAGCTTTGTGACACCGCCATAACTAGTATCATAATCTGTTTTTACTCACTTAGCACCCCATCATTAAGTGTGTTACAAGGTTACTACATGGTCTTTATCACTTTGGTCACCAGATGTTTTGGGGATTGTAGGCCCTTTCACTTCTGTTATGATGTCTCAGACTTTTTCTATCACTGCCTGTAACTACTATCACAATCTCAGAAAATACTGAAATAAAAAGCACATCTGTTAAAAGACTTTGGATATAATTGATTATTAAATACAGACCGTGTGTTATTAACAAAACTATTGGGAATGCAACAGGCCAACAAGACACTTGGACAAGCTAGGGTCAAACAATGGCTTCTGTTTGAATATGGTGTACCTCAGAGATTGTAGAGCATTTCTTCTGGAGCTGACATCAAGTTACTCAGTACGGGTCCTTGAGAGCTTTAGGGCTTGGAAGAGAATGTAAGGATCCAGTTTGAGGCCGTGAGCACATCACAGACCTCTTGGAATATGTCCTCTCCTGGCCCAGGTGAATGGCTTTTAGAAAACAGGAGCTTTTTCTCCCCCCTGACTTAAAATACTACCCTCCAGCTCCTCCACATTTAATTAGTGTCATGTGATGGAGAAGGAAACGCCAACCCACTCCAGCACTGTTGCCTGGAAAATCCCACAGACGGGATCCTGGCCGATTACGGTCCATGGTGTCACAAAAGAGCCAAACACAACTTAGCGACTAAAACAGTGAATTCTCAAAGAAGTCATAACCCACACGTAGTACTTTAAGCATCCCTTTTGAATGTAAAATCAGTAGCCTGAATCAATCTGGTCAGGCATGTGTTATTTAAAATCATTAAGGATATTGCTGGGTAAAGTAAATGCTTTTTTCTTTTTTTCTATTATCAAAGCAATTGTATATATTTTTTCAACCTGCTTATATTAACAGTCCTAGTTTTTGTACCTTAAATATGACATTCAGAAACCACTGGAGGGGTGAAAGTCAACTATAAAATTTTTTTTTTTTTTAGTTTTTCTCTAGAATGTTAACCAGGGTTGGATTTTCTCTTCTCTCTTTCCCAACCCTTGACTGACCATATGAAAAACCCCTCCCCACTCACATCCATATCTCTAGGTCAAGGTGGACAGGTAGGTGATATTTGGGGTATCATAAAACGTGACTTTCTTCGCTTTGTAAAGGCTCTTCACACTTTTTTCAGTGTTCCGGATCAGACCTAAATTATCTGGGGGCCCCTGGGGCTATTTACTTTCCTGGAACGTTTTCTTCTGCCGGACTTAAGGCGGGACACAACGCACTGCTAGCTGGCGTCCTGTTGGCTTCCACCAAGAAGCTCTATCTAATCAATCAGTTTGTCCTTCACCCCTTTTTCTTGCAGCCCCCTCTCCCAATCACTCCGACACCTGTTCCAAGGGACCCTGGCCGGAAGCCTATTTCCATGTCACCCTGCGGAGAAGTAACTGGTAGCCCCTCCCCTCCGCCCAGGACCAGTATCCCCGCACCAAGCCCGTGCGCCCCGGCTCTCTCCCCGATCCGGGTGAGCTCCTTCCTTCTTTAACTCATGCCGTCGGGAAGTTCAGGTGTAGCCCTTGTTCCCCAGAAGCTGAGAAGATAATCGGAGGCTGGCTACTCACCGTCACCCCCACCTTGCTGCCCTTTTCTCTCTCACCGAGACTTCCGGGGGGTCTTCATGTCCAGCGACCCGCTAACAGTCTCCCAGCACGCTCACTCCTCCCCCGACCTTGTATCTCTTCCCACGTCCCCCCTTCCCTCCCCGAGGCTCTCCAAGTGCCTGGACCCAAATCAACTGTGAGCCGAAGGCAGGCTCGCTCACTGGGACCCCCGAGGGCAGGGGCGATGGAGGCACTCGCCCAGAAGAGCTACTTGGGGACGGAGTTGAGCCTGTTTAATACCTTGCTGGGCTATCAGTGCTCAACCTCACCGTCACAGAGAGTCTGTTATAGTTTATGCATCCAGCTAAGGCGAAAACCAGAAATGATGGCAGAGAAAACAACTAGGGCTTAAGTGACGCCATCGAAGCTAAATCTTCATATCCTGATTTGACTCATTTTACTTTACCTCCTCTGTTCTCTCTGGCTGAGATTTGTTGGATGAAAGTTGATGCATGTTTGTGTGCGAACGTGTGTGTTTTTCATGCCTCACAGCGTTGCCCTCACTTAGCTCAGTGTGACTTTTCCTTCCCTTTTCCTTCACATCTGCTCCAGACTGATCGCATAAATCCAGATGACATAGATTTAGAAAATGAGCCCTGGTATAAATTCTTTTCAGAACTGGAGTTTGGACGCCCGGTAAGTGAGGCTAGACTGTTAATATAAAACGATTAGGAGAATGTTGTTTGATTTTTAAAACATAATCGTTATCAGAAGAGATAGGTGTCATTTAGAGAATAAGAGCTGAATTCTATAGACACCAAAAAACACTGAAAAAAGTATATTCTGTATACACAAATTTGGTACAGCTTAGCTCACACTCACTTCTCTACCAAATGGTTAAACATGTTCAGACACTGCCTATATAGTTTTTTTCCCACCAAATCATACATTAGGATTACTTTATATCTAATTGCAAATTCAAAATGATGAGCCAGTATCTGTCTTCCCATGGTCAGACAATTCTTTATAGAAGATTTGTATTTGTTTACAGTCCATTTAGGTCTAATTCAATCAGAAGAGCACCCTGTGAAATTTACAATAAAAATTACTATGGTGATAGCTCCTGTCTGCTTTGGAATCACCAAGCGCCTGCAGGGGCCGGTTCTGTGTGATTTCACAGAGACCTCACAGCATTCCTCCAGTAAGAAATAACCAGAGGCTAGAGGGGTTAATTAATTTGCCCAATATAGCAAGTGGCAGAGTCAGAAGTTAATCCCAGATGTATCGAAAAACAAACAAAAAACAAACATCCTGGGAAATCCCTACTATAATATACTGCTAGAATATCACCACCATAAAATGTCTCATTTGCTGTTAGGCATGAAAAGAAAGGGAAAAACAAGGAAACCCTGTGAACCTTGATTTCCCCTCCTGCTACTGAAAATCACATCTCTAATCCCCCAAACCCCACCAATAAGAATTGCTTAGTCTGTTTGGGATAAAGAGTTGACCCAAGCTTCAAATAACAATTTCCCTTATCAACTCAAATTTTATTGGGGAAGTGCAGATGCCAACAGCAGTGCATTTGATGTCTGTCAATTACACAGTTTTTATACTTTCATTGGTGTTTCTGAATTTTAAATGCCTGAAGAACATACTGAATGCACTGCACAGAAGTTTTAGTAAATCTTTCTTTTCATATCATATACTGATTTATACACTCATATACTGACCATGTATTATATACTAGGTGGTTATAGTGGTTAGTCCCTTTTGTCCATTAAAATGCAAAGGAGATTTGGTTAGATTCATTACATCTTATTGAACTGGATCAAAAGTGACTGTAAATGAATATAAACCAAATAATTTTTTAGAATTTCTGTAAGTAATAGGAAGAATATTTTCCCTAATTTGTATCCAAGTATTCACATAAATCGGGCTTCCCAGGTGGCTCAGTGGTAAAAGAATCTGCCTGCCAATGCAGGAGTCCTGGGTTCAATCCCTGGGTTGGGAAGAAACCCTGGAGAAGGAAATGGTGACCCACTCCAGTATTCTTGCCTGGGAAATTCCATGGACAGAGGAACCTGGCAGACTGCAGTCCATGGGGTCACAAAAGATTAGGACACAACATGGTGACTAAAACAGCAACAACTCACATAAATGCATTTTACTTTAGAGAAAAAAATTTCCCAGCTTTAATGTAAATGTGTTGTTACTGTTGATTAGGCAGTTCATAGGGGATAGAACCGATTTCTGTTCTGAGCCTAAATTATCACCATTTTCTACAAGCATTTTCAGCTACACGTGGAAACTCACCAGCATGCTATCCACCTGCTCCTTCGGTGTTTCTTTAATGTACCTTGCGTTCCTCTGCGGCTAGAGACTAGGAGTGCTAATTTTGATTTGATGAAATGAGTTTATACTAATCAAATCACTAGTGATTTTGCCCAGTGCTTGAAAATATTTATGAGCATTGCACTCTTCCTCCTGGGCTACCCGCCCCTCGCCTTGCCATTTCGCTCCATTCATGTCACTCTTTTATGTGTATCTGATGCTGTCAGCACTGTTTCTAACTGTTGTCACCTTTTCCACATGGTCATTCCTTGCTGCCATTGATTCTCCTCCATTCCATCTCTACACTTCCGCTTATGTGGTGCATCTACACCCAGCCTCCTAAAAAGGCTCTGGACTATGTTCAAGATCATTCTCCTGGTGTTTCCAATGAGGTAAAAAACAAATTACTTTCTTTTTTCAGATTTCTTTCTTAGGAGCTGTTACTATGATTCTGAACATCCATGTTTTATGATTCACTAAAGTGTCTATAACCTGGTTTTGAAAATCTATCTTCACATCATTGTGTTGTATACAGTATCACTGCTTGGACATTAATTACATCACAGTTGTTGGCTCTTAGGTGAAAAATCATGCTTTCAGGTGAACTATTCAATGCATCCTGGTATCTGAGTGTGATAATCAAAAAGCATTATTGCATATATCTGATTATACTGAATAAAATACAGCTGGAAATCTCCTCAGAGCCATTTTATCATCATGCTTGGAGGTATAGAATGACAGTTTAGATTCTTAGATGATCAGATTCTTTTTTTTTTTTTTTTTTGGTCATACCATGTGGCACAAGGAAATTCCCTAATCATGGATCAAAATCACATCCCCTACAGTGGAAACATGTAATCTTAACCACTGGACCACTGGGGAAGTCCCATAATCAGATATTTTATGTCTCATATATTCCTAAAATTTACTTCAATTCTTTCTTTTTCATAGATACAACTTCTAGATTTTAACATCAGATAAAATCAGGAATAGGACTGGCAAATAACTGGCACACATGTTACAACTTCCCAGGCAAACATTACTACACCCTTGGCAGACATTACTGATCCTTCTCAATGCTGTGATCCAGGCAGCCACTATAATAGATTATCACTAGCATATGAAAGGAAATGTATTTTCCATCTCTGTCTGTGATGTTCATGAGAATCTGATACATAAGAAATATTATGCCTTCCAATGTAAAGTATTATTTGAATTAGTCAAAGAGAATATGAAGAAGGCAGAAATTATACAGAGCCAAAGGCTTTTTCTCTGCAAAGAAGAATGAAATTATTTTGGAAAGCAGATTTAGGACTCATTAGTAGACACAAGCAAAAGTGATGGTTGTCTAAACATTAGCTAATAAGAAATAAAAAACTCCCATGGGAATTCATAGATGCAGCTAGGATGAGAGCAAAGTGAGTAAACTGGCTTTTGCAGTAGTTTTTCATAGTAGTTTCTGTGTGATCCTAAATAAATGAAAAAAGCAATAAATATTTTTATCAAAAAGTCTTAATTCAGTTAAATATATACAACTAGAAAATACAACTAGTAGGATACATCCTATGCTGCCACATGTACAACTGACACACAATGGTGATAACTGGAATTGCAGGCACAGTTGGAGGACAAAAAACTTGACTATCTAGAGCAATCTGCAATTCCAAATTACTTTCCCTGAAGTATGCATCACAGTGTATGTTACAACAGAGAAGTGTATAAATATTTATATATTAAATAAAAAGTAATATAGAGTCTAAAGAAAGAGTATCATTTCAACATTCGAACAGTCAAAGGATTTACTTCAGAATTCGATAAGGTCAGATATTTCTCTTATATACCATGGCCAAATATTTCCAGGTTATTATTAAGGCAGTTCTTTGAGAACTGAGATGGAATTCAGAGGTCACTGTATCTAACTCACTCATTTTTCAGTCAAGAAAAGTAGAGTCCAACTGTTTTAAGAAACACATCCAAAACCAGATGATAATATGATGACAAATTAAAGGTAAAAAACATCTCCTACACTTCCTTTATACCATACTTCTTAGCACTTCCAAGAGATGTACTAAGAACTAAAACCTTTTAGATACAAATTATTTGTTTTATTTGTTTATACTATTATACAAGTTATACTATTCCTTAATAACTCTAGATTTCTGTAAAATACATTTCTATAATTAATATTACAGAATAATACTTGGTGTAAAACTAGGAAAAATTAATTCTATGCATTCTGTAATGTTAATGGTAGTGATGAAAGATATCACATATAGACGCACTTGGATATTTAAACTGATTTTTCATCTTCTCCTTGGGGCTGAGAAGAGGGTGTTATTTGTTCTGATAGCATATTAACTATATTATTAACTTCACACCATGGTTTTTCAGTATTAAAAAATACTCTGATAAGGTACTGAATCTGTCTCTAATAACCTCATGTAAAACATTTCTGGTAAAATTTGTAATTGATTGGACATCAACCTAGCTACCATTTATTCAGTGCCTAGTATATGCCATGAATAACACATTTTTAGTCCATAAGTATCAGTGAGAAACTGACATTAATAAGGAACAAGTAAGGATTTTTAAGCAAAGTTTATCACATGATCACTTAGACTCAATGTCTGTACTTTACTAAATGACTTTCATTTTGGTGTATTACAATAATGGTAACATGTAAATACTCAGTAGCTTATAATAGGTAAAACAGGTATCTCCTTTCTGAAGACAATTTCCATTTCAGTATGAGTACCAATCATATACAAAGTTTTCTCTTAGTCATCTATCTAAACTTCTTATTGCTTCCTTATAATTTAATACTGAACTGTTTCCTTTGAGCATACATCACAATACTGGTTTCAGTATATTTTACCTTGTGGAAACCAGCACGAGGAGGAATAATTTTAGCTTCTTTGCATAAGTCTAAAACACAATTTAACAGCATGGAGTCTTCACTTCTTACACTATGTTTTATTTCATATTACAATAGTGTTTAGGCTCATCTCAAGCTAATGATTCAAAATTTCTGATCACTTTAAGGGTATTCTAAGAGTGTCCACAAATGGACACTTTTTTTGGCCAACTGGGCACTGTGGTTGGGTGTCCCATGAAAGCTGTGAACCACACAGATGTTCTGAGGCTCTTTGGTGCTGCTCTTCTGCAAACACGAAGAACTAATATTTATAAATCAGAATATAATTATCTGGTTTTATTTATTTACTTGTTTTCCATCCTTCTTGTTTGTATTTATCTTTCCACCCTTCCAGTGTCCAATTTAGAGTAGCAAGTTAAAACAGTCATTTAAACTTACCCGATTAGCAGATCAATTTTTTTCTATCTTTTTATTTGTTGAGAACCTCAGAATCTAACTATTTTATAGGAACTAAAAGTATTCTAATATGCTTTTTCTCTGTCTAAAAAGAGGGAGTAGTATTCTCTTGCATAGGGATGCTTTGTTTGTTTGGGGGCAATTCCTTTCTCATTCAGTAAGAGAGAATTAAATGAAAATAATAGTTAATAGAAGATATTTTAGAGTTGTGTGTAATGGGGCTTGTCAGTATATATCTACACATACTTGGTATGCATTTTCCTAGACATCCCAGACATCATACATCATACCACAACTACTTGCCTCTCAAATTCATGTCTAACAAAAAATTGTTAATATCTATTTCACTGTATTGTTCAGAATGAAGGAGTATGAAAATGGTGTATACAATAAGCATTTGTAATTATTTATCAAATTTATAGGATCTATTTTTCTTCCTATATCCATGGACAACTGAAAGCTGATTTTCTCACTAAAAGATTAAAAGTCCACTTTTTAAGAAAAACTTATACTTTGATTCATTAAATCTTCTATTTTAACCTAACCATGAATGTAAATAATTTCAAAGATGCAAATCTGTGCCTGATTCAAGAACCAGGTAGTTTAATTTCAAACCAAATTCTGTGGTTTTTTATTTAAAAAGTCATGTTTATGTTGACAGACGAAAGAAGTTCTGCTTAAATTTTATGTCTACATAAAAATTACACCTGGCAATATGGCAAAAATTTATAAAGGTTTATGCTTTATAAGGATTGAATGATGGCTACAAATACTTCTTTAAACATCAAACCATTTCTTTATGTGAGAAATTTCTATTTATAGTCTGCTTCTACATGAAGGGGTAATTTTTCTTTTTCTCACCCTAGGCAATGTTTGATTTATGAATATTTTTAGTTACACAGAGAAAAGTACTGTTGTACAGTTGGCCCTCCATATCTGTAGGTTCCACATTCTTGGATTCAACCAACTTAGGGACAAAAATATTTCCCCCCCCCAACACACAAAAAAATCCAGAAATTTCCAAAAAGCAAAACTTGAATTTGCCATGCTAGCAGCTATTTCTATAGCATTTACATTGCATTAGGTTTTATAAGTAATCTAGAGATTATTTAAAGTATACCAAAGATGTGGGTAGGTTATATGCAAATAGTACACCATTGTACATAAGGGACTTGAGATCTTCAGATTTTTGGTATCCTTGGGGAGCTCCTGGAACCAACTGTCCTCAAAGGATGACTGTATATCAGATGAGAAAGTAGATAAGAGGAAAGTAGAAATTAGGCTGCATGACTTCTTTTTGGGAAAAAGATTATGCCCATAATAAATGGTATTTTTAATGTCACTTTTGACAATATTCATTTTAGGATACCTAATTTAATGTCCAGGGACACACAAAATTTTGCCATGGTAAAAATTTTCACGTTAACTACCCTTCTGTCTTAACAGGCCTCATTGTATCAATCTTCTATAGACAGAAGCCTGGAAAGACCTGCCAGGTAAGAATCTCTTTACAGGCGGTGAGGGGTGAGAAGGAGGCTCAAATGGAAGACATATATGTATACTTGGAGCTGATTCACATTGTTGTACAGTGAAAACATAACATTGTAGAGCAATTATTCTCCAAATGAAAAATTTTTTAAAATCTCCTTACATTATGCAACCAGAATATTTTATGCCAGTGGCTTCTTTTTCAGTGAAATAGTAATGATAAATTTTCTATCCTCCTTCTTTATTTTAAGCACCATAACTCATGAAATCGTTTTAACTGTTTCTGCATCATTTTACATGAGGAAATATTCAAGAATGTATAAAGTTTAAGTGAAATAATTCTAGGTCACTTTACAGGCCGAGAAACCCTTGCCTTTCCTGTCTCCTCCATACTGTTTTCTTCTCCTTAGATAAGGATTATAAACATCTAGTTTTCAATACTGTTAGATGATATGATGAGGATAAATTTTTTTTAATTATAGTAAATTATAAGCAATTTTATAAATTATATTCTGCATAGGTTTGTTCATTATACTCTGGACTTGATCTTAGCCAAAAGGCCGAGAAGCGATGTTTATTATACTCTGACCACACAAATCAAAATACTATTGTTGCTGTTTAGTCACTGAGTCATGTCCAATTCTTTTGCGACTCCATGGACTGTAGCCTACCAGGCTCCTCTGTCCATGGGATTTCCCAGGCAAGAATACTGGAGCAGGTTGCCATTTCCTTCTCCAGGGGATCTTTCTGACCCAGAGATCAAACCCACATCTCCTGTGTCTACTGTATTGTCAGGTGTGTTCTTTATCACTGAGCCACCAGGGAAGTCCTCAAAATACTGTTACAACTGATAAATGAGGACTTACCATATACCAGGCATTCAAAGTACATAAAATATACTCAATTCTTAATTATGAGTTAAGTATTATTATCTACCTTTTATCTCTAGTAAATGGAAACTTAGGCTTCATAACATACCAGGTTTACACAGTCAGCAAGGGACAAAGTATAACTGAACCCAAATTACTTGTAGGTCCTAACTGCCCTAAGAGACTACCAAAGCAAGTTCTGTTTGTAGGCCTTCAATATCACACTTACCTTAAAATACTACAGAACTTCAGACACAGTTCAGTGACAATACTGAAAAATGCAAACTCCCAGCCATATCATATCATCAACAAATATTTAAGAATAATTTGCCCTTCTGCAAATTTCTATCAACATAAAGGAAAAACTTGGTAAACTGGATCCTTTGAACATTGGTTTCACGAATACCATTTAACAGCATTAAGGTCACTAAGAAAAGAGCTCGCCAAATTCCTCCTTTTACATCTTGTGCAACTATGTATGCACCTAGAATATGTGAATTTTAAAGTTCTAATCTAACTTTACCATAAAGACACACAGACCCTGACAGGATAATGATAGAAGATGGGCATCCTCTTGGGAAGAATGCAGGCAAATTCCGAGGTCTGACTCCACCTCTATATGTGCAAAGTCTGTAGGTTCAATTTATTTGTAAAACACTGAAATACCTCATAGGTTACTGTGCATGCATGCTGTATAAGACAATAATGCCAGTAAAGTAAATAGCATACTTTGATCATAGGACCTGTTGTACTGTTGCTGCTGCTGGTGGTGGAATTTTATCTAATGATTTGACAGACAGCATGCTATGTGATGTATATATTCATTCATTAATGTTTGTCTTAAACGATGCTATACTCAGAACCATGATTAAAAAAAAAGTCCCTGCCCTTACAGACTATCAACATCTTTTAATACAACTAGTGAAAGGACTCTAATAGTTTATGTGATGACCAGATTATTGGTTATTCTTAAATGTTAGAATTGCAGTATAAGATTTTTAAAGCTAAAATGATTAGGAAAAGCTTTATGGAAAGCTTGAAGTAAGAGAAATTGGTCTTACCAGATTTCCTCCTTCTTTCCAATCATCTCTTCCATTTTGGCATCCTTCCTCTGGATATATTCATGTTGGTACAACTCCTCTATATGGAGAAAAGATGTATGGTACAAATCATAACACTGAATTGTCAGTAACAAAATATTACTTTAATAGGAGAATTTTTACTTTAAACAGTGATTATAAACATGTTCATACAAAAACCTGTACATGGATTTTACAGTAGCTTTATTCATAATTGCCAAAAAGTGGAAGCGACCAAGGTGTCCTTCAATAGGAGGATGGATAAACAATGGTGCATCCATATAATGGAATATTATTCAATGATATGAAGAAATGAGCTATCCAGCAATGAAAGGACATGGAGGTACCTTAAGAGCACACTGCTAAATGAAAGAAGCTAATCTGAAAACCTGATATACTGTTGATTCCAACTACATGACATTCTGGGACAGGTAAAACTAGAAACAGTAAAAAGATCAGTGGCCACCAGGTGTCATAGGGAGGCAGGGATGAAGGGGTTGAGCCCCGGGGATTTTTGTGATAATGAACCTGCTGCTGCTGCTGCTGCTGCTCAGTCGTGTCCAACTCTGTGCGACTCCATGGTCTGCAGCCCACCAGGCTCCTCCGTCCATGGGATTTTCCAGGCAAGAGTACTGGAGTGGGGTGCCATTGCCTTCTCCAATAATGACACTACTCTATATGATACAACGGTAAGGGATGTATGTGTGTATGTCATTATACATTTGTCAAACTCATAGCATATTCAACAGGAAACATGAACCCTAATGTAAACTGTGGGCTTTAATTACATTTAATAATAATGTACTGATATGATTCATCAACTGCAAGAAATGTACCACACTAACAAAAGATGATAACAGGAGAAACCATATGCAAGAGAAAGGAAGTACATGGGAACTCTCTGTACTTCCCAACCAATTTTTCTATAAACATAAAACTGCTCTGAAAAATAAAATTCTAGGAAGTCCTAACCACAGCAATCAAACAAAACAAAAAAAAAAAAAGAAAAGAAAAAGAAAAGATATCCAGATGGTAAAGGAAGAAATGAATGAGCCTGTTAATTTTCAAAGAGGTGAGTGTAAAGAAATAGTTTTTTATATTAAAGAACAAATTCCTAAAAAATGCAATTTGGGGGATGAAGGGTGAGAGTCATTCCATGGCCACTTCCGGCACCTTCTGGTTCACATCTGAATCCCTGCAACACCAGCCAAACTGAAGTTTATTCGTTCTTGCAGTTCTGCAAGCATGGCCAGCGACTTTAGGAAAAGGAGGAGGAGCGAGCCTGCGGTGGGGCAGCCCAGGGGCCTGGGGGACCCAAGTGCAAGGAGCACTAGCCCAGGCCGAGCAGACCTCCCAGGATCAAGCACCACTCTGACAAAGTCCTTCATTAGTTCTTCTCCTTCTTCTCCGTCAAGAGCAAAAGGTGAGAGGCAATAAATGACATGTAAATAATCAGTAGTTCGTTTTAACCTTGGGAGAGTTGGTCCAATGATGATCACCCAAAGATTGTTAGGGTTACTATTTTAATAAAATATAGCTTCAAAACAATAGCTTTCCTTATACACAGACTAAGTCAGGATGATGAACCTTCTGAATGGCTTAAAGGACTCTGACTCTCATCTGTTAATGCTTTCTTTTCTCAAAATATATCACGTGTGTTATTTGAAACAAATTTAAAGTATCAAAAAATGTATGGTCAGGCTTCTAAAAGATTACATTTACAAACATTTGCATGCTGTCAAATTTTTCTAATGTTACTATGACTAGTAAAATTAATCAGATTTATAGAATAGAAATTAGTAGTAGCAACAGAGAGCATTGTTGCCTAAAACATAAATTGGGTTGGTTTTTTAAAAATTATTTAATTCTAGACAAAAGTTTGTCTAACCTATGAAAGTTGTTTCTTTAATCACTTGGCTTATATTTTGGTCAGTATTCATACATAGAGTAGAATATCCACATTCTGTATGTAACATAGTGTTCAATTCACAACAGTCCATAATTGTGAAGTTTGTTTATCACCAAGCCATTTTTCTATATGGCCTGTCTCCCCTCTGGAAGTTTAGTGAGTTGTGTTGAAAGGGAGCAGTCACTACTTCAAGTCTCTGTTTAGTTACATATTACTGCAGCTGTAACAAGAATAATCCCACAGCAGAAACCTAGGATTGAACCAGCATCCATAGGTACCTACGATTTGGGGACCCAAGGTCTTTTCCAACCCTCTGGGGTTGAAACAGAAGAGAGAAGCAATTTGAAGTGTGGAAGAAAGTGAGCTGTAAATGAAGTTACCATTAAGTAGCCGAGATTCAGCTACACATACCAAACGCAGGCACTGAAAGTGCTGCCACATAAAATTAAAGCTAAGAGTTTGCTGGTTTGTGAGAAAGAATTTTTGGTTCTGATGATGGGGATCTGTATAGGCAGGAGGTGCTAGCTCTTGTCCATGACCTAGTAAAGCTGTACTTACTGGAAGATTCAGATTCCAGCATTCAGAGGGAGGAAGTCCCTTTCGATATAGCATTCCTCAAATTATCAGAAGCACCCTTACCAGAGTCTACTCATTTATACAAACAAATATCCTAAAGAAATCAACAGGTCATGAAATGCCTTTGACTCACTATGCTTGGATTCCTGCAAAAAGTTAAAAGGATTCTTTCTTATTACTTTAGATCTTTGCTCTTTTCCAAGGGGGTATTAACTTCCTTTCCCAAATACTACATACCTACTTAATGTGTTTATGTACTTTTGAAGAAATTGGGGAAGGCAGGAGCTGTCAATAGAGATATTTTCTTTCACTAGGCTTATTTTTAAGAAGAAAATGTCCCGTTAGATGTAATGTGGTCTGTCATTTATTAATTCACTGAGCAACACAAAAGAAAAGACTATTTCCATAAGAACTATTTCCATCAGGGTTAGCTCTACATTATTATATTGCAAATGATTTTTTAAAAAGACCTTTCCTGGAAAAAAGCAAGTGTATTTACCTCTGATCAAAGTTTTATAATATATCCAGTTATCCTTATGGAAACCTGCCTAGTAGGAGGTTGAAAGTAGAGAAATCAAAGAGGCAAATTCATTTGTTTAAAAAGGTGCTAGTTGGTTTATTTCTTAGAAAAATATTAACAGCAGTAGTTCACAGCAACTGAACTCAATTTTACAATTCTGGAAAATATTCTGTCTTATAGCATTTTCTATATAATGCCCATGAAAAATTATTTGATATCATTATTGGAGTATTAATTAAATGAAAATGTATAAATTACTCTTTACATCCATATTATTATAAATCAAATAAGACTCAAATTCTGATCCTATTAAGATGATTAAATCTGTAACATTTTTAATTACAAAACCTTTAAATCACTACCAGGTCATGCTATTGGCTTACAAGGTACTATTAGATTTTTGACATACCCTATTCACAGAAAGATGGATGAAGTATGCAATGGAAATAAGTATATTTAGCAATACGAGTTACTTTCCATACATGGTTTGGTTAACTTTTGTCTGCAAAGCTATACTTATTGCTTTAGAATTAGACTTTTTTCTCTAAGTTGAAGCTACACATATGACATTTGGTTCCTGGATTGAACCCCACTAACTGCTTTCTCTTTGCTGTGCTATCTGATGCTAACTGACATGCTGTCCTCTTCACGAGCCTTTTAACTTCTCCAATGTCTCTCTTCCACCACGCTGCCTTGGACTAAAAGGTGGGGATGATAGCCAAACGTGTCCATCCCTTTCCAGTTTCTCAGGGCTCAACGGCCACCCCTCCCATGAGTTAGATTATTGTAACACTTACAGACAGCATCTAGATGTCCCGCAAGACTCGCAGAGGGCCATTACTTTCAAAAACGGCTGGCAGATGGCCCGGCAAAACGCAGAGGTCTGGAGCAGCACTGAAGAGACCGTCTCCCCCAAAATCAAATCCCGTAGTTGCGACGACCTTTTAAATGATGACTGCGACAGCTTGCCTGACCCGAAAGCCAAGTCAGAAAGTATGGGTTCGCTATTATGCGAGGAGGACCCCAAGGAGAGCTGCCCCGTGACCTGGGCTTCCCCCTACATCCAGGATGGCCGCAGTAACGGCAGATCAAGGCTCCGACACAGGTCGGCCCACGACGCCCCGGGCTTCCTAAAGATGTACAAGAAAATGCACCGCATCAACCGCAAGGACCTGATGAACTCTGAGGTCATCTGCTCCGTCAAGTCGAGAATAATGCAGTATGAGAAGGAACAACAGCACAAAGGCCTGCTCCACGGATGGAGCCAGTCTTCCACCGAGGAGGTGCCCAGGGACATGGTCCCCACCCGCATTTCTGAATTTGAAAAGTTGATCCAGAAGTCAAAGTCCATGCCGAATTTGGGAGATGAAATGTTATCTCCTGTAACCCTGGAGCCGCAACAGAACGGTTTGTGTCCCCAGAGGCGGTTTTCCATTGAGTCTTTGCTGGAGGAAGAGAATCAAGGTAGACACCCTTCTCAGGTACCGCGAAGCTACAAGTCTACAGCCCTGGTGCCCATCCACATTGAAGTCACCAGTGACGACCAGCCGAGAACCCATGTGGAGTTTTCTGATAGCGACCAGGATGGAGTTGTGTCTGACCACAGTGATTACATTCACGTTGAAGGATCGTCCTTCTGCAGCGAGAGTGATTTTGATCACTTTTCTTTCACATCCTCTGAAAGTTTTTATGGATCCAGCCACCATCATCACCATCATCACCACCATCATCACCGGCACCTCATCAGCTCCTGCAAAGGCAGATGCCCTGCCTCCTACACTCGATTTACCACGATGTTAAAACACGAAAGAGCTAAACACGAAAACGCTGATGAGCCCAGAAGACAAGACATGGACCCTGGCCTTTCTAAACTGGCGTTTCTGGTCAGTCCTGTGCCTTTCCGGAGGAAAAAAAATTCAACTCCCAAAAAACAGATGGAAAAAGCAAAATGTAAGACGTCTGTGTTTGAGGCTCTGGACTCTGCCCTTAAGGACATCTGTGACCAAATTAAGGCTGAAAAGAGAAGGGGAAGTTTGCCAGACAACAGTATATTGCACCGTCTTATCAGTGAACTGCTGCCAGATATTCCTGAAAGGAATTCATCACTCAAAGCCCTAAAAAGGAGCCCCATGCACCAGCCTTTTCACCCACTGCCTCAAGAAGGTGCTATTCATTGCCCGTTGTACCAGAACGATTGTGGGAGAATGCCTCACAGTGCCTCCTTCCAAGACGACACCAACAACAACTACCACCACCAAGACCATGACAGTGCACTGAACCTCCAAGGTGGATCAACTTTTCTTTCTTTTCCCTTGTGGTTCACATACACACCCTCCAGTTCTTTCATTTTTCATTCCTACATCTCATCATTCTTGAGCTCTGTGACCACCTGGATTCATTATATGTTGTGAAGCAAATGCTTGTTGTACAAACATCTTATCGAATAGTTCTCATTTGTCCCTGGGATATTTGGACTTAATGTGTGGCTTAAAGTGATCACAAAAATTTACTCATTCAGAATCAAAAGGGATAAACAGTTTTGCAGCTTGATGTTAGGGTTGAGATAACTGTTACATAGAAATGACAAATTAAACTTATTTTACCAATTTATAAGAATTTCAAGACAGAAATCATAACTGAGTATCAGTATCCTTAAGAAACTGACAACTTTGCATTAACTCCTTTTTTGTTGTGTAAAATGAATCAAAATCAGTAGTTTAATATCTTTTCTTTGATTCTATTAACTTTCTAGTCACTGACCCAATAAATAATGTTGGGTGACATTCTATACAGAAGATGTAAAATCAGCACACTCAGGAAGCAAACCCAAAATATGTAATACAGTAATTGATGTGTGGTTAAAAAAGAATAAATAGCAACTTGTTTAATAACTTTCTTCTTTTAAAAGATACAACTGATAAAATTTTTGTGAATATATCTTTAAGCTGTATATGTAAAAGTCTCATTTCCATCATTCATTTATTTTCTCTTCCTCTTCATTATTTAATCTATTTTCTATTTCTGCTAAAAACAATCCTGTACCGACATTTGAATTAGATTATTTAGGATAAAAGTGACTCTCAACTTCATTTTCATAGATTCCTTAAAGTGGAACACAAGGACAAATAGCAATTCAAATACAGAGGACATTTTTTCAGGTATACATTACTGGAAAACACAGGATGTTTTGATATTTTTATCCAATCCTTTTCATTAATGCTTAAAGTGCATTTGTTTCCTGTGTAAATTTTAAGAAGCTAGAATGAAACTTCCAGGCTGAAACTTAAGATTGTTCACAGAATTTTTTATGCACCAGACATTCCAAAGTGCTTTATACACATTTTCTACTTAACATGGCATAAACCTAGATGATAGATATTACTGTAAGCACTGTTTTACAGATGAGGAAATTAACACCCAGAGAGGACAAGAAATCTGACCAAAGTCACACAATGAGTAGGTAGTAGAAACAAGATTCAAACTCATGTAATTCAGAATTTGAGCACAGGATATCTATAGGGAAAAAGAGTCATATTCATATTTCAAATTAATGTAGCATATATAACCTGACTGTTAGTAACTGTTGCACAAATTTGCTTATCTTATTAGTATTTATGTTTGTTTTCATGTATGCCATGTGACATGCTTCAAAAATAGTAAATTTACATTTTTAAAATCAAAGTCAACAACTTGAAATTTTCACTGACTGAGACATGTTATAATGTAATGTTTTCATAAATAACCTTTTCCAGTTATTCAACATCATTTACATTTCCACATATAAAAGCATAAGATATAAAGATACCGTTAACAGATATTTGCATCTTTATTTTATAGTGCAATTAATTATGTATGTTTTGTTTTAGAGCAAACAGAAACAATGCAATAGTTCATGAGTCACTGGCCACCAATACGACACTTTCTGTTTAGAAAATTTTTATCCTTTTGTTTCTGGGGATAGACATTCACTTTCTAATAAGATAGTTGAGCACAAAGGAAGCAAACAGATGATGGCCTATTAAGCCTTAAACCTTAAGATGTCATCTTCAGACTCAATAAGTCATTAAACACAGACAGAAAGAGAGAAGAGAATGGCCACACTGTAGTTCTGCCATCATCATATTTTTTTGTTTTTCATTTCTGCATCCTTAAATTGTTCCATAACATGCTTCAGTTTTTATAAATGGTTGCTCCCATCTTCATCTTCTATAGGCTGTATCATAGAAATTATAAACTGGTGGCAAAAAGAACAGCAAGTATTAAATGCTTGAGAGGAAAAATCCCTGTAACTTTGAATTACCTATAGTAGGTGCTGCAGCATAATTATATCAGCAGCGTAACAATTAAACCTTTATATTTATAATACTTCTGACATCTTGGATGCTTTTCCTCTAAAAGTGCTCTGTTTTGTGTCTTATATCACATCTTTGTAATTACCTGTGAGTTTCAGGCCTGTGCTTTCCATTGTGGTGTCTCTCCACATTTGAACGGGAATGTAGCTGCCACCAGGGGAAATGGCTCATCAAGTCTGCTTTTGATTACATGGATGCTCATTCTGGCCCTGTCCTTTCCAACAGACCACGAGTCCCCTAGGAGTTACTCAGCCACACTGACTGATCTTGGAAGAACTGCACCCAGGGAAAGAAGAGGAACTCCAGAAAAAGAGGTAGCCTGCTTAGTGGCATTTGACTCTTTTTCAGCAATATACTCGAGAAAGCATTTGCCAGCTGAAGTTATGTCCAAAACCAGTAAAGAGCCCAGATTAAAAGCATAAAAGTGTTGATGGAGAAACTAGAAATTAGTTTTCCCTGGAGCCTGAGCAAAGGATTTAAAGCCACTGCATTCTAACCTGAGCAGCACGTCTCCCCCAGTTGTAGTTCATTTTTGAGAGTGACTCTCTGAGTCTTGACCTGACCTGTAAAATAATAGCTTTGTCTGAAACAGTCTTGAGCTGGGCCACCCCTTGGAGGAAGGATTTCCCTATCCAGATTTCTGGCCCAGTGATGAAGGGGACAGTCCTATCAGCTGTGATGCAAATCAATACAAGTTCCATGGAAGTAATTTTTGCTGCCCTGCTTTTGTTGGGGAGGATCCCTGAAAAAAACCGCTGTTCCTGGGAACCCCCAACCTGCTGGCTCTTGTCCGTGGTCCTGAGCCAGGGTTGATGGTCTAGCTTGTACTATCTTGAAGCCATGAATGTTTGATGGAAACAAAAGGCTGGTTCTGGACTGTCAGCCACTCCAGAAAGTTCTCTACCAGTGTCTAACATAGTCCAGTGCCTGTGGATCCAGGATCCAAAGTCAGGAATGATCCAGGATGCCCAAAGTCCACCAGAGTCACAGGAAAAGAGAGGTGAGAGGATGATTGGCATCAGAGAGGAAGAGCTCAAGTGAGTAGCTACAGGTGCCCCAGGCAGATCTGTGAGCCCCACAACGCGAGTGTGGGCTTGTGTCGAATCTGGTCGGGACTCAAAGATGAGCAGCTGGTTTACTGGGTGCTAAAGAATTCTTGAACTCCCCAGGGAATACAAAATGACCAAGCCCATGCTTTTGGCCACTAACTAGCCTCTCCGTGATAACTTGGCTATATTTCTTTGCTACGATGTCAACAAGTGTTTAGTAAAAGGAGTAATGACTTCCTTTGTGACTTTTTCCAGTCCTCTAATTATGGTTCAGAAGCTGTGTCAATACTTAGGACACAGAACAATTGACCTTCCACAGTTATCCCAGGAAAACCAAAATATACCGAGGACCAAATCCTCTGCAGGCATTTTATTCCCCTTTCATGGCAAACATTTGCCTTAGTCCCTAAGATGAAACGTGATATTCAACAATTATGGTGAATAGGTCATCTGTTATAGTTTAACTATCTAAAAAGAACCAATTGATTTGCTTATAAATTGCATATATGATTTACATTATATATGTTTAATCAATCCTTCAAGTTTCATTTCTCTTTAATTCATATGAAACTGCTTTTTTAATAGGATATCCAAAATTTTAAGTTAGCATCAACTATTTCCTTCCTTTTCAGAAACTGCCTGCAAAAGCTGTTTACGATTTTAAGGCTCAGACATCCAAGTAAGTATAAGCATGCATCATATGATTTAAGTTGACTTTAAATACATAAAT
Organism: Muntiacus reevesi; assembly: GCF_963930625.1. Taxonomy (NCBI): domain Eukaryota; kingdom Metazoa; phylum Chordata; class Mammalia; order Artiodactyla; family Cervidae; genus Muntiacus; species Muntiacus reevesi. Next base: position 57,570,934 of record NC_089258.1, on the reverse strand, counting down.
AATACTTTAAAAGACAAATATTGCACTGTGATGTGTTACAAATAAGACCTAGTTCCCAATTCAGCAATCAACTCTAATTAAATGGTTCTTTTTGAATTCATTGGGATGTTGGGGTAATTTTATTTTCATTTTGAGTTTCATTGAGAAACACTGAGTTTTAAATTACCCTAAATATGTTAGAGCACAATGAGTTCAAAAGGATAGGAAAAATAAAATGAAATTAAGGATCTTTGTTTCTAGAATTTTCATGTCAAGAATGAAGTAAAAATAAAGTGTTGGGGAGTAATTAACACTTAGAGAATTTGATAACATTTATTTATCCAACTATATCAAGGATAGTTTGTGGTTAAAGACTAGAACTGTGTACAAAGACTCCTATAGTATAAATCTCCATTTCTCAATACTCAGAGCTTAAAGACTCTGAGGACATTTTTATCCTGTGGCCTTTTTTTCTTTTTTTAGGAGGTTAACATTTTATCTATTTATTTGGCTACAATGAGGGTTATGTGGGATCTTAGTTCCTCAACCAAGGATCCAACCTTCCACCCTCCACAGTGGAAGCATGGAGACAGAGTCTTAACCACTGGACTGCCAGGGAATTCCATATCCTGTGGTCTTTTAATGTTGGTGTTTTCACAACACAAATTGTGTTGGAATTTTTCACTTTTTTTTTTTAGGAACTTGTTCATCAGATGGGCACATGGTTAGGGAAAGCTAATAGTAAGCACATGAGGAGGTTTAAATAGGAGCAAGACTTCCAGCTCTGTTATGGTCCATGTCACATGCCTAACTTAAGAAACTTTGGTCTCCAATAGAATTCAAGATACTGGCATTAAATTACACTATGCCATTTAGATGGAATATATACAACAGTCAAAGCATTTGTTCATAAAAATGCATATTATATGAATTAATAGTTAAAGAATCCATCTCTGGCAGAAGACATATAAACAATAAAACCACTCAAAATTTGGAAATGAATAAAAAAATGCTATTTAGAGGGGACGATGTTGAACATGAAGGAAAGCTTACAGCCTTTTTTTCTGATGAGAGAAGTAACGTCTGCTCTGCTTCCACTGCTATTCTCCAGGTGTGGTGTGATCATTCATACAAGGCATGTCAGTTTTATAAAATAATGATTTAAAACATGTAGATTTCATTTCTTCTTTATGACAATCAAATGTGTCCTAAGATGTGTGAAGCCCTGAGGCATGACAGATGTATAAAATATGCTCAGGGCTCAGAAGCTTTTTGAGAAATCTGAATTAGAAACAAGCATCGGAAGACAGATGAGGTGCAGTGCAGAGGAAAGGTGTTTGTGGTGGCGATTGTGTCATGGATTTCATCTGCTGCAAGTGCCAAGTCCCTCACCCTCCTCCATGGCCAAGTCCTCATTGTGAATGTGTGAACGTGGCAAAGGTTCGGGGAAACCCACTCTCCCGCATGCTGCCCATGGGAGTGTAAATGGCACAGTTGTTCTCAAGGGCACCTGCACTACCCCCACCAAGGTCTTCCTCAACCAACAAAATCTAATTGTATTATACGCCTTTAGAAAAGTGGAGTGAGTAATCACCCATGGAACCCATCCCAGAACTTCCAGTTCAGTTCAGTCTCTGAGTCGTGTCTGATTCTTTGTGACCTCATGGACTACAGCATGCCAGGCTTCCCTGTCCATCACCAACTCCCAGAGTTTGCTCAAACTCACATCCATTGAGTCGGTGATGCCAACCAACCATCTCATCCTCCATTGTCCCCTTCTCCTCCTGCCCTCAATCTTTCCCAGCATCAGGGTCTTTTCCAGTGAGTCAGCTCTTTGCATCAGGTGGTCAAAGGATTGGAGTTTCAGCTTCAGCATCAGTCCTTCCAATGAATATTCAGGACTGATTTCCTTTAGGATGAACTGGTTGGATCTCCTTGCAGTCCAAGGGATTCTCAAGAGTCTTCTCCAACACCATAGTTCAAAAGCATCAATTCTTTGATACTCAGCTTTCTTTATAGTCCAACTCTTACATCCATACATGACTACTGGAAAAACCATAGCCTTGACTAGACGGACCTTTGTTGGCAACGTAATGTCTCTGCTTTTTAATATGTTGTCTAGGTGGCTCAGATGGTAAAGCATCTGCCCGCAATGCAGGAGACCCGGGTTCGATCCCTGGGTGGGGAAGATCCCCTGGAGAAGGAAATGGCAACCCACTCCAGTACTCTTGCCTAGAAAATTCCATGGATGGAGGAGTCTGGTGGGCTACAGTCCATGGGGTTGCAAATAGTCGGACATGACTGAGCAACTTCACTCACTCACTCTAGGTTGGTCATGACTTTCCTTCCAAGAAGTAAGAGTCTTTTAATTTCATGGCTGCAGTCACCATCTGCAGTGATTTTTGGAGCCCAAGAAAATAAAGTCTGTCACTGTTTCCACGGGTTTCCCCATCTGTTTGCCATGAAGTGATGAGACCAGATGCCATGATCTTAGTTTTCTGAATGTTGAGTTTTAAGTCAACTTTTCACTGTCCTCTTTCACTGTCATCAAGAGGCCCTTTAGTTCTTCAATTTCTGCCATAAGGGGGTGGTGTTATCTGCATATCTGAGGTTATTGACATTTCTCCCAGCAATCTTGATTCCAGCTTGTGCTTCATCCAGCCCAGCGTTTCTCATGATGTACTCTGCATATAAGTTAAATAAGCAGGGTGACAACATGCAGCCTTGACGTACTCCTTTTCCTATTTGGAACCAGATTGTTGTTTCATGTCCAGTTCTAACTGTTGCTTCTTGACCTGCATACAGATTTCTCAAGAGGCTGATCACGTGGTCTGATATTCCCATCTCTTTCAGAATTTTCCAGAGTTTGTTGTGGTCCACAAAATCAAAGGCTTTGGCATAGTCAATAAAGCAGAAGTATATATATATTTTGGAACTCTCTTGCTTGTTCAGTGATCCAGCAGATATTGGCAATTTGATCTCTGGTTCCTCTGCCTTTTCTAAATCCAGCGTGAACATCTGGAATGTCATGGTTCATGTACTGTTGAAGCCTGACTTGGAAAATTTTGAGTATTACTTTACTAGTGTGTGAGATGAGTGCAATTGTGCAATAGTTTGAGCATTCTTTGCATTGCCATTCTTTGGGGTCAGAATGAAAATTGACATTTTCCAGTCCTGTGGCCACTGCTGAGTTTTCCAAATTTGCTGGCATATTGAGTGCAGCACTTTCACAGCATCATCTTTTAGGATTTGAAATAATTCACCTGGAATTCCATCACCTCTACTAGCTTTGCTCATGGTGATGCTTCACTAAGGCCCACTTGACTTCACATTCCAGAATGTCTGACTCTAGGTTGGAGATCACACCATCGTGATTATCTGGGTCGTAAAGATCTTTTTTGTATAGTTCTTCTATGTATTCTTGCCACCTATTCTTAGTATCTTCTGCTTCTGGACAGAAAGTCCATACCATTTCTGTCCTTTATTGAGTCCATCTTTGCATGAAATGTTCCCTTGGTGTCTCTAATTTTCTTGAAGAGATCCTTAGACTTTCCCATTCTTCAGTAAGAAAAAAAAATTGTTTCCCTCGTAGTATCAATAAATTTATCTGATTGCAACTTAATCACCTTCCTCTTTTTCTGTTCTCAGGAAATATAAAAGAGTGGTTATGCATCACCCCCAATGTAGTTACACAAAAATCATAGTTGTGGATGACTCATACAGCTTCAAAAAAGGCTCTCACATCCAGACAGCTCTGAAAGTTTCAGGAGGACTGGCCACATTGTGAAGTCATTTCAACCATGAGCTAGATGTGAGGGTTAGCAGACATTTGGCCCAGAGGTCCTTGAAGTCTGGTCCTATTCAAACTGTCCATGAGTGTATCTGTCCGTGCCAAATGGTTTTGGACAGGACCATGTATCAAGGACCTTTGGGCGGAAACCAAATATCTTACAGACATTCTGGGCAGGATAAAATGTCCTGCAAGAAATGTGAGTACTTCTTGTGCATAACATCTTAACAAACAAGAGACAGATATTTGTTTCAAATAATCTGTTTTAAATGCTTTTTTAAATGAATACATAATGTCTAGATTGTTAACTAGAAAAAAGACATAAAATGCTATTCCCAACGGTTGTCAATGGCCACTATTCAAAGGTGGTGGTTATCAAAATGAGATTTCTAGAAAGATGAGCCTCCAATGGCATGAGAACAAGCCCTGAGCCTTTGGAGTAGGAGCACTGATTCTAAGACCCTAGACTACCAGAGAACTAACCCTAGGGAATATCAAATAGTGAGAACTCTCACAAAGGAAACCACTTGAATACAAGACCGGGTATCACCTAACCACTAGTAGCACCCTGTGCAGGATGCTTCATCTAAACAACAAACAAAACAAAAATACAAACCCAGTCATCAGCAGACAGGATTACCACCTCACTCAGTGTTGCCCATCAGAGGAAAAACAAACAAAAATTCAGCACAAATCTCACCCTATACAAAGTTTACACAAACCACTGGACCAACCTCAGGAGGGCAGAAACCAAAAGGAAGAAAGAATTCAACCTTGAAGCCTGGAAAAAGGAGACTCAAACAGTAAGTGTAAAAAAATAATGAAAAGGCAGAGAAATACTACACAAATGAAGGAACAAACCAGAAACACAAGTCCAAATAAATGAAGAGGAAATGGGCATTTCATTCTGAAACTGAATTCAGAATAATGACAGTAGAGATGATCAAAAACCTTGAAAACAAAATGGAGAAAATACAAGAATCAATTAACAAAGACCTAGAAGAATTAAAGAATAAACATACAGACACAAACAACACAATTACTGAAATTAAAAATACTATAAAAGGAATCAATAGCAGAATATCTGAAGCAGAAGAACAAATCAGTGAGCTGGAAGGTAAAATGGTGGAAGTAACTTCTAAAGAGCAGAATAAGGTAAAAAGAATAAAAAGAACTGAGGATAGTCTCAGAGACCTCTGGGACAATATCAAATGCAACAACATTTGAATTATATGGGTCCCAGAAGAAGAATAGAAAAAGAAAGGGTATGAGAAAATTTTTGAAGAGATTATAGTTGAAAATGTCCCCAACATGGAAAAGGAAACAGTCAATCAAGTCCAAGAGGCACAAAGAGTCCCATACAGGTTAAACCCAAGGAGAAACATGCCAAGACACATATTAATCAAACTAAGAAAGACTAAACACAAAGAAAGAATATTAAAAGCAGCAAGGGAGAAGCAACAAGGGAAACCCCATACACTTAACAGCTGATCTTTCACCAGAAACTCTGCCTGTCAGAAGAAGGGAATGGCAGGATATATTTAAAGTACTGAAAGGGAAAAATCTACAAGCAAGATTTCTGTACCCGGCAAGGATCTCATTCAAAATTGATGGAGAAATAAAAAACTTTTCAGACCATCAAAAGTTAAGAGAATTCAGTACCACCAAACCAGCTTTACAACAAATGTTCAAGGGGCTTATATAGCCAAGAAATACAAGAGAAGAAAAAAGATCTACAAAATCAACCCCAAACAATTAAGAAAATGGCAATAGAAAAAAAAAAAGAAAATGGTAATAGGAACATATATATCAATAATTAATTTAAATGTAAATGGATTAAGTGCTCCAACCAAAAGACACAGACTAGTTGAATGGATACAAAACAAGACCCATACAATAAGCCCACTTCAGGCTTAAAGACACATATAGACTGAAAATGAGAGGATGGAAAAATATATTCCATGCAAATGGGAAGCAAAAGAAAGCTGGAGTAGCAATCCTCATATCAGACAAAATAGACCTTAAAATAAAGAATAGTACAAGAGATAAGGAAGGACACTACATAATGATCAAGGGATCAATCCAAGAGGATTGGAAAAGAAGAACAAAAAGACCCCAAAATTAACAGAAGGAAAGAAATCATAAAGACCTGAGCAGAAATAAACAAAAAATAAATGAAAGAAACAGTAGTAAAGATTAATAAAACTAAAAGCTGGTTCTTTGAGAAGATAAACAAAATTAACATAACTTTAGCCAGACTCATCAAGAAGAAAAGAGAGAAGAATCAAATCAACAAAATTAGAAATGGAAAAGGAGAGGTTACAACAGACAATGCAGAAATACAAAAGATTATAAGAGACTATTATGAACAACTATATGGCAATAAAATGGGTAACCTGGAAGAAATGGACAGATTCTTAGAAAGCTTCAATCTTCCAAGACTGAGCCAGAAAGAAATGGAAATTATGAACAATCCAATTACAAGCACTGAAATTGAAGGTGTGATCAAAAATCTCCCAAAAAACAAAAGCCCGGGACCAGATGGCTTCACAGGAGAATTCTATCAAACATTTAGAGAAGAGATAATGCCTATCGTTCTAAAATTCTTTCAAAAAATCGCAGAGGAAGGAACACTTCCAAACTCATTTTAGAAGGCTACCATGACCCTGATACCAAAACCAGACAATGACAACACAAGAAAAGAAAAGTACAGGCCAATATCACTGATGAACATAGATGCAAAAATCCTCAACAAAATTTTAGCAAACAGAATTCAGCAACACATCAAAAAGCTCATACACCATGATCAAGTTGGGTTTATTCCAGGGATGCAAGGATTCTAATATACAGAAATCAATCAATGTGACACACCATATTAACAAATTGAAAAATAAAAATCATATGATCATCTCAATAGATGCAGAAAAAGCCTTTGACAAAATTCAGCACCCATTTATGATTAAAACTCTTCAAAGAACGGGCATAGAAGGAACCTACCTAAACATAATAAAGACCATAATAAGCCTACAGCAAACATTATTCTCAATGGTGAAACTTAAAAGCTTTTGCACAGCAAAGGAAACTATAAGCAAGGTGAAAAGACAACCCTCAGAATGGGAGAAAATAATAGCAAATGAAACAACTGAGAAAGGATTAATTTCCTAAATATACAAGCAGCTCATACAACTCAATGGCAGAAAAACAAACAGCCAATCAAAAAGTGGAGAAAAGACCTAAACAGACATTTCTCCAAGGAAGATGTACAGATGGCTAACAAACACATGAAAAGATGCTCAACATTGCTCATTATTAGAGAAATGCAAATCAAAACTAAATGAGATATCACCTCACACTGGTCAAAATGGCCATCATCAAAAAGTCTACAAACAAATGCTAGAAATTCTAGCTCTGAGATGAGATGAACATAATTTTGAAAACTGAAAAGTGAGACCACTGTCCTTTCTTCCCAGATGACTTGAAAATTTTAAATACAAGTCTTTACACATAGAAAGGATATCTTTTCATATTTAAAAGAAAAATAATTAGCTGTCTCTTAATTACTCTTTTTTAAAAGCTAAGCTTTCTGATCTCATTTCCAGATACAAAATGTACTTAGTATAAATAAAACTGTTGGATTGTAAACATGAAAATACTTCGGTTTTTCTTTTCTATATTAGGCACATGCGTGAAGAGGGAAGTACTGTATTTGAATGTAAGGCTCTGTGAATCTCCTTTGCTTTTAGGGTTACTGAAAATTTAACACACTTCCATTGTGAAGATTTTAGCACTTCTAAATGTGTGATAATTCTTTTAACTATGCAGCCTTTTTCAATTAATTCTTTTAACCAATGTGAAATATTCTACATTTAATATAAACCTCTCTGTGTTATATACTCTGCACACATAAATGCTCCAACTCAAGATACTGAACAAAACCACACAGAAGATTTGGGAGTGGGAAGGCAGATGTGTGGGACTGTGGAGCTCTTGGCAAAAGATCCAAAATAAGTACCCTTCAAGGAGACATAATTGTGAAGACAAAATAACACAGAGACACAATCACCTGGGAAATGAAGCCATGAAAAACTATAGCAGTGAGGGTGAGAATTTAGGCATGAATTATTCATGATGAGTAATGTCTTTATAACTTAAAATTAAACACCCCAATCTACCTACTGTCTCCTTAGAAAGTCAAAATGGAAAAGCGTACTTACTTTCTTGAAATTATTTTTATATTTAAAAACCAAAAAATCATAAAGGAGGGAACAAGCAATCTGTGCATGTCTTTGCACTTGAAACAAACTGATCTTTGTGACCATAGTTCATAATACTGTACTGCATATTTGAAAGTTTCTAATAAATCTTAAAGGTTCTCACATAAGAAAAAAATGGGAACTATATGTGGTGACTGTTAATTCAACTTATTGTGGTGGTCATTTTTAAATATACACAAATATTATGTTGTACATCCGAAACTAACATAATGTTACATGTCAATTATACTCCATGTTTTAAAATTTTTTTCTTATTATACCTCATTGAAAAATCAAAGTATAAAATCTTTTCTGCTCCACAAGATAAAATCATTATCAAGATACTCTACTTAAATGCCTGTCAACCAGCTTCAAGGAACCACAAATAAAATTTTTTCTCATGTTGGCACTTGTGTGCTAAGACTAAATGATATTGGTCTCCTCATTGTAAACTTGAGCTCACAGGAGGAGACAAAGGAGACAAAGAGAGAGAAGTAACTAGCTAGCTAACTTCAGGGCAAATAAAAATCATTGCAGACTAAACCCAGCATTATGGCAAGCATCACAACTCTTCTCCCATAAATCAAAGAGATAGCAATCATCTGTCCCCACCTTTGAATTTCATATTAATCTGCCTGTGATTTAAATCAGACATGATGTTTATATTTGCTCTTTTTCAATCATTTCTAAAATTATAATGTTTCAAATGAATTCTAAAAAATTTTTCAAGGAGCATTCTTAGCTAACTGGGCTCAACAGACTTTTTTTCAATACTGGAAGTACATTAACCAGCCAAATGCAGATCCAATGAGAATGCTGATCTGAAGAATAACTGCTGTACATGACGAAAAAAAAAATGTAAATGTATCTCTTCCAGGGAGCTGTCATTTAAGAAAGGAGATACTGTCTACATCCTCAGGAAAATTGATCAGAACTGGTATGAGGGAGAGCATCATGGGAGAGTGGGCATTTTCCCAATCTCATATGTAGAGGTAAGCCCTTCCCCTTCTCCCCCTACGTGACTGTTGTTTCTTAGAGTCACCATGGGTCAAGAATAGATAACTGCTTTGCAAATAAGTTCATCTGTACCATTGTTCTAGACTCCACAGTTATGAGTTAATATATGACATTTGTTTTTCTCTTTCTTACCTCACTCTGTATGACCATCTCTAGGACCATCCATGTCTCCACAAATGACCCAATTTCATTCATTTTTATGACTGAGTAATATTCCATTAGATATATGGACCACATCTTTATCCATCTCTCTGCTGATGGGACATTTAAGTTGTTTCCATGTCCTGGCTATTGTAAATAGTATTGCTATGAATGTTAGGGTGCACGTATCCTTTTGAATGATGGTTTTCTCTGGGTATATCTCCAGGAGTGGGATTACTGGGTCATATGTTAGTTCTACGTTTCATTTTTGAAGGCACCTCCATACTGTTTTCCATAGGGGCTATATCAGTTTACACTCCCCCCAAGGAGGGGTGGGGAGTGGCGTGGGAAGAATTGGGAAACTGGGATTGATTCACATACACTATTGATGCTATGTATAAAATAGATAACTAATGAGAACTTACTCTACAGCACAGGGAACTCTACTTTGAGCTCTTGGGTGCCCTGAATGGGAAGGAAATCCAAAAGAGAGGGGATATATGTACACATAGAGCTGATTCATTTTGCTGCATGGCAGAAACTAACACAGCATCATAAAGCAACTACACACCAATCAAAATTAATTTAAAAAGGAGACAAAGAATAAAGAGAACTGTTCTCCTTTGTAGAAACTCACACCTCCTGAAAAAGCACAGCCTGCAAGACCACCTCCCCCAGCCCAGCCTGGTGAAATCGGAGAAGCTGTCGCCAAATATAATTTCAGTGCTGACACCAACGTGGAGCTATCGCTGAGAAAGGTAAGCGGCTTTCTTCCTTGGTGCATTTGAAAGGCTGCATAGTTTCAAAACTAAGACAGGTCATCTTCTTCCTTAGACAATTTTTGCATCTTCCGCATTTACTGTACAGGACCCTGTAAGGCTGCCCTGAGTCACTGCTCCTACCTCTCCCGTGTCCTTCCTGATGAGGCCGCTGTGGCATGCAAAGCTTTGCCGAGAGACTTCTCCTCCAAATTGTCTCCCAGGGGTGCCTCGGGCTAAATATCAGGAGCTGTACAAGGGAAAACATCAAAAGAAATTAGCACTTTAGTACACTTCAAAATATTGTTCTTCTGCTGCCTTGTTATTCAAAAGTTATATCAAATTCCAAATTTAAACTGGGATTTGTGGCATTGGCTTGATCCTCCAGGTCGCAGAAATAGTGACTACAGAAGGTCCTAGCACTGTCAAAGCCAGGGGTTTTATGAAAAATGTTACTGACCACTATGGCATGGCCACCCACCAGTCAGAATGGATGCTGGTATTACACTGTCTTGATGCAGACCAGGTGGACGTGAGTCCTGGCCACAGCTATGCATTATTTAGGATGCTAGCTATGCCCCATCCCATTAGCTTTTACTCCTTTGTTACTATGCAGTGCATTAAATAAAAGAAGAAAAATGGTGTGCTATCCACCTTCATCCCTCCCAGAGGGTGCTTTCTGGAACCCTTTTCAGACACACCGTCACCGCAACCTCTGGTGCACTTTCTGAGGTTCTGCCCACTGAAGCTCATCCCCTTGAATCTATCAGTGATCAGATGATGGTCTTGTCATCGACACACTGCAGGCTAAACTACTGTACTTTTTGAAATAACTCACACATGAAATTTCCCACAGGACCAATCTGAACATGTGTAAAGCCCAAGTATCCTTAAGAAAGACTCTAATACATGGATGATTACACTGTATATATGTTGATAAGCTATAATTTAGGAGTGAGCTCTGGAGGCTTTAGTTGCATTTTCCTAACGAAAACAAAATGCTCAAAGTATTAAGACTTTCCCAGACGGAAAACTATTATTAAAAAACACAGACAATTACAACTTTTTATGTTATCACATGTCTATTTCTAACGCATTTTCCTACTATTCATTACAGGGAGATAGAATTATTCTTCTTAAAAGAGTTGATCAAAACTGGTATGAAGGTAAAATTCCAGGAACCAACAGACAAGGCATCTTCCCTGTTTCCTATGTAGAAGTTGTCAAGAAGAATACAACCAAAGGTGCTGAGGACTATCCTGAACTTCCAATACCCCACAGCTATTCTAGTGATAGAATCCACAGCTTAAGTTCAAATAAGGTAAGAAGACATTCTCGCATATTAGCATAATACTTGGGAGCTCGGAGTAAGATAATTGGTACATATTAGGGCAATAGACTACAACATTGTATCTATGGCAAAATGAAAGATTTACATGTTGTGTTTCTAAGGTGTGAGTGCCAGGTCAAGTCAGTGTAATTTAGTTTCTTTCTTTTTCTTGCATAATGGTTTAAGCTACACAAAGGGAAACAACATAAAGAATCTACTATCTTAAGAGAAGCATTTTCTTTTAGAGGGCTAAGGCTGTGCATTTTATTTATTCTACTTTTTTTTGAAGACTGGGTTTATGAGAAATTACTCTCAATCCTTTAGCATTGGAGAGTGAAACAGTTTGGTACTTGCTAATTTTGTTTGACTGGTGACAAAATTTTCTACAATCTTCTTTAGTATGTTTACTTCACTATCAGAGCTCAGCATTTAGACAGCAACATCCTTCCTTCAGTAGTTCCTATTGATAAAAAGAAAAAAAATCTTCATCTATGTGTTAAATATCTGTCTTATCTAGCATTCAGTCATCTTAAAAGAACTACCAGATAAATTTCAAAGTGACCACCATTTCAAATAAAAGGTTATAAGAAAGAATCAGTGTATCTACAAAGGCTTATTTAAAATTTAAGAAATTTTCCCATGAAGTCTTAATAAATATTGGCAGTGTAGATCACAATGTTTTGATCTTTGTTGTGAATATGATTTAAATGTATTTTCAATTTCCTAGGTTTTTCTTAGGATATCATATTTTACATTTCATAGGTAGAGATGTGTACAAATTTCACTAATGACTAATTAGTGTTTTATTCTCACTGTTGGGGAAAAATACATTAAAAAGCTTATGTCCTTAAATTTAAAAAAATATTTAACGGTTCACCAACCGGAATCTATACTATGATGTCACTGGCTAAATGAAGGAAACTCCTTAATAGTTTTGAACTGAATCATTTTCAGAAAAAAAAAAAAAAAAACTGTAATATACTTCTAAACCATGACACCCAAAACAAACTAAATGTTAAATATCCTATTTTCTAACTGATCTTTGTAAATAGAGAAGGGAATTCACTATGATTTATGAATCACTCTTGGACATACTCTGATCACATTTCTTTAGACATATTATCTTTATTTAGGAGAGGTTCAAATGTAAGTTGGTATTATTTCTGATATTTCTGCTTTTAGTAGAGTAGAATCCAATTCTAACGCTTTTAGAAGATAAAATAATTATATGATGCTTGTACCACAGGTACATTTTTTGTGATATAGGTATCTCAGGGCACTCGATTTAACTTTCAGTAGAAGCAAGCCCATGGTAAGGCTAAGCACTCTGAAACTGTTAACATGTGTATTAGTGACGGTGGTGGTAATGGCATTGCAGTAGCAGTAGTAACAGGCCGTAACGGTGGTAGTAATGGTGTAGTGGTAGTCATGACAATAATGGAATTTAAAGACGTTTCTTCCTCAGCCACATCATATTCCTGGCACGAAAAGGTGCTATGTAGCCTTTAATCTTGAGTCTTCTATAAGGGTGCTCATAAATGTTTTGTGACACTTTGTCTCGTTTATCCCACCCCATGGTGATGTGACATCACATTTCCTTTTTTAAAAAAAAAAAAAAAAATCTAGATAAATTCTATTAAACCCCATTCCTCTTATAGCATAGAATTCAAAATTAAGTGCAGAATGCACTGTGCGCTGATCCATACTAAGGCCCAAGGACCAAGAGTGCTGAGTGCACCAGTGACATGTCATTCAAAACAGCCAGCCAGAAAGTACAATCTCTCTTAAAGATGTTTTTCTTTCCAAACCCCAATCGTCTACTTGGAAAGAGCCAAAGTAAAATGTCTTCCGCCAGCCTGTCTCAAATACTTCACATGTGCAGCATGTAACATTCTTCCTAGTCCAAAAACAATATATAAATGTATTAGAATGTTCCTAGACACACGTCAAGAACAACTTTTAATGAATAAAAATTCTGTCTTGTTCAGTACATCTAAAATGCAGTAGTAATATTAAGATATACAGAAGTTTCTTTTTTTTTTTTTACTTCAGGAGATTAAGTTTCATAAATTAGACCTCCACTAGTTTACATAAAATGTCAAGCTTTTGAAAAAGAGAATGGAAGTCCTACTAGAGGTTTACTCCTGTTCACATCACATGCTCCCTTTCTGTATAAATATTTACTCTGGATTTTTTAAAACTTTGAAGTGGTAGTTATGCAAGTTCAGTCTCATTTTGATCATAAGTTTCTCTTCTTAAAAAAAATCTTTCTCAGAACTTATTCATTTAGAAATGTGTTAACATATAATGATGTAAAAATATTTTATGCCATATGTTATAATCACCTCGCAACCGTAAGTGAGAAAATGATGAAAGTTCAAAAGATTTGGCACAGGAAGAACACTAAACAAATTCTGGGAATAAAAAAGGGCTTAATTGTTGATTTTCATTCTACATTAACATTATTCCAGAGTTATTTATATTAAATCAATATCTAGAAACCTATTTTGAAAGACGTAGACTATTACATCTCTAAATATTTTCCTGTCTTTCTAATCTCTATGACAGCTTTACCTTGTCGTTTGACATTTAATGGACCTTTTCCAAATGCTGACATACTTCAGATCAATCTTTAATTAATATGCTAAGGACTTTCTGTATTTAAATTCTAAAACTAACAGCCAATCTACACCATAGCATATTTTTTATATTCACCACCATGTCTTTTTGCATTTCTGTCTCTGTGTTTTGATGCATTATTTTTACTTTCATATTTTCTGTAACTTCATAATCCCTGCTCATCTCTAAGCTGGCTTCCAGTGAACCAGGCCCCCCTCTCTTGCACAAAGCTTCACGTGACCCTGATAGCAACGCTCTCCAGGGAACCACCCCAGGGTGGCTGTCCCTGCCAGCCAAGGGTGCACTGGTAAATCCTTCAGCCCCAACGCCGCCTCATTTTCTGGACAAGTTCTTGGACGAATTAGAGAAGCTTGGTGCTTTAGCTTTACCAGCTGACCCAGCCAAACCAGATACCCCAGAGGACATCAGCCTTGAGATTAAGGAGGACCCTTCCATCCTCCCCCCATGGCCGCGAGCACCCACACCTGCCAAAGGCCCCTCCTCTCAGCTGCCTTTGCTCCGCTCAGCTATGACTTCAGCTGCAGCCCGGCCTCTTGAGGCCACGATGCTTCAGGATTCTAGAAAGACACCTCCAAACCAGTCTGCAAATGTGACAAAAATGAGAGAGGGCTCTGCAGGTCCGGAGAAGGTACTGGAGGTCCTAGGTGATAAGTTTGTGACCTGCACACACCCTGGCATGGGTCCCTTGCCCCAAACCCTCCCTGTCATTGGAGAGGAAGATGAAGACGTCTATGAGGGGATCAGGGCAGGCACCCGAAGAGGGCCAGAATCTCAAGATTCAGACGCCTTGTGCTGTGGCCATGATGGCACAGAGGTGACGTCACACCTACACATTGAAGAGGAGGAAGAGGAAAGACAAGCTGACTGCCTAAGATATCCAATAGCCACCCTCACAGGCCCTAGGGCCCCTAAAGAAGACAGCAATGCAGCAAAAACCAGTGATGAGGTATTTTAATGTTGCCTAATTCCTGAAGAACTAAACAGTCTTACTATAATTAGTTAGGACAGTTAATCATATTAATAAACATTAATTCTGACATTGTCTTAGAAGGTTTCCACACAATAAACACAGCAGCATGCAGCATAAGGGCAAGGTGGAAGGATGGATGAAAAACATCACATTTTACTAAGATGATTTACATATGTATTGTTATTCTGTTATTTATTACTGTAAATCCATATTTCAACATGTTTATAAAGTCTTTCTAATTTTAATATTAATAATAATAGTTAATGTTTGAGGTCTTACTGAGTTTCAAATAGTTTTCTAAGAACAATACATCTTTACTTTTCAAAACTCAATAGGGTGGATAATATTATTATCATCCCCACTATACAGATGAGGAAATTGATACACACAGAGAGAGATTAATTCACCTCCAGAGTGCAAAAACTAAATACCATTTCTTTGATATAACAGCAGTCTGAAAAAGAAGTAGGAAAAAAAGAGAAAGAAAGAAAAGAAAAAAATATATATACACGCCAGTTCCCTTTCAATTCTCTCTGAAGACATAATTTTTTAAATTGGTAACTACTTAAGAATTGGGTCCTGCATATTCACCTTACCAACAAAGAGCCTTGGGCAATGATTTTAATCAATAAAGAGAGAAATACTCTAAATCTTTAAGCTTCTTGTAAGCTTCTCTTTTCTAAAAAAGACAAAAACAAAACTTGATATCCCAAATATTTAATCTGTGAATTAGAAAAGCAAATGTGACTACTGGAAAATTTTAAAAGTATGAAACCAAATCAATGAGTCATATTCTGCTACTAAGCAAGTCACTTTCTCCCGTGGCTCCTCTATTTAGAAATCTTTTTAAATGACAATCTTTTTTTTCCCTGTGCATTTCATTTATTTGAAACATTTTTCCATCATGAAATTCATTTTTAAAATCTCATAATTTCCTATTAAGACCTTACCAATAACAAATGTAGAGGTATTTGGTCTATATGGGGTATTCTTGGGATTAAGCGATGGTAAGTGTCCATTAGGTCACTGGACAGCCACAAAACCCTTGAGTCTTGGCAGTTTCCCAACCAGATGAGAAAATGTCATCTGGACAAAGAACCCAGCCATGCCTGCATTTGTATAAAATAAACAGACTTTTAGTAATAGAGATCATTCATTCATTGCAGCAAATCAAAAATATTTCTAAGTCACTTACTTAAATAACTTATTTTCCCTTCAATTTAATCAGTTTTAAGATGTGATTAGATATGTGGCTTGGTTCCCAAGGACTGCTACTGCAGGCTACAGGCAGCATCACTAGCATGGTATTCAGGACGGGGGTGCTGAGTTTACAGCCCGTTCCCAACAAGCACACACAGGCACCGACCGAGGTCCTAACTTGCCTAGCTTTGTAACAAACCTACTCTTCATAAATTGCGATCTACTTCACAAGCAAGTTACAGACAGTCATTGCAGGGTTTTACATTTTTTTCCCTTCATGGACAGAAGGCCCCACCTCACAAATACCTTATAAAATTGTAGACTATGGGAATTCTGATCTCCAGCCCCTCGTGTCAGAAAAATGAAACTGATCAAACCCGCTGGGAATTTTGAATCAAATTCAGAAGTTAGTGCTTTCAAAGCAAGAAGTTGTCATAAATGTCACACACCTAGGGTATGTAGTAACTTTAGAAATATCTAGGTATGGGGAGGGTGGGTATTCTCTAAAAGGCATGTAACCTCATTCTGGACACAAGCGTAATTTCATCTTGTCTTTCCTCAATATTTAAGCCATCTTCATTCTCTTCGGGACATCGAACGTCTACATCTTTCCCCAGCTGTCTGCTTTCCTCCCCTCCCTTCCATGCCTCCTTGGCCACTGTCTCTGACCTGGTCCCCACACTCTCTCAGCCTACCCAGCCCTACTCACCTCCGCTCCTCCCTAAGTACTCTTACCAACAGGAGATAAGTTCACCACAATTAAAGGTAACTGCATCTTGAGTGTGGTTTATTGCATGTCTTTCAATGAACTTCATTAATTAAATGTATGTCTTTAGATTCATGTCATCTGACAAGATCTAAAAAGTCATTCAATGTTGGTTGCTAACTTTTAACATCATTAGCATGGCCTCTGTCTGAAAATTTGAAAAGATATATTTGCACAGCAGCTATACTTAAGAGTGAGGAGAAAAACAGGCTAAACTTTGTATAGTAATAAAATGTGATCATTAGACTTTTTTTTAGGTTGAGGATCAGCAGGAGTTGATCAGGTGTCAGCTTTGTGCCTGTATCTTCTGTCACTTCTTAGTGGGCTCATTGCCTCCCAAGTTTCCCAACTAATCAGCAGGTTCAGCAGAGCCTGAGGGTTGGATGATCTTCGACACTGACTGTCTTGAACCTTGCTCTTCCACAAAATTGCAGGAAACTAATGAGGACGTGGGAAGGAGGCTTCTTTTGTAGCAGTTAACAAAGCATCCATCTCTGAGACTTGCAGGCTGGCGGGCGGCTCTGCTGGTGTTTAACTCCCTCTTAGGATACCATGATAAAAGATTTTTAACACAATTAATGACCGACCTCGGAAAGACATTTAATGAGAACCACAGCATGAAATCAACCCATCACAGAAAAGTTTTACTTCTGTGTTCAGAACCATCCTCAAAACCTTTTCCCTTACACAAAAGGACTTCAGATAATGACTCATCCTGGCACGTAATCTTCTCCATTTGGAATGAGAGCCTCTTCAGATAAGTAAAAAATGAAACAAAATGAAGGCTCTGGTAGGGTCATGTTTTTGAACTGTTAATAGAAAGCACCAACACCTGAGAAATGCCATTTATGCAATCTTCCAAACCCCAGTCACCAAATCAATCCACCAAAATCGTCCATCTATGTGAATTTTATCTTACTTAGAAAAGGAATCTTTGGGGGGGAAATATAATATGCTTTAAAGACTAATTGCTCTTTGCCATTTAAGGTTTTATCTTAGCAGGAAATAACTAGGAAATTTTTAAAATAATAATAATTCTTTAGATAAGGTCTAAGACTAAGAATTTGCCTTCTGTGTGTGTGTGTGTGTGGTTTTCTCTTAGAGCCAAAATATTTATTCCTTGCCTTTCCCTACCTGTTCTTCAGCCTTGATGATTAGTGAATAAGCGGGCAAGTTAACTTGAGAATTGGAGTTCTCTAATTTAAAGAGATGGAACACTCATCATTGTAGTGTCAAGGACAAAACCAGAATTTAAACAGGTTTATTCTCCTGCAAGAACCAAGCTCATCTCATACATTCTTTATGTCTTAGTTCATAGAATGATATGAGACCATGGAGATATTCATAGTAACTATGTTTTCAAAGAATACTTAAATAATTAATTCCAGAAAAATCAAGTTATTTTTCTTTTATCTCATATTTGAGAGCATATGCTAATTTTAATCCCCTATTGAGTTTTTTGAGGCTCTTATAAGTCAATTTTTTTATTCATAGAAAGAATACAAATCAACTGAATTTATGCTTGTAAGTGTAGATACAAATTGAACCAACTACAAATTTTAGGCCACTATTATGGTTTAATCCACATCTGACAAAGTAAAAATTGATGTGAATCCTTTAAGAAGGCTTCCTAGTTCTCTTGTTTCAAGAATGTTGAAAATTACGCTCGTTACAAAGAAGAAAAGTAACCTAGCACTAAAAGCAAAGAGAAAATAAAATTGCAATATTGTTTTAGTAGGCATAGTGTAGTATGCATGAAATCATTATTACATTTTTATTAACATTCATCAACCACGATTTTACCTAACCCATATTAATTTAATGCAGTTTTATTCTTCTAAAGTATTTTCTGAGATAATATAAGTCTGTCACATGCAATGCAAACTCATTTGTAAAAGTTGCCACCACTTTATAGATAACAGAAGACTGAAATGTAAATATAAATTATGATTTTGATATGTAAATCAGAATCCAACATTTTCTCTAGTCTTTGAGCATCTTTTTGAAAATAATGTTTTTTTGCAAAAAAGAATTATTATAATCCTCAGCTTTGATGTAAGTTGAACTTCCAATTCTATGTAAAACTCTTTTGTAAAAATTCATGTAGCCCATGGATTCAAACTGCAGTGGAAGTGCTTTATAAAGAGATAGAAAGACTCTTCATTTTTTTTTTCCAAGAAACTCAGTTATTGCAGTACCATAAAGAAGTCTCCTCACCCTAAAGCCATCCCAGCAGAAGGTGATCCCCTTGAACACAGTTTCCAACATGAAATTAAGCCCTGATTTCTCCTAATAGGTTCAGATGATCTTTCCAGCTGTTTATCCACATCATTCCAGCGCTACTTTTTTTTCTATGACTCTTGATATTTATAGAAACCTCGTATTAGTCAAGATGAGAGCAGCTGCGGTGCCAGAAAACTCAAAATAATTAGGTAGAAGTATATATGTCTTATGCATAAATGGAGGGCATCCAGGATTGGAATGTTGCTCCACATTGATCAGGAGATTCCATTTTATTTCGGCAAATCACCATGCTCAGTGAAAAGCTTCCAGTTGTTGGTCCAAAGTGGCTGCAACAGCTCCAACAGTCCCTTCCTCAAACCAGCTAGCAGGAAGGAGAAAAGAGGAGGGGAGCTTATACCTTCTTTCTTGAAGGACATTTGCTAGTAATTGCACAGATTCCATCTGTCAGAACTTGTCACATGAGCACATCTAGATACAAGGAAAGCTGGAAAATAGACTTTATTCTGAATGGCCATGTGCCTACCTGACATTCGGGATTCCATTACTGGGATGACAAAGAAGAGAATGGATGCTGGATAATGTGAGGCAGTCTCTGCCCTAAGACTTAAAGAAAAGTACCTGATGCATTTCATCCCCAGAGACTGAAGATAGGGGGCCAATCATTACTAATTATTATGAAATTTGAGAAAACCACATGCATTTATTTAAAAGTCCTTTAGTCCTGCTAAAGTTCCCATAGTATAGTATGTGTTAATTACTCAGTCGTATCTAACTCTTGTGATCCCATGGGCTGCAGCCATCCAGGCTCTTCTGTCTATGGAATTCTCCAGAAAAGAATCCTGGAGTGGGTTGCCATTCTCTTCTCCAGGGAAGCTCTCCAAGGCATCTTTCCAACCCAGGGATCAAACCCTGGTCTCTTGCATTGTGGGCAATTCTTTACCATCTGAACCAACAGGGAAACCCAAAGTTCTCATTAGCCAAATCAAATACTAGACAACACACTGCTAGGTTCAGTCCATGAATGGACAGAAAATCAGACAGGCACACAAGAAAGGTTAGCTTTTTCACTGTTGTATTAAAAAAATGTTACTTTGAAGGAACATCAAAACAGCCACAAGGTGTTTGGCAATAGAAGAGTATTCTGAATTTAATTATATTTCACCATTTCCTCCAGAAAAGCCATATTTTCTTCGTATGTGTCTTACTAGAAAATTTGCCTTTGACAAATGATTGACACTATCTATGAAATCTGATGGATATTAAGTGAAATGTCCCTGGATCTTACCTTGGATCTATTCAAACAAACACAAAGAAAACAGGTCAGATCTGAGAGTCTCTTGAAACCAATTGTTACGCATTTCAATAGACATAAACTTCTTGCAGGTGCTCTTAGCCATGCACATGGCATTCAGACATCTTCCCTACATCCATTTCCCTCCATAAATGTCACTCTGCTCTGCCCATGAGTTCCTTGTTAAGGCAGCAACTGATGCTTGTGCAGTGAAAACTCTGGGCCGCCAGGCGAGCTGTCTGCAGACTGTTAACCTTCTGGCTCTGTTATCCGGGAGTTTGGCATGCTGTGTGTGCATGGGGGGAACAAAAAAGAAACCAGAAAGCTCCTCTGAAGGCTGGATAATGAAGACAAGAACTAATCAACTTCTTATGGCTTTTCCAGGCTGGTTTTAAAAGCGAGCTATTTGTCCTGGGTAAGCCTCCGCGTAGCCCAGTGATGTCCAGGAGGACCTCCGGCTCCCCTGTCAGAGGGCTCGGCGGTTCCCACAGGGTAGGGTCAGAACGCCCCGTCTTGAGCCAGGCTCCCAGCCACCCCTCCGCCCTCGGTGGGCTGGCTCTTCCTTAGTTGTCATTGCTGTACTTTGCCAGGGAAGTAGGACTGGACGTACCCTTGAAAGGAGATGATCTATTGATGATGAACAGCTACGAAGTCAGATCAACATGGAAATCCTATCCTGCACCTGTGGGCAATGTGCTTCTCTTTTATGTGTATGTGCAAGCCTTCCAAAAGCAAAAAGACATGTCCCAATGCTCTGTACACAAAAGGGCTTGGTACATGCCTCCATCTCGTGTAAATCACTGCTCTTCCATCACTACTTTTAGTGCAAAGAATAAAGCTGCTGCCAATCACATACTGAACTTACACCCTTCCAGGCATGTTTGCTTCTGGGTCGTTCAGTTTATTGGGTTTTCCTTTAATCCGTGATCCTTGTTGTAAAGTATCTTCTTGCTCTGCTGGCATATGCTGAATTCACTTCTTGACCCTTTCAAGCCAACGCTGCTTCTCTGGGCTCCAGGGTCTCCCAGGCTCTTGAGAGCTTTGAATGAACTTAAAGGTCAGATTACGATCCCTTTGACTACTTAGCTCTGTAGCATCAACAGCCCTTGAAAATAAATTGATTCTAACTGGTGCCATCAGTTCTGAGAATGTCAGAGGAGGAGTTTGAGAATTTTCATCTCTGCATAAGTCAGCCCTTTCCCATTTCTCTTTTGATGGATGCTGGTTCAATCTCACATGTTTCATCACATGATGAAGTTGTGGTTCTGCAGGCTTTTAAGAGCTTGATGGCAAAGATTTCCCTTTCTGTTTTTTAGAAATATAGATACTTCTCTGTGTTTAGGCCATTTTTGTGCTTTTTTGCTTTGCATAAGAAGTCCTGATTTTGCTTCTGAGGCAGAGATTTGTTGTTGCCATAGAGAATGAGGAATGTTGACTAGGAAAAAAGTCTCATGGAAGGGCTTTCCAGAGCCAAAACAAAAAGAAAGCATTTTCCAAAATTAATACGGCCCATCCATAAACCTCCTTGGGTCAGTGAGATGGTATGCTTTGGGTCACCTTAAGTTTTTTCTTTGCCAGATTTTTACATTATGTGCTTATATGTTCTGCATGTTTGTATGAAACACAAATATTCTTTAGATTTATGAAAAATTGTGTTTTTGCAATTTAAAAATAATTTAAATATTAAAATAATTGTATAATGTAAGAAAGAAAAATACATCTATAAACATAAACATGGTACTGTTATTAAGAGAATTTCATCTAATTCTGCTTGGAAAGTACCACACCTAACATTTTCGGGGTGGGGGGGGAACTCTAGAACAGCTTTTAGCTCTTTCCAAGATTTTTCCACATTAGTATTTAAAGTAATGGTCAATATTTATGTAAGAATTATCTAATTTTAGGACAAACTTATTATCTGAACTAAAAAAGTATGTATTTTACTGATACCAGAGATTCTAGGATATTTCAAACCAGCTTTCTTATGAGTAGTGGTTTGTAGTTGGTTGGCTTTGAAATTAGCATGTGTTTAAAACCTGTCTCTCTTGTATCTGCTTTTGATACCCCTAAAAAATAGCTACACTAGGAGAGAAAAAAAAATTGCTACATTGTCAAGGAAAAAGTTAATATTTAGGATTCTACAAAAATATCATGTTTCATTGAATTTTCTAATTTTTATTGTGCTCTTAAGACTCATTAAGGACATATAAATACCACATAATTCTCACTTAAAATTTCCAGCACACTGACTGTCATCTGTTAACTTCCTTTAACAAAACTATCCTTTAAAACTCGAAGCTCATATGAGCTTCTTGAATGTCACTAATGTATCTGGTTCTATATTTATCACAAAACCGCTAAGAAGTTATGAGTAATAGAAATGCCTGAGCAGATAGTGAAAATGCAAATGAACACAGGCCAAAAATACTGGTGGCTAAAGGCTGATCCTTTCTCAGAATTTAAAATCTGAGACAGGTCAGAAACACAGATGAATATCTATTCCACATCGCTCTGTGGTCTTTAAAATAGCCTTTCAAAATGACTCCAGGCTGAAGGAACTTGGTGAGAGCTGTCCAAAGGCATTAACACTTTTAACATGTTGCTGCCATTATTCACCATTAGGCGGCAATAGAGTGCAGACACAGGTCTTTGCCTCAAGCTTTGCACCCAGTTTCAACATTAGGAGGGGAAAAGCAAAGGACAGCCTCCCACAACAGTTCAGTTGAGTATCCACACAGAACATAAACACTTGCCTAAAGGAAGAAATTAAGATGTGACTTTAATAAGCCCACACTATCTATTCCATCATAGTCATCTTTAATCCAATATAGAGAGTCAAAATTATAATTCAGATCCTTCTTCTTACCTGTCTGTGGTATTAAGAAATTTTCTTTGGGCTTTGGTTTACTGAGCTGAAAAATGAAGTTTCATTATTGTTTTAAAAGTAATTGCTTTTATGTGATGGAGACACTTGGAAATTAACCAACGTCAGTTGTCACAGCTCTCTGACAACTGAATGGGTAACAAGGAAATATGGCTTCCTTTATGGATTCCCTAAGGGGGACATGACCTAAACCATCATCGTGTCTGACTCCTTGATTTCAGCAATAAGGAAACTGAGGTGCATATCAAAGGTCATACAGTTAGTCACTGGCAACGCCAGAAAGACACAAGCGTGCCCTCACAAGTATCTGTACTGCTCACTCCTCTGTTGACCAAATACTTTTAAAATAAATTATTTCAGTTGGTGTAACTGGTCATCTTTCCTCCAAACTGGTTCCCAGGTATCCACATTCACATGGACAGGAGTCCTATCAAAGGTAACCTCAGAAAAATTCTAAAACTCTCTGTTATAATAGATACACAACTTCTCTGCTAATAAAAGCCATGATAAATCCTGGCCTGAGTATGTGAACAGTATAGAAAACTGTTCAGGAAAAAAAAATGTGGGGGTGGGTCCTTTCAAGGATATGAAGGAAGTATTGGGAAAGATTGGTTAAAAAACAAGGATGTTACTGGCTGACACATCCAGAAACACGAATTATTAAGACATAGAGGCCTCTGGAATTAAGGTAGCCTCCTGGTTCTTGCAAAAGCCCGACTTTCATAATTAGCAAAGAGATGACCCATTTAAATGATTTAGGAGATGAGTTGAATTAAAGAAATTAAACTAGTAGAACTATAATGACAATAATGGAAAAGTGCTATATGGGTTTTAATAAGTAAATTTTTTTATATTAACAATCTGATTTTAAAGTTGTATTCACATTTTTACATAGGGAGCAATGAAATTAGACCAACCAGTTTTACCAAGCACTGATGCCATGATGTAGAAGTGAAACTTTTACTCAACTCAAAACTATTAGAATGGTTTAAAAGTGTGAAAATAGGCATGACATTTTTAGAGCACAATGAAATATATTTTACAAAACATTTTCTCTTATAGCAAGAACATATACTATTTTCTTAATTATAACTTTGTTATGCGCTGCAAATGGCTCTATGATTTTTTGTGTGTGTGCAAATTAGTAGCTATCTTGGTATGAAATTTGAAATATGGCATTTTAGATGTTTTTAAGTTACATTTTTAAATGTAGTATTTTTGAGTAACTAATACAAGCATTTTCAATATCATGTGACTTGAATGCATAATCTTTGGCCTGAAGTCTTACTCCTGGAAATGTGTTCTAAGGAACAGCTCAAAAGAAGAAAATATCTCTTTGTATAAAAATGTTTATAGCTTTGATATATATGATAGTGAAAAAGGCAAGATCAATCTTAATTTCAAAAGCAAAAAAGAGAGATGACTAAGACAATCAAAAAGGATATATATACATATATGAGGGAACATTATTCTGCAGTGATTTAAAATGAAAAAGAAGACTGAGAAAAGGAGACTGGAAATTATTACAAAACATAAACAACAATTGATAAATACAAATATTATTTCTGCAGAAAAGTATATATATATATGATATATATGTAATATATATCATATATATATGACTGAACGAAAACTTGAAGAAATGTAGGCTTAAGAATGACTTAACTTTACCTCTTCATTTAATTAAATTGTTTTAGTCTTAATCTTAAAATAGTATATTTATAATTTTAATAATAAATACATTGTTAGTTATTTTATATTTATGTACAGGCTAAGTATTATACTCTTCAGCCATACATGTGTCCAACAATTTTTATCCACTCTTTAATCTTACACTTATATATTCCATGCATAGACTGTTGAGTGAAATTTCTAAGAATACTGCTGGTAAATAGTAGTTTCCAATTACTATTAATTGAAAGCTTGAAGTTTTAGTAGTATAGTAACAAGCACCTAGTCTTCTATGCTAGACAGACAGCTTGGATGGGAAGGAAGTGAATAAAGAATGCAGGAAGGGAGCAGCTTATAGACTCTTAGACTGAAAGAAACCCAAAGTCACCCTCCATTCTTGAACCAGTGGGGTTTGATGGACAGTTTGTAGGGGGGAATTCCCAGTCTCTTAGTTATTCATTTATAACTCCAGGATCCAGGTACTGATCCTGAAGTCTAATGTCAGGGATCTAAACTCTAGTCATCAATAAGGAATCACTTTTATAATTGCCATGCAATTTGTCATTCAGATTCTGATTTATCTCATTTTTACCATGTAGCCATCATTTATAAGAGAATGGTTTTAAAGTGTGTTGTGAATGAACTGTGATGCATTTCCCCCCCCAAAAAAGGTAACATTTAGACAGTGGGTATAAATGACATTGAGTTTACATATTCAAGAAACATGTTAACTTTCATTCATTGAAGTATTTATGTGGATATATGGGATTCAAAGGCTTGTCATTTCCAATATTATAAGTATCTATTACAGATACTGGTCTTGATGCTTAGTTTAAAAAGAAAGGAAACTCTTTTGAGAGTTCAGTGCACTGGGAATTTCTACCAGTATTTCTCTTCTCAGGTAAAATGTTATGTGTTACCTGGATATTGTTTGTTACATGCAATTTAAAACTCTCTGTTTTCTGTTTTTAAAAATGCATGTGTTTCCTCCACATTGAGAACAGAGAGTGTTAATTCAAATGTAGCATGGCATGTCTGCCTCTTGACATGTTCCTCTGTACCGTATGTGAAAATGTTGTCTGTGAAGGAAAAGTATATTAGAATGAATGTGGATACTTTGCTGTTAAGACTACATGTGGTTTATTTTTTGCTTGTTTGAGAAAACGCTGAAGAATAAGGTTGAATGAAGATGTCCAAACTCCCCAGTCTAGTTATTTGGTGTCTATGTTCTTGCCATGTTCCTGGCCTTTGAAAAATCAATGGGACTGAGCCCTGAGTCTCCCTTAAAGCTTGAGCAGACAAGATTGCAGATATGTTCAAACATTTGAACTTTGGTCATTTCTACTTAATTTAAAGCACCCTTCAAAATATTTTAATTATGAATCCTATAGAAACCCTTTATTTGGTTTTTCTTTTCTTCCTCTTGGTTTTTTACAACAGGAAATATTAAATGTCAAGAAAAGTGCCATGCCATTATCCAAATTATCTTTTAATTAGTACCAGTTTAAGCATTGATTACATTGAAAATCATTTCATTTCAGCCACAGCGTCCTGTGTTTACTCATGAAAACATTCAAGGTGGGGGGGAACCGTAAGTATTCTTCTTATCTTCTAAATTTGAGACTAACCTTGACCTGCATAATGGACCACTGATGTACCATAAGCAAGGATGGTACAACTTTGCACATGAAAGAGACCGGAGTAACTAACATGAGATAAGACCTCCCAGATTAAGAGTAATTGGAATAACTTCCATCTTTCACAACAGAGAACAGAAGCTACTTTTGAAAAAAATCCATGATTTTGCAAAGATTGATTTATGCACTAGAAAAACCTTCCAATGCTGCAGTGATTCCTAAGATTTATAAATCTGTCTCTCTCCTTGTGCTACTCAGCATGTAGATTCTAGTAACTGCAGCCTTAAGACACTGAAAATGTTCTAACATTGTTTTTACACATATTTGAAAAGCAAGAGAATGTCAAAGTAGACCTACAGTGATAAGTTAGTGACATAATTACAAAGTTCCAGAATGTTGGAAATGTCATGCATTGTGAGTTATGTGATGTTTGCTACCCAGAGGGCCAGGAAAATGCCTCTTCACACTTTCTTTCAAATCCCCACCTCCTTTCTGATACTAAGTCAAATCAACCCTGAAGGTGTCACATGCTGTCTCTAAGGTGGCCTTTCTGCTGCATTTTGCCAAAGAGAGACAGTCAGAGGTTATCCACTTCCTGTTGGCTGTTGCCTCTGAGTCAGGAGCGAGCCCGCTGGGAAGGAGCATTTGCAGGACTAAACCTTGGCAGGCTGACCCGAGTCAGCACACACAGTGCGCCCCCTGCCGGCTGGCCAAGCCCCATTCCCCTCAGTTCAGTTCAGCCGCTCAGTCCGACTCTGACCCCGTGGACTTCAGCCAGGCTGGAGTACAGCAAACCAGCAGAGCCTCCTGACCTCCCAGCCATCAGTCCCGCCTCACTGCTCACATATCTGGCGCCTAGCGAAAAGCTCAGGCCTCAGAAACCATCTCTAACCCATCACTGGGTACAGCTAGAAAGAAATTTTTGTTAATGAAGAGGTTTGGAGGAACAGATCATTCAAAATTTCATTTAGTTGGAAAAAAAGTTTATAACTGATAATTCTAAAGGTTGACTTTGTGTTCTTTTTTACACAGTTGACTATGAGATGAATCACAGAGAATAAATCCAAGACTGACTAGGTTTACTGCACTGCATCATCAATGCATTGTATTAGCTGCTTTTAATCAACTTAGGAATTAGGATATAGGTGATGTTACATTTTCATGTCATATGGAGTTAATACTCACACGTGTTTATGAGCTCACAGGTGGGAGGCACATTTTCGGTGCCCTGCTTTGAACATTATAGAAATTCTTTATTAAGTTTCTATTTGATTACAATGCCAAGGATAGGTTGTTGTTCAGTCGCTCAGTGGTGTCCGACTGTTTGCAACCCCATGGACTGCAGGGTATCACTTAATCTCTTTCATTTAAGAAATAGGTTTTGATTGAAAATAGGAACAAAATGTTATCATGTCACTCCAATTCAGAAGTATGGTAAAACATGTTACAGAAAAAGCTGCAAGTTATAGACAGAGTTTCATGATTGGCTGACCATTTCCTATTTTAAAGACAAATTTCTTTTTGAGGCATCCTGACCCCACCATCATCATTCATCTCACCAACACATCCTTCAAAATAGCATTTTTTTTCATTGTAATTCGACTGCATTTCCTGTCGTGCAACACTGATTTTGAAAGTCAACCGAGGCAGGAGGATTTCTGAAAGGTTTGTTTATGTTTCCATGAAACTTCCAATTTTCTTTTTCTTTTTCTTTTTTTTTTTGGTGGTCTAATTAAACCAGAATGGTAAGTAAACTTTGACAAGCACACTGGTTTTCATCATGTTAAAGTGAAGTAGGAGTTCGTGCCAGTTCTTTTTTTTTTTTTTTTCGCTCTTGGGACCTTGAGATTCTTCAAGCAGCTGGGATTTATGGCCTTAAATAGGCCTATTTCTGAGAGTGGTTGGAGATGGGCCTGGGTGAAGGCTGAAGGCTGAAGAGCTTAGAGATCTAGCATTTCCCAAAGTGAGAGATGCAATGTATATCCATAGATTTAGCAGCCCAGGAATGCCTCTCTCAAATGTATAGCAGTGAAACTAACTTCCCCCAGGGATGGACAAAAGATACCATTCCTTCACCTGAGCATCTTCAAATCGAACAACAAAATAATCTGACTCCTCCAATCAGGGCTCACCCCATGCAAACATCCAAATTAAGGAATGTTGGTACTCAAGACCTCCCTGTCTATTTTGCTATTGCTCTAGGATTTAGGCTATCTTTCTTAGCCCTTCCCCACAACCAGAATCCTTTCTCCATAGAAGACCTCAAAACCCCAAGTGGCTAATAAGGTTTACCTGGAGAAAAAAATGTTAACAGGGGAAGAAATCTCTAACACTGGAATTTCAGGCTTTACTCTCAGGCTAGAGAAGATAATGTTTTCTAGGTGAAGCTGTTAGACACCACATCTTATCAGGTCTTTCCCCAGTACACCCTCCCCCAGTCCAGCTTTATCCAGACTCACTCCTTCCCCAATCGGAAAAAGTTCAGGGAAGCCAATACAGCCTCTCTCTGATTTGTCACATGACATTTGAGTTCAGGTGAGAGAATAGTTTTGTTCTACCAAAGGATGATTCTCTTGACTAAAGTAATCAAAATAAATCATTCTTGTTCCTGAGCAATATCCAGTATTATCAACCTTTTAAAGTTAGCTTGAAAAAATCCAAAGTGCCATGAAATGTGGTTTTTATTTCCTACTTTGGCAAAATTACATTAACTGTTAAGAAGAACAGCAGAAACAAATTCATTTTAAAAAAATCCCCCTCACAATACTGGTTATTTATTTTAGTAGTAATATGACATTTTCATGTTAACTGCATATCAAATGCGTCCTGACCCTCTAAACTGCTAGAATTGGTATCCTTCCAAAATGCCAGTCCATATTAGTATGTATGCTATTTTATTACCCAAAATTCTGAGTTTATTATTGATTGATGCCACCAAAATATATGCTCTCAAAGAATTCAAAGAAAGAAAGAAAAGTGGCAGCATTCTATCAGTAATACTTTTACATACAGTTATTTCAAGAGAGACTTTTTACATTAAGAACAACTTTTCTAGGACACATTTTAAAAAAGAACTTATGTCTCTAAATCTACTGCCTGAGACAACCACTTACACTGATGCAAACTATGAAATTAAACTATTTTAAAGACTTCCTCCCAGTAAAAAAAAAAAAAAAAAAAAAAAAAAAAAACCTTATCTTTTATAGTAATTTCCACATAGCAATATAAAAGCTTTACCTGAGACATTTTGTACATCTTGATTTAGAATCATTTGAAAATTCCACTTGCAAGTTGCAGTTCCTTGCTTCTGAATATGACTAGTTAAAACTATAATTCCTTCTTGTTTTATATAGCTGAAAAGTACACATACCACTTCTCTTACATTCTGTATTATTATTTAATGTCCAAATGATCGCTATCTATGAATGTACAATTGAAGTGCAGGTCAAATTTATAAATGTTAAAATGTTTTAATACATCTCATGGATAGAATCTTCAATAAATTTTTCTCATTGTGAGTTCTGAGATGCTGTCAGAGTAGTCTAATTCTTATGAAAGCTTAACTACCTCTACTTACTTTACAATCTTACCAAAGACTTATACTACCTAATTAATATGTCAAGGATAGGTTCAAAGTAAAATAAATATTATATTCTTTCGGTAGTTTCATAGAGATGCAAAAAAAATTTTTAACACATGCATTTGTCTTGTTTAAGGTTTCAGGCTCTGTATAACTATACTCCTAGGAATGAAGATGAGCTGGAGCTCAGAGAAAGTGATGTCATTGATGTGATGGAAAAATGTGATGATGGATGGTTTGTGGGTATGTGTACATTTCCTTTCAGGCATTTGGCCATTTTATAATTTGCTTATGTTTGCTCCCGTGCATGGTTGGAGATGATAGTCAAGCTTTCTTGGATTTCCTAATGCCTTTGATCTTTCATACGTCCATATGCATTAATGTAATCCTAGGGCAACTGCATTTTGAATACAGTTTAGTATTACTGCTTCAGGTACATGTGGTTTCCTGCTGGTTTTATTTCCAAGTCAACTGAAAGAAGAAAATTTCTCTAAATAGCACCAACCAGTAAAGGCTGGTTCTGAGAACAACAATGAGCTGTCCCTTAGATGAGAAACATGAATGTTCTATTCAGCAGAGAATGTTGGTCATCAGCAGTGAGGGTCTACTCTGAGAAAACAGATGAAATGAACAACTCATGCATGACTAGGTCTGCTGGAGGTGTCCTCTGTGGTTGTTCACTTAGTCGTGTCTGACTCTTTGTGACCCCATGGACTACGGTACGCCAGGCTTCCCTGTCCTTCACTATCTCCCAGAGTTCGCCCAAACTCATGTCACTGAGCAGATGATGCCATCCAAGCATCTCATCCTCTGTCGTCCCCTTCTCCTCCTGTCCTCAATCCTTCCCCGCAGGGTCTTTTCCAATAAGTCGGCTCTTCACATCAGGTAGCCAAAGTATTGGAGCTTCAGCTTCAGCATAAGTCCTTCTGATGAAGACTCGGGGTTGATTTCCTTTAGGATTGACTGGTTTGATCTCCTTGTTGTCCAAGGGATTCTCAGGAGACTTCTCTAGCATCACAGTTCAAAAGCCATCGATTCTTAGGCACTCAGCCTTCTTTATCGCCCAACTCTCGCAGCTACTGGAAAGACCTTAACTTTGACTAGAGGAACCTTTGTTGGCAAAGTGAGGTCTCTCCTTTTTAATACACTGTCTAGGTTTGTCATAGCTTTTCTTAAGAGTCCACTGATCCACCTTAGCTTCAATATGTGGTCCAAGTAGAGAGAAGTTCCATTCTTACCAATACAAAACAGCCCCATTCTTACCATCTTGAAAGAAAACTAGAGGTTTTCTGAGAAAATTTTTGTAGATAAGAGTATCATATACTAAGTCACAGAGGAAAGAGATGAAAAGGAAACAGATGTAGGAAGATGAAGGATACAACTGCTGGAGGTATGAAGGCTTTCTGTAGACAGGCCAGTTGTCGGGAAATAAAGGAACAAAGGCCACATTAGCAGCCACAAGCCTCTGCCTCTGTTTATATTAATTCCTCACTGAGAAGAAGAGTAAAATGGCTTACCTGCACAGGGATAAAGAAGATCAGTCATCAAACCAGAACAGTAAGCTCTAGAGGGTAAATGAGAAAGGGAAGTACAGAGACTGTGTTCACTCTATGTGAGCTGGAAAACCTAAGGAAGAATTTGATACACTTGCTCTTCCCAAAAGCTTCAAAGGAATTATGATATTTGAATCCTAAAGCGATCATCATGATGGTCCTTTATGCATTTGGTTTTACTCCTTATATTAGAAACATCCCCAACAATAGAACCCTCACCCACTAATGGTGGTCTGCCTTTTTTTCTTTAGTGACTTACTGTTGTTCAAATTATTTTATTTTTTATGAAATTATTTTATTTTCATTTTATGAAGGAACCTGGCAAGGCTATTTGTAAATGAATGCTGTGGTATTTAGCATGATCTTCTATGAAATAACAAAACTGGGTAGTGATGGCATCCCTGATAAAGCCTTCGTGTTACACTGTGCTAAGGAGCACAGGAGGTCTGTGAGCCTTGCTGTGGGCCTTTTCCAGTCCATCTTATCCCACTGCCAGCCCCATCTTTATTGAGAAGATTGTACCCACATGCGTTTCCTCTTCCGCTCCTCACTCCTGTCTAGCAGCCTCAGTGATGGAGCCCCATCATACTCAAGTGTCCTTGTTCTTAAAAACCCACCTCCTCAGTAAGATTGTCTCTCCCCTCAGACCAAGAGGCTGAGCTTTTCTCTTTAGCCTGGTGTGATGGAAGCAGTTGGATGGCATCACTGACTCGATGGACATGAGTTTGAGCAAGCTCCGGGAGTTGGTGATGGACAGGGAAGCCTGGTGTGCTGTAGTCCATGGGATCGCAGAGAGTCTGACAAGACTGGGCAACTGAACTGAACTCAATTGAACTGATGGGAGTGCAGCCTTTAAGCTTAAGAAGTGATGAAGACATCGGGCAGTAGAGATTAGACTGCTGACTTTGTTGTCCCATCCCTTCAATGAGTCTGTCTTCTTTTCTAAACTCTGAGGGCTTGCTCTCTTAGTGAGTTTTCAAGCCCACTTGAACTGATATCTCATGGTTGTTACCCCCCGCCCCATTTCATTTATCATTTCTGTTTTCAGGAACCTCTAGAAGAACCAAATTCTTTGGTACTTTTCCCGGAAACTATGTCAAGAGGCTGTGAATCACTCTCCTGGTTATTTATGCCGCATTTCAGCAGCACATCTGCATAACCTTGCCTGAGAGATCCCGCAGGCCTCCTGCTGTAATGCCTTCCAGCTTCCAACAGAAGTCACCCACTATCACCATCTCCACCTGCCACCAAACCACCAGCAACTGAACTGCCACGCCCTGGGGAAGATGGGCGGATTAGCCTCCATGTGAAAGTGCATATTCCTGCTTTCTGCTCTAAACTTGGAAAAGTGGATGTGTGGCATCAGAAAGAAAACCCTATGCTTAATAAGGGTTGAGCAGTTGAGGCAAAAAAATAAGTGTCTCAAGGAGGCTCCCTGGTCCACTTTGGAAGCTGTTCTCCCTTCAGGCAACCAGAAGATTGTCTCTTACTACTTGCTGTGGTTCGCATTTTCACCTTCTTAGCTTGGCAGTATATTTTCCTTTCACGAGTTTGCCTAGTGTCCTGGTTTACATGATATGACAACTGTACTTCAACTATTGTTTGCCTGCACTTATTTGTTGTAAAATGCACAGTGATTACAAAATCTAAAGCAAGAGTAGGAAAGTTAATTCGAACGAGTGTGATTTTGTTGAATTGAATGTGAGTTTCCAATAGGAGTCTTTTCCTGCAGGTTTTCTTTTTGTACTTTTTAGAAGTGCAAACAGTAAGTGAATAAGAGCCTTTGGTAATAATCATGAGAATATAAGAGGTTTAGCTAGACTACAAAAAAAATAACTATTGTGTTGTAAAGTTGCATTGCTATTTTATATTAAAATGTAATAATCAGCATCATGAACAATGAGCTCTTAGTGTTTTATTTATCTGATAAAAGTTAAATAAAAGCAGTGTTAGTGACAGGGGCAACGAATTATTCTAACATAGACACTTGAAAATATGTGTAAGCAATATTCATAGGTAAGATTTCACTGTGTGTACACATACACATCTGAGATTGTATGAGAACAGACAATCCATATGCTATGTTGTACGTTTTATGGAAATGTAGAAGAATCTCACACATTATTTTATAGAAATAGAGTACTTTGGAAGCATCACAAATATTAAGGTTGGTTTTAGTAAGGATTATGATCAATACAATTATTTTTACTATGATAATTATTTTTCTTCTCTGGAACTCAGAATCCTGGCTACCTTTGAGGACAGGAATATGTTGAGCCTGATTTTCCTGGTGTGTGTAAACTATTTCCTCGGAATTCATTAGGCACTTTTTAGAGACAACGTTAAATCATTCAGGTTATATTTTCTGCCCTGAAACAGAAACCTACGAGATGATATTGGGACCTGAAAGATTTAATGTGGTTAACAGTGCCTGAATTACGCATACCCCGAGAACTAGCTTTGTATTTCTTATGACTTTGCATAAGAACTATTCACGTTTGGACCCTCAGCACCTTACAGATAAAACTTTTTACAGCATTTCTTCTGCGGACAGCGATTGATCTTTTCACAGTGTACGCAGACTCTAGAATTTTGTACATACATTTGCTCTTTTTTTGTACAGACTAGTTGTTGAGAAGACAGGGGAATTTCCTAATTTGGTCTTTATCCTTCATTTAAACTAAGCTAAAACACTTTCAACAGATCATCCTTTACATCTCCCACAAATCATTATTATGACTTGACAGTGCGATTCTGTAAGATAGCACTTATGCAAAAGTTTATGAATATAAGATTTTAGCAGCCAAACTAAAATGTATATAAACACTGATTATAGAGGAATTTCACTAGGAAGAAGGTAAAGAAACATCTTTGAGTAGCCTACCTTGATTATTGTCAAGTTCACAGCCAGCTTTATATTTTAAAGGCTTTGGGTTTGAAACTAGGTCAACTGCATGCAGCTTTGCTGATAAATGAATAATTACCTTTGATGCCATTTATGAAAGAAGACTTCAATATCTGTTGCCTGTCATACTTAAGAAAAATTAATGTTTCTACTCTCTGTATCTGATTTTAAAAGGAAAAATATTCATACCAAGCTTTTAGGTAATTGACTTCAAATTCTTACAAGCAAAGGTCATTGTGTTTTTCTTGAATAGACATCTAATAAATTTTGCTTGGACATATACTTCAGCTTTTCTTCTTGACATTTATCCTTACATGAATTGTGTACTTTATTCCAGCCTGTTAGATAAACTCGGATAAAATGCATTTGCTCTGTGCTCTCTTGACACACAAATGGAGAAAAGATGCATTTGGATCAGCTCAGAGAAGAAATATTTTTTAAAACCATCACCAAAACTCCTTTGGCTAAAGATTGTCCTTCAGCTAAAACAACACATTTTAAAATATTTCTGCCTCAAAAATAGCTATTTTTCTAAGGAGAAGTTAATTATAAGAAGTTGTAAGCACTTTACAAATTCAACTATCTTCAGTTCAACATCCTTGCCCCAAAAAAGCTTTATCACCATTGGCATGGCAAACTGTTAATACTCACAAGCGCTCAATGAACCTCAAACTAGGTGTGGCCATGGGGTGTCATTCCTTTATCTCAACAGATAGTAAGCAGCTAGCCCTCCCACTTGGATACTTTCTAATAAACTGGAGTCCTTTCACGCTCTACGTGCTTCAGCCCTCTTCCAGATCTATCACTCATATAACTCAGAAACACGGAGATTCCTCTGTTGGCAATTTAGTTATCAATGTTGTCTTATCACGTAGCTTCACCTTAACACCCACCCTGATCCTCTCTATTCCACTGGGCAGTTTCCACCATGTATTAGCTTTCCACAAAGGTATGTTCCCATTGTAGGAAGAATACTCCCTGTATTATTCTTTTACTCCCTGGTTTTGTGAGAATATTTATGGGTAATTTAACCAGGTGAATCTGATCAAACACAGGATGCTGTTGGTGAACTTTCTGCAAGAGAATCTGCCAAATGATCGGCATGCTAAATATATAAATCTGGGATTATAAAACCACGTGCATCAAAATCTGGACTTCCTTGTCCCACTGGGGAATTTTATCATCTGTGATTCTCTGCAGAATCTGTTGAGATGCAGCAGCAATTCTGTCAAAGCCCAAGCTCAAGAACGCCTAAACAGGGACTTCCCTGGGGGTCCTGTGACTCTTAACCAGTGATAGACATCTGCGCTCTCAGTGCAGGAGGCATGGGTTTGAACCCTGGTCAGGGATCCTATATGCCACATGGCACAGGTGAAAAAAAAAAAAAAAAAGAATGAAAATAGTACAAAGAATCCCTAAACAGCTTTGCATTTTGCCCAGACGTCTGACACAGCCATGCCAGCATTGCTGTCAGATCCAGACTGGTCACAACCAGCATTCAGCCCTCCTGCCATGCTTCCTCACTGTGGATGCCAGAACTCTGGGTCGAATGCTGAATTATTTTTTTGCTCCCAAACTGATGCTTAGTGACCTATTTTACTTAATTTTATGTCAATGCATAATCATCAACGAAATTCCTCATTTATGCCATTAATGGTTGCCTTGGTAGGTAGAATAGGAGCCATTTGGTGTGGCCTGATCATTTCTTCCTACTGTTTTCCTGATTTCAGCCACAAATGGATCAGATAAAATAAGCACTTTGTCAGCTTCCAAAAGCCTATTTACAGATTGAATTATTTAATCTTTCTTTCCAGACTGTAGCCCTCCAATTATTATTAATTAGAAATTATGATTTCAAATTATTTACTCCTCATGGATGATTGGGTTAGAGCACAAGTAGAGACTGGCATTAGTCGTAGAGAGTCTACAACAAGAAACTGTAAACTATGGCCTGTGGACCAAATTCAGCCTGCTGCCTGTGTTTATTTGGTCTGCAAGTTAAGAATGGTTTGTACAGATGAACATGGGCAATCGATCTGATGATAAGGAGCACTGACTTTGAGCCCCAGTTAAGTCAAACGTTGTCTCCCCAGAAAAAGAATCCCTTTCTTTTCACTGGTAGGTCTATATTAGAGAACCTCTATCCTGTTATTATATTTGGATTTAATTAATTCAAAATTGGTAGAAATTAGTTTTCTCTCTGTAATGTAAATATGTACATAATATCCTCAGTCTTGCCTCCTGACCCACAAAACCTGAAATACTTGCTCTCTGTCCCTTTATAGAAAAGAAAAAAAACCTGTGAACCCCTGATCTATTCGAATTGTCAGTCACAAACCTGGAAACCAACTAGAGAGAAAGGAACACTGAATGTCTGCTATATACCAGACTGTCATTTACAAGCATTCTGTGTCTTTATCCTCACAACAGATCTAAGAGGAAATCTTCTCTGTGCCCATTTTATAGATGAGGACACTGAGGCTATGAGAAGTTAATACAAAATAAGCAATGGAAGCTGAATTCAGACTCTGGGGTCTATCTACCAAGCTTGTACTCTTTCTTCTGAGCCAGCTGAGCCTGGTGATAAACACTTTTGATCAGATCATGTGCACTCAAGGGTCAAACAGCTACATCCACCCAGCTCCCTCCCTCTCTATCACTTCCCTCTTGCAAACTCTGCCATCATCAACAGCCAGCCACTCATAGCAGCATCAAGCTGTGCCCAAGATGACAAGAAAGAGGTGTCTGCTTTTCCCCACCACCATAGTGTTTCCCTGAGGAAAGGTAATTTGGGTTTCTAAAAGAACACAGTAACCAGTGAGGCTATAACTTCAGTTACTGGCATGTCTCAGCTGAGCATGAGCCTGCCCGTGAGCTGTGATTCACGAAGCTCCTGTAGGCTGTTGACAGTGAGTCACATCAGCAGCTGATGGTGCTCCGGGAGATGCTTAGTACTGTGAGGCCATTTGGAGAAGAGCAAGGCCAGCATGCTCTAAGAACATGGTGTGCTCACTGGACCTCTTTTCAATAAACAAAGCCCCAGGATACGCTAGCCATTCTCTGCTGGATGACACTCTGAGTGACTGAGAGCCTTAGCTCACGGCTAAATTCAGCCCCGCCATGGCTCAGGAAAGTTCCATCTGAGCTCATGCACGTACATATATCTTGACCCAAAAAACTTTCAGTACAAGACAGAAATCTGCCTAGCGAATCTTCACCTGTTCCTTTGGGGTTTCTTGTTTCATTCTTTTCCCTAAAATACGATGGGTGACTCAGTTGTCCTAGTGTCTTCCAAAAATAAAGCGCCACTGAGAACAAAACTCTGGTTACCATTAACAACACCCATGGGTGAGTGTCAACTCGCACTGATCAGACAGAAAGCTTGAGAATGACTTTGCAAACATTTTTGTCTTTTTTAATTTATAAGCAAAATGCATATTGTAGGAAAAATTAGAAAATATAAATGAGCAGAAAGAAAAAACACTGAATCACTAAGGATCTCATTTAGGGTAAAGATTATTATTTGGAACATATCCCTCCATAATGTTTTCCTGCACATGTGTATTAGCCTGTTGTGTGTGTGTGTGCATACATGTGTGTGTGTGTGTGTGTGAAAATGGAATCATACTGAACATATTAATTTACATTTAACATTGAACAGGACTCTGAAATAAATAAACCATGCTTCAATTCAACCTTACCAAGGTTTACAAAACCGGTGAGAAAAAGTCAACGTCAACCCCAGGATTCATGAAAATAATGAACACAAAGCTGAGGCAAGAACCACAGAATTATCACTAGGCTAGAAAATCTGCTGCAATCCAAGGAATTGGTAGATGAAAGAAAGAAAAGAAAAAGAGAGAGAAGGAATAATATTTATTATCTCCCTGCCATAAGCCATCACATGCATTAGGCATTTTTATAGCTAAGGGGGTGGCTAGAGGAAGAGAGAGCTTAAAATGAGAAATGTATGAACTACAGAGGAGTTGGATATGACATACAAACTGTCCTGGGAGTTAGCTGAGTGCACAAGTTTTGAATCAAAACTGAGAGAACGGATAATAATTTATTTTGAAAGTAGACATATTCCAGAAAAGTTAGATCTAAAACATGTTCATAATGCACTAGCACAGGGCTTCTCACCAAGAGCAATTTTGTCCCTCTCCGAGGGGACATCAGGCAATGTATGAAGACAATTCTGGTTGTCACAAATGGGGGTGCTATTTGCTCCAGAAGTTGTTGACTGGATACTCATGAAATACCAATGTTTCTCCTGAGGGTGTAAGTACTGATAATGCCAAGATGAGGTATAAGCTCAAGAGTTTACAGATAATATTTATCCTAGAGAAATTCCCTCAGACAAAATGGCAAGGAATCAACATACCTTTTCTAAAGACTCACTCACTATTTAACCACGTCAACTAAAACTGTCAACTAATCTCAAGATTAGTAAAAATATTGGCTTTATTGGGTCTCTAATGCAATGTCAACCCATAGTACTCTCTCTACTATCATTGCTCAAAACCACTAGTCTATATTTGAGCCTGTGCCCCTGATTTTCTTCTGCAGATGAGCTTTGATACAAGGAATAGGATATCAAGACCACACATTCAAGGCATCCTGGCTTGAAGATTCCTGACTGCAAGTTGTCAAAATATCAACTAACCTCCCCAGGGGCCTGAGACCCAGAGCTCCGACATGGCCAGACACGACTCCTGTTGATCATTCCACTGGGCTCGTTTTAGGACTCATTATCGATAGAAGATATTTAACTCAAAACAAAACAAATACATAGTCATAGAGCTATTCAGAACATGTGTATGTCACCATAGACAAGACCTGGGACATGAGGCTTGATTATTTTTAAAATTTTTCTGAAGCATAGTTGATGTACAGTATTATGTTCATTTCGGGTGTACAACCTAGTGATCTGACAAACACAAGATGACCACCACAACAAGCTTAGTAACTATTCATCACCTTCAAAATTATTATGGTATTATTGTCTGTATTACAGTATTACTATCTGCTACATACTACATCCTTGTGACTTATTATGTACTGAAAATTTGCAACTATTAATCTCCTTTACCTATTACGCCCTGTCCCCTCTCCTTCTCCCCATCAGCAACACTTTATCTGTTCTTGTGTCTATAAGTCTGGTTTCTGTTTGTTCATCTGTTTTGTTTTTGAGATTCTAAATGTAAGTGAGGTCTTGTGGTATTCTTCTTTCTCTGTCTAATTTCACTTGGCATAATATTCTCTGGGTCCATCCATGTCAT
The DNA here is from genome assembly GCF_963930625.1 of Muntiacus reevesi. Lineage (NCBI taxonomy): Eukaryota > Metazoa > Chordata > Mammalia > Artiodactyla > Cervidae > Muntiacus > Muntiacus reevesi. The sequence goes on along the minus strand of NC_089258.1, from coordinate 57,531,043 downwards.
CACAAATAGCACAAATTTCATTCTTGCTATGGCTGAGTAATCTTCCATTGCATATTTACACCGTATCTTCTTTATGCATTTGTCTGTCAGTGAACACCTAGGTTGCTTCCAGGTCTTGGATATTGTAAATAATGCTGCAATGAACATGGGGGTGTGGATATCTTTCCAAATTACTGTTGTTTTATTCAGGTAAATACCTAGAAGTGGAATTGCTGGATTATATGGTAGTTTTATTTTTTAATAATTTTGAGGAACTTCCATACTGTTTCCTACAGTGGCTGCACTGATTAACCTTCCCACCAACAGTGCACAAAAGTTCCCTTTTCTCTACACCCTCACCAACACTTGTTATTTCCTGGCTTTTCGATGATAACCATTCTGACAGGTGTGATGTGATACCTCATTGTGGTTTCGATTTGCATCTCCCTAATGTTGAGTGATGTTGAACATCTTTTCATGTGTCTGTTGACCATCTGTAGGCTTACTTTGCTAGTAAGAAAATCCCTCCTTCGAAGTCTGCTCCTGTACAAACCAGGCAGTTGTTAGATAACTTATCAGAGATGCTGATAGCATAAGCTTCGGCCGAGAATTACTGGCATTTTCCCCCCCGCTCATCAGCTAAGAAAGATAGTTACTGGTGGACAGAAATAAGTTGGAACTAGCAAGTTGATCTTTGACCTATTCCCTAAGGAAAACACTGGTACTATTTTCCAAGTATTTACAATGAAGCCCCTAAAATATCATCTTCTCTCCCTTTCCCTTCCTTCTTTCTTCTAATGGAGGAATCTCGAAATGTTTATGAACTCTGATCTACTGCTATCTAGACTTCCCACTACCACCACCACCACCACCCCCCAACAAACAGTTAGTCTTTGGTCAGCTGTCAGACGATATGACAACAAGCTTAGCAGACATCTGCCCCTGGATTAATGGGCTTGGTATTTCTTTCACTATTAAAGATAAATCGCTAGACAGCTGTATTGAAAACCACAGCACACTTCTCAACACTGATGATGCATAGATGAGATGACCTGCTTTCTAAATGGGGTCATGAATAATCTTCCTACTTCAGGAGCTATTTTTCCCAGCAAGAAAAGATTTAAAGAAGCAACAAAGAACATGGTGTAAACTTCAAATTCAAACGTGGCAACTTTTTGACTCTGCAGGTGCTGATAATGGCATATTTTTTGAGGATCATTCTGGAATTCAGGATTAACCAAAAGAAAAGGTATAAGAGAATGAATGAATGCCTTGCTTTGCCAACACAAATCAGTAAAACAGTATGAAAAGGACATCGTTCAAATTCAGACTCGCTTAGGTTTCTAAGGAAGTTGCCCTGAACTGGTGACAAATTCAGTTAGCTTGTAAATGGATACAATTTTTAAAAATCACATAAAGCTTATCTGAGAAGTAAGTGAGATAAAAATATACAGGCAAAATTGAACACACAGTTGACCCTAAATAAAGGTTAGTTTCTTGTCCTTCCTTTCCTTTTGAAGTTAGCATTTTGACTGATTATAATTGGCAGCGAATAGTTGGATTTACTTGTAGATACACCTCTTGGCTGCACTACTAAGTTTCAGAGTCTAGATGTTTGAAGAAGACAGTCAGAATATAGCACTAAAAAACATTTTAAATCAATAATATTTAAAGCATATTTTGTATAAAACAAAAAATTGTCATATAAGCTAATTGTTCTTAAGAAGGAAATGACATAAAAACAGAGTTAAAAGCTAGAAACAGAAAAATAACAGAGCAGGAAATGTGGATAAAGTGCTACCAACCATGAGTTACTCAGACAGTTCCAACACAGAGATCTAGTCCATCTGCAGAAACCCTAGTGGGACTGGGGGTGATGGACATATAACCAGACTAGATGTCTAGAACAGCACTATGGAGCCTGAATTCTGTCCTCATGTGATCTGTGACACTGAAAGTTACTGGAATGGCCAAAAGGTCAATGTCCTCATTGATAAAATGAAGAAAATCAATGAAATCATTGAGTTCCTTTCATTTCTGAGCTGTCCATGAAGTCTTTACAGAAAACGTTTCCCCAAAGAATCATTCATCAGGATAAAAACGCTTGGTCCTTCAGGTGAGCCTCCCCTCCGAGGCTTCCTTCCCAGGTGAATGGGAAGAAGGAGCGTTTAACATCCTCACGATGGTGGGAAAGATCTAGTGTCTGGGAGAGGATGTCCTCTACCTCTTCTAGTCTCCAGGGCTGCGTCCCTTGTCCCCTGGGTGTCCCCTGGCCCTCGGGGCTGAAATCTGAGCATGGTGTGGCTAGCGATCTGATCTGCCTTGGTTTGCTCCAGATGGTCACTTCCTGGCTGACTCAGGCTTGTGTTAGCTTCTGCAGGCTAACTGAACAATTGCCATGCCCTTCCTTCAGCCTCTGCCTCGGAGGTCACCTCACCTTACCATCATGTGCACCACTGTAGATCTCTCCCTTGTCAACTCTGCAAGCCCATCAGATAAAGAATGATGGTAGCATAGCAAAACCCAAACCCAGGGCCCCCCGTCTGCCTGATCACACTGCTTTGCCCAGCTTACTTGTGATGTGCCCGAGGTCCAAACTGCTAAGTTAATTCACCTGAAAGCATAGGCCTCCAGTGGGAACCAAGAGACATCCCACTCTCTTCATCCTTTCTCTTCTTCTCCATCTTTCTTTCATTTCCCAGGAAGGAATATGGCCTGGCGTTTCCTTTTCTCCCATTATACCCAGCCCCTTCCCCTCTACCTGCTCCAGCTAAATATGCAGGGGTCTCTTTTCTGCTGAAGAAGGAAATGGCAACCCACTCCAGTATTCTTGCCTGAAAATCCATGGACAGAGGAACCTGGCGGGCTACAGTCCATGAGGTTGCAAAGAATCAAACACGACTAAAGTGACTGAGCAGTCTTCTCTGCATTATTAAAAATCTCTCTTAACTGAAGCATCTATGCTCAGTTAATGCTCAATTAATCTGAAGCCTCTATGGTCAGTTATTAATCTGATAATGGGAAGTAGGAAACCTTTTTCAAGGAAATGCTTGCAAGGCAATAGTTTATATCATTCTGTTTTTCAATCATATTAATAATGACTGTTAACTTGGCCTTTCTCTTGGTATTTCTCCTACAGAAATCATATTTAAATGAATACTGAGGGCAGAAGAAGCAAAGGTTTTTGACTGAAGAAAGCAAAAATTTTAATATTTTAAAATTTTATCTCCATAATAAAGCTATTTAACAAAAAGAGTCAGCCTAAATATTACTACATACCTAGATAAAACAGAGAGATGCCAGGAAAGGATGAACAGAGACTTGGAGGAAACTGAATGTTAATGAAGGGAATTAAGAGAAATCAGTGCAAAATATAGACAAAATTTGAGAGATAAAAACTAAATGTCTGCAATTCCCCTGGGATTCCAGTAGTTTAGACTCTGCAACTCCAATGCAGGGGGTTATGGGTTTGATCTCTGGTCAGGGAACTCAGATTCCACATGCCCTGTGGCACAGACAAAAAATAAATTAAATAAAATACTGTCTTCTAAAAAAAATAAAGGTGAAGAAGAAAGAAAATGCCTTGTGTACTTCATGTACTTTCTCTACATACACATGTTGCTTCACAGAGAAGTAATTATGCTACGCACAATCTTCCTGCTATGGGCGTAACACTTTCTGGAGACCAGGATAAATAATTAAGACTCCCACGTCCGTAGTTTATTTCTCTGCTGTCTTGTTCCAGAAAGGATTCCAAGCAGCTGACAAGGATAACTCTCATCCTACAGGAAAAATTAATGGTATATGATTAAGGAGCTTCAAAAAAAAAAAAAAGAATGTTTCTTCTTTTCAGAAGCATTTAAAGGTGTAAACTCTCTAGTTCACACAGAAAAAGAAGGAAGAAATGTTGGAGATGATACAGCTGTGCAAAGAAGACAGACCAAAGTATGAGATAAAATGAAGATTGAATCAAGGAAAGCATGGTGAAGAGCGTGTGGGAAGTGACCTGGGCGACATGACACGAAGCTTAAGATGATGACCCTGGAGCCTTCAGAGGGAGCAATATGGACGCCAAGAAGCCAGCAGCCATGCTGGTCCAGGTGAGGGAAAGGAGAGTCTACAGTAACGCAGCAGCAGTGGGAAACGTGTGAGAGGGGTTACAAAAATAAAATAAGCAAGACTTGGCCAATGACCGGGTTAAGGATGAAAGGAAATGGTGGGGTCCGTGACAACTATGCGGCTCCAAGCCAAGCCAACTGCAGGAATAATAAAAACAATATGAGAAATGGCCCACTTCCAGTCTTGCTCTTAAAAAAGAATGATGGTAATTTATTTTCCACATATAATTTTTCTGTAATAACAATATCAATAGACGTAAAAGTAAAAATGAAAAATTTCAAAAATTTGTTCTGAATCAGTATATTTAATAGCTAAAAGGAGCACTCTGATTTAGAACATAACATGTCATTTGTTCTCTTTGAAGCATAAGAGAAATCAAAAAGATAAAACACTGACTTAACCCAAAGTTTTTGATTTTATAAGTGTCATCTCACACTGAGTTTATACACCTTGTGTATTGCTTTATTTCTGCAGAGCTATCTATGATTGATTACCAGTTGTGTTTTTGGGTTTTTTTAGAAGTTTATTCTTTGGTAGAAATAATGTAAAGCTATATGTAATCTGTTAAGCAACATGGTACCAGATTAGGATGGTACCTAATGGTACTTTCTGTCTCCATGAACTTGCCTATTTCAGATGTTTCTTACCAACTGGATCATACACTGTGTAGCCAACCAAACTGCCCCAAGAACTCTTACCCTGTTGAGCAGCAGTAAAAATTTACTTTAGCTCAAATTTAGCAATTAGCATCTCAGACATTTCTGGCTTAAGACAATTTAATTTTGATAAAGACTCATTAAGCGCAAAGCACACTGGCTAACCGGTTTTCTCTCCCCTTCCCTCTTCCTTCCCCAGTTGCTCTGGGTACAAGGGAAACCTGAGGATCCTCCTAGCAATGGTGGGGGCAGACGTCGTCCTCCGTTGGCCTCTGCAGGGCGGCGGCCTGATGAGGCTGGACTCTGGATCTGTGCCCCTCGGGACAACTGGTTGGCGCTGAACTGGGCAGACGATGGCTTCCCTCGCCGCTGACATCTGAGCCCAACACTGCCTCCCGACACCCAGATCACTGCCCACAGCAGCCACCAATGCCAACTCCTGGCTTCTGTATCCACAGAGGATGGGCCTTTTCCCCCCTTCCTCACACCCTGTGCCTGTCATGGAGCCTACATAGAATAGGCATTCAACAATATTGTTTGAGTGGGTGACTACATCCTTCAAAATCCAACTAAAATATTCTCTCCTCTGCAAACCTTTCTTTAATGCTGCCACCCCTTCTCACCCTCCACTGCTTGTTCTGTGCGCCTATAACAAGCAGATCTTGCTGCCAGGGGAGCAGGCTGTATCATAACCCACTGCATGGGTATCATCTCTCACACGATAAAAATTCCACTGCCCCTCACTGCCCAGGGGAGGAGCTTCCCAAGGCAGCCCTCAGATCCTTGCCACATAAAAAATATGCTCCATACCCCAGTGGAGACACAGACGTAGAAAAAAGGCTTATGGACACAGCTGGCAGGGGAGGAAAGAGGGAGTGGCGTGTAAGGAGGGACTAACATGGAAACATACATTACCATATGCAAAATAGATAGCCAGTGGGAATTTGTTGTATGACTCAGGGAACTCAAACAGGGGTTCAGTGACAACCTAGAGGGGTGGGATGGGGAGAGCAGCAGGAGAGATGTTCAAGTGGGAGGGGACATGGGTAAACCTATGGCTGATTCATGTTGGTATCTAGTAGAAATTGACACAATCCTAAAGCAATTATCCTTCAGTTAGAAATAATTTTTTTAAAGTATGCTCCATAAACATTCAAAATAATTAAAGCCTTGTCATTTTAAATTAGTTAGGTTTCTTTTCAAAAATAATAATATGGAAATTTTACAAAATAATCATACGGGTATAAAATGAAAAGAAGTCTCCATTCAACTCCAATTTCAAGGGCCAGTATTGAAACGCTTCAAATTTCTTTTTAAGTGCATATTTAAAGTATTGCCTAATAACCTGAATTAGTAAAGGAGAAAATTTACACTAGAGGTTCCTAAGTGAAGAGGCCAAGAAGGGATTAAAGCAGAGAGAATTGAATTTGCAGACTCATGCACTGCACCAGAGGATTAAGAGGCAAGTATGGCCCTTGACAACGAGAAATTTGAGTTTCATCCTGAAGCCAAGGACAAACCCTGCCTAATCAATTCTATCAACAAATATGTATCTCAGTTCTTCAACGGAATGAAATCTTTCCAATATGTACTTGAATTTTTCTCCACTGATTACCTGATATCACCTGCCTATGGATGGTTTCTGACATAATTTAGATTCCAGAAAAAATAAATCCAGGCACTTGTGGGTTCATGAAAATCTGAAGATGGTGGTACTGAACTGAGATGTTCAGATTGTGAATGGTACACTGAGTTGGGAAAAGAATGATCGCTGAGAATTTTATTATTCTTTCCATATCAACATGTCCTACGTTTTCTCTAAAGTCATTCCAGAATTTTACATACATAATGTCCCCTTAGAGGAGGCTTACAGAAAAAGAAGACAGGCAAGCTAGGTGCTCTTCCTACTAAATCAGTAGAAAAGTTTTCTCTGGGCAGTTTCCCCAGAACCAAAAGTGCTGTCGATCAAACTAAAAGATGGTGAACACAAGCTGAGACTTGGAGAATGGAAGCCTCCCAATGGAGTCTACCTAGAGCCATGGTTCTGAATCAAGCCGCCTGGATTCAGTCCACAGCTCCACCATCCATTGCATATCCTGGACAAGTAATGTATGCCTTCTTCTGCTCCCTTGTAAACTGAAATCATTACAAGACATACCGCTAGGGCTGGGGGGTTGGGGGCGGGGGTGTGAACGAGTGTAAAGTTGATGTATGTGTGAAGGACATTAGAAGAGGTCCTGTCACAATCCCCTCCATCACGCATCATTGTCTGTGTTCCTTGACATCACTGTCTGTTTTCCTCATCTGTCTTCTATGGCCTCCTTTCCAGTAAGTATTATCTCACATCCTATTTTATCTCAGATAACCATTTCTTTGCCTTGGAAATGAACAGAGATCATTCTGTCATTTTTGAGATTGCATCCAAGTACTGCATTTTGGACTCTTTTGTTGACTGTGAGGGCTATTCCATTTCTTCTAAGGGATTGCTGCCCACAGTACTAGATACAATGGTTATCTGAGTTAAATTCACCCATTCCAGTTTAGTTCACTGATTCCTAAAATGTCAGCGTTCACTCTTGCCATCTCCTGTTTGACCACTTTCAATCTGCCTTGATTCATGGACCTAACATTGCAGGTTCCTATGCAGCATTGTTCTTTACAGAATCGGACTTCACTTCCATCACCAGTCGCATCCACAACTGGGTGTTGTTTTTGCTCTGGCTCCATCTCTTCATTCTTTCTGAAATTATTTCTCCACTCTTCTCCAGTAGTATCTGTGTTCCTATCAATCTGGGGAGTTCACCTTTCAGTGTCCTATCTTTTTGCCTCTTCATACTGTTCATGGGGTTCTCAAGGCAAGAATGCTTAAGTGGTTTGCCATTCCCTTCTCCAGTGGACCATGCTTTGTCAGAACTCTCCACCATGACCCATCCATTGTGGGTGGCCCTACACGGCATGACTCATAGTTTCATTGAATTATACAAGGCTGTGGTCCATGTAGGAGAAGGCAATGGCACCCCACTTCAATACTCTTGCCTGGAAAATCCCATGGACGGAGGAGCTTGGTGGGCTGCAGTTCATGAGGTTGCTAAGAGTCGGACACAACTGAGCAACTTCACTTTCAGTTTTCACTTTCATGGACTGGAGAAGGAAATGGCAACCCACTCCAGTGTTTTTGCCTGGAGAATCCCAGGGACGGGGGAGCCTGGTGGGCTGCTGTCTATGGGGTCGCACATAATCAGAAATGACTGAAGTAACTTAGCAGCAGCAGCAGCAGTGGTCCATGTGATCAGATTGGTTAGTTTTCTGAGATTGTGGTTTTCAGTCTGTCTGCCCTCTGACAGAGAAGGATAAGAGGCTTATGGAAGATTCCTGATGGGAGAGACTGACTGAGGGGGAAACTGGGTCTTGTTCTGATGGATGGGGCCATGCTCAGTAAATTTTTAACTCAATTTTCTGTTAAAGGGCGGGGTTGTGCTCCCTCCTGCTGTGAAAGTGCTGCACTCAATATGCCAGCAAATTTGGAAAATTCAGCAGTGGCCACAGGACTGAAAAAGGTCAGCTTTCATTCCAATACCAAAGAAGGGCAATGCCAAAGAACACTCAAACTACCACATAATTGCACTCATCTCACACACTAGCAAAGTAATGCCCAAAATTCTCCAAGCCAGGCTTCAACAGTATGTGAACCATGAATTTCTAGATGTTCAAGCTGGATTTAGAAAAGGCAGAGGCACCAGAGATCAAATTTCAATGTCCACTGGATCATCAAAAAAGCAAGAGAGTTCCAAAAAAATATCTACTTCTGCTTTATTGACTATACCAAAGCCTTTGACTGTGTGGATCACAACAAACTGTGGAAAATTCTTCAAGAGATGGGAATACCAGATCACCTGACCTGCTGCTCAAGAAATCTGTATGCAGGTCAAGAAACAACAGTTAGAACTGGACATGGAAAAACAGACTGGTTCCAAATTGGGTAAGGAGTATGTCAAGGCTGTATATTGTCACGCTGCTTAGTTAACTTATGTGCAGAGTACATCACGAGAAATGCTGGACTGGATGAAGCACAAGCTGGATTCAAGATTGCCGGGAGACATATCAATAACCTCAGATATGCAGATGACATTACCCTTACGGCAGAAAGTGAAAAAGAACTAAAGAGCCTCTTGATGAAAGTGAAAGAGGAGAGTGAAAAAATTGACTTAAAACTCAACATTCAGAAAACTAAGATCATGGCATCTGTCCCATCACTTCATGGCAAATAGATGGGGAAACAGTGGAAACAGTGACAGGTTTTATTTTTTTTGGCCTCCAAAATCACTGCAGATGGTGACTGCAGCCATGAAATTAAAAGACAGTTGTTCCTTGGAAGAAAAGTTATGACCAAGCTAGATAGCATATTAAAAAGCAGAGGCATTATTTGCGAACAAAGGTCCATCTAGTCAAAGCTATGGTTTTTCCAGTAGTCATGTATGGATGTGAGAGTTGGACTTTATTATAAAAGCAATCTATATGCCAAACAATTGATGCTTTTGAACTGTGGTGCTGGAGAAGACTCTTGAGATTCCCTTGGACAGCAAGGAGATCCAACTAGTCCATCCTAAAGGAAATCAGTCCTGAATATTCATTGGAAGGACTGATGCTGAAGCTGAAACTCCAAAATTTTGGCCACCTGATGCAAAGAGCTGACTCATTGGAAAAGACCCTGATTCTGGGAAGGATTGAAGGCAGGAAGAGAAGGGGACGACAGAGGGTGAAATGGTTGGATGGCATCAATGGATGGAGTCAAGGGACATGAGTTTGAGCAGGCTCCGGGACTTGGTGATGGATGGGGAGGCCTGGCATGCTGCAGTCCATGGGGTCGCAAAGAGTCAGATACGACTGAGCGACTGACCTGAACCATTTCTTTTGGGGGCTTCCCTTGTGGCTCAGTGGTAAAGAATCCACCTGCAATGCAGGAGATGCAGGTTCGATCCCAGAGTCGGAAAAATCCCCTGGAAGAGGAAATAGCAATCCTCTCCAGTATTCTTGCCTGGAGAATTCCATGGAGAGAAAAGCCTGGCAGGCTACAGTCCGTAGGGTCGCAAAGGTCAGGCATGACTGAGCGACTGGGCAACACACACACAGCCGTTTCTTTTATACTGTAAAGTTAGGAAGTGAAGAACCCAAATACCTATGAGATATCAGTATTAGATAGGAAGATAACTTCATATTCTCCTTTCTTTGCATAATGCTTTTCCAAACTCCTGCTCTAGAGCCACTCCACCAGAATGGAGTAAAGTTTCCCAAACAAGGAGTGAACATGAATGAAACTACACCTGGCTTACCTTTTCTGGCTGGTAACACTCCAGCTTCTGACTAGAAAGTTCAAGAACTCTGTTCTGAAAATGGATATTGGAGATTTGGAGAATGGAGATTTGGCTCCCGTTCATAAGCAAAGGCCTCTTTGAGAAAGAAAAGACTACGTTATTTTACAACCTTATCAAGTTATACAACCCTGGCTGATTTCTGGAAATAAGTCTGTGATTGAAGGCATGCGGTAAGCACCTTTTAAAATTATTGCAAGCAATCTGTGGAAGCATAATGCCAATCCCCACTCTCAAAGGCCTCACTGTGAGCGCTGGTGCTTGGAGCTGCTAATTGCTGGCCGCCTTCCATCCTCCTCCTGCAAACACCATACCATATTTGTCTTTCAGCTGTCACTATTTGTTAGGGGCCTATAAACAGAGAAGATGCTTTCTTAGCAACCGCTGTGAAAACGTAGAATGCTCCCTTCCCCCCACCCCCAAAACAAGCCTGAAATGAGGAAACAAAGGAAAAGGGACCTGACAAAGGTCCATGTGAAAGTCAGAAGGACAATCCTGTACGGAAAGTCTCACATACTGCTGGCTGCCTTTGGCTTGGGGGAAACAAAGAAAAAAACTCGCAAGAAGCTTTCAGAAGTCAGCTGCCAACAGATTAAAGGGCGGCTAGAAATGATCTCACCGCCATTTGTAGACGTCTGGTTACATGGATATCTGCAAGATAACCAAGAATAATCTGGTTACGTTATTCAATTTTACTTCCTTGGAGAATGCTTTAGGCTTCATCTTGCTATTTTTAGTCTTTGGTGTCAGACGCATGGGAAGTCATTGTCAAGGCAGTTCAAGGATGACATGTTCCTCCAGAACAGGTAAAAGTTCTGGAAGTCAAAATGACCGAAAAAGCAGCTGGAGATCAAAGCATTCAAGAGATTCTGGAAAGGAAGAGCAGGGAGGAGATAGGGAGTTTTTTATTGATAACCACAGAACAGCCTTGATGGATGCTACATTTTAGAGATCGTTACAGAAAAGCGTCATGTCTGTAAAGAAAGCAGAAACTTAAAAAAAAAAAAAAAACACAGAGGATCTGTGGGAGCACCCCTGGCCATTGAAGCTTTCAGGAAGTTGAAAATGTTTCTGGAGTTAAATCAGTTCACTCTCGCCAGCCTGAGAACAGCCAGTTTGGAAAACAGGACTTGTAGGCATGGAAACAGCAGGCATCTTGGTAACAAAACTCATTACAGGGTTTAATGGAGAAAAAACTGTGGAGAATCCTCAAGAGGGAAGGATAGTTTGGTGCAATACCGCAAGGCCAGAGAGTATGAAACCTAAACTGAGAATAACTAAAATATGCTAAGCTTCAGTAACTGAGTGAAAGAATTAAACTTTTGTGAGCCATAATCCTTCAAGTGCTGCCTGTTGGCAACTATCTAGGGTGCTAATCATCAAAGCAATGAAAGTAAAAGACACCCACAAGAAATTATTTAATCCTATATTCCCACTATGTCCTTGAAGACATATGACAGTTAAGAGATAGTTAAGAACTAGCTCTCATGAATAACGTTTCAAAACTGGAAAAAGCAAAGATATTGTGAACAGAGAGTTTTTATATTGAATGCCAACTTTCATGCTCATTTTGATCCCCACAATAGCTCGTTGATAAGGATATTATCTGGGTTTCCCCCGTAGCTCAACAGTAAAGAGTTCACCTGCAATGCGGGAGATGCAGGTTCAATCCCAGAGTCAGAAAGATCCACAGGAGGAGGGCATGGCAACCCACTCCAGTAATCTTGCTGGAGAATCCCAAGGACAGAGGAACCTGGTGGGCTACAGTTCATGGGGTTGCAAAGAGTCAGACATGACTGAAGCGACTAAGCAGGCATGTACGCAGACAAGGATATTATCTCCACTGCATCACACATGAGGAAGCTGAGGCCCAGGGGAGTTGAGGTCTGTAAGCATCAGAGCCAGGCTTCCAACCTAAACCAGGACTGCTCCTCCCCTTCATCCAGCCTCCATCCTGTACGTACTGTGATTTAGGTAAGGCTGTAGTGACACGTGTGGGTACAACAAGCCACTCCTATGGTGCTGGTCCTCCCCCCATCAGAGCATGCCACTGCACTAGAAGGCAGAGGGCGGAGTGAGTATTTTTACTGTAAAAACGGGAAACTTTGTTGTATACTGCGTTTGTATTTTTTAAAAGCTCTTTTCCTTGGTCACAAATTTTGTCTTTGTGCTTTTCTCTTCCTCTACCTCTTCCTCTTTTCTCCTTTCTCTCTCCACTTTTACAGACTCAACTTACACTGGAGCCCCAAGAGTAAAAGGAAGCTCGTGAACTCAGGACTTCCCAGGGTACTCGCTGTGGCCAGTAATGACTACCCCACCCACATCCTCCTCCTCACCCAGCCTGACCCAGCTGCTTTGTTTGCTGATAACTTGATAGTAAAGGCAGCAAACGGGCAGCCTCAGGGAAAACTGGGGAATCAGTCACAGCTATTGCCAATTTCTCATGACCTCTGGTCTCCTAGGAGGCCCTGTTAACATGGCCAGAGAGTGACGGTGGAAAATGGAAAATTGAATGGAAAGCATACTCACCGTTAAGAGACATGATTTGGTGCAATTTGGCTGCCCAGCTTCTGAAATCTAAAGGTGGAGCTCTGGTCTAGGGACAGCAATGTGACCATATATGATCAGAACTACTGTGAAAATAACCATATTCTAACCTAGTCCCTCAGTTTCACATACAATATTTAATCACTTGTTGTTCCTTCTCTATTTTCCCCCAATTGTAATTTAGAGATTTTTTTTTTCCTTCCAGGATACTAATAGCAGTGCTTTTCCTTAACCTCGGCTACAATGGGTTAAACTGTTCACTAGTGACTAGAATATGAACTTCCTTTCCTTAGTGAAAAGAAATTGACTTAATAAAACATAAGAGAACAAAAGAAGAGGGAGATCTATAAACTACTTCAGTTCCCTATGTGCTTAGTCACATCTGACTCTTTTGTAACCCCATGGACTATAGTCCGCCAGGCCCTTCTGTTCGTGAAATTTTCCAGGCAAGAATACTGCAGTGGGTTGCCATTTCCTAATTCAAGGGACCTTCCAGACCCAGAGATCAAACCCACATCTCCTGCATTGCCAGGCAGATATTTTACCCCTGTGCCACCTGGAAAGCACTTCAGTTACTAAAACACAATAATTCTTCAAGATTATTTGCAATACACATAATTGTTTATATTTGCAACCATTCATTTACATGAATTTATACTTTAAGACAGACAAGGTAATGGCAAGCCACTGCAGTACTCTTGCCTAGAAAATCTCTGGACAGAGTAACCTGGTAGGCTGCAGTCCACTTGGTCGCTAGGAGTTGGACACGACTGAGCAACTTCACTTTCACTTTTCACTTTCACGCACTGGAGAAGGAAATGGCAACCCACTCCAGTGTTCTTGCCTGGAGAATCCCAGGGATGGGGGAGCCTGGTGGGCTGCCATCTATGGGGTCGCACAGAGTCAGACATGACTGAAGCAATTTAGCAGCAGCAGCGTACTTTAAGAAAATGTGTTATATACTGACAATACCAAATGCTAGCAAGGATATAGAGTAACTGGTCCCATACACTGCTAGTAGGAATGCAAAATGGAACAACTGCATAGAAAAACTATTTATCAGTTTCTTAAAAAGTTAAATATACACCTTCCATAGGACCAGTCAGTCCACTCCTAGGAATTCACAAATGAAAATGTAAGTCCACACACAGTTAAATATAAGTGTTCAAAGCAGTATTATTCCTAATAACCCCAAGCTGAAAAAAAAAAAACAAAAAACAATTTTTCATCAACAGGTAAAGATAAACAAACTGTGGGATATCCACAGTATAGAATACTACTAAGGAAAAAAATAACAGAGGAGGAGGAAGAGTGGACAACTGATACAACAATGTAGGTGAATCTTAAAATCATTATGCTCAATGAAAGAAGCCAAACACAAAAGAGTCCAAACTGCATGAGGCCATTTATATAAAACTCTAGAAAATGTAAACTAAGTCACTGAGACAAAAAGCAGATGAGTGGTTGCCCAAGGTCAGGGAAAGATGCTGCCAAACATCTTACATGGCATGAAAACCCCCTCATAATAAAAACTATTGGGCCCAAGTATCAATAGTGCTGAGGCTGAGAAACCTGAGCTAGTCTGACCAACCAAAAACAAAGAAGACTCAAATTACTAAACTCAGGGATGAAAGATGAGACATCACTACCAATCCTACAGAAAGTAAAAGGATTGTAAGCATACTATGAATACTTTTATGCTAACAAATTAGGCAATGTAGATGAAATAAGACGATTCAAAAAAGGCACACAGTAACAAAATTGACTGAGTGAAAAGGATAAAATAAGAACAGATCCATAACAAGTAAATAATTTAAATTAGTAATTGAAAATCTTTCTTCAAATAAAAGACGAGATAGAGATGTCTTCACAGGTGTATGCTATAAAATATCTAAAGGACAAACAACACCACTCCTTCAAAACTCTTTCACAAAACACAAGAGAGAATACTTCCCAACTAGTCACTCGAGGCTGCTGCTGCTGCTGCTAAGTCACTTCAGTTGTGTCCAACTCTGTGTGACCCCATAGACGGCAGTCACCAGGCTCCCCCGTCCCTGGGATTCTCCAGGCAATAATACTGGAGTGGGTTGCCATTTCCTTCTCCAATGCATGAAAGTGAAACATGAAAGTGAAGTCACTCAATCATGTCCGACTCTTAGCAACCCCATGGACCGCAGCCTATCAGGCTCCTCCATCCATGGAATTTTCTAGGCAAGAGTACTGAAGTGGGGTGCCATTGCCTTCTCCATACTCGAGGCTAGTATTCCCATAAGACTAAAACCAGACAAAGACATCACAAGAAAAGAAAACTACAGGCCAATATTCTTCATGAGTCTAAATGCAAAAATTCTCAACAAAATGTCAGCAAGCTGAATTCAACAACATATCAAAAGGATTATACACAATGACCAAATATGAGTACAAAGTTGACTTAATATCTAAAAGTCAATGTAAAATAATTTTAACATAATATGAATAAAGGACAAAAACCATATGATCAAGTCAACACATAGAAAAAAAGCATTTGTCAATATCTAACACTTAGTCATGATAAAAAAGTCTCAAAACTAGAGTTGGAAAAAACTTCAACTTGATAAAAAGATTCTTTGAAAAATCTGCAGCTACCATCACACTTATTGGTGAAAGACAATGCTGCTTCCTCTAAAACTGAGAAAAAGACCACATATTACATGATTGCATTTGTGTAATGTCCAGGAAAAGTTAATCTGTAGAGACAGAAGAGAGAGAGAGAAATACTTACAGGGTAATATGATTTTATCCTTGATAAATGTACTTTTCCTTTCTCAAACTAGCTGGTACCTGCTGACTAAGCTCCTCCTTGGCCCCAGGATGTCTATATTTTTTCAGAAGCTCATCTCTGATCCCAAGAAACAGGCACTGGCAAATACCCTCTGCACACAGAGGGGTGTGTGGTTCCCTCAGAACCAGAAGGGGTTTGCTTCAGAAATATGGGAAAGGAACATTGAAGAAAATGCTGTAAGGTCTCCAAACCTGAATTTTATCATTCAGAGGAACAGGCCCATGTCTAAGGAGACAAAGAGCACATGTTCCAGGAAGAAATGTCACTTCAACACAAAGGCATTGCTCTGGAATCAAGAGAGTGAGAGAACCCAGCTATAATGGCAGTGCTTTGGAGATAAATCCCTCTGTCATCACACCACTTGATAAACAAGTCACACCAAGCCTCTCAGAAACTGCAGGAGTTTTCAGCACATCAAAGAGAAATAAATGGAACCTAGTCAGAGGGGACTGTTGAGAGCAGAAACACTGTTACCTGCAAGTAAGCGGCACCATACCCGGAATGTTGTGAGTACTTGGTCATCAGCATATGGATGCAGCTCAAATCCCTTTGCTGTCCTCACATTACATAGAGCATGGCAAGATCTTGAGTCCTGGACACCACTGGTGGAGGAGACAGATGTCACCATCCACCAAAATATCTATCTGCATTTCGGCTGGTAAAGTAACCGAGTGCTGCCTTTCCCTGAGTATCATTTTGCAACCATGAGCAACTAAGGGGCAGAGGACCAAGAAGACAATTGATTAGTGACCTGATTCTTTCTGTTTAAAAGCCAAAGAATTTCAAAATCTGCCTGCTGAACTAGCATAATCTTACGTGTGTCCCAAGAACAGTAAAAGACCGTAGTAGAGACATTTATCATCATGATGGGAGAAGGGTGTCTGGAGGATGGATCCAGACACAACAGCAGGGCCTAGGTAGAAAAACTGCTGATCCCAAGCCAGGAGTGTAGCTGATGCTCCAGCCACACTGTCACAGTGTGTGTGCTAAAAGGCAAATGGTACTCATGCTAATGGAAAGAGATGTGTCATTAGAGCTATAAAGCTTTGGTGTTTTGTTGTCAAGGAGATTTGTTGTGGGATATTCTTGGCTGAATATAGGCTTAAGGAACCACGAGGAGTAAAAAGTCCAGTCAGTCCCCTTGGGAAGCAGAGATGCTGGTGACCAGAGAGACCAGAAAGTGCCAGGACCAGAAGTGCCAGCATCCAGCCCAAAGGCTCCATCATCCCAGGAGCCCCATGGGTCTACCTGTCATGTAAACGCCATCACTTAAGTTCCAGTGCATCCCGGAGCAAAACAGCAGCAGGTTTTTCTCTCAACACCTGTATAAGGGCTGCCTTCACCATGAAAGGAAGAGAACAAGAAAGAGCAAATTGGCCAGATTGGTCCTACTGTGTTGAGGGCTAGTGTCTGAAGAAAAGAGACCCAGACCCACTGCAAAAATAATAACATTAGAAACCTAGGAGCATGTCTGCTCCACATTCTCCCAGTGACAGAGGCCTGGGGGCATCGCTCTCCACTGACCCCAGCAGCACACTAATGCCAGCGGGAGGGGAGGGCCCCAGGGTACCCAAGTCAGGAGAGAAAGACCAAGTCCTCTCTGTGCTGGGCATCCGTACTGACTTCCCATGGAGTCTCATCTACGTGGAAATTCATGTGTATCTATTCATTTTCAACATTGCTCTCCTGAAGTTTATAAGTTTATGACTTTATTCTTCACTTAGTCACAAGTACAGTCTGTGCTTATCTGGCCATGTAACCCCCTCAAGAGGGAAAAAAAAAAGGAATGTATTTACTTTCCAGTTTGGAAAGGAATATGTACTTGGTGCACATTAGTCTTATTTATCATGTTTGCTGGCTTTCAAGCTTTTGCTCAGGAACTATAAAATGGGTTTAAATAAAGAAAAAGGAAATTGAATTCCATCAATCAATACTCTGAAACACAACCAAAATTAGATGTCATAAGGTTATACCATTTCATCACTAACAATTAATATTGTCTGTGCAGGTCTCTTCTGAGAAAATATTTATGTTTTGTTTCATTTCCTAAAAAGAAATTCATCTTCTGGCCTCCCCACAAATTGAAAAGTTATATTGTGAGCTAGAAAAAAAAGAAAACTATTGTAGTCCCATTGGTTAATTTTAAAGTGAAATCTTTTACAGAAAAATATTATTCCATCTGAATAGTCAGAAAATAAATTGATTTTGAGGCTTTCTATTTTTCTTCATGAAAAAGTCTGACTTAGAGGAACTATAGGTCATATAATCACTATTTTGCTGAAATCAAAATTCACATTAAACTAATAGTTAAATCAGGAATAATTAAAATGTTTGATGTGTACTTTTTTCTTTTTCACTAAAAATGATCATTTCTCAGAAGACACAGGTTTTCTTATGCTTCCTCACTATATGTTAAATAGGGCCTTTTGATTCACTGAAGGAATTACAATATTTAGTGATGCTCTACCAGGGAGGTAGAGCAACAGCTCAGAAACTGAAAGATTCTAGGGGCACCTGGGGACTAGACCGAGTGTGGTAGGCAGAATCCTAAGGCGGCCTCAGAGACTCCCACTCCCTGGTGTACACACCCTGTGTAGTCCCCTCCTCTTGAACGTGGAGCAGTGAGTATGTAATCACTCCTGATTACACTAGACACAAGACACTGCGTTACAAAAGACCCTGAGCAGAAGGCTGGAGTGAAATCCCCACGTTTCGCTTGAAGAAGCAAACTGCCAAGTGCGGAGATGGCCATGCAGCAGGGAGTGACAGGCAACCTCTGGGAGCTTAGAGCCTCAGTCCTACAACCACAGCAACTGAATTCTGCCAACAACCAATGAGCTTGGAAGACCCTGAGCCTCACGTGACCACAGCTTCGCTGACACCTTGACTTCAGCCTGTGAGAGCCTGGGCAGAGGACCCAGCTAAGCTGTGTCTAGACTTTTGATCCACAGAAATCGTGGTAAAATAGATTTCTTTGCCTTAAGCTACTGAGCCTGTGCTCATTTGATATTCAACAACAGAAGACTAATGTGTTAGTTACCTTCTTGCCCCTCAGGGATAGAAATGTGACCTGTGTGCTATAAGCAGCCCACATCCTCGCTTCTCTGCTTTTCGGCTCCTCATACTCATGGTTTCTTCAGGACTCTCCTACTTCATGTCTACATATCTTTTCTACTTATGCTCCCACTCATAAGTGAATGTCTCTATCTCATAGAAGCTGGACAGACAAAACAATAAACATCCTCAAAAGTGCCTTACCTTACTGAAGCACCTTTGTAATGTCAACTAATCCTCAAAACAGCCCTTTGGAGTGAGTGCCATTATTATTCTCATTTTTGTAATAAATCAAGGAGTTAGGAGACTTGAGTGGAGATTCCAGGCTCAAACCCAAGACATCCTGCCTGATGCCTTAGACACACAGATACTGAAAACTATCCAGGAGAGTACTGATAACATACACTGCATTCTTTCCTCTTTTTTGTCCCATTTATTTTTATTAGTTGGAGGCTAATGACAATATTGTAGTGGTTTTTGCCATATACTGACATGAATCAGCCATGGATTTACATGTGTTCCCCATCCCGATCCCCCCTCCCACCTCCCTCCCCATCCCATCCCTCTGGGTCTTCCCAGTACACCAACCCTGAGTACTTGTCTCATGCATCCAACCTGGGCTGGTGATCTGTTTCACCTTTGATAGTATACTTGTTTCAATGCTGTTCTCTCAGAACATCCCACGCTCACCTTCTCCCACAGAGTCTAAAAGTCTATTCTGTACATCTGTGTCTCTTTTTCTGTTTTGCATATAGGGTTATTGTTACCATCTTTTTAAATTCCATATATATGCGTTAGTATACTGTATTGGTCTTTATCTTTCTGGTTTACTTCACTCTGTATAATGGACTAAAAGCCACAGTCATCAAGACAGTATGGTACTGGCACAAAGACAGGAATATAGATCAAAGGAACAGAATAGGAAGCCCAGAGATAAATCCACGTACCTACGGACACCTTATCTTCGACAAAGGAGGCAAGAATATACAATGGAAAAAAGACAACCTCTTTAACAAATGGTGCTGGGAAAACTTGTCAACCACTTGTAAAAGAATGAAACTAGAACACTTTCTAACACCATACACAAAAATAAACTCAAAATGGATTAAAGATCTAAATGTAAGACCAGAAACTATAAAACCCCTAGAGGAGAACATAGGCAAAACACTCTCTGACATAAATCACAGCAGGATCCTCTATGACCCACCTTCCAGAATATTGGAAATAAAAGCAAAAATAAACAAATGGGATCTAATGAAACTTAAAAGCTTTTGCACAGCAAAGGAAACTATAAGCAAGGTGAAAAGACAGCCTTCAGAATGGGAGAAAATAACAGCAAATGAAGAAACAGACAAAAGATTAATCTCAAAAATATACAAGCCAACTCCTGCAGCTCAATTCCAGAAAAATAAATGACCCAATCAAAAAATGGGCCAAAGAACCAAACAGACATTTCTCCAAAGAAGACATACAGATGGCTAACAAACACATGGAAAGATGCTCAACATCACTCACTATCAGAGAAATGCAAATCAAAATCTCAATGAGGTACCATTACACGCCAGTCAGAATGGTTGCTATCCAAAAGTCTACAAACAATAAATGCTGGAGAGGGTGTGAAGAAAAGGGAACCCTCTTACACTGCTGGTGGGAATGCAAACTAGTACAGTCACTATGGAGAACAGTGTGGAGATTCCTTAAAAAACTGGAAATAGAACTGCCATTTGACCCAGCAATCCCACTTCTGGGCATACACACTGAGGAAACCAGATCTGAAAGAGACACATGTACCCCAATGTTCATCACAGCACTGTTTATAATAGCCAGGACATGGAAGCAACCTAGATGCCCATAGCAGACAAATGGATAAGGAAGCTGTGGTACATATACACCATGGAATATTACTTGGCCATTAAAAAGAATTCATTTGAATCAGTTCTAATGAGATGGATGAAACTGGCACCCATCATACAGAGTGAAGTAAGCCAGAAAGATAAAGACCCTTCTTTCCTCTTGAGACAAACCATGGACAAGCTACTATGGAACCATCACCCAGCTTCTCTAATTATGTTGCTTTTGCATTCCCATAGTGCCTGAGTCAGGAAAACCTAGGTATAAATATTTGCTCTCTCTATGACCATGGCGAATGAGTTACCTCTGTGAGCTTCAATTTTCTCAGCTGCAAGATGAAGCTACAGCAGAACTTACTCTAAAATATTTCCATATAGAATTTCAGGAAATAGTAGTAGTTGTTGGTGGTGATGCCACCAACAGCAACACCAAGACAAGGGCAACTGCCATGTCTTACACCTCTGTAGCTTAACAACAATTAAGCAACCTCAAAGTAGGACTCAGATGAATAAGCTACTTAGTTAATCCATACTCTAATCTGAATGGATGTCCATGTGGGTGAGGGAGTTCCCATGAAAGAAAGAACTGACTCTTTTTTTATTTGGGAAATAATTTCTCAAGAATTTTAGAGCAGTCAGAAGTCCTTGAAAGAGTATACTAGGAGTGGGTTTGCTCAGGTCACAGGGCAGTCCTACTTTTGGAACTCTGTGAGGGGGCCAGCTCATCACCATGACAAAATTTCCAGAAGGTTCAACATCAAATGTAAACTATGTATAGAATCAAGGTTAAGATAAGAGCATGGACTTCAGAGTTGCATCTGCTGCTGCTGCTAAGTCACTTCAGTCGTGTCTGACTCTGTGCGACCCCACAGATGGCAGCCCACCAGGCTCCACCGTCCCTGGGATTCTCCAGGCAAGAACACAGGAGTGGGTTGCCATTTCCTTCTCCAATGCATGAAAGTGAAAAGGGAGTTGCATCTACCTGGATTCAAATCTTGCCTCTGGGTATCCCTTGGTAGCTCAGTGGTAAAGAATCTGCCTGCCAGTACAGGAGACAAGGGTTCGATGCCCAATCCAGAAAGATCCCACATGCTGCAGAACAACTAAGCCCGTGTACACAACTACAGGGCCAGCACTCTACAGTGTGAGTCTCAACTAACGAGCCCAGGTGCTGCAACTGCTGAAGCCCCGGGGTTCTAGAGCCTGTGCTCCTCAACAAGAGAAGGCCCCACAATAAGAAACCAGCACACTGCAACTAGAGTGGCCCCCACTCGCCACAACTAGAGAAAAGCCCACGCAGCAACAAAGACCCAGCACAGCCAAAAATAAATACATTATATTTTAAAAATATCTTGCCTCTGCCATTTATTCCCTGGATTTGTCTCAATAAGTATTTAACATTTTTGTGTCCTGGATTCCTCATAAACAAAAGAACAATATTAAGTGTTTTCTTCATGGTGTTAGAGAGTATTAAATGAATTAATATACATCTAAAGTGCTTAGAACAGTGCCTGGATGTGGTAAACTCCTATATATGGCTGAGCACTGTGAATAAAAATGACAAAAAAAGGAGGAAGAAAAAAGATTAATGTTTATTGAGTGTTCATGAATAAACCATTCTAATGGTGTTTTACATATATTCTCTTAATAACTTTTTATTAGAGACCTTATTTAAAGTAGATACAATTTGCCCTGTTTTTTAAATGAGAAACATGGATAAAGACAGATTAACCATGTTTTGTAAGGTCACAGAGCTAATATGCGGTAAGGCAGGGACTTGAAGTCAAAACTAGGCTTGATCCTGCTTTTGCTATAAACCCAAGCTCTGTCCTTGAAGAATAAACACACAGTAAAGGTTCACAAGCAAATGATTAAATATAATAAGATATAAATGCCAAAGTAGAGCTGTAGACTAAGTAGAGATACTTACCTACAGGAATGAGGAGTTCCTTGAGGTGTCAGAGAAATGACATTTAAAACATGAATAAGATTTCTCCAGAAGAACATGGGCTTTCAGGCGGTAGACGGGGAGAGGGGTGAAATACTCACAGAATGAGATGCACAAAATAATATCTGAAGTATTGGAGGGCCAGCAAAGGAAACGACCAAGACTGCTGTCTCTTGAATGGGGACTTGGGTGGCAGTCCAGCAGCCAGCCCACACAGCATGTTGCTACTCACAGTGATTCCAGGAATTCATCTCTGCCTTCAATGTCAGCACTTTCTAATTGTAAGCACCAAACCGCTCTGTGTCACTGCCTCTTCTCGGCAGCCCAACCCCAGGCCAACTACACACCTAAACTGCACACATCTTTAAGGTGTTTCTTCTGTCCTCCTTGATTGCTAGCACCCACTGCAATTTATATTACAGCATGTACTCCTCTCATTGTGTCTCGATGTCTATTATTCTGCAACAGCTTCCAGAGCCTGCTTCATCAGTTTCATCTGCTTAAGACTTTTTTTCATCAGTTCCATCTGCTTAAGAACATATATTTTCCAAAGATTTTTCAGCCCTGCCTCTATTCCAGGCAAAATGAATCTTCTGTATGGTTACAGGCTATTTCCAACAGACCTTTATTATGTTGCAGTAACTGTCTTTGTGGCTCTTTTCCCTAATGTCAAGTCATTAGAGCAAGGAATGGGTATGTTCATCTCCAATATCTTGTCTGGTGCCTTGCATATAAACATTTGATAAATAAATGAACAAATACATGAATGAATGATAATTCAAAGGCCAGACATTGTAAGAACATCCATCAGATGGACCCACTGATTCCATCCAATGTTTCCTTCCAATATCCTTCACAAGACAAATTTTAGGCTGGTCTTCTTCTTACTCAGTCTTCCTCCTCCCACTCCAACCATTTTCCAAGCTCCCCACTACCTCCTCCTTTACCTTCAATCACACAAGATGTGTTTTTCCATCGACGCAGTTTTTGCTAATATTTATCAGCCTGCAAAGCCAAATCCTCTCTTCACTGCCAACTAAGATCAAACATACTCTTCACAATGTACATAACACTCGGGTATCCTTCCTTGACTATTTCCCATCCTTGAGACTGTTGTTCAGAATTGTCTTTAACTTTTGAAACCACTAACACTCATTTATTGATCTCAAGTTGTTTTATACAACCATATTTGTCTTCTAAAAGCTAGGGAATGTCATCTTATGTTCCACTTATTTCTGTCATTACCCAACACAAGACACACAGGAGTTTTTTAAATAAATGAATAATCAAGAAACTGGCAGATTCAGAATGGCTGCTTAAAGGCTACTCTAACACAGTATTATCCAAAATATTTTCAGTAGGAATAATAAATTACTATTGCAATTAAGTATACTATATGGACAGGGAATTTTATGAAAAACCAAGCTAATTTTCTTCTGCTAAGAGAACTGAAATATGACTGACCTTTGCCATGTTTAAGTATTTTCAGAGGAGATGATGCAACATACCTAGATTCAAGGCCATGCAATTGTTCCATGAGTGGATTTTGCTGGCTGGAGAGCTCAACATTTGCTCACAGGCACACAGGCTCCTGAGACTGTAGATTCCATCCACACTCCTGGGGCCAGCTCACATTGTACGTGGACTGCGGCCCTTGCTCTGATCCCTGAAGCTCTGGCTAACGGCCCACCATTTCCATCCAAATCTTCTCATCTGGAATGAGCAGATCCATCTTCTTTGCCAGAACAGGCCTTAGCCCTAAACCAAGTCAGGGCAGCTGTTTGCCAAACTTGGAGATGATGTTTGATTCTAACGATCAATATGGCATTGAGCCACTGAGGAGAAAATGACAGAATGGAAAATAATGACGCCCAATTTCCAGAGGAACAGCCATAATGTATTTTTAAAGGATCTATCTAGTTGGTTCTGGCCAGTAGGGCTTCAGTAAACCTCATCCTCATTTATATTCTTTTTACACATGTGTAAAGAATGTAAACAGAATATTTAGTTTTACAAAAGTTTCTTTCAATGTAAAGTTAAGTTGGAAGTTTCTTGAAATTAAGGAAATTTTAAACATTTCTAACATAAACAGAAAAAAGATGGAAAGAAAACAGGAAAGCAAGGAATGCTTTATAATTCTCCCTTCTCGATTATTCACTGGTTCCCTCTAGATGCCTAAAACTTCAAAATGTAAGCTGATTATCTGGTCCAAACTGGCCAAATCTCATTCTCAGTTTGCTTCAATCTGAGATAAAAAGGAGCCCACACTCAATGGCAGAAGACTACTATCTGACTCTGCTCCCATGACTGGGCAGTCCTCCCAACTCCCCTGTTCTTCCCAGGAGTACCTCACTTGTACACCATGATGCCTTCTTTCATGGCCTGGTTCCTAGAACTGTTTACACCAAAAATGACAGCTTCTGCCAATGTAACATGATGAAGTCAAAACCACCAATGCCCAGAGAAGCTGCTATCACTCCTGCCTGTGCCCACTGAAGTCACCGATCCAAATAACAGTTCCAAGAAAAGTGGGCAATACAGCTACACCAAGTCCGCGATGCGCTTGCTCCCTCCCAGAAGCAATGGCATTACTGCTAATGTCCACTTATGATGTTGGGCCACCAATCCCCAGAAGTGAGCCATGCCCAGTGTTGAGGGTACTGCTGGCTAAAGAAGTCGCCCTCTGAAGCTACCAGTTTGCTCACACTAGAGTAACCATCAGTTGTTGTTTAGTCACTAAGCCATGTCTGATTCTTTTGTGACTCCATGGACTGTAGCCTGCCAGGCTCCTCTGTCTATGGAATTTTCCAGGCAAAAATATCAGAGTGGGTCGCCATTTCCTTCTCCAGGGGATCTTCCTGACCCAGAGATCAAACCCATGTCTCCTGCATTGGCAAGGGGATTCTTTACCACTGAGCCACCAAGGAAGCCTGTAACTGGCAGTATGTATCTTAAATCACATTGACATTTTCATGAAATCACTCTTTCTCATTCTTACAACTTCTTGCCTTAGGGCTTTGAAACCCATTTATACATGGTTTGATACTGACTGGTGTGGCTGATCTGAAATGATAACTACTAAGTACAATACCCCCAGCCTTTTAAACCAGTCTATGGACTTGCACCAAACCTCTGAGTATTATCCAATGTCTTATTCTCTCTTGCTCTGGGATCAATTTCTTCAGAAAGGGTTACTCACCACAACTACCCGCCAGGCTCCTCTGTCCATGGAACTCTCCAGGCAAGAATACTGGAGTGGGTAGCCATTCCCTTCTCCAGGGGATCTTCCCGACCCAGGGATGGAACCTGGGTCTCCTGCATTGAAGACAGATTCTTTACAATCTAAGCCACCAGGGAAGCCCCAACTACATGCAACTACTTACTCTTCATTTAAAAATCCACATAGCACCTAGTAGATAGCAACTAACACTTCAGTGCCTGGTCAGTTCCTGAGTCCTTTATGTATGCCAGATAATCTGGAATTCTAGGGCCTGCCTGCTACAACTATGTGTTTTGTTTTTGTTTTTGTTTTTTTGAGAGTATTTACTTCAAAGATAATAAGACATGGTCTTATCTTTGTTGATGCCAAGTGGTAGACAAACCTAGAAGTTCAAAACTTGAGTTCCAAAAAGCATAGGCTACCAGCTCAATTTTGACTACTTGGTAGTTTTGTTTTTCCTTGTTTCTTTTGTGGGTGTCTCTAGAAGTAACTTCATGATCTTCTTTAAAGAAGTTAAAATCTGTGTCCTAATTCTGAGAAAACCCACCAAAACCTTAACAGAATATGGTACAGAAAGTTAGTATCAAGAAAGGAAGTTTCGAATTTCTTACAACTCATTTAATACCACAGTAATAAATTGGAATTTGAATTTCATAACCAGATATCACAATGTAAGGATTATAAGACTCTCTTTGACAAGTCTGCGATAAAGAGTGCTTTTCTAATTTGAGGGTCACAGAGAAAGACCCACAAGAAGATACGCTGCTGTCAGATGTGGATGCCCTGGTTGTCACTGCTCCACCCAGTCCCCATCACAGCTGGATGACCAGGTGATACAAAAGCCCCCCAGACAGACTAATTCTTTGTCATCTATTTTAAACTGCTTGGTAAAATGAAATCAGACATGCCTGCAATTCTAAGAATGCCTGCTAAGCCTCCCACCAACCTCTCAAGTCAATCACCATCTCATCCACCTTCAAAAAATATTTAGCTAAAGGGATATCTTGCTTCCAGTGGGGCCCTGTGTTATTTAAAAGTATACCATAAGCGATGGGTGGGAGGTGTGCTAAATTTAACCCAGGAAAGAGAGAGAAAAACTACAGTGTTTCCCTAGGGCAAAAGTGTATGTCTCCCCTAAACAGATGAGCATGTAAAATATGAATGGCAGGCAGTCTTTATAGAAGAGTCTCTGTGACACCCACAGATGCAATGTTTTCTTTTTCATATTGGCTTCCTTTAAACATCATACTGCCAGGTAAATGTACAATCCATTATTTATGTTTCACTTGCAGACTAGCATAATGTTCAAACTGTTTCACTGAGATTTTTAGGCAGCACACTATCTTAAGAAATACACAATCAACTAACATTTTTCAATATTTGACACATTTCAAAACAGCTTTTAAATCCTTTCATGGTTTCATCTTCAGGAAGCTTTTAATCTGCAGTAGGTCAATTTGCTAGCTGGAGGGTGGAACTTAGGGAAATATAAATCAAAGGATTCAGTTGCCATATTAACAAGCTGGCTACAACTCATTTCATGCCCTCAGACCACTGCCATGAGCCCAGCCAATCACCTAAAGTATGCACATGCCCAGTAACAGGGAAATTAGACAAAATGTATGTACAGAGGGTTTCCCTGATGGCTCAGCAGTTGGTAAAGAATCTGCCTCCAGTGCAGGAGATGTGGGTTCGACCCCTGGGTTGGGAAGATTCCCTGGAGGAAGAAAAGGCAGCCCACTCCAGTATTCTTGCCTGGGAAATCCCAGGAACAGATGAGCCTGGTGGGCTATAGTCCAGGGGGTTACAAAAGAGTCGGACATGACTGAGCATGCGTGTATCTATAGAACAGCAAAAATACATAATCGTTGATAGAAAACACCCCAAAGTCCATGACCTCTTGAAAGGAATTCATTTTTACATCTAAAGAAATGCATAATTTATATCTACCTCTTCTAATTTCTGAGAATATAGATGACCCCAAGAAAAATGTTACCGTTCACTATCCTGAGAACAGAAAATGTTCACCAATTTCATATGCCTCATTAACTTTCAAGCAAACAGCTCCAAGAAGACAGTACTCCTTGATGTAGGAATTCAGAAAACCTTCAAAGAAGACTACAGGCTCTGGCTGAGTATCAGAGTGGAGAGTTTATCAAAAGTATGGAAGAACTCCAGTTGCCTTGGTGATCATCTTTGGTAAGCTGAATAAGGACATGTGAATTATGAATCCGATCTCGTCCATGACTCAAGTTAATTTTTTTGTGTGGTAAGGACACTTAATACGAGATCTACCCTCTTAGCAAAGTTTTAAGTGTACAGTATGGAATTGCTAACTAGAGGCAGAGTGTTGTACAACAGATCCAGAACTTATTCACCTTACAAAACTGAAATGTTACTCCCACTGAACAGCAGTCCTCATTTTCTCCTCCCCTCAGGCCCGTTTCTATGAGTTTCTGTGGGTTTGACTATTTTAGACACCTCATCTAAGTTTCCCTCATGGTTCAGGTGGTAAAGAATCCACGTGCAATGCGGGAGACCTGGGTTCGATCCCTGGGTTGGGAAGATCCCCTGGAGAAGGGAAAGGCTACCCACTCCAGTATTCTTGCCTGGAGAATTCCATGGACTATATAGTTCATGGGGTCTCAAGAGAGCAACTTTAACACACACACACACACACACACACACATCTAAGTAACATTACACAGTATTTGTCCTTTTGTGACCAGTTTATGTCACAACACAATGTTCTTCAAGTTCATCCAGATTGCAATTTGGTGGCAGTAGGGGCATTCTCTGTGTTGTACAATCACCACCACTATTTAGTTCCAGAATCTTTTCATCTCCACCATAATGAAATCCTGTACCCATGAAATAGTCATCCCCATTTCCCACAGTCTCCAGCCCCAGAAACAACTAATCTGCTTTCTGTCTCTATGGATTTGGCTGTTCTGAATATTCACATAAATGAAATCATACAACATGTGGGGAGTGCTCATTACTTGGGGTGGCTGAGAGGAGAAGGGGGAGACAACACCTAGGTCTGAGCCTTGACTAGCAACCCTGGGGATGCTCCTCACCAGAATGGAGGGTGGAGGAAGGGAAAGAGGCAGAGGATTCAAATTTTGGACATGCTGAGCCTGCGCTTCTCTGAGGGAAAAGCTTAACAGACACTTCGATATATGGCTCGTGCATCCAGAAAAAGAAAGTAATGACAGTATATAGCTCATCGGGAGAGACAGACTCATTTTTGTTTCAAAACTCAAATTATTTATTATTATCACTCTAACACTTCCTGTAAGTTTAAAAGCCTGGGTACTGACCAGAATTTTCATCTATTATGAGGCCGTATGGAGATTTTTCTTGGTTTATGGTGACACCTCAGTTTTCAGCTCCCCTTAGGGGCTTACAGGGATTCTCTGTCACCTCTTGAGCTACTATGCACACTGTCTGTGAACCTCTCCTTGTCTAAGTGTAGACAACATGTATGAGTGCACCGCAGGGATACCACGTGTACACAAATACTTCCCAGGCTTTGCCTACCTTTACCATGGTCTTGACCCAACACTCTATATCCATGGAGCTTTGTTTGCAATTAGAGGAGTACACTAGGCTCTTTGAGGCTTCCCCAGTGGCCCAGTGGGTAAAGAATCTGCCTGCAATGCAGGAGACTCAAAAGACGCAGGTTCAATCCCTGGGTCAGGAAGATTCCCTGGAGGAGGAAATGGCAACCCACTCTAGTATTCTTGCCTGGAGAATCCCATGGACAGAGGAGCCTCATGGGCTACAGTCCATGGGGTCGCAAAGAGTTGGACACAATGGAGCTTTCATTCATACACACATGGGTTCTTTCAGATTTCAGAAATGATCTGAAAGACTTGGTGAAAACAGACCCGTCTCAGAAGCCTCAGATCAGAAATCAGCTCCACATTGAGAGCATGGCTTACCTACCCAGAAGGAGTCAACCATGCTTCCGATGGCCCCACTCTACCCCTTTTACACATCTACCACGATGCCTGTAGTACTTCTATATATTTATTTCTTAAACATCTACCTTTAAAAAAAAAATTTTTGCTGATGTGGATCATTTTAAAGTCTTTACTGAATTTGCTACAACACTGCCTCTGTTGTTTTATGTCCCAGTTTTTTGTCCTGGAGGCATGTGGGATCCTGGCTCCCCAACCAGGGATCAAAATCACACTTCCTGCATTGGAAGGCAAAGTCTTTAACTACTAGACCACCCGGGAAGTTCCAATGTCTATCTTTCTTAGTAGTCTATAAGACTTATACCAAAGGCCAAGTGTTATTTCCCACAGTCACTCTATGTTTTCATATAGTGACTTAGTAAAGAATAAATTACACAGCTGTTAGTAACATGGCCTAAGAAACTGATTGGCGGTGGTAGTGGTTTAGTCGTTAAGTTGTGTCCAATTCTTGTGACCCCATGGACTGTAGCCTGCTAGTTGCCTCTGCTAATGGGATTTTCTGGCAAGAATACTGGAGTGGGTTGCCATTTACTTCTCCAAGGGATCTTCCCGACCCAGGGATCAAACCTGTATCTCCTGCATTGCAGGAGGATTCTTTACCACTGAACCACCAGGGAAGCCAGAGAAGTTGATTCTATACATAGAAAAGGATTTTAAGTTGAATTGGGGACTGAGAGAGGAGTGAAGGTGAGTGAATGGGACAAAGACAGAAGTTGGAACTTATCCAATGACCATCCCCACCCACCATGAACTACAAAGGCATATACAATATATAAATATATCTCTTTCTATAAAAAATATTTGGAAGGAGGCTCCCGAGCCACTCCAGCCCATTAACCCCTGTCCCTGTTAATGCTTTCTAAACAAAAAGGATGTTGCTACTGCCCAGTACCATGGTTAGTAAACACTTGTGTGGACTAGCCAGCATCATTCTAGCTCAAAATAAAGGCTCTTCTTGGGGCCTGAAAGTAAATTTCTGTCGGGGCCCAGAGAGCAAGAGGCAAGCAGTCAGGAAACAAAGACAAAACAGAGATCTAAGGGACCTTCCTGGTGATCCAGTGGTTAAGCTTAGGGAATGCAAGTTTGAGCCTTGGTCAGGGAACTGAGATCTCACACGCCAGCAGGATAACGAAGCTTATGCATCACAACTACTGAAACCCCTGTGCTCTGGGGCCCACAAGCCATATCTAAAGCGCTCACACACCCCAAGGAAGACCCAGCACAGCCAAAAAAAAAAAAAAACCACCACAGAATTGAATTAAAAACTCAGATACTGATGCTAAAAATGAGTAAGACAGACAAACAAACCCCAGACATCTGCAACAGTCATAATCATGCTAGTTAAGAACTAGGTGCCTCAGGCAGGTACAAAAGCTGGAGGCGGATGGAAAAGCCTGTAGAACCAATGTCTGAGCACTCACCAGAGAAGCCTCGTTTGCTGAAGACCATGAAAAAGTCCACCTGGCTAGCCATTATCAGTAGATAGGCTGGGCTAGCAAGGGTCCTCTCTGCCCCTCAAGAACTCCTGACCAGTGAGGAGCCCTCCATGGTCTCTGAGGGTGTCTGGCTCCCAGGATCTTGACAAGAAGCCCTGGGTCCGAGAGGGCCCTGTCCTGAGCGGTTACCAGGCGAGTGGTCCGCGTCCCCCTGGCCGCCCTGCCGTCCGGCCCTCAGCTCCTCCCCGAAGGTCACCGGGCAGAGGCCTAGGAGCCGTCCGGGCAGGTTGAGTCCCCGTCTGCCGTGAGGAAATGCTGTCCGCGCACCAACCCCGGAAGACAGACACGGGTTTCACCCTTGACGCGGCCAACCTGACCCCTCGGGCGCCGCCTGCGCACCTGGCGCTCAGCCGGCAAGCTGCTCGCTGGGGCGGGACCAGGTACCGCGCGGCGGGTGCTGGAGCAGAGGCTGCACCTGGGTGAAGCCTCCTCACGTGTCAGGACACACCCAGCCCTCGGCCCAGGCCTCGCGGTACCTGGACCGCTTTTTCCTCCTGCGACCTCCCTCTAGCACCTCACAAACCCGTGGCCTCTCTGGAAAAACACTGCGCCCGACCTCACATAACTGAGAAGTTTCCATGAGTGCCGAGAAGGTTCCAGAAGGTTCCTTATGTGCAGAGGCCTGAAGGGGCGGGGGGCCGCAATGCACACGGGGAGTATCCGTCTCTTGCCGCAGCCTCTTGGGTTCCTCCTGTTCCTCCTCCACCTCTGGTTCCTGGTCACTCCTTTCCCCAGGTTTCCAGCTCTGTGGAGCCCTGCTCCAGGCCCTCTGCCTCCATGCTGGCTGATACGGGAAGCCAGACAGCCATCCAGACTTTTTTTTCTTTTCAAGGGATTTTTTTTTTTTCTTTTTACATAGGCTATTTTTAAAGTCCTTATTGAATTCGTTAGAACCTTGCCTCTGTTTTATGTCTTAGTTTTTTGGCTTGTAGGATCTTAGTTCCCCAACCAGGGATTGAACCCACACCCCCTACACTGGAAGATGAAGTCTTAACCACTGAACCGCAGGGAAGTCCCCAGACTTTAATTTTTTAAGTAGGAAAACAAGCCACAGGCTTTTATGAAACCTCGCAGTAAGATTCCAGAACATGAGATGAGCCTCGGAACCACTGACATTTAAGAGGCAATTATGGAAGGGGGCTTTTGAAGGAACTCAGGAGCTTCCAGTGATACGTGTCAGGAAAAAATCCAGAAAATTCTGGTATGACAGGGTCTAAGAGATGCACAATTTTAATGGAATAAATAGACCAGAACCTTCACTGAATTGGTTTTAGTTTGTACCAGGAGCATCCAATTCTACATCTAAAACTTAGAGATTTCATTATCCTGGAGGAAGAGCAAGTGTGTGTTCTTTGCAGATGGCTTTCCTGTAGTGAGAAGGCTTTCCTCCAACCACAACCGCTTGGCAGGGACTCGGAACCTGAAATGTTCATTCCCTTCGTGTGACCAGAAAACTGAGATAAACAGGACAGAAGTACTCATTTTCCTCCACTCCACACAAGAGGAGGCTGAGCCCATTATTCTAGAACAGCAATAACATTGTCCAAATAATATAAACACAGACTATATATAGTAATTACTCACTAGTTATTGTCCCGGTTTTTCATCTTAAAAGACTTAAAGAATTTTAAGAAAAGAAAACATGGGGCCACTAAGGTGCCTGTGTATGGAACCCAGTTCTATCTGGACTAAACGATATACCAAGTACAGAACACACACGTTTTATTTGTTCAGACACCAGTCACACAGCCCAGTGGTGAAGCAGGTGGAAACGCTCAAGGAGATGGCCAAGGCGTCTGTGATAGATTAAATTCTAGCCTTAGTGCTTCCCTTCAAACCTTCTGGGTTACTAAATCCAGGCTAGGCATCCAGCCATCCAAGTCTAGAGCTCCCTGTACATTTCCCCAGGGTTTCCACTCACTGTTCTCCTCTGAAATGTTTTTATAGTGATGATAAACTGACTCCAAACAGAAAAGCCCCAAAACACATGGTCTCTGTTACCGAAGCACGGGTTCCAATGTATTTCTATTATAACTATTATCTTGGCTCTTCTAATGGCTCGTGAGCATTTTAAAAAGAGAAATCTAGATAGAATCTGAGGGCAGTTAACCCTACCAAGTAAAATACCATTTGGCTGAAGATTAGGTCTTTGATTTCCCAAGACCCATTTAGGCAGGAATTTCTAGGGATCCTGAAACATCAAGAACAGTTGTGGTGAACGAGATCAACTTTCTGAGGAGTCCTTTTCCACTGGGATTTGTGACTCCACCTAGGTCCCCAGGGAAAACAAGCTTCTGGCTTCCAAAAGACCTCAAACCATGGCACTGAACAGCTTGTAGAGGTTGTTAGAGGCTCTCTGGGTTGGATAAACCCTAGCAAATGTGCATTAAGAGGCAACATGAAGGGACTTCCCTGGTGATCTAGTGGCTAAGAATCTGCCTTCCAATGCAGGGGACATGGGTTTTGTCCCTAGGCAGGGAACTAAGATCCCACCCGCTGCAGGGCAACTCAGCCCACTAGAGAGAGAGCCTGTGCACCACAGCGAAGACCAAGCACAGTCAAAAAGAAAAAAAAAAAAATAGAAGACGACAACGACGCACTATGAAATAATAGAAGAAGCAGGAAGTGGCAGAAAGGGACAGATCTAAGTTTGAATCCAACTCTGTCACTTTTCAGGTATAAGATCTTAGGTAGATTCCTTATCTTCTCACAGTCCCCATTTCCTAGGATAATATCTATACTGCAGGGTTGCCTTAGGAATCAGAAATAACTAGCCTGTTAAATGTTTAGCACAATACCTGACACACCATAGTAGCTCTTCTGATCACGTTCACTTTAGCACAACTAGAAACAGGTATGTAGTCCACAAAGGAAGAAGCTTCTTCCTCAAGCTGCCAGTGGCAGGAAGCAACCTGCCCTCACTCGGCTTGAAGTCCACCCAGAAGACAATCTAGTAAGGATGGAAATACCCCAGATGAGTAGCTTCAATGGGAAAACATGATAAAAAAAAAATGCTCACCCTCTGACCAACTCTTTCCCTCTATGACACTGCAATTTGCAAAGGCCCTAGCATCCAAACGGCAGCCATCAGCAATAAGAGAGGCTGGTACCCAGAAGTCGCCCCTATTTGCCACTCAGTCCACAGTGCCTCCGTTCTCATTTCCAGCATACTGATGAGTCTCTTGATTGTTATTAGTTAACTCAGTACCAACAGTGGGAAAATTCAGTGATATTTCAGAGGGGAATACCAAATGAACTTGAGCTGAACCATCACATGGTCCCAAGGAGTGTGACGACGTGGGAATGAAACAATGGAGGCTCCTGCCAGCACTGAGGGCAGACTCAGAGCATGGAATTCAGTGTGGTTAATTCTCCAGGAGAGATTTCACAAGGGCCCAAATCCTCCAAAGCATGAAAATCACATGGGCTCTTACCAAAGAGGAAGTCAAATACAATGCAGGGAAGGGCTTGGGAGCACTGGCTGGCTGCCCGGGCCCCTGGATAAGTTGGTTTGTGTGGCCATACCAGCAAAGACATGCAAATACAGCACCAGCAAGGTAGGGTTGGGGGAGCCGAAACTCCGAAAACAATGAGCATAACAGCAGCTGTCAGGGAAGGTGCTTCTTGGTAGGACTATTGTGGAAAGGAGGGTCAAGAAGGAACAAGGAGCTTCCCTAATCCAACCAATTCCAGTCAAGACCAAAACCTGCTTCTACCTATAGAAGATCCCCTGGAGGAGGGCACAGCAACTCACTCCAGTATTCCTTGCCTGGAGAATCGCATGGACAGAGGAGCCCGGCAGGCTACAGTCCATGGGGTCACAAAGAGTCGGACATGACTAAAGTGACTTAGCACAGCACGGTACACCTATCGGTAATTACTGACCACCTCCTCAAAGGCCAGCCATACATGGCAGTTTTGGTAAAACCCAATGAAATAGGACACCTGCCCTGGAGAAACCTATTATCTGGTTGGGAATGCAAAATAGCTCTCAGGATATTGTCACCCTTGGGACTCCCCTGATGGTCCAGTGGTTAAGACTCTGTGCTTCCAGTGCAGGGAAAGTCTTGATCCCTGGTCAGGGAACTAAGATCCCATATGCCAAGCAGCCAAAAAATAAATAAATAAAAGTAAAGAACAAAAATAAAATATCATCCTTGGAAGATTATGTGCCTGTCAAAATCCAGACCCATGCCTTGTCCCTGTGTTTAACGCCAGCATCCATCAGATTAGTGGGTGCTTGGTTATATTGGAGAAGAGCTAAATTCAAAATCAAGATATATGGACAAAAAATAAGAGCTAAGTCAAGAAAAGGTTTGGGGTGGATATTGGTGGCCAATCAAGTCTTCCTAGAAAGTGTGGGAAGACAGAGGAATGTGACAGAGAAAAGAGGACATTCCTGAAACACACACGTGAAGACATAGTATAAGACATTATCATCCTATGCGTTGATATACTCTTTCTTAATGTGTGGTCCACAGACCACCCACAGTGGATTTTGGCCCCAGCAACTGAATTCAGATCTCTGTAGAGTGGAGCCCAGGAGTCCGCATCTCTAATAAGCACCCAGGCTCTCCTGGATTGCGCCGTGCTGAGTTGTTCAGCCATGTCTGACTCTTTGCAACCCCACGGACTATAGCCCTCCAGGCTCCTCTGTCCATGGGATTCTCCAGGCAAGAATACTGGTATGAGTTGCCATGCCCTCCTCAGGGGATCTTTCCAACCCAGGGATAGAACCCAGGTCTCCTGCATTGCAGGCAGATTCTTTACCATCTGAGCTACCAAGGAAGCCTCCCCAGGCTTTCTTAATGCGCATCAAAATTCAGAACTACTGACTGAGGGGTCTCAGACTGAAACACATACTCTTCCTTTAAAGACAGAAGGAGAAGTAGGGAAGGAAGGAAGGATGAAAGAACTGTTTGGGACCAAAAAACACCTATCCACTAGGATTTTATATAACCTGCCACAGTGGACAAAGTAGTTTCAACCCAGGTTTTGTGACTGACACGATCTCCAGGCTAGTCGACTTTGCTCTCTGCTTCCTGAATCTGTCCTCTGTGTGAGTCTTAAAACCACATACAGAGTACACTGCTAATAAAGCCTACTGCAGCTCTCCTTACCTGAAGTGAGACAGCCATATCGTATTTAGCGTGAAGTCCAAGACATTCATCCTTGGGCTTTTCAAGCATTTCATGCTTCTGCTCCCTCGTCCCTCCCCTTCTCCTTGGGAATCAGAGCATCCTGATTCCACATGGAACCTAGGCACGACCCGCTTCAGACTCTCCTAGTCTTCAGACCTACATCAGCCACACCCTGGAGTCAGGCAGACCTGGGTTTATGATCACAGCTGTATCACTTATTAGCTATGTGATCTATGCAAGTAACTTCTAAGAAGTTACTTCTTTACCAGAAAAAAAAAAATTAGAAGAAGAGCAATCTGATGGGCTTGCCATGAGGATGAAGATGACAGGGATAAAGTAATCACCACAGCACCTGGACAGTTAAGACGTTCACTGAACACCCACCCCCCCCACCTCTTTCTCCTACACCCAGTCTTGTCCTGTTCGGGGGTCCTCTTGCACGGCTCACACAGGACAGTCTCAACTCCTGGGTTTCTGTTACACTTGCCACCCATGTGTCCAAAACATAAGTTTAGAGACTGAATGTGAGAGAAGTACAATTACTCCAATCAAAATTAAACGAACCTCTGAGGATACTCGGGTTCCTTGGTGGGTCAGAGAGTAAAGAATCTGCCTACAATGCAGGAGACCAGGGTTCGATCCCTGGGTGGGCAAGATACCCTGGAGAAGGGAATGGCAACCCACTCAGTATTCTTGCCTGGAGAATTCCATGGACAGAGGAGTCTGGCAGGCTACAGTCCGTGGGGTCACAAAGAGTTGGACATTACTGAGCATCTAACACTTTCACTAACACTTTGAGTGTACTAACGAATTATCTTTTCATATACACTTTAAGATGATTCATTGGATTGGGTATCTTTGCATAGTATTTTCACTTTTAGATTTCTCCATTTTTTTAAAATAGAAGTTTAATATATTTATATTATCATAGATTACATAAGGGCTTCCCAGGTGGCACTGCTGCTGCTGCTAAGTCACTTCAGTCGTGTCCAACTCCGTGTGACCCCATAGACGGCAGCCCACCAGGCTCCGCCGTCCCTGGGATTCTCCAGGCAAGAACACTGGAGTGGGTTGCCATTTCCTTCTCCAATGCTCAGGTGGTACTAGTGGTTAAAATAAAACAAAACTGCCTGCCAAGGTAAGAGACATAGGAGATGTGGGTTCTATCCCTGGGTGGGAAAGATCTCCTGGAGAAGGAAATGGCAACCCACTCCAGTATTGTTGCCTGGAGAATTCCATGGACAGACACTACAGTCCATGGGGTCACAGAGTCAGACACACAAAGAGTCGCTTAACTAACACACCAGTATACTTGCCTGGGAAATTCCATGGACAGAGGAGCCTGGTGGGCTACAGTCCATGGGGTGGCAAAGAGTCGAACTTGCCTGAAGTGACTTAAGACGCAGGCACAGACCCACATGCTGTGCGAAGCACTGTGCAGAACCATCTCATTTAATTCTCACAGAGAAGGACCATAATTCTGTGCAGAGGAAACTGAGGCTTAAGAAATTTAAGTACCTTAGCCAGGCTCACACACTAGTAAGCAACTATTAGAGATCTCAAAATTGCTCAATAACCAATTGCATTGATGATGCTTGTCTTCTTTTAACTTCAAGTATAGAGGCTGTGGTTTAATTGCTTTTAACTTCCAATGAAGCTCCCTGCGGCTCTCCAAGCAGAAGATAAACAGTAGGACAGGTGTTACTTTAAGAGAGGGATGGGAGTTGTAACCCGAAGCCTCCTCCAGCCTTAAGCCCAAGAAGTCTGGGAGGCTGCGCCGAGCCGGTGCGCGTCTGTAAACTCCCGCGGGTCTGGCACGTCTCTTTCTTCCAAAGTTGGAGCTCTCCTTGGTGGGAGGGGGCGGGGAGGAGGGGAGGCCAGTGACGTCACACGCGAGCGGGGATAAAGCTCCCGGGTCGCGGTCCAGCGGGGACACTGCCCCGGGAGCGGAGTGGGCTGTGCCGCTCGGGGACACTCGCTGCGGCCCCGCCCGAGCAAGGCAGTGCCAGGAGGCACCATGCCCCAAAACGTGGTCCTGCCCGGGCCGGCGCCCTGGGGCTTCCGACTCTCGGGGGGCATAGACTTCAACCAGCCTTTGGTCATCACCAGGGTAGGTGTTTTCCATCCTTCGGCTGCAAGTCGGGGACTCTGGCGTGCCGCGGGCCCCCTCGGGAGAGGAGCGCGGCCAGTGAGCCACTGGGGTGTGGTGGGTGGGTCCTGGCTTCGGGTTCACAGGTCGAGGGACGGCAGCATCTCGGCGAACAAAGTTCGGAGGATGCGGAGCGGCTTAGAGAATTAACCACGTCCCGTCCTAGCGGTCTCTTTCTGCAGCCTCTTGGTCTCCCGCAGTTTTCCGAGGAGGGATGAACTGGCTGCGTGGTTTCCCTGCGAGGTGGGCTGCCTTCTCGCCCTCGACGCCAGGTTTCCTTTCGGTAACAAACGCGAGGTGGGGATCAGAAAAGCGGAGACAGTAGTGGTGGTTTGCTGGAGAGAGACGCGCTTCTGAACGCTTTCCTTGTCTGGATGAAAACTTCAGGGCGCTGTTCGCAGGGCACCACCTGGGCTGGCCAAGTTGGAATCTATCATATCAGCCCAGACAGGGAAAAAGTTACTAATTTGTATTACTAGGTTTCCAGGCATTTTGAGTAAATACTTTCCAAAGCTGGGACTTGGCTTAGAGATCATCACCTATAACTCAAACTACAAAGAAAACGTGTCAGATAGCTTCCTTCTCCTAATGGAGAGCCATCATTCAGACTAGTAACTCTGAAGATAATACCTCATTATCGAAGTCAAGCTTTCTGTTAACTTATTATTTTCTAAAGTATTGTCCAATTAAGAAAAAAGAAAATGAAAAAATTCAGCATCTGTCCTGTCAGTAAATTTCTAGTTGGTCTAGTTGATTTTTTTCTAACATCGTCTTAACAGAAAATTGTAATTATTTCAATTATCACATATAAATATATATATATATTAAACCTAATTTTAAAACATAAACTTTCAGCAAGTTTATATCTTTACTACGCTTTATTTTCTTCCTTACTGCTCATACTATATTTTATAAATGTATACTTTATAATCTAACATACTCACATAGACTTTGAACAAAGAATTCTAAATTCTGTTCTACTTATGGGTTTTAAGAACCAATGGTTTTTAAAAATATCTCAAAACATACGGATGCATGGAACATTTCAAGCTTTGTTTTACATTTTTGAAAACATAAACACATCTGACATGTGTTTTCATATGGACATAAGAACTTAACATACTCTCAAAATGTTCCCTAGTAAATTAAGCAGAAAATGCTTCAATGATCTGGGCCAAGCAATGCCTTTTATGGATTTACCAAAGAAAACAATTTCCATTATCTCTACAGAGAAATATTTTTAAAGTTTCTGAAGTATAGTTTTCATTTGTTTATATTAAATGAAATAAGCTTTTGAATCCTAACAAATCCCATTTATATTATAAATCCTAACAAATCATATTATAGTAAATCTTAGGGAGACAACTTTGTCACAAAAATCCTTTCAGTGATTTATAAAAGAAGTATCTTGCTATTACTGTGGAACATATCAATATGATTAATCTTATGCTTGAAATGTTGAGTGCTTGACTTTATAAACAATGTTTATTTCAAAGCAGAACTTAACATTTTGCACTTGACTGCAGGAGCTATCAGTAAATATATTTGATACATTGACAACTATTATTTGGGAAGCCAATTCTGTTTGAATTTTTAACTCATAATTAACTTGTGTCACTCACAGTGACACTTGGTTCAATAACAGTGCCTATGAACACATATGATTTTTTCATTTGACTACAGATTTTCTCTTCAATTAATTTAACTCAAGGACAGCAGGTACCACTGCACTGCTTTGTTTTCATCCACTTAATTCATTTCATCCACTTAATTGACCTACAACCTCTTCTTACATCACACCTTGTACCACAGTTGTTTGAATACATCTGTATCCCAGATTGCACACTCCCCACTTAGGGCAACGACCAGCAGATTTAGGGGGCTACTCAATGCCAAGCACAGTGTCTAGTACCTCTTATATTACAGAATAAAAGTAGACACAATATGAGTGATTAAACCATTCACTTTTGAGATAACTTTATAAATTTATCCTAATTGGTGTACCTTTTATTATTCTAATAGGTGTACACTTTATTATCCAAGTATACCCAAAGCCATTCACATGGTAGATTCTTGTTCAATAAATGAAAACATAGTCACTTGAACTTTTTTGACTTAATGAACACCTAATTGAGAGTACTTCCACTGAAATTATTAGAATACTAAAAATCATTTGGGAAAAAGACTAAAAGTTGTGAACATATTTATCAGTATTATAATTAGGTGGCAGAATAATTATATTAATTTCATGATTGTTATACTGTGTTAAAAGGTAGTGGATGAGGTTGTGTGTGCGTTAGTATACTTTTGCCTGCCATGCACTCTTCTAAGCCTCTCATACCCATTAACTCACTTGAATCTCACAATAATCCTATCAGAGTAATAGTAGTACTAGTAATATCCTTTTTTGCAGATGAAGGGAGTGAGGCTTCAAGAGATTTATAACCTGCTGATGACCACAAGTGGTGGGAAGGACTTTGATGCAGGTCGACTTGCTTCCAAAGCCTGCATCCTCCAAACACATGAAAGATTCTGCTTATTGTACAGATATTTCCAAAGAGGTATTTTGTGCCATCCAACTCATCGCCAGGTCCTATTGATGCTAACTCTTCCAGATCTACCACTTTCCTCTTTTTCTTCCACTGTCCCCACTCAAGATTTCATAAGTTGAAACCTAGCTGTTGTCTCCCTTCTCGATTCACCATGCATATTCTCACCAGCCAT
Source organism: Muntiacus reevesi (assembly GCF_963930625.1). NCBI lineage: Eukaryota > Metazoa > Chordata > Mammalia > Artiodactyla > Cervidae > Muntiacus > Muntiacus reevesi. The sequence goes on along the minus strand of NC_089258.1, from coordinate 57,489,984 downwards.
CTCTGAGGTGGTTGCTGGTTGATCCTATCTTTCCCATTTTTAAAAGTCCTTCAGTGGCATCCCCAGTTTATAAAGAATAAAAGGTGTGGTTTTTAGCATGACATTCATGGCTTTCACCCTCTCTCTCAGCTCAAGTGTCCAACTTCATTTCCTCCCTCTCTTCTCTCTCCTTTCTTCCTCTCACTCCATAAATATGTAGTGAGACCCATACTCTGGACCACTTATGATTTCTCTAACATGGCTTTGCTCTTGCTATCATTTTTCTCCAGAATTCTCTTCCCCACCCATTCCACCATCCTCTGTGCCTCTGAAAACGCATTCAAATATCCCTCCTCCAGCCTGATTCTGGTAGCCGTCATTTCATCCACTGAATTACTGTTGCTCTTGACCTACATATCCTTACATTATTCCTTGTACCACAGTTGTTTGAATACATCTGTATCCCACAGATTGCATGCCCCCCTCTTGGCAACAACCAGCAAATTTTGGGGGGCTCTTCAGTGCCAAGCACAGTGTCTAGTACCTCATATATGTTACAGAGTAAAAATAGACACAGTATGAGTCATTAAATTGTTCACTTTTGACATAACTTTATTTTCCTAGTAGGTGCAAGTTGTGTCCTCAGAAATATCCCACAGTAAATAAAAAGGAAAACTTTTATTGTTCATTGATTTGTTTTATGTAAGTTCTTAAACATGCAAAGAATTAAAACACCAGTGCCTGTACTGAACACCAGAATAAGTCCCATGAATGAGATATGGTCCTCAAGGCAATTCAGTCAATTTTTAACCTACAAGCAATGCCCTCCCTTCCCTTCCTCACACTCTACAAAAGCAGATGATAGCAATGCTACTTAGACAGTGGTCCTCTGCTCCACCCTCTGCTGGGGAGCACGGTTTACAAAGTAACTCTCTCCATCAGTTGAAATTACAATTCACAAAATTAGGACAAAGGGTCCCCACCCAATAATTGTTTACCATCCATTTAATCAGCCAGGTAAAACTCTGTGTCATAAACAACATTAGAAGTAAGATAAATCAGGGCTTTCCTGATGGCTCAGATGATAAATCAAATACCAGACAATCTCAAAAAAATTTTTGAGCAATTAATTGTGATCCAATTTGTAGGAAACTAGGTTCTAGGCAAGGGTGCTCTTTACTTGGTGCAATGTGAATTTAAGTTGCAAATGTTTAGCTTGCGGGAGGGCATTGTTACTGCAAACATTATATACAGCTGGCCTAGGTATTTCACAGAAGTTTAAGGTTCACATCTCTAAGTGAGCAGTTTTTCTTTTTCTGGCAAAAGTTTCTAAGGAATCTCTCTCTGTCTTAAATGTTTGGACCACCCAGAAGGTGGATCTATTATCACAGCCAAGTTACAGACAGTTTGTTTTCACAAATGGTCCAGTTTGGAATAAAGCACAGGCTTCTTTTGTGTACATGATGTAAAATGACTGTATACATCTCCTGCCAGTATGTCCCTTCCCACTCACTTCCTCTTCCCTCCTTTGTATACCGAGCACACCCAGGATCGAGATCACTGTGACTGAGAATGCTGTATATGGACCTGGGTACCAACACAGAAGATGTTAGGTTTTAACACAGGATAGTACTTTAATATAAACTATATTTATAATTTGAACTTTTAGAAAGAAATGTATACAGTTGAATGCGGTCTTGTCCCACGTAGCCCTTGGTATCCTTGAAGAATTGTTTCCAGTACTCCACCCCTCTTTCTCCCCAATCCCCATTGCCCCTCAAGGATACCAAAACCCCAGGATGATCAAGTTTTTTATATAAAATAGTATTTGCACATAACCTAGGTACATCCTCCTGTATACTTTAAATCATCTCTAGGTTACTTATAATACCTAACGCGATGTAAATACTTTGCAGGTAGTTGCCAGCATGTGGCAAATTCAGGTTTTGTTTTTTGGAACTTTTTGGAATTCTTTTTCAAAGATTTTCAACCCTTGGTTGGTTGAATCCAGGATGCTGAACCCATGGATTCGGAGAAGTGACTGTATTTAATTTTGTTCTAACAGAGATGTGTCTACATCTAAGCACTAAGTTCATCTGTTCCTGACATTCATACATCCCACAAGTGTCTCTCAGGTGCAGAATGTATTGTTTGTGTAGAGCCCTGTGGGGGATACAGTTATAACTTAATGAGTTTCTGCCCCTCTGAGAAGTTCATGTATCAGAAGAGACATGTACACAAACTAGCATGATACAACTTGTCCAGGATTCCATGAAAGAAGTATGACCAAAGAGATAGGAGGAGTCAGAGAAGAGAGTACCTGCAGGAGTGGCATTGTGGGATAGTGGAGGAGCTTGAGCTGCAGCGTTAGACTCGTGAGGAATTTCAAATTTTCATTGGATATGTGACCCTAAGCACATTTCTTATACTTTCTGAGTATTCATTTTCTTATCTTAAAAAAGACAAAGACCAATAGTATAACGTTATAATATATAATATAATTATATATTATATATAATACAATTATAATAATTATATAATATATAATATAATATACAGTAGTATAACACAGTTCCTAAATGTGGCTACACATTAAACTCGTTCAGATAACTTTTGAAAATATCCATGACCAGTTGCTACTTGCAGAGATTCTAATTGAACTAGAAATGTAGATTGCAGCCAGATGCTGTGGAGGGCTTTCAGGCATTGGAGTTTATTTGTAGGCAGTGGAGAACAACTGGACAATGGGATTTCTCACTATTTAGATCCACACCCCTTCAGTATATACACTTGTCTTGCTCCATAACTGTTCCAGTCATTTTTATTCTTAACACAAAAATCCCATCAGGGCCAAGGACGTCCTTCATGTCTCCCACAGTTAACGGGAGCTTATAGATGGTTTACTTGTGATTTAAATTAGTTAGTTGTTGGGTTTTTTTTTTTCTCCCAAATAGACCCAAGTAATATATTGATGTGAACAATAGGAGTCATCTGAAGGACTTGTTAAAAGCACAGATTCACTAGTTCCTCTGCTAGAGCTTCTGCTTCACGATTCTAGGGTTCTGGATTGGACTGGAATCTTTATGTTGAGCAAAGACCCCCCCCCCCCACACCCAGTGATTCTTCTAATCAGACAAGTTTGAAACCATGTGTTCGGTGACTGGCGGCAGTACTGTTTCCAATGATCTCTTGAATGCTTTTGACTTTTGAGACACTAACGAAACAATAATAATCCACTGAAAACCTCTTTGCCTCATTTTACCCCTCTCTCCTCCTGGTTTGGGAAAACGTTAAACTATAAGCAGTAATATAAATGAAATGCAAAGTAATAATATAAAGTGACGCTGGGAAATAATAGATTCTTGTGATTAAACAGATCATTTAACTTCCTAAAACCAGTGACCAAGTGACCAATTTAATGGTAACTTGCTGATCACTAGCCTCACTGAACTTGAGACACAGGAAGAAGGGAAGATCCTGTTTTTTCCTTCTCTCTCGTCCATCCTTTGACATACTTTTTTTCTTTCTTATCAACTCTCACCTTGGAGGTCCCAAAAACCAATGTCCAGGTTGAATGCAAAGTCAGACTCTGGTTCTGACATCACTATCAGCCACCTTTCCTATGTGACTTAATGAAACCACTGGTGACACAGCTCCCACCTTAATGAGAAGCCATAGGTTCCTTAGTCACTTTACCTCCTCTGATGGAAAAAAAGCAGCCTCCTTTGTCCAGCCTGTCTTAGAGTTGTAATGATAGAACTATTAGAAAGAGTTTTTTAAACGTAATATTTTGGGTAAGTATAAGATAATTATTAACTTCCATATTAACATTGCTAATTACATTTACTAATGCGTGTGTACTAAGTCACTTCGGTCATATCTGACTCTTCGACCCCATGGACTGTAGCCCACCAGGCTCCTCTGTCCATGGGATTCTCCAGACAGGAATACTGGAGTACATTGCCATGCCCTCCTCCGGGGATCATCCCTACCCAGGGATAGAACCCTCATCTTCTGCAGCTCATGCATTGCAGGCTGATTCTTTACTGAGCCACTGGAGAAGCCCACGTTTAGTAATATTCAGTATCAGCACACCAGATGTCTCTGTTTAAAATTTATATAGACAGATATATACCAACTCTACCCTCAGATGTTTACACTCACTGGAACCAGAGCTAAGAAATAATGTCAGGCTTTTCTAAACCAATATTGAGTATTATATGTAAACCAAATTTAAGTATATTAGAAAAGCTAGGTGAGTCTTTAAAAGCAAACACATTGAGCCATGCTTTCTCATGTTTTAACTCAAAGAAAAGCATTCTGGTCTTAGAAGTTTAAAAATAGACTCTACTGATTTTGATGAAATATAGCTACAGAAAATTAAAAGTTTGAGGTTATTTTTATCTCTACAAGCCACACTGGGGATGGAAACTCTTATTCTTCTAACAGTTGTGTTCTGGGAGAATTTCTAAATGGAAAAATGGCATGCCTCCCAAAAGTTGAGATGTAATAATCTCCAGTTGTCTTCACCCAGGGCCCCATTATCTGTCCCTACTGGAAAATAATCATGATTGCTACAGTGAGATGATCAGAGGCATGAACTGAGTACAATAAACATTTTATTGATGAGACTGAAGATCTAGGATGTATGAGAATTTGCTATTTTCTTTTTATGAATATAAATTTATATGAATTATTCATTTATACAGGGCTTTCCTCATAGCTCAGTTGGTAAAGAATCGGCTGGCCTGCAATGCAGGAGACCCTGGTTCAATTCCTGGGTTGAGAAGATCCGCTGGAGAAGGGAAAAGCTACCTACTCTGGTATTCTCGGGCTTCCCTTATAGCTCAGCTGGTAAAGAATCCTCCTGCAATGTGGGAGACCTGGGTTCAATCCCTGGGTTGCGACGATCCCCTGGAGAAAGGAAAAGCTACCTACTCCAGTATTCTGGGCTGGAGAATTCCATGAACTGTATAGTCCATGCTATTGCAGAGTCAGACATGACTGAGTGACTTTCACTTCACTTCATTCAATTATGTGAATCTTGGCTCTCTCTTAGAGCCATGAAGTTAAATTAAATCGATGACAAGATGAAGCAAGTGGAGAAAAAATGACTTAATGACTGATCCTCAGTTAAACATTAGGAATGATCTAATTTATTCCTGGAGCAATTTGAGGTTTAAGTCAAGTTCCACATATTATCCAGGCTTCCTGCGTAGCTCAGTTGGTAAAGAATCTGCCTGCAAAGCTGGTGACCTGGGTTTGATTCCTGGGTAGGGAAAACTCCTGGAAAAGGAAATGGCAACCCACTCCAGTATTATTGCCTGGAGAATCCCATGGACAGAAGAGTCTGGCAGGCTACAGTCCATAAGGTCACAAGAGTCGGACATGACTCAGTTCTACCTTTTCTTTCTTTCCACATATTATCCTGCTCTAACCAGTGGGAACTCGCAAAAGGAGCAAAAACAGATTGACATTAATAGCCATCATCTTTGGGTGTGTGAGGACTAGTTCTTTTTGTTTCACAAGCTCTGATTAAATGTCCATTTCATTCATCTTTCAAGTAATTATTTATCAATTTGGAACACCGAGTATACACTGGGAAGCATTAGGAGTATACATAGTATTGTAAACATCCTCAAGAACTTGAGGTTGGGAAGACACAATACACGAGTAAATAAACATGCAAGTACAAGTCGTTCATAAAGGGAAAGAACGGGGCGTCACGGTGGAGAACGATGGAGAGGGGCTGGAGACACTCTCCAGAGGTCTGGGGAGGTCTCTTCATGATGTTGAAGCCTAAACCAAAAGGATGAGAAGGAGCAACAGGGTGACGAGCATGTGGAGCATTTCAGAAAGAAAGAACAGTGCGTGAGAGCCCAGAAGAGGGTGCAAGCTTGGCCTATCCGAGGAGCTCAAAGGAAATCTGACTGGCTGTAGGGCAGTGGATGAAGAGGAGCAGGACGTTGTGAGATCACACTAGCGAAGTAGCTCAGTGACACCAAGTGAGGACTATTAGTTGTCAATTGGATTTACCCAGAAAAGTCGGAAGTGGGTATAGCAATCAAAAGAATCATCATACTTGCTCCTTGGAAGAATAGCTATGGCAGCGTGATCAGTGGTACAGTTTAATTGAAAGCTGCCATCTTGTTAGTTGTTTTCTACTTATTCCACCTGGTCTTCGTTTATGGAGAAGCGACTGTAAGTGGATACAGACTTCTCTTGTGTCTGTAGTTCCCAGGGGTTCTAGACTCTCACTGTTTAACTCATACTTGGCCTTTAGCAATTTGTTCACAGTTTTAGCTAAATTCTTCTCAACAGCTCGTACACTTGGCCCCATCTTCCTTCGTGCTCTGGTACAAGTAAGCCCGTGCTTACATCTCGTCTTTCCTTGGAGACTCCCATCTTTCCTTAGATTCCAAGCTAGTTGGTAGCCCTGCAACTTCAGTTCTCTGAAGAGTCTGTGAAAAGTTATAATTTTGCATATTATCTGGCTTCTTGTTAATACAAGAGTGATTCTCTTTCCAGCTTTCTATATCCCACCCAAGTGCATTATACGGATGCTAAAGTTATTTCAATTCAAATATAAAAGCACCCCAAATATATTAATAGTAAAGTTATATTCCCAAATAGAGAGTTTGGGGTGACCAAAGACTCTAAGAAAGAAAATTTTTATTTAAAGCAAAAATATGATTCAAACTGGGAGTCATGGAAGATGTTTTCAAAGAGAATTAGAAATGTCACGATGGAGAAAATGTGGTTACTAAGAAATAGAATTATCTCACATAACAGGAAAATAGAATACAATTGCCCAATGAAGAGTTAAGCTAGATATAATATTTTCTGCAGGGGACTTCCCAGGTGGCTCAGTGGTAAAGAATCCACCCGCCAATGCAGGATCTGCAGGAGACTCAGGTTTGATCCCTGGGTCTGGAAGATCCCCTGGAGGAGGAAATGGCAACCTACTCCAGTATTCTTGCCTGGGAAATCCCATGGATAGAGGAGCCTGGCGGGCTGCAGTCCATGGGGTCACACAGAGTCAGACAGGACTGAGCAACTGAGCACAACATTTCCTGCCCAGTGAAGCGTTTAGAATGTTACCAAGGTGAAGTACAAATGTCAGGCACAAAACTCAAGATGCCACAGGGTGTGGATTTTTAGCTATGCGGTGATTTCTTCCAGATCACTCCAGGAAGCAAGGCGGCAGCTGCCAACCTGTGTCCTGGAGATGTCATCCTGGCTATTGATGGCTTCGGGACAGAGTCCATGACTCATGCTGATGCACAGGACAGGATTAAGGCAGCAGGACACCAGCTCTGTCTCAAAATTGACAGGTGATCTTTGATTAATGGTGGTAAAATTTGATCTGTTTTGCAGGAGAACCTGAATCAGAATGATAAATGACTTCATCCTCCCAGTGAGGAAGGCTATTGCAGGACCCAGAATTTTAACTGGGTTTTTTGTATGTTGGCCACTTTGGTCTGTCCTTCACTGAAGTCAATCTGGTAGCTGTTAACAAAGGATTTCTAAAAAGAATTCTCCAGAATGTCAGAATAATGAAAGAGGCTAAAATAATTTTTTTTTTCCTTCACTAACCCAGTTGGTCGACTGAGAAAATAGTACTGGCCACATAAACACCGAACAACATGCCTAGCTACACTGCTGTTCTAAACATGGTAGAGAATGGAATGGAATTTCCAAAAGAATCTCCTGCTTGCCAAAATGTGATCCTGTTAAAATCTGGTTGCTAATGTCCTCTGTGCTATTTTCTGTTTTGTACTGAATTCAGTCCGGAAGAGTCTCACAAGGTATGAGAGGACATGGGCATATAAGGGTTTTTAGACAATGAGAGATTTCTGATCAAAAACAATGTTAGGAAATCGAACCTGATCTTTGGCCATCAGACCCAAGATCTGGAACTGAATTGTGATAAGAATGATTTGTTGCCCTGATTAGCATGTATGTGTATCCTGCTGCTGTTGTATCCACAGTTTTCCCTGCTGTGGTCCAGAGGACACCGTCCATCAGCCAGTCTGCCATTTCATGGGGTGACACTGACTCTGTCCCTGTCTCTGCATCACCTGTGTTCCTGCCAAGCACATAGTTCTGTGGAAGCCACACGACCCCAAGTAGATACATGAGAAGAGTTGGATGGAGCTCATTTCCTTGATGCCAGCAGTAAATCCACCTGGCACATCATTCACTGCCTGCTGTGGTGCCCTACATAGGACAGGAGGGAGGTTGAGGAGATCCAGGGGGATTGCCCTGTGTTCATCTGCAGGGCAGGTCGCCAGGATCTCCCTCTCCTGTATGCTTCCCTCATGCACGGCAGACTCACTTTCTCCAGAAACTCTACAGTGTCCTTGCCTTAGTTCAAGTTGCTACAATCGAATACCATAGACTGGCTGGCTTAAGCAACAAATATTTATTTCTCACTGTTATGGAGGCTGGAAATTCAACATCAAGGAGCCAGCATGGTTGGGTTTTGGGGTTCACAAATGCAGGAAATTAAAGTGTATTAAAACTAGAAGTCCCATTAGAATTTGGGTTTACGAATTTTATTTTTACTTACAGGGCGGAAGCTCGCTTATGGTCTCCACAGGTAACTGAAGATGGAAAGGCTCATCCTTTCAAAATCAACTTAGAATCAGAACCACAGGTATGAATTTTGGAGTTAAATGATGTTCACATTATGAAGAGAAGTATTCTTAGGTAAATATCTTGTTAAAAGACAAATATGTTTTCATTAGGGAAAAAGAGGCTATATCAATGTACAGTCTGCTTATTTTTTCATTTTTCATGATAGACATCTGCCAAATGACCATGAGGTAACCCAAGAAATTTAAGATGTTAAAACAAAGCAAAACAAAAACAGGGTCGACCATTTGAAACAGGTGTCTCTAGTCTAATAGTTATTGTGACCTTCAATTCCTCAAGGTCTTCGCCCAACTCTTAGGTTACATCCTTCTTTAATTATCAGTTCAGGCATTCTATAATTAAGTTTACTCTAGGAAGAGAGTTTTGCATTATGTAATCACAATGATATTCTGCCTATGCAGCTGAATTACAAAAGATAAAGGATTTTCCCTTCAGGCAACTCTAATGAGCTAAATTAATCTCTAACAATCTGATGCTTAGCTGACTGTCTACTTTCAAAATCTCAAAAAAAACCCCGAAAACCTGAAATTAAACTGACCCCCAGTTGTGCTGTGTGGACAGTGTAATCAAGAAAAGGAACCTCCGCTTGGTTAGATGCTCCCCACATTTAGAGAGACAGACAAACATAATTTGAATATTCCCTTTTAAACAAGTATCACTACTAAACTGATTATATCTAATGAAAATGAACTGAAAATATGTTTATAATTTATGCTTCAGCAAGGTTTCCATTTTCAGGATCATCAACTCCTGAATTTGTCCCTCATGTTTTCCACTTGGGGGCCTAAGTCCCCATTCATTTTATTCTTGGTAAAATACATGGAGAGTACATATTACATGTGTCTCATAGGACTTCTAAAGATTGAAATAAAATAAGATAGAAAAATAACTTGGCATATCGAATTGCTCTTAGAGATATTCAGCTAAGTGGGCGCTCTCATTATTACTGGGTGTGTCACCCCCTCCTGCCAGGCTGCGATCAGAAGGTCTCCTGGCCTTTCCTGACAGTGAGATAGGAGGCTGCCTATGTGACAGAGGCTGATGGTGGCTTAGCCTGGCGTCAGAGGTGGGTGGGTGAATAACACCTGTCATCAACATCTTCTTTGATAGAAGGAAAGGTTGGAAGAAGGAATGAGAGCAAAGTCCTCCAGGCAGAGCGGTCACTTGTGGACAGCCCTTGGCAGTAATGCCCAGACCCACCTGCTTCCTCCAACTCTCATCAACTCATCACTTAGAGGCAACACAGGAAAACAGAGTATGTGGTGCTTTAAAAAAACAAAAACAAACAAACAAAAAAGGAAATTTAAGGCTCACATATATGCATATATCAACACCCCCATCTCCTATTATCCCTAGGACAAACTGGATAGAATTCTGAATTTCCTTGATCCATGTAGAGGACACGTCGAAAATTGTACAGCACCCTTTTGCACATTTCTATTCAAAATTTCTCCTAATTTTTTAAACCCAATTTCATCGATACTAAAATAAGGGACCAACTTCACATGTTTGACCGAAGTATCAAATCCCCAGTGATCCCTGATCGTGTTGGAGCACCCACTCAGGCAAATGGATGATTCGGCAAGTATGGATTTTATTAAGCACAGGGTAAGCTGAGAGCTTGCTGCGAGCCTGTGTTTCTCTATCATCTCCCCAGAATTGGCGCTTGTCTGACCTTTATTCTTTATTGCAGATCCATGAGTTTTAATTTATGACTATGGTTATTCAAAGACTTAATTTTAAAAGATAATCGAAATGTTAAATACTCTGACCTCTTGTCAATCATTTGTTAGCACATGTGTCCTGCATTTTGGGGTCAGACAATATAAATATTTATGATACTACACATGGGGAAAAGATAAAGAATGAGATAGTTTTTATTAAAAAAAAAAAAGGTGAAGACTGAGTTAAGGGCTACAGAAGTCAGTCAGATGGAGCCTTTGAACATTCCATTAGACTGAGTCATGACTAACTTCTTACTTGCACCCTCTCTCTAAGAGGCTGGTGTTTGAAGGGCTCAGAGATAAGGACCATTTCTGTTCTTCCCCTAAAGGACCAAAATATTCCTACTCCTTATGACCCTCAGCCAGATTTCCACATAACTTGGCACTTCAGGAAAGACCTTCCCTACAAAATATAGCTAAATTTCAGCATAACCTCTGCTATCTGAAAATTCCATAGCACAAACTGGAACAAAATGTAGCAATAAATATCAAACAGTGAACTTAACTTGTAGACTGAGACTGAAGAACTGGCTAAACTGTGCTTATGTTTGTATTCTTTTTTTTTTTAATTAACACAAAGCTATGCAAAGAAATATCTTGCAAACAGATATCTTTTCTTTACCCAAATGAGAACTCTACAAATAAAGCAACCCCTTCTGAACAACAAAGGTGTGTCAGTCTGAAAAACAAATACCAGTAAGTCTTTAAAATGCCAGTGTATATGAATGGTAAAAAGTTGCGTTTGAGTGATATAATAGTTGAGTTCTTGTTTCTCAACCCAAGTCAAACTTCTGTTGTAAGTTATGTGACCTTTGCTATTGAACTAAAACACTATTTTTCATTTTAAAGGCAATATATATTAACTGGGGGGGAAAAAAAACCATGAGACCCTACCATGCAAGTGCAGCCACAAATAATAAAATGTTAGTGTATTTTTTTTTTCCAGCTTTTCCCCTAGGAATAGGCTTAAGCTTTGGGGACTTTTTCTTACACAGTTATAGTAATAAATGATACTAAATTTTAACATCTAGATTTTTTTCATTTTTCCATGCTATTATTAAATAGCTAAATTTTGATTTTATGAATTTAGACTCCAATCTTAGGCTTAAAAGAAACCTTAGAAGTTGTTTAGATCAACCCCTGGCCAGTGGATAAACTCCTTCTAGACAATCCTGAACATGCCAATGAGCAGACGGGTGCATTTTTCTATATAAAGCATAGAAAAAGACAAAAGGTATGTGTTAGAGTTCTTTGTCCTTCTTCAAAGGTTACATTCTCCAAAAAGGCATTACCTTCATATTTGTTTAATATTAGCTGAACTATTCAAAATTATAATGTAGTTATCACAAGACAGGAAAGATGCTTTTCAGAAATAAAAATGCTGTTTTCTGAATGAGAAAAGACTTCATCCTTTCCATAAAAGGTTTGACAATAAAAACATACTGTCTGCACAGTCATGTAGGGTACAGAAGTAAGCTTGAAGCTGTCATATTTTCATGAAATAACTTGATTCTGCAATGTTTTCATAACTGGACGGCAGCCTGCCCAAAACAAGTTTTCATAAAATCCTCATTTCCCCAAATTCCTCCCCACTGACTTATGGGAGGACACTTGAAACAGATCACTGAAATAAAACTGTGAGTGGTTTTGTTTTTCATTTAAGGGGTGAGCATGAGGATGGGACAGGGATTGTTGATCAATTTCAACCATGATAAAATATAATCATTTATCAAGTGTACCTTGATTTGAACACTTGATATAGTTTGTTTCCTCATTTTGCCACCGTTTTTTCTTGTAAGTAGCTCTGCATACTGTCACACATGTATCAGACATGTTGTGTCAAAGCTGGTTATTGCCTCAGTTCTCAGACCAAATATTTATTCAAGTAAGAAACGGAAAGGTGAACTCTCTTTGAATGACAACATCTCCAAGGTCATTTCAAGGACTGGGGAGATTGCTGACTCCCAGTGTCAGCAGATCTCTGTCAAGTTACTTAGCTTCAACTCTGGCAGCTCTAGCATTTCATTAATTCAAAATATTATTCTTTAATATGAGATCCTACCATTTAAAAATAATATTGAAAAATCTGATTAATCACAATAATTACTTATTGAGTTCCTAAGAGATAAGAATCATTTATATGCTTTTGTCTGGGTAGAAGAAACACAAGAGCTGGACTATATTAACTGCTAGATATTTCCATTACTAATGATTTTCCAGGAAAATATAAAAAGGAATTAAAGTAGAATAGCAAGCTTCTAATTGGTCTTGTCTTTTGATTCTGTTTGACCATCAACAGTGATGTAAGACTTGGATGGAATGTTGCCTCTCTGTGCCATATTTAAATTGTTTGTTTACCTTTAGTGTATACACTTCATTGTGCTTTTTTGGAATGACTCTAGCAGCCCATAAACTAATGCTTTGCAAAGCCTGAATACGAATGTTTGAAGCCTGTATTAGAAACACTTCATTTTAGGATCTGAGTAAAAAAAGAGAGGGTTTTATTGTTTCATTTTAACAAATTACACTTTTGCAACATTTGCAATATATAACTAAAACCGAAAATGGCAAAAAAAGGTTGGAGCTAATTAACTTATGTGCTGCTTTTTGAAGTACTACTAGGGGCTATTATTGCACAAATATTTTCAGAGAAGATGCCTCATTTATAGGACAATTGCCATCCATGTTTGTTTATCATTTTAAGACTAAGAAGAAATAAGGGTAGAGATTTTTTTCCTCATAAAGCCATCACAGTATGTTACCTAATTTTTGTAAAATCAGTATTACATACCAAGATCTTTAAGGCATATCACTCTCACTTTAAAAAAAAAAAAAGCTAAATTCCCCAAAGCTTGAGTCCTTCAGTACTTCTTTATACACTCTTTTAATTAACCTAAAAGATTTACAATATACCAAAACTAAATTAGGCAATTAGCCTTCTGTCTTCTTTCATATCCAAAGTAACGAAGGCTTGAGTCATATCCATTGTCATTATTTACAATTATTTCCCATTTACTTTTTTTCATGCCATAATAACAGCTAATCATAATGGTTAATCATAAAACACAGCCAACCCAGATTCATTATTAAATCAGTCAAAGCAATCAGATGGTACCACTATATTAATCTTTGCACACATTTTCACATGTTCAGCACTTTTCTAAAGCCATATTTGATTGTTTCAATCATGCTGCTCTCTCATATCAGCAACGACATTGTCACTCAACCAACTCCTAGGCAGTGAGCCTGGAGATTAAAGATTGAACCAATAAGATATGAGTCAAGTCAATCATACTATAGAATCACAGACCTTCTTTTCAAGTTCAGGAGGCTATTAAAATATGCTGTCCAAAGTAGTTGCGAGAAAAGCTCCCATTCACCACAGTACAGATTTTCAGGTACCATGAGACTTGGGGCAATTGGAGTCAAAAACTCTGTTAGAGCTAGTATTTGAAGCTGCACCCCATTTGCCTTGTGATAGCTACTTTGTAAGTGGGCTTTTTGCAGTAGGCCTAAATGGGAGAACAGGGAGTGTATGTGATGACTGCCTGCTCAAGAGAACCAAGAAGAAGCATTGTTCTGGTTGGGTCCCTAAAGTAAGTTGTTGGCATTCCCTGAAATCCACGCAGAACTGTGGTTGCACCCCCTAAGAAAGGAACACAAGCTTTTTTCTAAAAAGCACACTCCCACACCTTACTCATCTATAATCAGAAGGGGAAAATGACTCAAATAAAAATATTACTAGATGCTTTTAGTTTTTAAATCAAAATAGTCTCTGTTAACATTTCAAGTAATCATAAATGTTTGTACTATTTGAGATCTCTGTGAAACGTTGGTGGTGAAGTCACAAAAGGAAAGGAGGCTGATGTGAATGTGTGAGCGAAAATAATGTAAAGACTGATCTTAACTAATTCTGCCAAATGAGAAGGTTTGAACGAGAATCAGCTTGTTTGTATTTTAGCATTTGTTTTTGGTTTTCTTCTGTTGCTTTGAAGAAAAAAAAGTTTAATGACTTGACAAAATTATCAATCTGTATAAAAATTGGAAAACTTGATTCCTACATTGAAAGATAATAACAGAGTTTCAGATCATTCAGGCATGTTTCAAACTCAGAGTTTTGGATTGAAGTTTGTTCCTTTTCCCTGAGCAATAAAGTAAAAATGCTTCTGTAAATCACCTACATTCACTGTCTCTGAATTGCTGACTTAAGTCTTTCTTCAACTAGAGTAAACATGAACCCACAACATGAAATCAGCACAATAAAAAGGGAGAGTTTTCTATAATGTTTTTCCTGCTTTCATAATGGAAGTCCTTTAATTTCTATCATTTTTTCAAATTTAAGGTTATATCTTAATGCAAATTAGGAATTTTGTTTGTTGTAGGAATTAAGAAAAAAGAGAAAAAAGACTTGATTAGTTAAAATGATGCAGGACAGTAATTCATAAATGCTCACTCCCTTTCTGATTGCATTAGTCTCCCATTTCCTAAAACGGTGGAAATGTTAAGAGAAATCTTATCTAAGTTCTACTTAAGAAAGTGTTATGTAGAATCATTTTTCTAAGCCCCAAATCTCATTTTTGAGACAAAATGTCTGAATTGAAATGAGTCCTATGAGACTTTCTTAGATGAAGTCAGTAGCAAGCAGACAAATGGTTCAATATTCGCATTATTTTATACTTCAAATAATATCAGTTTCTTTGCACCTTAACATATGGTGACGTTCACAGCGCATATGAAGCTCATGGCAAGTGTAGCCCTCCTTTAACCCTGCCGTTAATCTCGTAGTGGATAAAGAAGCCTTGATTAACAAGAGCGATGCTGTTGGTTTGCGCGCTAACGGCTTTGTTGTGCATTCTGTGGCTTTGTGTATTCTGTCTGCCATTGTACAGGAGTTCAAACCCATTGGTGCCGCGCATAACAGGAGGGCCCAGCCTTTTGTTGCAGCAGCAAACATTGATGACAAAAGACAGGTAGTGAGCGCTTCCTATAACTCACCCATTGGGCTCTATTCAACCAGCAATATACAAGATGCACTTCACGGGCAGCTGCGGGGGCTCATTCCTAGTTCACCTCAAAAGTAAGTATTCCACTTGGTTTCTGGCTGCCATGTTCTCAATGGTGATAGTAAAGCTTCTTTTCCTTTCGAAAGTCCAGCTCTTGCTGTTTGATTTTTACTTTCCTGAAGGCACGGATCAGATTTTTCTTTTAAAGACAAGCATCTAGAACATGGTTCTAGGGTCCAGTCTGCCAGTTCCTGAAAATTTAGTGAGTAGACGGTTGAGAGGAAGAAATTGCTCTGGCTCCATCATCACCCTTCTTAGTCATGTCAGTATCTGGTGATAAATAATCCTTTCTGTACAATTATTGTGCATTTAATTTTGTCTGAAATATATATATATATCTATTAATCCTCCACTGAGGGGCTTTCTAACCCTTTGTTTTTACAGGATGTGAACTACTTTGAACACAAGCACAATGTTCGGCCCAAACCTTTCATAATCCCAGGCCGAAGCAGGTCATAAGCTTTAAGATGGTGAAGTTTGGAGTGCATGCCTCTTTAATAAATCCTACTAATCACCAAGATACATAACTCTTAGGTGTTTGGAGTGACTTTTCTCTTTTTTGAAGCTTACTGCAAAAGCAAAAGAAACAAATTCTACCTAGCAAAGACTAGCAGCCAACTAACCTCCATTTCTGAGAGTAAATGTTGACAAGATTGTAGAGCTGTGAAATATTATGCAATCGCTGTGTGTATTTATAACTGATACCCCTGCTGCTCTGAGAATCCCATCCAGAACACAGTGACCTTTGAGGTTAGCAGACATACCCAGGGCAGGATGGCCCAGTCAGCAGGAACAGACATGAAAACCAGCCCCCAGCCAGAAGTAAGGTAGCAGGGGAGGCAAACGTGGAAAGGCTGGTGCAGCTTCTGTGTTTGACGGACTCCATTCATCCCATCTCAGCACCTCGTTTCTCACTGTGTCATCAGAGCCCGCTGGGTCATCCCACTCATTCTAGGTCTTACATAAAAATAAATTTGCATTCTTATGGATACTTGTGTGGCTTCCCTGGTGGCTCAGCCGGTAAAGAACCTCCCTGCAATGCAGGAGACCTCGGTTCGGTCCCTGGGTCGGGAAGATCCCCTGGAGAAGGGATAAGCTACCCACCCCACTATTCTTTGTCTTCCCTGATGGCTCAGATGGTAATGAGTCTGCCTGCAATGCAGGAGACCTGGGTTCAATCCCTGAGTTGAGAAGATCCATTGGAGGAGGGAACGGCTACCCACTCCAGTATTCTGGCCTGGAGAATTCCATGGACAGAGGAGCCTGGCGGGCTACAGTCCGTGGTGTTGCAAAGTTGGACACAACTGAGAGACTAACACACATACACGGATACTTGCAAAGGAAGAGAGGCCACTTGGAATTTTTCCACTTGGGGAAAATAAGTATAAAGAGAGAGTTAGGAGGGAGGGAGTAACTGGGTAAACTCATGGATAACTATGCATAGACTGGAATAATAATAAGCAAGATCTCGTCTTGTCTGTCAGAGAAACAGATCATCATCAGACGATTCTTTTCAAATCTTCTCTAGAAGTTAAATTCCAACCTACGAGGAAAGAAATGAATGCCCTGCATTGCCACATCAGGAAACAGTGACTTTAGGAAAATTCAAACCCATTCCTCTGACCTCAGCTCCATCAACCAGCCCAGAGGAAGGAAGTGAGGGTTAGGCTGGATCAACCCTAACAGATCAGTGATCAATGATCTACATCAGGTGTCCCAACTAGTGGTCCGTAGGTGGAGTCAATTCACAGACGATGTTTTCTTTAACCCTCCTGTTGTTTAAGAATATGGAATTTAGGTCAGTGCCTTAAGATGGAACATCTACTCTCCAAATCTTGGCAAAATGCCCTTAACTCCCAAGCGTATAACACCTGGCCCGTTTTCATATATGTGTGACCCTCCTGGCCCCTGGAGACATCTGAGTTTATGCTGCTTGCCGTGGATGGTCAGTCATCACTTGATATATGATTTCCATGTGCAGACTTTTCCATGAGCTAGAGTCAGGGCCAGAAAATGACCTCAAAGTAAGCCAATTTTGTGATATCAGACTCAGAAAGAGGAAATGGAGTAAAAGAGCCGGAGAAAGATGCTATTAATAATAAGGCAATGACTACCAAAGACATCTGACCCCACTAGAATGTAAACATATTAATATCTCCACTACCAAGAAATGAGGCTAGGACAGTAAATGCTCAGCAAATGTTCATTAGATAAAGGAACAAAATCTCAAGAGTACCTAATTAGACTTCCTGAGTAGCAAGAAGAATCAGGAGCTGTTATTCCTCCTGCATACTGGCAACTTTGAACAATCCTTTTTGGCTTCTTTCAGTTTTTTCTCCTTCATATTTCATTCTCCTTTAAATCCTTCTCTATTTCCCCACATTCAACAGTTTTCCAACCCCACTCTCAATAACATAAAAAAACTGGATTAAAAGTTAAAATGCTCTTTTACTATTGAATAAATATATATACATACATCTTCCTAAAGAAGCATAGTAAAACAGATATACTTGCATTTTTTGGAGGTTAACATAAATGTAAGCTCACTAGCATGAGCTATAGAACTCCTGGAGGCTTGAGTAAAATGATACATTAGAGTAACACAGATCTTGCTTCTGCTAAAGACCAATAACATTTAATAGCAAAATTCAGGGTAAGTCAGAGATTCAGGTACGTAATGCCCTTCTTTTATATTTTCATTTAATTCAAACGTGGTGATGACAAGCTACTCATAATTTTTTCACTGTAAGGTGCCTTTCGATTTAGCTAAATTTGGAGGAGGGGAGAGGAAAAACAGAGATGAAAGGATTTGCTTAAAAAACAGGTACCAGTAAACCTTAAAAAATTCTAAAAATGCTTCTGTTATCCTCCCTGTCTTCCTGTGGCCCCTCACTATTTTATCTAGCTTCCGAATTTCTTGTTCTTACCAGATAATTCTTCATCAAGGTGGAATTTTGAGTGGCTACTTACCAAGTAATAACTACACCGTTAATAAACAACTTTTAAATCAGACATAAGTTGGAGATACTAATATAATCATCTCCCTGGGTCTTAATACTAGTTAGGGTTCTTTTAATGGTTTCATTGTAACTGACCCATATTAAAAGACCAGTGTTTTCACATGAAAATATGTAAATGTTTAAAGCCAAAACTATCATTAAAAATACATACAAGGCATTTTATAGATCCAAGTGATAAAATACAATCTGGTTAGTGGTTTTTAGACAAGCTGCTTCCAGAAGCATGTCCCCAAAAGTCCATATACACAACAGGGAAATGAGTTCTGTGTCTAATGATCTATCCAGTTGTATGATAGTAATTGAGTGTATCATCAGCCTTACAGGTTGCCAAGTCAATAGCTCAATGTCATGAAATTTCAGCAGTATCTACCTTTCCAAGTCACAGGAATAGGTCATGCTGACCCATGATCATCTCCACAGTGACTGGAGTCCATGAAAACTCTTTTTTAAGCATCAGTTTAAGAGCTTGTTTAAAATTATTTCAAAAATGTATGAAAAGATAATTGTCATTTGCTTAGGTTTTATTTCCTATGTGAATAGATTGACACGGGTCCGTAAATAGAATGATTAAGAAACTAGGAAATAGAAGACACAATCTCTGCTTAAACAAAATTGTATATACATAGACATGCATGTATATAAGAACACTCTTAAGAGGGGAAAAATAACATTAATTACAACTGTAAAATAAGTTATATCTGTAAGCTCCAAG
Source organism: Muntiacus reevesi (assembly GCF_963930625.1). Classification (NCBI taxonomy): domain Eukaryota; kingdom Metazoa; phylum Chordata; class Mammalia; order Artiodactyla; family Cervidae; genus Muntiacus; species Muntiacus reevesi. The sequence continues at coordinate 57,470,828 of NC_089258.1, read as the reverse complement.
TTAGCCATAGTTTACATCTCCACTGTGTAGCACCATGCCTGGCACACAGTAAGGTCAGAGTAGTTATAAAATGATTGTGGAAAAGGTTCACTATTTTAAGCCCCAGTCTCCCAGTATTGAAATTCAGTGTCTCAAATCCCTAATCACAATTTAATAAACTTCATTATACTGAGGTCAAATCAATATGATCCTGACTGAACTGCACTCTAACTGAAATTTCATTTCTACTCTTTTACCAACTGAAGTCAATTTCAGCAACCAGTATAGTGTTACGCCTATGAAAATGGTGAATAAACCACTTGATATTTCTGTGTGTGATCAACCAATTTACTGAGTTTCAAACAGGTTCTCAACAGCCAGGAAGTGAAGGAGCACGTTTATATTTACCTGCTTCGTTTAGTCTGTGTAGGTCAAACTGGATAACACAACACAAAAATTTTTTTTTGTAATTTATTTCGCGACATGGGTTGCCCAGACTAACCAGGCTGCAGTATTGATGAAGCCAACAAAGTCAATCCTCAACATATTGGATTTGCAGTTTTTGCTCTCTGTATGGGCCTGAGGTTGACATTAACAGTCCTAGAGAGTAAATGCAGGCAGGGACCATACTTGAGCCCTAAGGGAACACTGACTTTGAGATAAACACACCATATAAACTGTTCTCTGCCTTGAGTTTACAGCAACACTAACTTGCAGACATGATAGAAGCTTACATCAATACTAATATTTCCTTTGGCTTTGTCTTAAATGACTATGCTTTTTAAAAAAAATGCCATTTCTCAAAAAAATGCATTTGTCATGCTGCATTTAAAATGCATGTAGAAAAATTACTTTTAGTCATCAGCATGTCAGTTATGACTAACCTCATATCTGTAGAGAATTCTATTCATAGAGAATATGAAACTTCTGTAGTTGTTCTTAAAATTGCATGACTGGCCTTTCTGATGTTTTAGTAAGTTCCTTTAACTTGACTTTAAAAGGAAATGAAAAATATGCATGAAAATATATATGTGCTTTCAAAGTTTTGCAAGAAATAGCTATGTATTAAAGAAATATATATACATATCTTAGCCCTACGTTGCATCCAAAGAGTCTGAGATCACTTTATTTGCTCTCTAATTATTAATTTCAAGGTGACAAGCATTTATTGGCTATTTCTAGGACCTATATTAAGTCACCAAACAATTTCTTAAAGTGTAGTCTTCACAAAATTAGAGAATTAAATAGAAAAAGTTAAAATAGTAACAAAACATTTATAAAAAGTCGTAAAACAGAATCTTTATCACATAACCTCAAGTTGCCAATTACTTTGAATTAAGCCCAACTATATTTCTGAAAATACTTACTTTGCAGTGTTTAGCCTAAATATTTGATTGGATCTTCATGCTGCATATTCATATTCCTATTTGTGTAGGATCATTCATTAATATTTTGATTTTAAATACTGCAGCTCAGAAATGTAGAAGGATTCCAGCTAATGCAATTCCCCTGAGCCACTTCCTGTATACACAACCCTTTTCCCATGAAGCGTTCACCTAGCAGAGCATATTTTATAGTACAGCGGAGCCAAAAAATGCAGTATCACCGGTATCTTTTAATCCTGAGAAACTTTTTTCGATCGTGAATTTTTACAAGTGTTCCCTTTCTAAAACAAATTCTAGCCAGAAACAGACACTTCTTTTCCATCTGATTTAATTCACCTCTTCCTTTTAACCCCTCTGTACTTGTTCTGTGTGTCCCCCTGTCTGGATTTGCTGGTTCCCGTGTCGTCTTCTGTGTGGCGTGGTCATTAACACAGCGGATGCAGCACTCCGTCCGGTGTTGAAGGCGGCAGCGGACGTAGCACCCCCTCCTCTGTCAGTACTCTTAGTACTATTTGCCCAGGTGACTTGAAAGTTGCTGCTAAGATGGCCCCTAACATTCCTTTGGAAATGGAACTTCCTGGTGTGAAGATTGTACATGCTCAGTTTAATACACCCATGCAGTTGTACTCAGATGACAATATTATGGAAACACTTCAGGGTCAGGTTTCAACAGCTCTAGGGGAAACACCCTCGATGAGGTAATAAGAGTCTTTCTGAACCGTGGGCATGTTAACTAAACACATGGGCAATGTTGATTTTACTGCTATCTTGTAGCATTGTCTTAATCGAAAGAAAGCTTTCAAGAAAAAAAATACTTAGGGTTTATTGCAGATATCTAGGTCTAATGATAATGGCGATTTGAGAAATTAACCAAGCAGAGTTTTATGTGACAGATAGCAATAAAATGAAATCATGGCAGGACGAAATGTACATGTCTTTTGAAAAACTACTATGTACTTTACAAATGTCTGGTACAGTACTTCTCAAAAGTGATTTATAATCTGGGATACTGTGTTTCTTCTTTGGGTGTCAAAAACTGGGGAAGGGATGGGAGATTTACAGAAGTTTTAACAGAAACGATACCTTTTGTCTCTTCTAATGGCATCTTGTAGAAGAGTTAATTATTTTTCCATTTAATATTTTTGCCATGAATAAGGGTTTGTAAGTGAATATCTCAAGCTACTAATGTAGATATCTAATTTCCATTGGTCTCTATTTTGACTAATTTCTTCTTTATTATGCATATTTGTTCAAAGTACTTTTCAATTAAAAAGATTTATTAGTAGATAAAATCTTATTACTTCTTTCAATATTATACAGCCATTATAAAGTATTATAATGCTTACAAGTGCTCTGTAAGAATATCCCAAAGATAGCCCTTGGGATGAATACAATGAGATAATAATAGCATAATGTATTTCAAAGCCATTTGCAAGGAGTTTCAGATAGGTAAGATGATTATTTCCAAATATGATATAGGTAATAAAAATGTGTGCAAATAGCAACTACCTTTTCTAGATAATGCAATTAAATGACAAAAATAGTAAAACATTACAGTGCCTGATATGTATTTTTATTGTGGCATTTTTTATTGTTCATCATGAATATATTTGTAGAAAGTTTATTAGAAGAAATTATCTATCATAAATGAATTATAATGTAGCTATTTAGTAGCCTATACAACTGACTTCTATGTGAAAGTCATTATATTATGTGCTTTCAAACACTGACAAGTTGAATTCTTTGATTTACAGGCAAAATATTACCTTGATTCAGGACTTAACAAAACTAAACCATACACTTTTGGTTTAATATCAAAAATGAATCTGAATTTTATTAACATATTTATGACTGAGATAAACTGGGCTCACTCATGCACTTTCTATCACATGTATGTGGTCTTTTATTTCCAGAAGGTTAATTTTGTTCACATTATAATTAAATATCCATCAGACTCATGCATTATTTTTTAAATTACTATTTCCTAACAACGTTTCAGTTGCCCTCCAAAGGATTCTTCCACATGGAGAAGTGCTGGAGTGACCCCCAGGTTAATCAATGATATTTTTAAGGCAACCCGTGTGAATTCACATTATACTTAACTATCACAGAGATTAACTTGAGAATGCTGAATCTCTGTTCGGAAGTTGCTGTAAATATAGTAGTCACTGCTTATTGATATCTTGCCTTCCTGCACATACACACGCTCCTGACGCGGCTTCGCCCACCGTGTTGTTTCAGTGAACCCACGGCCTCCGTGCCCCCCGAGTCGGATGTGTACCGGATGCTCCACGACAATCGGAATGAACCGACCCAGCCTCGCCAGTCAGGCTCCTTCAGGGTGCTCCAGGAGCTAGTGAACGACGGCCCTGGTGAGCAGTCCGTGAATGTCTGTTGAGATGTTGTTGACAGAGGTTATTCCAAGGGTCAGGGGAGGGGAGGGCAGCAAGCATAATGGGAATGAGAGTCTAAAAACAGATTTTCATCAGTCATCAAATGACTCTTTGCTGAAAAGGATTTGGTGTTGTTTGGTTTAGGAAGAGAACATCCAGAACATATTTAAGTAGCCACCAACTTGATGGTAAAAGAGCATCAAAGATAAATCCTATCTCAGTAGTCAAGGGCTAGTTCAGCTTAACGATCATAAAATACTGCAAGATTTCTCAGCCTCCCCCATATCTCAGGGTATCATAACCATCAAATTTTTTAGATAACACTGGAATGAACACTCACTACGTCCCAAATTCTGTGCTGAGCTGCTTTGCACATGTGATTATTTAATCCTCACAATAATTCAGTGAAGTAGGAGCTGTTATTTTCCCTAACAAAAGAGAAAATGAGGCATAGAGAGAGTGGATTTGCACAAAGCCACACAGCCAGTAAGAAACAGAGTTGGGTCTCCAGCCCACTCCTGAAGTCTTCAGAGGTCATACTCTTGCCAATGACTTTCCATATCCAAAAGATATATACTGTCCTTCTGAAGTTGCACAGAAATGCAAAAATGCCCCATTAATATAGCTATTATCAAAAAAAAAAAAAAGGAAAATAAGTGTTGATGAGGATGTGGAGTAATGGGGACCCTTGTGAACTGCTGATGGGGAATGTGAAATGGTACAGCCACTGGGAAAAACAGTATGGTGGTTCCTCAAAAAGTGAAATGTATAATTATCGCGGGATCCTGCAATTCCGCTCCTAGATGTATACTCAGAAGAACTGAAAGCAGGAACTCAAACCAATACTTACGCACCAGCATCCACAGAAGCATTATTCACAACAGCCAAAAGTTGAGACAACCTAAATGTCTATTCACACATGAGTGGAAAAACACAATGTGGTATATATCCATAAAATACACTATTATTCAGCCTCAAAAGAGAATGAAAATTCTGATATATGCTGCAACATGGATGAACCTTGAAAACATTCTGCTAAATGAAATAAATCAGAGACATAGGGACAGATATTGCATGATTCCATTTATATGAGGACATTAGAATAGTCCAGTCATAGGGACAGAAAGTATAATAGAGGTCACTGGAGTCTGGAAGGAGAATGAAATACAGAGTTAATGTTTCCTGGTTACAGAGTTTCTGTTTTAGATGATGAAAAAGTTCTAGAAATAGGTATCAGTGACAGTTGCACAAACTTGTGATCATACTTAATGCTAGTGAATTGCACACGTAAAATGGCAAAGATATTCCATTTTATGCCATGCATCAGTTCAGTTCAGTCACTCAGTCATGTCCGACTCTTTGCGAACCCATGAATCACAGCACACCAAGCCTCCCTGTCCATCACAAACTCCCGGAGTTTACTCAAACTCATGTCTATCGAGTCAGTGATGCCATCCAGCCATCTCGTCCTCTGTTGTCCCCTTCTCCTCCTGCCCCCAATCCCTCTCAGCATCAGGGTCTTTTCCAATGAGTCAACTCTTCGCATGAGGTGGCCAAAGTACTGGAGTTTAAGCTTCAGCATCAGTCCTTCCAATGAACACCCAGGACTGATCTCCTTTAGGATGGAACTGGTTGGATCTCCTTGCAGTCCAAGGGACTCTCAAGAGTCTTCTCCAACACCACAGTTCAAAAGCATCAATTTTTCAGCGCTCAGCTTTCTTCACAGTCCAACTCTCACATCCATACACGACCACTGGAAAAACCATGACTAGACGGACTTTTGTTGGCAAAGTAGTGTCTCTGCTTTTTAATATGCTGTCTATACTTTACTACAGTTTAAAAAAGAAAGATGCAAAATGTTCTGTTCCTTTGAGCATTTTGTAACAGCTCCCTAGAACAACAACAGTTTTTAACATTTCATTTCGTAAGGTCCTGTTTCAGAATAAATTATGCTTGAACGAATCCTGGTTCTTTCCAAATGATATTGTGGGTACAGCTAAGAATTCCTCAGGTTAAAGTGCACACCTTAAAATAGAAGCCAAGTATAAACCATAGCCAGCTGCTCCCTGGCCATAAATGGAAGCGCTTTGTTTTTCAGATGACCGTCCTGCGGGAACTCGGAGTGTGAGGGCTCCAGTTACAAAAGTGCATGGTGGTGTTGGCGGCACACAGAAGATGCCATTCTGTGACAAGTGCGGGAGTGGCATCGTGTAAGTTTCCATTTCAACCCAAAATTCACCATCAGTCTTGGCATCAGTTCCCTATTTCCTCTACTCTAAGAATCCAGAGATAGAAGAGACTTTATGAAAAACAAATTTCTATTCAGCGAACTGAAATATAAATGTCCACAACATTTAGGGCAGCTTGACCAGAGATCCTTTAGGTGTACCCCCAAATTAGCATAGAATGTGAGCTGGAAATTCTGACTTAATAATTTCAGGTATATGCTCATGAAAGGAAACTGCCCCAGAAGTATATTCTAAAAGTCATTTCCAAGAATCATGACTTCACTTCAAAAAGCCCTCCCTTTGTTGATGCATAGTCTTTGAATTCTTCCTTTTCTGTATAAACCCAGGAAAACAAATATAGGGGTCATTCAGTTGTTCATTAAAACACATTATCCTTAACCGATTTCTTAAAGTTGCACAAATACTGAAATATGATTTCTAGACACGCAGCTTCCATTTTAGGGGCTTTGGGTGTAAATAGCCACCCTTGCTAGTTTCAGATCTTCAAGTGAACCAGATCATTTCAGTCCCTCCACCTCCTGGCCTGTGGGGGCACGTCTCCCATCCCCTTTCTCTGTTCCCCTGTCTCTAGCTCACAGGAGGAGCTATCAGTCCAGTCACCCAGGAGGCATCCCAGGAGGGCAGGGGAGGGGATAAGCCTGCTTTTAGCACAGAGAGAGCTGGGAGACAGAGAAACAGGCAGGACAGGGGGCTGGGGGCAGAGAGGACCTCGTAACACACCACAGGTCGTGATGTTACCCAAAGTATTGGCTTGGCCAAAAAGTTCGTTCGGGTGTTTCCCATACGCCGCAATGGACAGACCTGAAAGGAGTTTTTTGGCCAATCCAACAATTGTTGCTCCGAAGTTGGATTAACTGTTTTGACAGTTTACTGTGGAAAGGCAAGGGTACCCATCCATGGAAATTCCATCTCCGCCCTTTGGTGCATTCTGTGTTCCATAGAGTGGACGCTGGACCACCAAGCTAGACAGTAAGCAGAGGGACTTTGGTTGTGTAGACAACAATCTTGGTCACAATCTGATTCCTTTGCAGAGGATTATCTGCATCATCTCTCCTGCTTCCAAAGCAACAATGGGGAGAGATCATGAAGTAAGATCCTATCATTTCTCTAAAAAAAAGAAAACTCGTTTGAAAAAAAAAATCTGAAAAATAGTCACATGTGAACAACGGAGAGAAACCCGTGAAGATTTACTGTGGTTGTCTTGGCTCTCCCAGGCAACTGCATCAGTTCCATAGCTGTGCCCAGTTTTACAGCTATTGTTTCCTGAATGTGAAACACCTGCCTTATCTGTAGTGCTGGCTCCCTTTGGGTCATGTTTTTGACTGTGTGTGTGTGTGTTTTCACGAGGGTCTCCTTCTTCCCCCACCAGTGGTGCGGTTGTGAAAGCACGGGACAAATATCGGCATCCGGAGTGCTTCGTGTGCGCCGACTGCAACCTCAACCTCAAACAGAAGGGCTACTTCTTCGTGGAGGGGGAGCTGTACTGTGAAACTCACGCCCGGGCCCGCACGAGGCCCCCAGAGGGCTACGACACGGTCACCCTTTATCCCAAAGCTTAAGTCTTGGCAGAAGGAGCACGCACTCACCCAGGCGCACCTACACAGGCTGGTGTTAATGGCTTTGGGCAGATTTATAGCAAAGTGCTAACGCCAAATCTAGAACCAAGATTTTAGACACTTATTGTATTTTTAGGAGAAGGAATGGGAGGTACATGCCTGCTATAACAGAAACATGCATTCAACTGTTTGGGGGGGGGGAGCTTAGCAATAACTTAATGGCATTTAAAGCAATAATTTTTTCATGTCATTCTCCACAGTTTACATATATATTATTATGACCATCAAACATGTAAACATCAAGATATTTGGGGAGTTCAAATGTCTTTCCTTAACCAGCTGACTTTGCAATTCTAGTAAATAACAAATGGCAATCTTGTATTCTAAGAAAACCTGCAGTGTCTGTTTCAACAATTACAGTGCATGTCAGGGAGAAATTCTGTAGATCTCTCTAGTTTCATATTCAAATAGTACTGCCGGATACAACATAACATAATAAATACATAAAATATTTTTAAAATACCTAACGAAGTGGCACTCGCTGAATTCAGATAAAATCAACATTCCAATGAGGGAGCCCAGTCCTGACTTGTCATGTACACTGACAAGTATAGTGTACACGCAGGTATTTTAAGGACAAAAATATGGTTTCTTTAATTTTTATAACTCATTTGCTCTTTCTTATGAGCCCACAATTTCTGCTGATTGGAGGGGAAGTTTTAAATGTGCTAGTTAAAGGTGATGCAGTTTCAGATTAAAACAGTTTCTGTTGCTTTGAAATAGTCTCTTTCATTTTAAATGTCTCTTTCAGGTAAATATTCAAAGTTCAGACTCCATCAAGGCTAGTTCTTTATTCTCAAGGCTCACCACCACCATCTTCTCCTCCCAAAGATGGCACCTCCAAGAGGAGACATTTAGGGGACCCTCTGGGGAGAAAAGGGGCTGCTGTTCTCCTGGGGTCCTGCTTGCATTCTCTGCTGAAAATCCATGGTTCCACTTGTGCTGTTTTCTCAACATAGTTGGAACCAGACAACAAGCCCACCTTTACCACCACTTCCAGAAGTCTCAGCTCAGCTTTCCCTTGAGTCATAGTTTCTTTGCATCTCAGACACGAACCCCATCTGGCCCCTGTCTCAGCTCGGGCACCTTGCCCATCACCATGGTGGTGCCACGGCAATGCCCCCTGAGTTGCATGTCTTACCTACTTCCCAAGCTCATCCCTGGGGACAAAGCAGAACTTGTAAAACTGTCCTCTCCAAGTATAAACCATGGGAACCAGCAGGCTGGCGAGGTAGGGACTGTCTCAGGCCCTTGGTCTCACCCCCTTGCCACAAAGTCATGCCTACTTGACTGCAGCTGCTGCCTCTAGGCCCGGAGCAAGGATTCTCCTATTGTCCCAGGTGGAGACTAGGGCCCGTGTTGTACTGCTCCGGGATTCTCCTAAACTTCTCTGATTATTTCTGACCCTGACTGGTCTGGGGTTTTGAACTAGTGACACAAGACAGAACACCTGCCCGGCGCCTATGGGCTATTTGAGATAGAAACTGTAACCCCTGTACCAAAACACAAATTCGTTCAAAGAGCAATTCAAAGAAAATAGAAAACTATGTGATCAAAGGAATGACTGTATTCAAACACATTACTTTTTTTGTTCAGATGTTATTTTTAAACATTTTTTTTTCTGGGAGGGATATAATCTTAAAAGTTTGGAACCCAGAGAGCAAATGAGTGGGAACTGATTTAGGAACGAGAAAGTTAAAATCCAAAGCAGCAATGGAGAAAACTGAAGACTCATCCCAGAATCTTGAAAAGGCAAGGGAACTGGTAACATAGGCATTTCTAGACTAGGGGATGAACGTGGAGTTAACAATAAGGAGGGTCATAGACAAGCTGTTTTAGAAGCACTTAATCCCCACTGTGTCCCCTCTCTGCCCCTCTCTCACACACCCATTGCCTTTCCTAGTGGAAGTTTGCCTGGTATTATCTGGAGAAAGTCAAACAGCATCTCTGGAGTCAGGAAGCACAGTTGAGGGTATGTGTACCATACTAAAAAGAAGTTAAATAAGAATGAAAGGCTCATGAGAAGAAAAGTGTGCATTAGACATCATGCTGTACATTAATGCATACTTTATGTTAGATATTAGACAGTATTTTCCTTAAAATTTATATATTTTGTAATGAACTTCTTAAGTTCAGATGTTCAATAATGAGGGGAAAAGGTAGTACAGCTTGAAAAATAGTAGTAGTAGAACTCTAATCTGAAATTCAGGAGCCATGTGGCTTAAAGCTGATAATTCAGTCCATGTGACTAAGGTTTGTGATTATTGTTGTTTAGTCACTAAGTCATGTCCAACCCTTTGCAACCCCATGGACTGTAGCCTACCAGGCTCCTCTGTCTATGGGATTTTCCAGGCAAGAATACTGGAGTGAGTTGCCATTTCCTCCTCCAGGGAATCTTCCTTACCCAGGATCGAACTCTTGTCTCCCGCATTGGCAGACAGATTCTTTACCTGGGAAACCCCAAGGCTTATGAAGCAAATTCTAAAATTGCATGTTCATTATTTTTAATTAAAATTACTCTTTTGATGATTAAATCTAGAATTTGAACATAAAGTTAAATTTATGACAGAATTAACCAATAGAAATCAATGCAATATAAAAATCACTTTAAAACATATAAAGTACAGGGTGAAAACAGCAAAGTTAAAATGGAAAGGAATTAAAACTTTTTAGAAAAGTAAACAAATAAAGCAATATTTCTCCCTGTACTAGCCCTTTGTTTTTCAATAATGAATTCACACCTGGGCTTATATAGGAATTCATGCCACAAACGAAGAATGCCAACCGATTTTTATTTAGCTCTCAGAATACTATATCTTCTGAAAAAACAGATTAGTCACTGTTTTTATATTTATAAGCTTATTAAAACCAGCAATGATCAATGAAATCATCTCTGTTTAAGAACTCTAGGTTCATGACTAACTAAATTGCTCTTTTTTTTGGAGTAAACCCAGGATAGAGTTGCTACACCCTCTACCAATGGGACAACTCTGAATAAAAAACAGTTCTGGTTATCACATACATTTGCACCTGTGTAAGCAAAGTAAAGTTAATGGCTAATATGATATGCAAATCGTTTATTTATCTCTACATAAGATAACCTAAAGTTTGTCCATCACAGGAACATTCCAAGATAGGCAGGATGGAGCTTGGGGGTTCTTCTACTAACAACCTGAGTTGAAAAGTTTATCAAGCCATCCTTTAAACAGATTTGACTTTAGCCTTGAGAAACTACTACTTTATAACCATTACTCTTTATTACCATGTCATCATGGCTTTTTTTTTTTTACTTATGCTATGCCATCTGAATCTTAAGCATAAAAAACAAAATTGGAGAAAGATTGAGGGCATTCAGATAATTCAAGCAAATAAACAATTTGATCTACATGAATATTTCAAGATAATTGTCTTAAGCTTCTATTCATGTTGGAGAGCACTCAATAAAATACTTAGTTGAGCACCTACCAAGTAAGAAATGTTGACACTGAACCCAGTGAAATGGATTTTTTAATACATTGGCTATATTTACAAACTGACATTTTCAAGCTAGCTAGAATGCTTCATGTGATGATAAGAAGTGGTTGCTTTATCATAATTTCTTTCTTTCAAATTTGTAGTAATATTATTAATCACACTTCAGAAGAACATAAAATGAGTATATACAAGTTGTTTCTGTGCCAAGGGCAAGTATGTTGCAGAGTTTCAGACCTACCTCTCATGAGATCAAACTCCCATTTTATCTCCTTTCTTGAAGTAGAGGGAATTGAAAATCACAACATGTGAATTACCCATCATGTGTATATATGCCAAAGTGCATGTGTATCTGTGGTTCACTAAAGCGCCAAGGTTATGCTACCAACGTCGCGTGCAAGAGCTTGCTTTGTGCACCATGATGCCTCACACAGGGGCACATGCTGTTTCGCCTGCCCACACATCTGGGCTCCAGATGCTGCTGTCTGAGTTCCCGAGGCTTCCAGCCTTCCGGAACCCTGCTTCATGTCTCAAACCTTGTCACTCCTCCACATGAAGACAGTCCTTGATTCCAGTGCTGCTTCTGCCAGCCAATGGAAAAGACTAATTGCTGCTAACAAGTACTATTAATTTTCTACTGCCCCCATTATGTCAAACACTTGTGTTTTGTTCTGGAGATAGCCCTTTAATCTTAAAAAAAAAAAAAAAAAAAGACATCAAGGGTAGGAATTCTAGATATACGAGAAAAACAAGTTGGAGAGAGAACTTGAGGAATAGAGTACTGGGCATGATCTGGACCAATTAAGGACCAAGTCTCTCTCTCTCCTTTTTTTTTTTTTTTTCTGACTGTGCTAGGTCTTCATTGCTGCATATGGACTTTCTTTAGATGCTGCGAATGAGAGGCAGTCATTCCATAGTTGTGGCACAAGGGCTTAGTTGCCCCAAGGCATGTGGAATCTTCCTGGACCAGGGATCGAACCCATGTCCCTTGCATTGGCAGGCAGATTCTTAACCACTGGATCACCAGGGAAGTCTGGACCAACAGTCTTTTTGACCTTAGGAAGGTTTGTTCGATCTGTAGAGATGATGATACTGAGCTTGGCTCTCTGACAGAGACTGAAGCAATAGGGAATTTCTCTGAAACGAGGCACTTCCATTAGATAAGGTTGTGTCTGTGAATCTTACAGAGGGTGCCTATTTTTCCCACTCGATCTTTCTGTGTCATGGACTCTTCTCAGCCTGCAAGCATGCTCACATGCTCTCCACCATGCTAAAACTCTCTCTTTCCCTTATATCTATTCCCTCTCAAGCTCCTGTGATAATCCTCTGTCTATCTCTTTAGTACAGGCAGATCAACTCTACTTTCTGAGTTTCCCCACTACATCACTATTTATAAGTCCTCTAAGGCAGCAATCAACTTCCTAAGAGCCAAAGCTACTGGCTATTTTTAGTGAGTTGTGGGGTTCATTCTCCTATATAGATGAAGTCAGGTTAAAATTAACTCTAAAAGATACCTAAAGATGGCTGTGGATTTGCATTTACACAAAGTAGCCTTTGAGACGGTCTAGAAGCCATCCAAGACATAAGTCACCAGCATATAGTTCCTCTGACCAAAGGACCAACCTTATGACAATTGCAAAATTTATCATGTCCCTTGCGACTCAGCTGGTAAAGAATCCGCCTGCAATGTGGGAAACCTGAGTGTGATCCCTGGGTTAGGAAGATCCCCTGGAGAAGAGAAAGGCTACCCACTCCAGTATTCTGGCCTGGAGAATTCCATGGACTGTATAGTCCATGGGGTCGCAAAGAGTCAAACACGACTAAGTGACTTTCACTCATTCACTCACTTGGTCACTTTTTCACACTACTATAGACTTCAGCTATGATTAATGATAGCCTTGTGATCTCAGGTTTTTAAAATGATCTTCTGGAGCTAAAACCCCAGAAGTATTTTAGTCTGGTAATAAATTGCTAAGAATAGATTTGACTAGCTTGTTTTTGTGCAAGTTCTTGAATTTCTTCCAGATTCTTGATTCTGCAGCTGTTAGTCAACAGGTGAAAATGGATTCTGTAAGAAGAGCTACTATTTGAAGATTCTGAAATATTGTGACTCACAGATTAAAAAAAAAAAAAACTGGCAGTACAGATTTTAATTCCAACCTTTAGCAATGAGCTTCACAAATCAGATATTCTCATAGCAGTTTTCAGACTGATTGACATGTATGGCCAGAGAAGGCATATCCCCTGACAGAAAATTCTCCACTGTCCATCTGATATGAGGTCAAATGAAATAGGAACAGTCTCACCATACTGAGAAAATAGTACAGGTGACATGTGATACCATATCAGGGAAACAAACTTTTAGTTCTAACATTAATATTTATACCTCTTCTATACTTTTGTAAAATTTAGATGAAATGCTGTCCTATATCATAACACTGTGATTTGCTATGGGTAAAAAAAAAAAATCAAAATAAACTGGTTTTTGGCAAAACTAGGATTTCAGAATCAAGAAGTCTAGCATTGACCAGTTAAGAGAGTTTTTGAAAAGTTCCTAAACCTTCCCATGTTTCAGTTTTTCCCATACAAATCTGGAAATTAACATTTTTCCATGAAATTCCACACTTCTCAATACCATGAAGTGTAAGCTAAGAATATTTCACCAAAAACTTAATTGGGGCAATAATTACACTAGGGAGGGAAAAATTTGAGCATCCCTCAGAGTAAGTGTTTTGATTCTAAACTTTGCTCACCAATTTCAGCTGGGATCATCAACCTTTTCAGTGTCACAGGCCCAGGAACTATGATAGGTGGGGCCACAAGTAATCAGATAAGACTTCCCTGGACATACATTCACAAATGCAATAAATACTCCCCAAAGTGACCAAATACATCCATTTTGGGGGTGACAGTTTCTTTCCTTAACCATCCAGTTTCTCTCTCTCACCAAAGAACAGGGTCTCCACGCGTGTCTCTTGGTGTGAGGCCCTCACAAGGGGCCTCTTCTGGGATACCATTCATATCATAGACACTTTAATTATTAAAGACGTTTAAAAAATGTATTATAACTTTGTTGGCTCCAAAGATGGGCTTGTTGTATATTAATGATAATGATTTTCTGACAAATAAATTATTTTTTTAAAGTTATTCTTTAGTTTACAAAAGAGAAATGAATCTTATAATCAAATGATCTTGTTGACCCTAACATCTAAAATCAACTGAACTTCTAAGTAAAGAATTGCTGCTCTGACTGATGAATTGATTGGGAAGTATCTTAAAAGTAAAGTAGATGTCTACTGAAATTAGTATGCCAGCCAAATTTGAGTTTTTGATACTGTAGCTCTTATCATCTGCTTTTTATATCCTGTACTGAACGGTATGGTTGAATCATCCCATTTAAATCCACAAGTAATTTCTGTGTACACATCTGTCATCCTAACCTACAAACATTATACAGACAAATCAGCTATTGTAGAATATTACGTTAATTATGTTATTAGATATTAATATATAATGTTGTATAAAATAAAATTTTTATAGTAATCTCTTATTATGGAAATTTCATTAATATAGGGATTAACTTCCTAAAATGTAATGCTTTTTTATCTACGTTCTCCCTTCAAAATACTGAAATTTATTCAGAAGAGTAATTTGACAGATATGTGGATGAAAACGTTTGCAGCTCTTCAGAAAAAGTTAACTTTCTCACCATCAATCATCAGTGGAGAACCTAAGTTCTCAAAATTACAGTTTGTCAAAACTGTCTACAACACCACAAGAAAGACTGTCAAATCTTCCAGAGGCCATTTCTATAGGCCAGGAAACAAGAAATGGACAGCTAGTAAACAATGAAACTGTGATAAAGAATTTCATTTCCATGAAATCGAGCCACATAATTATTATATAATAAATTATTCCATCATTACTTGAAATTCCTTACTGTGACTTAAAATCTGAACTTTCAATTATTTTATATTCCATCTATAATGGCTGTTATCACAAAATAATAACATATACTCATTTAATAGATTGACTTCGACAGCTCCATTTTCTGATGGACAAGGGGATTGACTGTGGCCAGGGTCAACCAGTCTTTACTTGAACGAGTCCCAGCTTCCAAGGCAACATCCATCTTTTACAAGTGGTTTGCCCAGGTGCACAGAAAATCAGCATGCTCTACAAATGAAGATTGGCGCCTCTGCGACAGCTCTAATGCGTACATTTCAATACACTGCTATTGTAAGTTCATTACTGGAAATCGGGGTCTTCTTTTAACCGCAGCAAACAAATGTCCCTGTCTAGGATAGTTGGAATCCCAAGTCGCTGAAACTGACCTGACAGATGGGTTGAAACAAGAGGACCAGAACAGAATAAAACAATGAAATGGCGATCAGAGAGATCAGAGAACGCAGGGAATTCCTAGGTGTCTGTGTCTCTCCGAACACCCCACTCTGTCCACACAATTTCGGCTCAACAGGTGCTGCGTTAAGGCAGAGTCTGATCAGTTTCTGGATGAGCAGGGGAGACGCGGGGGGCAGGGAGCAGGGCGCCCTAATGAGTTTGTCGCTGGATTTGGGGGGCACAGCAAAGGTGGGTGGAGAAGGAAATGGCAACCCACGCCAGTATTCTTGCCTAGAGAATCCCGTGGACAAAGGAGCCTGGTGAACTGCTGTCCATGGGTCGCACAGAGTCGGACACAACTGAAGCGACTTAGCAGCAGCAGCGGCAGCGGCGAAGGTGGGACCTTCCCACCACGCGACCGTTGCAGGCGTCGCTCGGGCGGGGCGGGTGTTTGGGACCCGGGACCCCAGACCCCAGTGCGCATCTTCCTCCTCCCCACCCCCACCGCTGCCGCGCGCCCCCACTGCCCCTCGCGCGGTCCCCGCCACCCCGTTGCCAAGCAACGAGATGCCCGGGCTAGAAGCAACCGAGCAGAATGCCTGGGAGGAGGGAAGGCAGTTGGGAAGAGGCCTTGAGTAGCAGAAATGAGCCCGGGTAAGAGCCAGGCTGGGGTGGGGCTGGCCTTTGAGGGGGCGCCCTGGGAGGTGGACGGGTACTGGAGAGCGCCGCCTCCTCGACCCCCCCGGCCCCTTCACCCCCAGAGCGAGTCGGGTCTGGGGTGCGGATCTGCAGGACTAGCCGCGCACCTCCGCGGCCCGGAGGAAGGCGTACCGGCGCCCGCCCCGCCTCCGGCCCAGCGCGCCCTCCGGTGGCCGCTCAGCGCGCCCGCGCCCGCATCCCCAGGCCTAGACTTCCTCCTCCCCAGACCTCGTCTCCCTTCTCCAGGCAAAGCCAACAGGCCCAAGCCCAGTGCTGTTTTGTTACAGAAAAGCGTCCTGAGGAAGAGGATGAGGTTGACTGCGTCCTCCTTTCAGCATCCAAGATCCTAAATTCTTCTGAGGGGGTAAAGGAAAATGGTAGCAGTGAAACAGGTAAAAAAAAAAAAAAACCTCCCGGCCACGCTCGGCCCACAGTGATACCTCTGCCTTTTTACTGTAGTAAAACTACAATAAATGACGTAGCAACCAGTACGCCGCCTAAATCCCCGGCCCAACTGGTGTACTTCCGGTAATTTAGTCTAGTACTAACAGTAACTAACACGGAATATTTCCTTTGGGCCACGTACTGTCCTGAACACTTAAATGGATCAACTGAATCTTCACAGCAATCTTAAGAAGTAGGTACGACCATTCTCCTCATATTACAGGTGAGGAAACCGAGTGAGGCACAGAGAGGTTAACTAACTCCCCAAGGTCACACAGCAAGTGATGGAGCCAGTATTCAGCAGGGTAGCTGCAAATGTCCAGGCCTTAACACACCTGCTACACTATACTGCTTCTCGGAATGTCAAATAAGAAATTGCTGATTTTTCTGGACAATCACTAAAAAGATACCGATTCTTTCCAAAAGAACTGTTTTTATAGTAAATATCTGCGGACTACTGGAAGGGTGTATAGGGAGGGTGTTTGAAATAATTAAAGAGCTTCAGTTTTCAAGCTCCGTATAAACCGTAAGATGTGCGGGGGGCATCTGAGCACACTGAAGTTGGAGTCTGGCTTCCTCCAGAGAGGCTGGAGGAGGCTCCAGGGCTCTCAGAGGGGCCTGGTGTTCATGAGAGATGTCAGGGGAGGCCGTCTCTAAACTGATGGGCCACGTTCGGATCTACAGTTGCCCCTAAGCCACATGGGACACATGGGCCATCCCCACACAGAGGGACTGGGAGAAGTAACTGGAGATCTGAGGTCAGGACGGGTTTGTCCACCTTCAGAGACCAGGGACCTTCACAAAGGCTTTGTCACGGGCTCTGAAAACAGGGCGGGCGCAGCCACGCCCCTGTAGACAAAGACAACGGGATGCCGGTGACCACCAGGATAAGCCATACCTCAGTGGCCCCCATGGGGACAGTGGACTGACCTGCCCCCTCTCCGCTCTTCTGAGCACCGCCCATATTCTGGGGCGAGGCCAGGCAGGCACCCCTGTGCAATGTGTGTGTGTGTGTGGGTGGGGGGGGGGTTCCAGAAGTCCTGACCCAGGGAAAAGGCCTCACAGACAGTTTAGACAGCTCCACACTGCAGGGAGAGCGTTTAAGGTCAGAAGAGACTGAGGGACTTGAATTTGGCAAGAATGTGTGTTCTCTAACGTGAGCGGGATGTAAGGCTCTGGAGGAAAATGCCAGCGTTCACAGAAAATGATGTTACGTACAAAATAGCACATAGGCTTGGCTGAGAGATCCTGTCTTTCTCGCTAGAGCGTGGTGGGTATGAGGCAGGGGCTCAATCAGTGAGAGATATGCTAAGTCAGGCATGATGAAGGATGGCAGGGATCTTCTGCCTACAGCTAAAGACAAAACTTGGACATGTGACCCTATGCCCTGCCCTCCTTCTGTTCTCTTAGCTACACTTCATCATCACCAAGAGGTCTGTTCTTTGGGTACTGACCAACAGAACATTAATGTGATTTGCATAAATAACACTGAATTACAATGCCCTGCAATAGTTCTCAGGTCTCTTGATTTAAAGTAGTTAATATATGAAGTGGTGGAGTATATGGAATGTCAGAGGTGGGTGGGGAGTGGGCAATTTTATTTCAAACAGGATGGGAGAAGACTTCATTAGCAGATGACATCTGAGCAAAGGCCTGAAGGAGGTCAAGGAGTCGTCAGTGCAGATTTCTGGGGAAAGACCATTCCAGGAAGAGAGGACAGCAGCTGCAGGGGCCCTGAGGTGGGAGGAGGCCTGGTATGTTCGAGGAATAGCTAGTGACAGGGGCGGAATGAGCGAGGAGGAGGAGGATGGCAGGAGGGTTCAGAGAGGAAACTGGGCTTTGCAGTTCCATGTACAATGAGAGGGCTTGTTCTGAGCAGACCAGGAAGCAGTGAACTGGAGCAGTCAGTCATCCCTGCTCTCCATCTCAATTAGAAATTTTAAATTTACCAAACCAACATCATATTGATAACATCCTTGCTATTACAGTAATATTAGTAACGTTTTCTTGAGTACTTACTGTATGCCACACACCGTGTAAGGCTTTGCCTAGAAACTAGACAGTGATCCCTCAGGGCAAGCATCTGGCAAAGTCAGGATTCCAGCCCAGGCAGCCTGGCTGCAGAGCTCCCGGGACAGTGCCTTGTGCAGGGACATACCCTCCCCTGTGCCCTACTTTTCCCCAAAGGATTTACTCCCGTCCTACACATTCTATCCTCCGTGCCCCTCACTAGAAGGGACGCTTCACATGGGCAGAGATGTTGTATGTCTTGTTCAACTGTAAGATCGCCAGCACCTTGAACAGTATTTGATAGATAGCAGGTGTTCAAAAACAGTTGTTGCATGAATGAATGAAGGCTTGGATGGAGCAGCTCACAAGGCTTCAGAAAACAATTCCTTCTAGGTGTGAATGGGAATTGCCATAGCAAAACTCAGTGTTTGAACCTGAGAATTAAAAAGCTTCAATTACAGAGTATCTAACATCATATATAGAATTATCACCACATCGCATTTTTAAAATTAATTTGTTCTCCCTGCTCTGTTAGCTACAGCTATGCCCTTAAAACTTTCTCTATACATTGAACCGGCTGCCCTGATAGCTCAGTGGTAAAGAATCCACCTGCCAACGCAGGAGACTTGGGTTTGATTCCTTGGTGGGAAAGATGCCCTGGAGAAGGAAATGGCAACCTACTGCAGTTTCTTGCCTGGGAAATCCCATGGACACATTTGGTGGGCTACAGTCCAAGGGGTCAGACATAACTTAGCGACTAAACAACAAAAATGTCTACTATGACATAAGCTCCTTTAGACTTTAGAATAAATTCCCCATATCTTTACCTAAAGTATCTCAAAAGGCATCCCGTCGCAAACTACCTTGTTTTTAAATTCTGATATTTAAATATGAAACAGCTAGAGAATTTAAGTTGAATCTAATCTGAATAATATTTCTTTCAATCCGAATAGAGATTAAGCCTCTTCAGGACTGGCACCACATCCTCTACTTGGTCTAAATACTTCCCAATATTGTACGTTTAGCAAGGACTTAATAAACTGTGACATGTGATTCTGTTCCCTCTCCTGTGCTTCATTCATAACTTCTCTTCCAATTCTAGAAACACAAAATCCTATGTGGTTCTTTAAGTGTTGATGAATTTTAAAATTATCTTCCCATTGGGAATAAGGAGCGGCCAGTGTCTCTGAAACTCATAAGAAAAATCAAAAGTTCTTTTGATAGCTTTTTAAAATAAATGACTCTCTCTGCCTACCCTGTATCTTCACTGAATCATCAGAACTTTGCTGGAGAAAAACACTCACTTCTGAGTCATACTGTGGATCTCAATGCTATTTCGAAAAGTTAATTTATTTCCCCAGAAAAAACTTTATCAAGCCCTCTCCAAGATAACTATTTCACTTTTCTTGTTTCATGAAATCTCCAGCACCTCTCACCACTACCTCTTAATGGGCAACATGATCTCATACTGTATGAAAACATTAGAAGCAGTCAGGCCCAAACACCCTGACCCGCAAGGGCGTCCACTCTCACCACTACTATTCAACATAGTTTTGGAAGTTTTGGCCACAGCAATCAGAGCAGAAAAAGAAATAAAAGGAATCCAGATAGGAAAAGAAGTAAAACTCTCACTGTTTGCAGATGACATGATCCTCTACATAGAAAACCCTAAAGGCTCTACCAGAAAATTACTAGAGCTAATCAATGAATATAGTAAATTTGCAGGATATAAAATTAACACACAGAAATCCCTTGCATTCCTATACACTAACAATGAGAAAACAGAAAGAGAAATTAAGGAAACAATACAATTCACCATTGCAATGAAAAGAATAAAATACTTAGGAATATATCTACCTAAAGAAACAAAGACCTATACATAGAAAACTATAAAACACTGATGAAAGAAATCAAAGAGGACACAAACAGATGGAGAAACATACTGTGTTCATGGATTGGAAGAATCAATATTGTCAAAATGGCTATACTACCCAAAGCAATCTATAGATTCAATGCAATCCCTATCAAGCTACCAACGGTATTTTTCACAGAACTAGAACAAATAATTTCACAATTTGTATGGAAATACAAAAACCTCGAATAGTCAAAGCAATCTTGAGAAAGAAGAATGGAACTGGAGGAATCAAGCTGCCTGACTTCAGGCTCTACTACAAAGCTACAGTCATCAAGACAGTATGGTACTGGCACAAAGACAGTAATATAGATCAATGGAACAGAATAGAAAGCCCAGAGATGAATCCACATACCTATGGACACCTTATCTTTGTCAAAGGAGGCAAGAATATACAATGGAGAAAAGACAACCTCTTTAACAAGTGGTGCTGGAAAAACTGGTCAACCACTTGTAAAAGAATGAAACTAGAGCACTTTCTAACACCATACACAAAAATAAACTCAAAATGGATTAAAGATCTAAATGTAAGACCAGAAACTATAAAACTCCTAGAGGAGAATACAGGCAAAACACTCTCTGACATAAATCACAGCAAGATCCTCTATGATCCACCTCCCAGAATACTGGAAATAAAAGCAAAAATAAACAAATGGGACCTAATTAAACCTAAAAGCTTTTGCACAGCAAAGGAAACTATAAGCAAGGTGAAAAGACAGCCTTCAGAATGGGAGAAAATAATAGCAAACGAAGCAACAGACAAAGAATTAATCTCAAAAATATATAAGCAACTCCTGCAGCTCAATTTCAGAAAAATAAATGACCCAGTCAAAAAGTGGGCCAAAGAACTAAACAGACATTTCTCCAAAGAAGACATACAGATGGCTAATAAACACTTGAAAAGATGCTCAACATCACTCATTATCAGAGAAATGCAAATCAAAACCACAATGAGGTACCACTTCACGCCAGTCAGAATGGCTGCTATCCAAAAGTCTACAAACAATAAATGCTGGAGAGGGTGTGGAGAAAAGGGAACCCTCTTACACTGTTGGTGGGAATGCAAACTAATACAGCCACTATGGAGAACAGTGTGGAGATTTCTTAAAAAACTGGAAATAGAACTGCCATGTGGCCCAGCAATCCCACTCCTGGGCATACACACCAAAGAAACCAGAACTGAGACACGTGTACCGCAATGTTCATCGCAGCACTGTTTATAATAGCCAGAACATGGAAGCAACCTAGATGCCCATCAGCAGACGAATGGATAAGAAAGTTGTGATGCATATACACAATGGAATATTACTCAGCCATTAAAAAGAATACATTTGAACCAGTTCTAATGAGGTGGATGAAAATGGAGCCCATTATATAGCATGAAGTAAGCCAGAAAGAAAAACACCAATACAGTATACTAACGCATATATATGGAATTTAGAAAGATGGTAATGATAACCCTATATGCAAGACAGAAAAAGAGACACAGATGTATAGAACAGACTTTTGGACTCTGTGGGAGAAGGCGAGGGTGGGGGGGATGATCTGAGAGAATAGCATTGAAACATGTATATTATCAATTGTAAAACAGATCACCAGTCCAGGTTTGATGCATGAGACAAATGCTCAGGGCTGGTGTATTAGGATGACCCAGAGGGATGGGATGGGGAGGGAGGTGGGGGGGGGGGTGCAGGATGAGGAACACATGTAAACCCATGGCTGATTCATATCAATGTATGGCAAAAACCACTACAATACTGTAAAGTAATTAGGCTCCAACTAATATAAATAAATGAAAAAACAAACAAACAAATTCTGCTAAGCTACCTGGCTGTGTCCCACATTCTCTGCTGCCCCCACTTGCATGGAAGGATTGTCTCTGCATCTCTCCTGGAATTCTGTAGTTTTTAACTTTGGCCTCATTCTCCAGAATTATTCTTCATTTCCACTACATGATTTCTACAGCAAGCAGGTAGATTAGACTCTCTCAAGTTAAAAAAAATTCTTGGACCTTCGTATCTCTTCCCCAAATGCCTGTCCCCACCAGGCACCTTATCCACTGCCACAGTAAAAGCAGAAAATGCTGCCTATATATATATCCAATGCTACAAACCTCCACCGTCCACGGGAGAACGAGACAGAGGGAGGGAGGCCCGTGTAGAAGCCGTCTAGGAAGCCCACGCTCTTTCCTTAAGATCTTCATTCGCCCTATCTCTTGATCGTCTTTGGATTTCTTACTCCATCTTAGCAAAAGGAGTCCTTATATTTAGCCCTAAACTTGCAAGTCCTAACAAGACAAAGGAAATCTGTGCAGGAAAGGGAGGCTGTTGTTGCGGGTTCAGGAAGAGATAAAATTGTGAATAGGAAATCCATTAAGAATAAAGCTAAAGGCTGGGAATGTTTACAGCAATAATATCTTATCTTTGGGTTTAAATAGTTTTGTGAGAATTATAGTTACAGAACAAAGTGTGAACATCATGAAACGTGAAAATAATATCACTATCAAACATCATGACAACTGGGGAGCAAATGTGAGAGGAAGGATGAGACCAATTTTCTCATCATTTACTTCCTTTTTTGGCATGGATGGAGTAAATCAACACTGAATATTCACATCAGAAACGTATGTTACTTGCAGGTGGCTTCTTTACCTGCTGAGCTACCAGGGAAGCCCCACTTAAAACATAAAATTTCCAATCTCTTAATCCTTTTCATGACCCATTTCCAATATTTTAAGGGGCTCTCATAGGAAATAATCTCTCGGGTAGTGAGTAAAAATCTGAATACTAGCAATAAATTTGACTATTTGCAGTTTATTTTATCAAATATAAGTCTAATATTATTATTTAAAAGCAGAATGCATAATATCCCATTGATTGAAAATCATTTGTTTTTTTCACTTATGTGTCTAGAGAGTTGACTAAAGGGTGGGTACCTAAAGTTTTGTTGTTGTTTTCCAGTCAAAGTCGTGTCTCTTTGTGACCCCGTGGACTGCAGCACACCAGGCTTCCCTGTCCTTCACTGCCTCCTGGAGTTTGCTCAAATTCATGTCCATTGAGTCAGTGATGCCTTCCAACCATCTCATCCTCTGTCAACCCCTTCTCTTCCTGCCCTTAATCTTTCTCAGCATCAGGGTCTTTTCCAATGAGTTGGCTCTTTGCATCAGATGGTCAAAGTATTGGAGCTTCAGCTTTAGCATTAGTCCTTCCAATGAATATTCACGGTTGATTTCCTTTAGGATTGACTGGTTTGAGCTCTTTGCTGTCCAAGGGACTCTCAAAAGTCTTCACCACAGTTTGAAAGCATCAGTTTTTCAGTGCTCAGTCCTCTTTATGGTCCAGCTCTCTCATTCACACATACTGGAAAAACCATATGTAGCTTAGACTATACGGACCTTTGTCGGCAAAGTGATGCCTCTGCTTTTAATATGCTATCTAGGTGTGTCATAGCTTTCCTTCCAAGAAGCAAGCATCTTTATTCTGGATGGTGGGATTCTAGGTGATATATTCTTTTTTCATTTGCATTTTGATCTATTAATATTTGAGTTCATCAGAAGAGGTTATTTTATTTATTTTTACTTTTTAAAATTAATTTATTTCAATTGGAGGCTAATTACTTTACAATATTGTAGTGGTTATTTTAGAGTTTGAAAAACTTTGGGATGTCTTACAGGACTGGTCCAGACCTTGAGTTCCTCTTTTTCTCTCTGAGACGAACATTTCTGACTACCATTTATTCCCAGTAAGATGCAAAGCTGAGCAGTAACCAGATGGACTCACTGTCCATCCGTGTCCTGTGATGAAGGTGGGATTCTTCAGTTGGCCAAATGACTCCAGGTTGTGAACCAGGGCTGCTCTCTCAGTGATAAGGGCCAGATTGGGACGGGATGGGAGGGAAGATGCTTTGCAACCAGATTCTATAACATCTGGCAAGCTTCCATTCCAAAGGAGATATGCTGAACTCTTTAGAAACCTTCTCTTAAACATCAGAAATTGCCGGCCTAGGGGGAACATTCTAACATAACTCTCATTTCATTTAGGACATTTAAAAAAATTTTTTTTAAATAAAAATTTTGCATATGTCACGAAATTTGCAAACATTATATAGTCTCTCCCCTACTGCAGATCTATGATCTGTTTTTTAGGAAGGAACACACGGATCTTTATAGCACTTTGCTTAAGAACATAACAAGACCTATGTTCAATTAATCCAAACTGTTTTCCAGATTAAGGAAGAAAACCATCGCATGGCTGTTGCATAGACACTGAGACCTATATAATACTTTGCCAAGGGTCTCCCATCATATGAGAATTATTCTTTTTTTTTTTTTTTGAGAATTGTTCATTTTTATACCAAAAAAATGTATAGTTATATCCCTGAAACAAACAAAGATATCTAAGTTTCAGAGTATTCTAAGTTTGGTGTTACAAGTTAATGATTTATTATAAAAGTAAAACCACTGTTACAACCTCAAGTAGGTGCAGTATTTTAAGCCAGAAGAAAATTATTTCTTAATTCGTTATACAGGTAGCACTGGGTTTATCCTAATGTGAACATCAGTCTTCTCATTATCACTTTGCCTCACCATCCAAGGAAGCTGAGACTGCTTTCCATTCACATTGTTTAAAAATAACAATTAAGAATTAAATCACATCATTTTTCAATTTTACTTTTTAGAACACGGCTGTGTATCAGAATCAGAAAATCAAATCCAACCACAATCAGCATTGAAAGTGAGTATATTTGATTTTATTTTCTCAGAAAACCTGTGTAAAGTCTGATCTTTCTCAGAATACTTGAGAGTGAGCAAGAATGATTAAGAATGTAAGCCAGCCACCTGACCCTCCACATGATCCCTGTAATAGGCAACTTTGGGGGACATATTTTTTTTAATTCTAACAAAGTGTGAATTCATGCGTGCTAAGTCACTTCAGTCGTGTCTGACTCTGTGCGACCCCATGGACTGTACAGCCTGACAGTTTCTTCTGTTCATGGGATGCCCCAGGCAAGAATACCGGAGCCCTTTCCCAGGGGATCTTCCTGACCCAGGTCTCCTGCATTGCACGCAGATTCTTTACCGTCTGGGCCACTAGGGAATCCCATAACAAAGTGTATGTTCACCTACAGATGTTCAATTGCATCCCTGTATAACTTTGTTTTAGGCCCTTCAGCAACAACTGGAATCATTTCAGGCTCTCCGAATACAGACTCTGCAAAATGTTAGCATGGTATGTTTCTTTTAATTTACATAGAAAATATCCAAACTGAAGACACCATCATACATGTCTAAGCTGACAACCCCTAGCCAATTGATCACTTGAAACTAAATGTAATAAAATAGAGCTGCAATCTATTCTAGATCCCAAATTTGCAGGAAACTACATTGTTATACCTGTATTTTTTTTTTTAAATGTATGTTTAAACTGCTACCTGTATACAGTCTACAAATAGGGACTCTCATCATAAGTGATAGAAAATCTAACTCAAAGTGAGGAGAAAGTGCCCTTTGTCAGCTCTGGTAATGAAAACCCCAGGGATAGTGCACCTGGGGATGGCTTTATCCGTATGACCAGGACTACATCATCGGAGAACCAGCCTCACTCCTTATCATGGTTCTGCTTTTGACAGTATCGGATTCTCAGACTCCAGGTGGTAGCAAAAGGGTTGCTAAAAGTTCTGGCCTTTATCTTTCCAGACTCCAGTTAGAGAAGAGACTCTGCTTTTCTCTCTTAGCAGTTTGTCCCGATTCTGATGGCCCCACATGCATTCTTGAAAGCAGTCCCTGTTCAGAGGGAGGCAACACTCTGACTGGTCACATGCTCACCCCTTGGAGCTGGAGGTGGGCTCTCTACCACCATGAAAGGCACAGGGACTTTATCCAGAAGAAACAAGGGGTAGTGTTGACAGGATAGGGTGTGGATGCTGGGGGTACAGATCACAACACATACAACTAGAGGCCCTGTATAAACCTCATCCTGATATTCCTGTACTAGAAGCAAGTGTGGGGAAACGAAGAGAAGATAAAATCCTCTTGAGGCTGACACAACAGGTTCCATTCTGATGACAGAGTCAAGGATCTCGGATTTATTCAACGATGTAAAAATCAAACATCTAAAGTTATTTTAATTCAGAAGATTTTACTTTCCTCAGTTAAGTCTTTCTGATTTTATAATCACATAGTAAAGGCATATCTTTCTTAAAGATTCCTTCAATGATAGAGATTACAATAAGTTTAATTTATATCTTATATGATGGCCAATAATTTTTATGTGTAGGAAATTTAAAGATATCTTTTAATTATATCTATTATTCTTGTACATTCATAAGTTTATAAATCAAGGTCTGACATTCTTAATTTGTCTTTTAAAGGTACAGTCTGAAATCAGTGAAATATTGAACAAAAGTATTATTGAAGTAGAAAACCCACAATTTAACCCAGAAAAAAATCTAGTATTCAGCGCACACAATGAAATGGCTTTGGTATGTTCTTCAACATAAAATCATTTCTACATTTAGGTACTTCAGAAATGTTACAACCTTTGATCTTCATCTTTACATTCTCCCCATCTTCACAGGGTGACTGGATTGTCAGAGGTGAAAATAAGGAAACTCCTGTCCTGAAAACCCTAAAAGATGTATGTTTACCTCCTCCATACTTCTACAATTTTCTTGTTTCTCTTAGAAGAACATATGAGGGGCATTTGACTTAGTCCAGATATCTAAAGATTCCCAAGTAAACTGAAATGCAAGGCAGCTTTTATAGCCTTTCTGTCCACTTATGAGTTCTCCTACTTTTAGCATTGACTTAGACCTAGAGTGAATTCTCTAGAACAGGTCCAAACCAGAGTCACTGTGTCTCCACTTATTAGAACTCACATTTCCAGAACAGTCACAGTCCTAGATACACTTGAAACTAGGAAGACAAGCTAAGGTTGACATACAGAAAGAATGAAAATTTTCATTTTCTTTAAACTTCCCTTTGAACTATGGCTTCTCTCTTCCCCATCAATGTATGATGGTCTCTTGAGAAATGCTGGATTTCTATTTCTGAAATTGAGGGGTTGGCCCTGCTATCTCACTACTTAAGGAAATAAGTATAATTTCTAAGCAAACTGTGAAGACCAGAGTTACAGACCTCAAAATAAAGGTAGATTTTCCTGCAGAAAATGAATCATACTTGTTAGGCTTCTCTGCTGCAGAAATGGATAAAATGTTCATTCTGGTTGTAAAAATATATTCTCCCCAAAATATTGTCTTAATTTGTTGGTCATGTAGCAAATGATAGTACATTTATAGTGTGATTTTTATTTTTACTAGCCTATAGAGAATCAAGAAGAAACCCTTTCTACGGAGAAAATTCATCATTTTGAGGATTCCAGGACTCTTCATTCAGCAGAAGAAAAATTCAGTAGTGATAGTATTGACAGTCTTCCTCAAAGTATAGATGTTCCATGCCAGATACATTTCAAGGACATACTAACTCAGAGAACTTCGACAGATAATTCAGCTTCAGAAAATTCTGACAGGTTGAAGAATTATAATAACTTTTATAATTTTCTACCTAATGCACCTCAAAATGGGATGTCTCAAGCTGAGACGCTAATTCTGGATAAGTCCAAAATGACAATGCCTCTTCTCAAGACTGGATTTTGTGAAAATTTAGATGATATTTGCCATTCCATCAAACAAATGAAGGAAGAGCTTCAAAAGTCACATAATAGGGAACTGGCACTTACAAACGAACTGCAGACTTTAAAAGCTGTTCCAAGGCACGGGAATTATGACCTGCCCCCCATTCACAAGGAAAAAAACAACTTTATTAAGGAAGAAAATATTGAAAGTAACTTAAGTGAAGATATAAAATCAAAGAGAATTTTGGAATTAGAGGCATTAGTAAACAAATTGCTCCCACTTAGGGAAACAGTGTCAAAATTCCATGTGAATTTTTGTAGGAAATGTAAAAAATTATCTAGGAGTGAAATACACAGGGGAAAAAGGAATGAGAAAAACAATAAAGAAATTCCTATCACTGACAAGAATGTTGCAGATTTAAAACTCCATTCCAGAGTCCCGAGACATACACTGGCATTCTTTGACCCAACAAAATATGAAATGAAAGACAAAGAAAAACAACCATTTACAGTAAAACAAGGATCAATAATAGTTGAAAATGAGAAAACATCCAAAGTCAATTCTGTTACTGAGCAATGTGTAGCAAAAATTCAGTACTTACAGAATTACTTGAAAGAATCTATGCAAATACAGAAAAAAGTAATGAAACTAGAGAATGAAAACCTAACCCTTAAAACAAAAATTAAACCTCTTGTCTTTACCACACAATCTTTGATACAGAAAATTGAAATGTATGAAAAGCAACTTAAGACACTGGTTGAAGAAAAGAATACTCTCCAGTCCAAGTTAACTAAAACAGAAGAAGATGGCAAAGAGTGTCTTAAAGAATTGAAAAAAATAGTTAGTAACTATAATGTTCTCCAAGGACAAAATAAAACCCTCGAGGAAAAAAACAGTCAACTTTCTTTGGAGAATCAACAAATAATAGAAACATTAGATCAACTAAAAAGTAAGGAACACAAAACTCAAAGTGATATGGCCATTGTCAATAATGAAAACAAACGATTGAGCATAGAAATGGAATCAATGAAAACAAATATTCTATTGATACAAGAGGAAAAAGAAATGTTAGAGAAAAAAACACATCTGCTTCTAAAGGAAAAAGGTGCACTGGAAAATGAACTGAAAGAAAACCATCTAGAGACAGCACAGCTAAAAGAGAAAGAAAGATTGGCAAAAATCGAACAAGAGACACTTCTTCAGATAGTAGAAACGGTTAAAAATGAAAAGCTTAATCTTGAAACAACCTTACAAGAATCTACTGCGGCGAGAGAGATGATGGCAAGAGAAATTGAGGACATTCAAACGTACCAATCTACCGCGGAAGAGAATTTTCTGCAGGAAATAAAAAATGCAAAGTCAGAAGCAAGTATTTATAAGAATAGTTTGTCAGAAATGGGCAATGAATGTGAACTGTTATCAAAAATGGTAAAGGAAATTAAGACCGATAATCAGCTTCTAAAAGAAGAACTAAAAAAAAATAGTCAAGAAACTATAAAATTTGAAAATAGCATCTGTAGACTTGAGGAAGACAAAATACTCTTAGAAAACTATGTAAGGAGTATAGAGAATGAAAGGGACACCTTGGAATTTGAGATGCGGAATCTTCAAAGAGAATATTCAAATCTAAGTGAAAAAATCTGTAGTCACCATATTGATCTCTCAAAAATGGGTCACGTTTCAAGGAAAGATAAATTCCATTTTGACATCTATGATATTTATGAAGACACCTCTAGTCCTGGGAATAGGCCTTTAGCCCTGGGTTTGAAAGGTATGTATATCTTGGTGGATTGACAGAAATGTGTTTAAGATTTCCTTTGTCTATCAGGTTTAGCCAGAGGACAGTAATAAGAAGGTGAACATTATTTTTGTAAGATTTGTATCCAATTCATTACATAGTGGGATTTCTTAGAGATTTTGGTCCTTTGATGAGATGTGTTATTTTATTTATAGTACTTCTATATATTGTATATGGCTAAAGCAACTTTGGTAGCAAGCAGGAAATTTTTTTTAATTCTTATTTTTCCACGGTACACATAGCAGTCCCATTTTTTTCAAAAATTCTTCTCTTTTTTCTCCCAGGAACTCCGAATAAACTGTATCAACTGCTTCCATCCAAGATATGTAAATAAATTTCTGAAAACATTTCAAAATCTTTCATCCGGGTACTTTTTTCAACAAAAAAGTTTTAAATTGACCTCCACATCTGATCACGATTACCTTATAATTCATTGGGCTAGTTTTTAATTAGAAATTGGAATTAGGTAACACCTTGAGACTTGATCCAGTTTGTAAGCTAATGTGTTAGTGGGTTCCAGTGTCATGGGTTCCAGTGGGAGACGTAAGAATCCTGGGTCAGAGACACAGGAGCTGGTTGCTCACAGCAACAGTAGTAGGCAAGAGGAACAGCCCTTTCCCATGGGTTCTCCCAGTTCCTACAGGGAATGTGAAAAAAGTCACACAGGGGTTATTACAAGAGAAAACTCTGAGCTTTTCCTTTAAATACAATAACAGGTCAAATAGCCATTTTAATGTCTTTATTTGCTAATTCCATCCTCTCTACCATTATGGGGTTTATTTCTATTGACTGATTTTTCTCCCAGTTGTGGGTCACATTTTCCTGCTTCCTGGCATGTCTAGTAGCTGCTTTTTGTTTTAAACTGGAAGATGGATTTAAAAAAAAAATAAAAATTGTATTTACTTGTGTATTTTTGGCCGTGCTGGGTCTTTGTTGCTTTTCTCTAGCTGCGGTGCGCAGGCAACTCCAGCATGTAGGTTTCAGCAGTTGCTGCTCGCGGGCTCTAGGGCACAGCCTCAGTAGCTGTGATGTACACAGGCTTAGAAGCTCCATGGCATGTGAGATCTTCCCGGATCAGAGCGCGAAACTGTGTCCCTGTATTGCCAGGTGGATTCTTCACCACTGAGCCACCAGCGAAACCCGGATTTTTGTGAATTTTACATTGTTGAGCATCTGAATTTGGTGTCTTCCTTTACAGATGGTTGGACCTGGTTGTGCTTGCTTCTCTTTCAGTCAGATCCTCTTGAGCCTGGTTTTTTAGACTTTCATTAGGGTGGGTGCAGAGTAGTCTCTAGCCTACCTTAGAAGCTCTGGAGCCACCGTCGAATGCAGAGAGGTGCAAACGCCCCAGCCTTGACTTGTTTGGTGACATTTATCACTATGTAACTAAATGAATTTTTATTCATTTATGTCCACCTGGAAAAACCTCAGCTACTCTGAGACAAACGTATTCCCCTTTGAGGCTCATGATACCCCTGATACTGTCTTTGGGATGTTCACTCCACACTGTCCTTTGGATAAGAAATAAAAATCTTAAGTATTCCTTTAGAAAACTTTTTCAGTCTTCTTTAAAAATTTATTCTTTTGGAAAAAAAGTAAACAGTGATGAGGCATGAAATAAAAATATACGTTTGACAACAGGAAAACTTCTCTGCGCCCTCTGAATCCCTTCAAAAGTCACATGTGTTGTTTGGATTGACCTGGCTTCTCCATCATTGGAAAAAATTGGGTCTAGAAGCAGAGCACTGAAGCCTCTACACATTCTGATTTTCAGCTCTGGGAGGCTTAGAATGGCAGAGGGACAAGCACTAAGAAAAAAACCATGAGTCAAAAATAACTCCCCCAACACATTATACTAATCAGTTCAGTTCAGCCGCTCAGTCGTGTCTGACTCTTTGTGACCCCATGAACTGCGGAACGCCAGGCTTCCCTGCCCATCACCAACTCCTGGAGCTTAACTCAAACTCACGTTCATCAAGTCAGTGATGCCATCCAACCATCTCATCCTGTCTTCTCCCCTCTCCTCCTGCCTTCAATCTTGCCCAGCATCAGGGTGTTTTTAAATGAGTCAGTTCTTCATATCAGGTGGCTAAAGTATTGGGGCTTTGGCTCCAGCATCAGTCCTTCCAATGAATATTCAGGACTGATTTCCTTTAGGATTGACTTTGGCCTCCTTGCAGCACAAGGAACTCTCAAGAGTCTTCTCCAACACCACAGTTTCATTAACAGATACTGTAAACTTCCCTTTTAAAATACCACCACTACCCCACCCTGACTGAATGAGAACTATTGAGAGATATCTCACAATGAATTATGGGAATGTATTTAAGTCATATCTGTTAACAGATTTTTTTAAGTGATAGGGCCAGTGAAGAGGTAACATGGGAAGGAAGAGGATAAGATCTAGAGAGGCAGCTACAGGGGAGAATGAGAGAACGTCAAGGACCAACTTCATCCATCTTGAAACCTGGCCATTTTTTATAAGATACTGAACTGAAAGTGCATTCCCCACTCTTCCATCCCCCCAACACACCCCACACCGCCACCAACCCTGCTCAGCCTGGGGCTGCCATTGGCAGATCTGATGCTTTACACAGACTATAAATAGAAGGCACCATACCACATTAACTGAGATATCTGCCTCACCATACAACGCATGTATACGAGAATCTATTAAATAAGACTGGATCAGTACTTCCCTGATGTTAAGAATGCGTTAATGGACTGAGACACTTGGATAGCTGTCAACTCAACCTCCAAATACCTCCAAGAAGGAACAGCAAATTAAGAATTTACTGTAAAGCAACTATACTCCAATAAAAATTAATCTTAAAAAAAAAAACAAAAACGATACCACTTAATAAAAAAATAAGCATTCATTGTGCACGTTCTACCCCTCCAGTCCCCATTTTCATCCCTACCCTCCAACTCGGCAATATTTTTAATGTTAAGAGCAAAATATGTCAAGTCAAAGAGTACACTTTGAGATTTTATAACAGTTTCAAGCATCCCTAAACATCTCCTCAGAAACACAGATCAAGAAACATAGCAATTATTAACAAATACTAATCATTTATTGATGTAATAGTATGAAAAGAAGGAAAAGCATTAGTCACAGCCTTAAATTTCTTTTAAATGTTTGAGCTATTTGTTCCACACATCTTATATATTTTTTCAAATAATGAGCACTTGATAGTGAATTTTTGGAAGTCAGGACCTGTAAGGTTATTTGTCTTCCAGATGCTAGTAGGACTGTACTGAAGCAGTCTTGTAGTTCTTTGTATTTAGTGCCCTAAAATTGGAAAATAAATGCACATTTAATTTTATAGGTGCAGGTAATAGATCTGTATATTCTTGTAAAAAAATATCTTGCAACTAAAAGTTAACAATCCAAACAAAACCAGATTTCCTCACCAAAGAAAAAGCTTCACATATATCAGATATACTTTTAAAGTGTAATTTAAGAGGGAAAAACTGGTTTATGAGACCAATTTTAAATACTACTTTCCAGAGTTTTAAAATTAGGCTAAAAAAGAAGCTAAAACTTGATCTAGGATAATATTTGTGATAATGTAAAAAAAAGATATATTTCAATAAACTCAAAATACTAAACAAATGATAAACTTCTGAACAATCAGATACTTTTTTCCTTTGCTTTAAACATGTGTGCTAGAGCATCGTAGAATTTTCTCAGATCTGTTCTCTGGATAACCAGAAAACTTGAAACCACACTCCTCCCCACCCCACACAAAATTCCATTTATTTGAGTGTGAGTGTGTTGAGGAATATTCTAACTTAACTGTCAGTTCAGTTGTCAAAGGATAAAGGTCAAAGGACATGGAAAAAAGGCTCCACATCTTTGTTTCCCAAATGAATCCTCTACCAACTAGCCTGCAAAAAAATATTATTCCTATAGATAACAGTTAAACTATACAAATAATGAAGGGCAGCCTTACTTTTGTGATTATAATAATGATGTTTTTACAATCACTATCCATAAGTGATAAAGATGTACTATTGTTTCTACAAAAGGAATATGAATTTGATGTCCTTTTCCTAATCCATTGTATGATTACAATGAAGTTACAAATACGTAAATTAGTCAGATTGGCATTAAAACTTTTTCAGTGAATAGGCAGAAAGGGAATCAAATGAATTCTTCAGCATTTATAATCTTTCACACATAACAAAAGAACGACAGACTGTCCTTTTCTAAATTATATTCTGAACTTCTAAGAACTTTTCAGTTTTGAGAGTGCTCAAAACCTAGGAAAGATTCAAGTTTTATGATACATGAATAATATACATACACTTTTCCTCAAAGTATTCTTAATTAATCAGAATATTTCCAGTTTTCATAGAGGATTATTTAAAAGTTAAAGACAGAATAAGAGTCAATAAGAGTCCACACAACTACAGAGTCTGGGGCCTATATAGAGATAATAATTTAATGAGTCAAAAGATCCTTTTAAGAAACAATGTTAATATGTACTGCTAAGTGAAACATATATATATATATATATATATATATATATATATACACACACACACACATGCATATATGCACGCTAAGTCACTTCAGTCATGTCCGACTCTTTGTGACCCCATGGACTGTAGCTCACCAGGCTCCTCTGTCCATGGGATTCTCCAGGCAAGAACACTGGAGTGGGTTGCCATTTCCTTCTCCAGGGGATCTTCCCAATCCAGGGATAGAACCTGTGTCTGTTTGGTACAGACAAATTAAGCTTTTTCAATTGGGAATTTCAGAAGATGGGAAAGAACTTCTACAGGGGAGGGCAGGTATAAAGAAGAAACTGAGATATCTAAAGTTACCCAGATTTGTCAAATTTTAAAAGTATATATAAATAAAAGATATTACTCTGAAGAAATCTAAAAGCTGGAAATAATTTATGGGCTAATATTGCTACCTTTTGACGTTCAAAGCCATTATGCTTTCAATTGGTCTGCTTTTTGGTCCACCTGGTGGATGGAAAACCTTAGCACTTCTGCCGGATGGGCCTTTCAATTTAACCATGTAAGGGTCAACAGAATGTGAAGGGTAAGGATCAAATGTTCCTGCCTTCATTCCACCAGCCTACAAGTAAAAATGAGACAATTTAATGTGGTTCTGTCAAAATGCTTCTAACAAAAATTAGATGTGAAAAAGGTCATACATATTTGTGTATTGTACATGGAGCTGGTTTTACATTTAAAGAAAACTGTTTATTCTGTTTAATTCAAATACCATCAAAGGGTCTTCCTACCACTAATTTTATGGGTTAAGACACTATAATTCCAAAAGTTCTCTATTAAAATGCATATAGTTATAAGAAGGTAATATTCTAAACTATTGCCAACAGTTAATATTTTAGTGAGTTTATCAGATCAGGCTATGAACTACACAGGATGTGAGTCCATTCCTGAGGGAGTGAGACCCAGGTCACATGTACTTTGATACAGGAAGAAGTTAGCGTTCAGAACCAGAGGACGAGAGATGAGGCCAAAGGTAAGGTTTATCCAAAAGGAAGCCTGGCACAACACGAGTTCAGTAAACATCAGTAAATGATAGGGAAGATACTGAAAACAAATTTTTTTAAAAAAATAAAGGAACAGCACATAGAAAAAGAAAGTGAGAGGCGAACATAATCCACAATCAGTCCTCCACACCAGCATGGTCTGCATCCTCAGATTCATCCAATCTCAGGGTGAAAATACTTTTTAAACAAAGAATTCCGGAAAGTTCCCCCAAAGAAAAGTTGAACTTGACCGGCACAGCAAACTATTTACATAGCATTGGCATTGTATTCGATATTGTAAGTAATCTAGAGGTGATTTACATTATACAGGAGGATGTGCAAAGGTTACATGTAAATACTAAGCCATTTTATGTAAGGGACCTGAGCATCCTTGAATTTTGGTATTCTGGGGGTAGGGGACAGTGGTCTCGAAACCAATCCCCCATAGATACTGAGAAGTAACTGGACGATACACTGTACTTTTCTTATAATCTATTAAAAGAAGTCAATCATTTTTGACCTATATGCAAAACAAACATTTGCTTTGACATTTTAAACTGATACATATTAACAGGATTTTCCTCATATTATATATGGTCACCAAGAAAACTCTATTCAATCACAATAACCCATTTAATTAGGCATCCTTTCTCTTACAGTGTCTAAGCCAGATATACGAAAAAATGTGATTCATTTGAAAGATAGGGTTGTAATTTTTCAAGTTATCAAGATTGAGACACATGGATTATTTTAAAAGCAACAAATAATAAGGAATCTAAAGAAAATACAACTGATTAGTTAACTGATGTAAAAGCAAAACAGATGAATAGAAAATGGGAAAATATATGTGGTAAGTAAACCAACTCACCAGATGATGCTTAAAAAATAAACAGGTAAATCTATATTATAAAGATTGAGAAATAGGTGGAAGAAATCTATACATATATGGAATATAAAAAACTGTAAGATAATATTTTTTTACACCCCTACATTGACACATTTGAAAACCTGAATTAAATGAATGGTTCTCAAAGAAAAATATTGTCAAAGTGACTCAAAGAGAGGACACCTACAGAAAATAGATGGGCATCATGTAAGAAATTAAGCTGAGAACACTTACTATGAGAAGTCTTTTAAATTTTCAAAGAGAAAAACAAAGATGATCTAGATAGATTATACCAAAACATTCAACATAATTCTACAAACATTCCTGATTTAGTCTTATTTTTTTAAACATGAATGCTAGAGGTTATTTCCACAATCCCCATATCATGTCTAAACATTGGGCACAAGCATGACATGAGAGAGAGAAATACTGGAAAGGAAGGTGCAAAATTATTTGCAGATAATATAATCATATATCTAAAGATCCAAAGAGAATCAATGAAATACCCATTAGAATATAAAATTTAATAAAGTGCCAGTTACTTTAAAAAAATCAGATGTTTTAATAAGAACAAATAATATAAGGGGACTGATGGGGAAAAGAAACTATTGACCAGGACCTTAAAATAAGAATAAACATGATACATAAATCTACGTGAAATAAAACATAAAAATCCACAAGACAAATAAAGGTTTCTGTAAGTAGCTTAATTCTAGATAAGAAGGTTCAAAGTATAAAAATCCTAATACAAGCTAAAATCTAAAGATCTCATTTTAGAGCAAAACACCAAAGGTCTTTTTTCCCCACAACTTCACAAAATAATTCCAAAGTTCTGCATAATGACTACTGGAAAACAGTCATATAAACGTATTTAAAGAATAAGAAGAAGAGACTAGACCACCCAATATTAAAATGCAATAATAATTAAAAGTAGTTTGGTACTGGTAGAAATAAACATCAATGAAATAGAATGAAGATTCAGGGGGAAAAAACACTAAAAATGGGAATTTTGATTTGATAAAGTGGCATTTCAAAACAGGGGTGCTAATTATTCTATCTGTGAGATCAGGAACAACTGGCTCTTTAAAAAACAATTTTACTTAAGTCTAAGTATAATAAGCTGCACCCACTTTAGGTTTACAGATTCTGTGAGTTTTGACAGATGTGGTTTTTCCAGTAGTCATGTATGGATGTGAGTTGGACTATGAAGAAAGCTGAGAACCAAAGAATTGATGCTTTTGAACTGTGGTGTTGGAGAAGACTCTTGAGAGTCCCTTGGACTGCAAGGAGATCCAACCAGTCCATCCTAAAGGAGATCAGTCCTGGGTGTTCATTGGAAGACTGATGTTGAAGCTGAAACTCCAATACTTTGGCCAACCTGATGCGAAGAGCTGACTCATTTGAAAAGACCCTGATGTTTGGAAAGATTGAGGGCAGGAGGAGAAGGGGACGACAGAGGATGAGATGGTTGGATGGCATCACTGACTCAATGGACATGAGTCTGGGTAAACTCCGGGAGTTGGTGATGGACAGGAAGGCCTGGCGTGCTGCAGTCCATGGGGTCGCAAAGAGTCGGACACGACTGAGCGACTAAACTGACTAACTGATACACCCTTGAAACCACAAAGGCAATCAAGATATGGAACACATCCTCCCCTCAAAGCATCCTTCTGTCCATAAAACTGAATTTTGAAAAAGATAAAAGCTGGATCCTTGCCTTGTTCTTTCCATCAAAATATATTCCAGATGAAAATTTAAATGCAAAAGGATAAGACTAGTTAAAAGAAATCAAGAATGCATATTTCACTAACATTGCTGGGAAGGAAAGATATTCTGAGAATGACATAAACTCAGCACAGAGGACTGATAAAATAGTTATTTTATATGATTTTATCATTATAAAGCTTATATTAATGATATATCATTATTGGTATTTCTGAATAGCACAGAATACTATAACCAAAGTCAAAGATGAATCTTTGACTAGAAAAATTATTTTCAACACAAATGATAAAACAATATCCTTAATATATGAAAAGATTTTACAGATCAATATGAAAAAGACAAATGTCTTAATAGAACATCTGCAAGTAAAAGGAATACACAATTCACAGAAAAAAAAAAAAAAAACCAAGGTATAAACTAAGTCTATAAACTGTAAGAAAGATTTTGATTTTTATTCACACTTGTAAACCTCAGCAGAAGGGAGACAGTTCATTTTAATCACCCTTCAAAAACTAAAGATGGTCTGACTCTTTATGGTTTTGAGAAAAACTATACCTAAGGTCTAGACAGGTGCTTAGAAAATTCATTGTAAATTAAAATACTTTAGAGATGAGTAATAATTATTTCATAAGGGCATCATTATTCCTTATGGTATCCACACGCTATGACTTTTCATAATTTCATCAAAACGGGTTCCATGATTCATGGCATGAATATAAACAAATGGGAAAAAAAATAATATGACAGCAAGAGGCAACATTTCCTTATGATACTTAATATTTTTTCATTCTAAAAACTTTAACTTACCTTTTTACCAGGAGAAGAGGGCTTAAAAGGGTTTCCAACTATTTCTTTCTTCTCTACTTTTTTAATTGGTGGTAAAGGTTCCTCAGACATGTAAGGATTGGCATCAAAATATTCCCTTGGGTAAAGATTTAATTTGAAAGCTGTCCCTTTGAGTAAACGATGGTGTTCTTCATTCTCTTTCTGTAAATTAAGGAGTTTGAAATTATATTAGATAGCAAAACTTACTCAACACTGGAAGTAACGTAAAGTTAATTTAACTTTAAATTTTAATATAAGCATGTAAATTTTTTAAGTATATACTGCTGGGTTCACTTTTTTAAAACATTCCTTTGTTATGTTCTATTTTTATGATACAAAAGATATGCTTGCCTAGGAAAAAGCAGAGCTATGATTGTTCATCTTGAATATAAATTTATTTGATGTATATAGATATATCACTTGAGCAAATCTTTATTAACTATCTATAATATGATAAAATGAATTAAAAATAAAAATCAGTTTCTAGCTCAAACCCTAACTCCTTCCCGCTTTCCAGCATTTTCCAGGGACACTGGGAAGGCTACTGACCCTTTAAATGTCACATTTTCTTCAATGATAAATGATGATCATAACATCCCCCAGACCCTTTATGCTATGATAAAGATTAAACGTGATTATGTGTTCAAAGTACCTGGCACATGGTAGGCCTTCAAAAAAATGTCAGCTTTTCTCCTAAGAACAAGGAACACTTACTTTTTACATTATAACACTTTTATGTTACAATATTATTTTAGAAAATTCAGGGACATAAAATTTCTGACTTATGAATAGTAAGTTCTATTCATAAGAACTATTCTTATGAATAGTTCTAAATGCAGAATGAAAATGTTTTATTCTAAAGAAAGGAAAGTATCTTATATCCATAAACTTAGGATGAAAGACCAATTACTAAGCTATTGATAAAACTGCCTTGTAAAAAAAAAAAACTGCCTTGTATGTATTTATATATTAGGTATTATCATTCCTATAGAATATTATGTATTATTCTATCCTATGTAAAAAGTAGTTTACATAGAATTTTATATAAAGTGAAGAGTTCATACACAGAAACAAGAAATGACTATTTTCAAATGACCAAGGTTTCTGCTCAATTTAGTAGAAAACTTTTCCTGGGTTTGGACATGCCCATTTGCAAAACTGGCAACTATCCTTCTATCTCGTGCGTGCATGCATGCGTGCTAAATC
Source organism: Muntiacus reevesi (assembly GCF_963930625.1). Taxonomy (NCBI): domain Eukaryota; kingdom Metazoa; phylum Chordata; class Mammalia; order Artiodactyla; family Cervidae; genus Muntiacus; species Muntiacus reevesi. Next base: position 57,430,741 of record NC_089258.1, on the reverse strand, counting down.
ACTTCAGTCATGTCCGACTCTGTGCGACCCTATGGGTTATAGCCCGCTAGGCTCCTCTATCCATGGGATTCTTCAGGCAAGAATATTGGAGTGTTGCCATGCCCTCCTCCATCTATCTCACTGCCATTTAAAGTCACCACAGCCAAAAGTATTGAAGACTGCATGCTGAAAAAAACAAAAATTTAAAAACTTGTATCCTTCTCTAGTCTCCACTTCCTCCCTTCTCCCCAACACTCTTCCATTCTGTTCACTCACCATAATAGCCTGATCAGCCCAAAAGGACTACCACTACTTTCTTAGGCACAAAATATTAGGGTATGTTGGGAATACAGCTAAGGATTAGGATACAATGCTTAGAATCAAAACAGAGCAGACAGGCTCTATTAATCAGGCCATGCAGACAGAAGTCTCACAGCTAGCTAAGAGAGATAGAAGATAAACTATAGCAGGAATTAAAGCTCATCCAGGGAATCTTAAAATCAAAACGGTAAAATTATCACAATTTCTAAACATCAATCTGCCATTGCCCACATAATACAAACAGGTAAACCAAAATAAACCCTAACTGGATCACAAGTGAATTCTCTAAGTCAACTAAATAAGAGAAAGACTGAAAGAAGCTACAAGAGATCCTTTTACCTTGTTAATTAGCTTTGCCGCATCGTAGAGGTCAGAAGAGTGTGAAAACTGCTTACCTATGGTAACGTTTGCATAGCTAAGGAAAGAAAATGATGACGATGACTTCAGGGTTCAGAAATTACACTTTTTAAATTCAAAACAAATGATATGAAAGGACTGACATCCCTTACCCATATCCAGTTCCTTTCTTTCCTGGGTTTGTGTATAAATTCTTTCCAGGTGGCTCATATTTTTCTTTGGGTTTAGACTGTGCACTGAAAAATGGGACTGGTCCACCTATGGTTCCATAGTAACTTCCTAATCCACAGCTTAAATAAGTGTAGCAAGAACAAAGAGAAGCAAGGTAAAATAGTGAACTTCGTGTTATACATATTTTACCAAAATTAATAAAATATCACCAAAAGAGGAGCAAAATATACGCAGTAGATTTGACGTGCCTAACTTTGGTAAGGAAAAAAAAAAAAACTCTTTTGTTATTTTTGTTGTTGTTGTTGTTATTTTTTTAATCTAATTTTTCCTATTATTCAAAGTCAAAAATTCCATTTTAAATGTTCTACATAAACAAAACTTAGCAATCTCTAGGAGGTTAGAAGAGTTTACATTAGTTCAGTTAATCATAAGAATAAATAGACCCTTGTGTGTGTTGTTCTACTATGTTTTTTCTAAAATTAGTTTTTATTTAAGCATAGTTTATTGACAATATTATATTAGTTCCAGGGGATGGGAAAGTTGAACAGGAAAAAAGTTGTTTAAAGGATAAAATACGTATGTTACATGAAAAAGAAATAAAGTACCAGCCCCAAAGATACACATGGGAATTTACATCTAAGAAGAAAAGTAAGAAATCCCAAAAAAAGTAGTAGTAGTAATAATAATAAATATATAATAATATAATTAATATAAATTAATATAAATAATAATAAATAGTTCAAACTTCTCCAAAGTATACAAAGGTAGGAAAAGATAAACTATAATAACAGAAAAGAAGACATTCTCCACTCTTAATAAAGACAATTTAACTTGGAAGACTGAAGCTTTACTAATCTCAAAATCACAAATAAGCACAAAATTATTTTTCAGCCAATCCTCATCTGTCATAAACTCTAGATTAAGAGTCAATGTTATTGAGTGTGAATTAACATATTATAAAACCCAGCTATATTATAATCACATAGATTGTATCATTTTATCTGTTTAAGAATTTAAAGGTTAAAAAAAAAAACTCATCTTGATAATTTTTACAACTAAAATACTGATTCCCTACATGTAACTTCATCATGATTTTTAAACAATGTACCTTCGATAAATTATCCTTTTTAAAACTGGAAATAGAACTGCCATATGACCCAGCAATCCCACTCCTGGGCATACACACTGAGGAAACCAGATCTGAAAGAGACACGTGCACCCCAGTGTTCATCGCAGCACTGTTTATAATAGCCAGGACATGGAAGCAACCTAGATGCCCATCAGCAGACGAATGGATAAGGAAGCTGTGGTACATATACACCATGGAATATTACTCAGCTGTTAAAAAGAATTCATTTGAATCAGTTCTAATGAGATGGATGAAACTGGAGCCCATTATAGAGTGAAGTAAGCCAGAAAGATAAAGAACATTACAGCATACTAACACATATATATGGAATTTAGAAAGATGGTAATGATAACCCTATATGCAAAACAGAAAAAGAGACACAGATGTACAGAACAGACTTTTGAACTCTGGGGGAGAAGGCGAGGGTGGGATGTTTCGAAAGAATAGCATGTATATCATCTATAGTGAAACAGATCACCAGCCCAGGTGGGATGCATGAGACAAGTGCTCGGGCCTGGTGCACTGGAAGGACCCAGAGAAATCGGGTGGAGAGGGAGGTGGGAGGGGGGGATCGGGATGGGGAATACGTGTAACTCTATGGCTGATTCATGTCAATGTATGACAAAACCCACTGAAATGTTGTGAAGTAATTAGCCTCCAACTAATAAAAAAAACAAAGAAAAAAAATTATCCTTTTTACCCAAAAAAGATTAAAAGATTTCTCCTAATTTCACATTTTTTATTTATACTTTTTTAAAGCTTTAAAAAGCAGAAAAAATAGTCAAGGCCACAGACATGATGACCCAAGGCAATTTTTTTTTATAGTCTGACTATTGTTAAGATTTTCAACTAAAACTTATATTCATTATTTAGTTGGCTTTATTAGTATAAACTGATAGAGAATAGTGACATAGATGATTAAAAACTTAATGTGACAATGAGAATCTACTTAATCAATTACCCCGCAACTTAAATCACCCAATATAATTGTCTCCATCTAAGATAAACTCAACCTAAAAAGTCACACTTTAAAAAATGAGTCATACATAAGTCAGTCCGACAGAAAAATCAACAACTTAGGTTGGAGGAAAGAGAGTGATGCAGGAGATAGATTTAAGATTTTCTCCTTAATACTTACGGCTTTTTCTCTCCACTGCTAGGGAGGAAGGCTTTGCTTAGATTTTTTTTGGCTTCTTCCATCATGTGCCGTCTCCTCACTTGATTCGGATTGACATAGCCTTCACCTTCAAAAATCCTTACAAAATGGGGATCAAAATAACCTGCCTGGAGATTGGACATTTCTTTGGATCCCCCAGGTAGAATCTGTCTATTTTTGCTTGCAGCTTCATTAAAGGGTCCTTTAAAGATAAAATAGGAATATCACAATTTTGAGCTCACCATTAATAAAAGGACATGAAAAATAACAGAAAACTTTCCTGATCCTTGCCACTAGAACACCAGGCAACAAAGTTTCAAAATGTGATTTGAGCCAATGAATTTTGAGCTCTTAAATGCTGTTTCAAAATGGTCACTGAAAGATCCGTATCAAAGGCTTCACTGACAATAAGAACTAAGGCATTCCCATTAAAACATTTTAATAATTAGATTGAGATCCTCTTAAACTCTGAATCTGAGAGCGGGAAGAGGCCTTACAGGTCACTGAATCCAATACTTTCCCATAGGAAACTGTTTGCATCTTGCCTTTTTAATAATTTATCTTAGAGATGTTCCATATCAGTGTATTCTTTTTTATTGTTTTATTTATGACTCTTCTAAAAATCTCTCAGGTATTTATTTGGCACTTCATTTTCAAGAAAGTGATCATGGATGGCCATTTTAGATGTAAATGTAAATGCTATTTGTATAGTAGGGTGTCTCAACTTAAAAAAGAAAAGCCAATGGTTCAGTCCCTCCGTGGTTGTGATTCCCTTTTTGGGCTTTCCAGGTGGGGCGCCAGTGATAAAGAATCTGCCTGCCAATGCAGGAGCGACAGGAGATTGGGGCGATTCCTGGGTCCAGAAGATTCCCTGGAGAAGGAAATGGCAACTCACTCCAGTACTCTTGTCTGAGAAATCCCATGAACAGAGGAGCCTGGAGGGCTACAGTCCATGGGCTTGCAAAAGAGTCGAACACAACCTTAGCGACTAGACAACAACAAACAAAATAAATATTCTGGGAGAAAACTGCCATGCACCTTGAAAACAAATACAAATACCTATGAGGAGAATATGTGAAGGTAGGATAGTGCAAGAAAATGAGCTTCCTGATCTTACAAAAAAAAAGCTCTCTCTTACCGCTGTTGAAATTTCACAGGTGTTTTCAACTTTATACCTAAAGCTTTAAAATACAGACCATTCAAAAAGATCATTTAACATTAAAATCAAAATTTTATAGAGGAAACATCCACTCTTAGGCTGCAAAGAAAACCAAATTATACTTACGATTAAACTGTGACACATATTTATCGCCCACAGTAATATATTCCATCTCACTGAAGAGGCCAATCCTCTCCAAATCAGTTTTCCCTCCTTCCGAAGGCATGGCTGCTCCTTGGGGGCCGTGTGCTCAATGTTGGTGACTTCAGCGGGCTTCTTAGTGCTACTTCTATAACAAAATTCTACTCTACACTGAAAAATACAGGAGAAAATTTACAGAAAAGCTGATTCTAACTTTCAATCCAAAATATTTTCAGTCTGAGAGTTAACATGCACATAGTTCCATCATAAAACAATAGCCCCAACTATATGGGGGAAGAATCTACTTTGTGGGGCCGAGGGGGAATAATGGAGATTGTTCCTCCCCTTGAGTCTCCAGCTGAAGTATCCACAAATTACAAAGAAATGTTTATCTGTGGCACTGCCGTTCATCTGTCACAAATAGTAATATTATGATGGTACAGTGTGGTATAAATACTGTATAAACAACATCCTTCTTTTGAGAAGTTCAAAGTTGACTGAAAGATCTTAATTATATAAGGCAGTCATTTTTAGTTTAAACCCTTCTATCTAATACTACATTGTCCCTTGTATTAAAAATTACGATTTACTTTTACAGAATGCACAACACACCCAGGCATTACCCTATAGTTCTTGAATTTTTTCAAGTTTAAATGTATATAACAAATGTGACACTTGGTGAAATCAGTTCACAACAGGGATAGGAAGGGGGGACAATTGACTAAGCAAGATAAACATGAAGGACAGCAAAACAAAAATCCACAAGGAGTTCAGAGTATTTGCTAAAGAGCAGACTGCAACTATGAGTTCTTGAAATATCACTCTAAATACGCAACTACGTATTCGGATGTTTCCTTTAATTAGACATGTTCTAAAAAGTTGGACCAAAGAGCTAAGAATACTTGCCTCCATTTCATGGTAACATTTTTGAAGCACCAACTAGATCTAGGTACTGGACACATAAATTGCTGAATAAAACAAACATTGGCTTACACTTCCCAGTTTATAATCCAAGGTAAGGAACTTCTGCCTTGAATTTAGAGTAGACTGTTTCAATGACAGTAACAGGATTGCCTATTTGAATTTGTGGCTCATCCTCTTCTCTTCCATGCCATCCTACCTCTGATCACCTATGCCTTAAAACTAAAAGTCAGTCAGTTGGAGGGCACTAATTCGATTTGTTCCATGTTTCAAGGCTCCATCTCCACTGCAACCTTAGAGTCTTTCTGTGCTGCTACAGGGGCTCAAATCCTTTAAATGGCTCATAAGGCCACTATCACCCTCATCTGTCACCATGGGAACCCCTCTCCCTGGAACCTAAGCTCCAATTGTCTTTCAGTTCTCAAGTCGGCCTCTCTCCAACCACAGGACACTAGCACACACTGTTTCACTTTCGGCAGGTACTTCACTGTGCCTACCCCTTTCTTTCCTCAATAAATACTGATCCTTCTGATTGTTTAGCTCATTCTTCACTTCCTTAATTCACTCCATCATAGCGCCAAGTACTTCCCTCTCCAAGCCCTGATCATGGATGTTTCTTTTATATTGGGTTATTTTACATTCACCTTGTAGGGATCTTGAATTAACTGCTGTTTTCCCTCACTAAACTGTGGGCTCCAGGAAGACAGGAACCACCCAACGAAGTGTGACACAGAGGGAAGAAAGTAAAGGGAACAAAAGGGGAGTTTTTGCCTTGAATTCTTCCACTACGTAACTTTTTTTGAGCAGCACTGGGAAAATATTTGATTCATTTATTTAACGTTTTGCAAAACCTTCCTCTGAGTAGAGCTTGCTGGTAGAAGTTATAAAACTGAGATTTTAAAAGGCATAGATACTGCTGTTAGGGAGCTTATACTTTTAAAGAAGACAATAAAGCATAACACAGTGGAACACGGCAAGTACCCTTCCAAAGTTATGGATAAAGTGCCCTAGGGGATGAAGGAGGGACAGAAAACTTTTGGGGGAAATGATGTCCCATTGTGGAAACGGAGGTTCAGAGTAGCCAGGTATCTAAAAGACAGTACCTGATGGCTGAGAGTACCAAGTCACCTGGGAGAAGGGTACAAAGATCAGAGATCAGACTGTCCCAGCTCCAGTCCGAGCCTGGCTGAAGGAGCGACCAGCGCCACGAAGCGCGAGCGATTCCCGCGCTGTACCTCGCCACGCAGCCTGTCCGCACGCTCGCGGAGCCACGGAGACCGTCTGCGGCGCGTTGCCCCGGCTACGGGAGAATCCATTCCGAGAAAGAACGTTGCAGGAGGCTAGGTGGAGGGTTCGCATCCGGATCGAGGAAGACACAGACAGAAAGACGTCAAGAGGGTGGGGAGGACCTGCATCCATCTTTCGTTAGGACTTCCGCTCCCCGCCCCCTTATCCCCCCGCGAGATCTGGCATGGTGGTACGCCCCGTGACGCACACCGCAGGGCATGTTGGGAAAGGTAGTCGGCCTTCCCAAATCCCGACCGCCGACGGGACCACTTCCGAGCCAGCTTCCTGCGCGGTGGGCGGGCTTTGGTGTTGCTGTCGGCACCGCGTAGCTGATATGGTGAGTTTCCCCTCCGCCCGCTCGCCACCGACTCTTACGTGGTCATCTCCGACCTCACTAGCTGCCTGCGAGTGGGGCTTTGCGGCCCTTGAAAGAACTGGGCCTGCCGGGGACCGGTGGTCCGGGCCTTGATCTGCGCCTTTTCGTCCTTGGCGTGGCCCCTCCCGGTAGGGCCGGAGGGAAACCACCCCCCGACGACCTTCGACTGCCAGGCTCCACCGGGCTCCCTGCACCTTTCCCTTGTGTGTGCGTTTGGAGAACGAGGGAATCATGAGACGTTTTTGAAGGTTTCGAAGAAAGAGTGGAGCTCTTGCTCCCTCGTCTGCGTGGTGGTAACACTTTCCTGGTTTCCCCTGATTGCTCAGGCAGGTTCTGCTGCAGTCCGGTATCCCTAGATGTGTGTTCAGGACTTTTCTTTACACCCTGTGCTTTCTCCAGAATTTGTATCTTTAGCTTAGAGATGTATTCTGAGCTCCAGAGCCTCATATCTGTTAACTGTACCGCCACTTGGTTGGCGCATATATATTTTAAACTCAGCAAGTTCAAAACTGACTTAACCATCCCCACCTCACCCTGCTCTTCCTCCAGTGACCCCCGTCTCAGATCACTGTGCCACCACCCACCCCACCGTTGCTCTTGCCAAACACCTGGAAATCATCCTCGACATCGCCCTCTTCGCAGCTCCTGAACATCTGTTCCGTGACCAAATCCTATGGAATCTACAGGGGCTTCCCTGATAGCTCAGTTGGTAAAGATTCCGCCTGCAATGCAGGAGACCCCGGTTCAATCCCTGGGTCGGGAAGATCCCCTGGAGAAGGGATAGGCTACCCACTCCAGTATTCTTGGGCTTCCCTTGTGGCTCAGCTGGTAAAGAATTCGCCAGCAATGCGGGAGACCTGGGTTTGATCCCTGAGTTGGGAAGATCCCTTGGAGAAGGGATAGGCTACTCACTCCAGCATTCTGGCCTGACTGTATAGTCCATGGGCTCGAGAAGAGTCGGACACAACTGACCTCTAAATGGTTGCCAGTCATCCCAGTCTCTAGCTATTCTTGTCCTTGGCGCCATGAGATCTAACCCTCTGCTCTGTTCTCTTAAGTGGTCTTTTAAGCAGGCCTTCACCAGTCAGAGCCCCTGCCTGGGAGAGGCTTGGCCACCTTCACCCCTATCTTTTCCTTAGAATTTGGAATGTTCTTTGGAGTATTTCCTTTGGAATACTCTTATCTACTTACCCCTCAGACCTCAGTTTACATATTGTTTCTTCAGAGAGAGTCTCAAGTGTAAGGAGATTCTAGTGTGTTCAGATAAGATCTCTTATAGAGCCTTTGCGACAACCCTGTGATGTATATTTTTCCAGTATTACAGAAAAGACACACTTGAGTGATTAGTTACAAGGTCCTACAGAAAGTCACAGGTAATTGTTGCTCTTGCTAACTTTTATCTTCAGTATCTTTCAGTGCCATTAAATATTTTTTATTCAATTAGGTACATAGTATTTAACCGACTTCTTATACTTAACAGATTCTTATTGATAGCTATTTAGGTGGGATTTTTGTTTGTTTTTTGCTGTGATGAACAACAGTACGATAAGTGGACCACATTCAAGCTAACTTTGTCCTGAACTTTCTTGATTATTTCTGTAGGATAAATTCCAAGAAGTATAACTGGGGCAAAGGGCATGGCCTTTCAATACGTTATAATTTGTGGAAAATAAAAGCAGTCACTATTGGAACAATGTGACAGGGATTATAAATGCGAAGAATAGTAATGGTACCTATTTTGAGTATCAAAGTTAACATATGTCCAGTCATTTAACATAGTGCGTTCTACTTTTTAAGAGTTCGGTAAATGTAGTACTTACTGATTTAGTTAAAAATAGGGCTCTTACTCTGTAGTATGTTTCTTCATTTTGTTTGAGGCATATTTTGAGACTCTGATGAAATCTTTGAAACCTTTTCCCAGAGGTTGCCTTCCTCTTTCCCACCCTTCTCCCCACGCCAAATGGTATGTCTTTTGTCATATGTCATCAACTACCAGAAACTCAGCATATGGACTCAAATTAAGAACTGCTAATAATTTCATTTTACAAGTGCTTTTTTCTCCCCCTTTATAAGTTTCAGGCATTTTCCTACAGTATTAAATATTCACATAAAGCATGATTTTTCATTGCTATATAATATTTGTAATTATTTAATTGGTCTCCTCTTGTTGACGGGCTAACATCTGTATACACTAATCTTTGTATGTTTTGCAGATTTCCTTAGATTAAATTTCTATACGCAGAATTATTAGACCAAGAATGTGAATGTAAGGCTTTTGATTCTTATTGCCACATCACCCTATGATGAATTCTAGGAGTTTATACTTCATACTCCCGCCATCAGTGATATATTAGTTTCCTCTCATTGTCTTGCCCACCAGTTGTTATCATAATAGGTTCAGTGTTCCTGTCCCATTCTTAAACCATTTCTTGACCGTTCATCTTTTCATGGTGTTGTTAAACCCTATAATTGCAAAGACTTTAATTTAGAAATACTGTCCCAAAGCAGTGTGGTCTTCAACCTTTTTCCTTTAGAATCATTGACATAGAAGAGTTTTTAAATATCCTCCCCAGACCAATTTATCAGAATATCTGGGAGTATAGCCCAGGAATGGGTGCTTTAAAATCCTCAGGTGATTTCAATGTGGAGCAAAGGCTGAGAACCTCTAATACAGAATTGATTGTGTCTTGTTTTTCTCCATAAAGCAAGGAATTAACTCATGAAATAATTTGAAAAGTCAAGGTAATTTATACCTTGACCTAAATTCAGTTGGATTCTAATTTATATGAGGATGAGTTTCTTTTGTTCTACAATGAAATTTTGGTTTTATTTGTCTTAGGTTATTTCAGAGACTATGGATATACTCTTCAGAATAAGAGGTGGCCTTGATCTAGCTTTTCAGCTAGCTACTCCTAATGGTAGGTCTGCCAAGATACTCTCCTTTTTTACTGTAAAAGCAATGGTGAGAATCTCACCATTTTGCAAGTGAAACTGAATGAGAGGGTGAATAAATGTCTAAGGTCAAATAGTAAGTGATATGAATTGGATTTAAACTTAGAAACTGTGTTCCCCACCACTGCTAGCCCATGGGGCTCCCCTGCATGTTAAGAAAAGGTGTCCCCTTATTTAAGAAACTTTACTGCCCTCTCCAAGAAAATTGTCACAGTAAATATAAGTATCCACTGTGAGCATAATGTAAATGAGACAGCTAGACTTATACAATGCACACTTAAATACACTTAACACATTGCACACCTAAGATTTCAGAACCCACTCTCGTGAGGTCGTGTGGTTTAGGAATGGCAGGCAGGTTCTATGGGAGAAAAATCAGCAGTGTTGGTATAAACTAAAGTCTAGGATGTCTTCCTGTTTCTGACTACTGCCACAAACCAAGCTAAACGATATCAGAGGAGGAAGACAAGGAGCTATGTTTGAGGTGTGTTTCATTTGAAATGCCACACTACATCAAGTGTAAATTCCCAGCAGGCAATTGGTAACTTGAGTCTGAAACTTGGGGGAGAGTGGTCAGAATTGGAGATAGAGAACTTAATATCTTATGAGGATGATAGTTAATGCCTTGTATTAGATGAAGTCACTCAAGAAAAGTATGATCAAGGGTGTCAGGAGCCACAGAGAAGTTCAGAAAGGTAAGGAATAAACAGTGTCAGAGTTCCTTCAAGGAGATCACCAGCTGATGATTATTTACTGGCCCCTTGGAAAGAGGAAGGGAGAGAATGCAAGATATTCTTTCTGACGCATCCCTTCATATTAAAAAGTTATTTGTGTTGGTCCACATTCTGATTCCTACTCCCGGCCAATTAAAGTAAGTTTCCAGGACAGAGACTTCGGCATCTGTAAGTTTTTTCGTTGATTCTCTAATGTGCCATCAGGATGAGAATTGTTTTGCAAGAACTAAATCAAACTCATTTTTAAGCCTATCTTATCAGTAAAGTATTGTTTCTTGGGCTTCCCTGGTGGCTCAGTGGTAAAGAATTCATCTGCCAATGCAGGAGACACAGATTGGATCCCTGAGTCGGGAAGATCCTCTAGAGAAGGAAATGGCAACTCCCTCTGGTATTCTTGTCTGGGAGATTCCATCGACAGAGGAGCCAGAGGAGCCTGGCGAGGCTTAATCCATGGGATCACACACAGTCGGATACAACTTAACAACTGAGCTCCCATGCAGTGTGTGGATAAAGCCTTACATTTTACAACTTGCTATAAATTGAAGTTATTCTTTGTATGAACTTACTACAAAGTATAACTGATCTGTCATTCAGCAGACATAATGATGTAATTTCAAGTATAAATAGGAACTGCAGATATGTTTTACACAAATAATTGATGTATTTGAGCTTGTCTTCAGACTTTATAGTATCCTCCTCCTGTACCCAAGTCTTTGAAACGCTCCATGAAGGGAATCATTAATGAGGAAATACTGAGAATGGAGGTGCTTAACTTTAAAGACATTGCAGTTATTTAGATATTTCATGGTCTTTAGGGATAGACAGAAGATAATCCAGGAATTATGTTTGTCTTTTGTGGTGAAACTATAAATCTTTAAATTTGGATTTCTGAAACATATCAGGATGCCTTTATATCTGACGTGTTATAAGTAATCTTTCTCTCCTACAACCTCAAGGTGTTTATTTATCAAGATATCAATGTGATAGTTAAATAAATATTTTAACCACAGAGTTAAATAGGTTTAGGATTTAGGAGTAGGACAAATATTTAAATATTGTCTTCTTTTTATATAGTTTTGTATAGTATCTTTATATAGTTTTATATAGCATCTTTATATAGTTTTGACTTTGGAACCATGAAAATGTTTTTAATATTCAAAAATTTCTATTGAGTAAAAAGGAAATCACTGAAAATGAAGTCAGACAAATATCAGGTTGATGACATACCACATAGAGCAAAAGAGAACTGAAGAACACAATACTTTGTACAGTCTTAGTGGGATATAGTCTGAAGAAGAAAACTACAAAGAAATTCAAATCTCACTCCAGAGTTTTATTTCTATAAGTAATTTGGTATTTTGAGAGTAATTGGAGTCCTCATCCATTGCTGATGGGAGCATAAAATGACGCAGTTCCTCTAGAAAGCAGTTTGACAGTTGCACAAAAAGAGAGTCACCATATGACCCAGCAGTTCCTTCAGGGTTATTACCTAAAAGACATATATCCACACAATAACTTGTGCACAAATACTTGTAAAACCATTATTCATGATAGCAAAAAGACAGAAACAACCCAAACATGTATCAGCTTACAAATGAATAAGCAGAGTATGTTCTGGTCATATAATAGAATATTATTCAGCCGTAAAAAAGCTAATTCATGCTAGGGATGGAGTCAACAGTTGGATGAATCTTGAAGATATTAGGCTGAGTGAAAGAAGCCAGACCCAAAAGGCCACAAAATGTGTGATTTTATTTATATGAAGTGTCCATAGTAAACCAATCTATAGGGACCAAAAATAGGTTAGTGGTTGCCATGGGTGAGTGTAGGGGGGTGGGGAATGACTGCTGGGAAGTCCGGGGTTTATTTGGGGGTGACGGAATGTTCTGAGATTAAATAGTGATGATTGTAAACCTTGTGGTATACTAAAAGCAACTGAATTGTACACATTAAATGAATGAATTTTCTGGTCTGTGGATTTTATCTCAATTTTTTTAAAGACAAAAGAACTTTTTTTACATTATTGAATCTGAGGAATGGATGTTTGGGGGCCGCTTTTACTGTGCTCTATTTTTGCATGCTTGGAAGCCTTCATGTTGAGAAGTGTACAGTTTTTCTTACTAACTTCTATTTGTATTCTTTTAATTTAGAAATTTTTATCAAGAATGCACTAAAACATGTACTGAGTGACCTGTCAACCAAGCTTTCTTCAAATGCCCTTGTGTTCAGAATTTGCCAGAGTTCAGTGTACATATGGCCTAACAGTGACATGAACACCATTCCAGGAGAGCTGACCGACAGTTCTGCCTGTAAGAACATAATGCGCTTTATTCAGTGAGTATGCTTAAAGATTGCTAGAAATGTTTTTACAATATCATTTCACATTATAAACATCTCCATGTATTGAAAATTTAGATTTGAACCAGAAGAAGGTGCAAAACGAAAATTCATGAAGAAGAAAGATAAAAAGTTATCAGAGACGGTAAGCAAATCACCTGTCTTCTTAGTGATAAAAATTTTCAGTCCTTGAATTTGGAGTTGAGTGGGATCTTAGAAAGTTCTTACTTTTTTTTTTTTTAACAGATCAGATGATTCAAGTCCAGAAAGATTAAGTGACTTGCCCAAGGTTATACCTCTGTGTTATATATCTAAACTTTTGTCCTTGAGTATGTTTACAAATTACTTAAAAAGGAATCATTCTGAAACATTACAGTGACACATTATGCTGTATGAAATAGTAAATGATAAGTGATTTACTTTTCTTCACAGTTTTGGTTCTGTCGATTTTTGAACCAGTACTGTTGAGTATCTGCCACGTGCCCCAAACTTTGCCAGGTATTAGAGATGAAAAACGGAGCAGCTGCTTCAAGGCAGGAAGTTGTACAAAGTTAATATTTAATATGACTGTAGCATTTTTCTAGACTAGTAAGAATAATAGAGTGGACACGGGGTTGGAGATGTGGACAGAGAGCACTCGGGGGAATCTGAACGAAACCAGTAGCTATAGTAATAAAGAGAAGGGAATGGATACAAGAAATATTTAGGTAATGAAAAGGATTGTACTTAGAGACTAATTGGATGTGGGATGACCAGCTTCTTGCTTGGGTAAAGATGGGAGATGGGGAAGATGTGAGGTCAGTGTTGGTCATACCATGTTTGAGACACCAGTGAGGTGTTGACCTGAACTGTGAGATTTTTAAATGTGGAGTGTACAAAAAAACTATGGACTTTGGATAAGGATTTAAGAATTACTGGTAGTTGGAGGTTGACATTTTGAGGGTTCAGGTCAGTTATTTTATAGAGTGTTTCTCGGATTGGGCTTGAGTTTGTTCTCGGCTGCCTTATGGTAGGTTCAGGTGGTCATTGTTGATAGGAATACCAAAGAAGTAATGTGTGTCCTCAGCACATCATGTGAAAGAGACATATACTTAGTTGGTTCTCGTATCAGTGACATTAACGATGACCACTTAGTGTGGTAACTGCCACCTTTCTCCACTGGGAGGGTCCTATTTTTTGCCCTGATAATTAGAAGGTATCTTGTGGGAAGATGCTTTGAGTTTATGTATATATCCTATTCCTCATCAAGTTTTTACCCAATGCTTCTAACATCAATTGATAATTTTTGTCAGAAGCTAACATTAATCTGATGGTTGCAAAGTGGTGATTTTTTTCTAAGTTTGTTGTTTTCTTTTACATTTACAAGATGACTTTGTACTGTAAGGAAGGGCTTTTCCTTTTCCCTGTGTATTAACTGTGTGGAAGTATGGAATCCTGTTTTATGCAATGAGTTGTCTGTTAACTGTCATCAGTTATTTTGATGCTCATATTTTCTAATTTGGCCAAGAGACACTTCATGCTGGCTCCCGTGTTCTCTTGATACTGTACTTTTGAATACTTCGTACTTTCTTCCAAGAATGTTCCAGGTTCATGTCCTTTTGCTATTTCATCTCAGGAATCAGCCATTTCCCCAAGGAAGGCAGACATGTATGCACACATACTATACATATATAACACACACTTCAGTATTTACCCATGTAAATCATATACCTCTAGTTCTACTTCAGCCTCACACAATTCCTAACCTTTTCCCGGTGAGAAACCTGGCTTCCAGTACTCTTAATATTTTGCTAAATTTGTTTAATATACAGAAAGCATTTTCAGAATTGTTTTTCCATACCACTATCAAAATCAAACCTTTCTAAGAGTTCATTATTAGTATGTCTTTAGAGCAGAGGTATATAGTCATAACATGTTTTAAAGTTGCCTTGATCTGTGGTTATTATATCTTGTTTATTCATTTTTTTCTGAAAATTTTAAATCTATACAAAAATAGAATAGGACAATGAACCATAGTGAACTTTTAATGCTTATGGATTCATGATCTGATTTCATCTTCACTTCACACTCACTCTCTGCCTCTCCTCAGATTATTTTGAAGCAGAGAAGAATTTTTCTTTAAGCTAAGAATTGTGCTTTTAAATAATTTACTGTAATATAGTGTATATGGTCCTTAAAAAGTCCTTTTACTTACCTTTTATATTATTGTTCAGTGTGCTTTAAGTTAACTATTATTGTTTATCTTTATAGCATCAAATAGTAAATATAGATCTGATGCTGGAAGTGTCGACCCCTCTGGCAGCTGTAACGCCCATTATTGAAAGAGAAAGCGGAGGACACCACTATGTTAGTATGACTTTACCAGTTGATGCAGTTTTATCTGTTGCTCCAGAAGAAACGTGGGGAAAGTAGGTATTTTCTAATACTACTGCCACCTTTAAATGAGGACCCTCCCCCAAAGTAATCACATCCTATTTTTAAGTGTCGTTGAGGCATATCTAGGGTGGTTATTGTTCTTTTTACTATGATTTACTCCTTGTTTCTTATTAAATTAAGAGTCATCTAGTAATTCAGTGTTTATTGAGGAAGTAGGATAATATGCCAAACCTATAGAATTTTCCATTTACCTGTACAGAGGAAATTTAGTCTATTTAACATTTAACTTTTTATTATTTAGACTTAATTTAATAAATCCAGTCCTATCAAGGGCATATTAGGGATATATTCACTCAACACTTTCATGTATCATAACTATTATAACTTTTGTTAATGCACTTGTGTATTTCCCTCCCACAGAGTTCGTAAACTTCTAGTCGATGCAATTCATAATCAACTAACTGATATGGAAAAATGCATTTTGAAATACATGAAAGGAACATCTATTGTGGTTCCTGAACCACTGCACTTTTTATTACCAGGTGAAAAAAATCTTGTAACAATTTCATATCCATCAGGAATTCCAGATGGTCAGCTGCAGGCCTATAGAAAGGTAAAACCACTTCATTCTTAGAAAAATAAAAATATCATTCATTTTATATTTAATTTTGTGCTTCTAATAAATAGCCAGCGTTTTGTGATTTAATTTTATAAAGTGTGGATGAACACTATTGGCTTTACATCTTATTTAATGTCTATTCTCATGTAACTGTTTAAAGTATTTTTAAGAAAAAATTATTATGCTGAATCATATGTAACATTTTAATTTCATATATTCAGTGAAGTTCGTTTGTAATTTTTCTATAGTGAAATTTAAGAACAAAAAGATGCTTACATGCCTAGAGTAGCTGATGAGTGCTATTTAATAACTTCCTTTTCTTTTCCACTACTTGCAAATTTACAAAAGAGACAGGGTTACAGTTAGAGAAGGGAAATTAGAATTTATCCTGTTTCTAATTAGGATTTGTAGTACTACTCCATTCCCCACCTCTCAGGGTCATTTGGGTTTTATTACAGGTGTTTTGAAGGAAACATGATCAACACTCAAAGAAATGAGATTTATTGGCAAATGACTGTTTTGATAGTGTGTATATATATATATTTTTTTTTGGTAGTATATATTTTTGATATTTGGCCTTGCCTAGTATCCATCAGATTATACCATGGAAACATCTTCCCAATCTCTGCCCCCGAAAAGAGAGGTAACACTGTAACCTTCTGTGCCTCTCTGTAAGTGTCAAATGAATTGATTTGCAGAGGCAACAGTTACACAAGCTAATGATCTCATTCAAACTGCTCGAATACATAGGAGATATCAAAGAAGATGTCAGACTTTCAGAGTAACTATTACGTTTTTATACATTAAGGAATATGTTGCCTTTTAAACATATATGTGTATTTTTATTTTGATGCCATATTGGTCTTTAAACCACCAATTTCCATTCTGTAACCTAATCACTACCCCTTATATTTGTTAAATACTCTAAGCATGATTTTTAAAAATAAAAACCTAAGCATGATTTTTTTGATAATAGTTATATCATTGTTAATTATAATTTACTCATTTACAAGACTTTCAAAACTACTAGTTAGCCTAGATTTATTTTAGCAGACTGTGTTACAATAAGTAATTTTAAATTATCTCAGTTCTTTCATGCTAATAAATTATTTTCAATTTTCTATATTCTCTTCCAGTTTCTATCCATATACATAGATAAACAAAAATAAATCCTTTTTTATTTTAGTTTAAATCTCACCCTCTTTGACCTTCATGAATTAAATCATAAGTGTTTGATAACTTAAATTTTCTGTTTTGAATCTAGTTTGGGTTTATTTATTGACTAGGAACCTATATCATTTAACCTTTTTTCTCTTCTTTCCTGTTAATTCTGGTTTTATTTAGGAGTTACACGATGTCTTCAATCTGCCTCATGACAGACCTTATTTCAAAAGGTCTAATGCTTATCATTTTCCAGATGAACCATACAAAGATGGTTACATTAGAAATCCACATACTTATCTCAATCCACCTAACATAGAGACTGGTATGGTGAGTTTAGTAATTATTTATAGGAGTTAGTTGATCATTAGTGTCATTAATTGTTTTTTGCTTGTGCCCAGGGGATGTTTGATTATTATTTTTTTATTCTGAGGGACTTAATATTTTGTTAAGATTTTTGCATTTATGTAATGATATTGTCTTATAATTTTATTTTCTCATACTGTTCTTACTTCACTTTTGTATCAGTAATACACTGATACATTGAAAGAGTTGGAGAGTATTTTTTCTTTTTTAAAAAAATTTTTATAAGTCACTAAAAGTAACAATCTAGCTCTGAAAACAGTAAATGACTCGAGCATGTATATGTATATGATGTTATCTTAAGCGATGATATACATATGTATACGTATAATATATACATCTAAAGTTAATATTTTACTGTGTTTCTTCTTTTTATGTAGGTTTATGTGGTCCAGGGCACATACGGTTACCATCACTATATGCAGGATCGAATAGATGACAGTGGCTGGGGCTGTGCCTATCGGTCTCTGCAGACTATCTGCTCCTGGTTCAGACACCAGGGATACACAGAGAGATCCATTCCAACACACAGAGAAATCCAGCAGGTACAGAACACACCGTTTTGAATTATATGGAAGTTTCATGAACCCTAATATACCATTAAATAATTATGCCTACCTCCTGGTCCAGACTTCCTTCTGTTTTGAAGGGAAAAAATATATACTGGTAATCAAGGGAAATGCCCTGTACATAATCTTTAATAGCTGTCTTGTGTATGATTTTTTCTGTATTTTTAAATAAAGGCTCTAGTTGATGCTGGGGACAAACCAGCAACCTTTGTCGGATCACGGCAGTGGATTGGATCTATTGAGGTGCAGCTGGTGCTGAACCATTTGATTGGTGTAACTTCAAAAATACTGTTTGTCAGGTAAGGAAACTTTAAGAAATTTGAGAAATCACTTCAAAGAGAGTTTGTCACTTTTATTAAAAAAGTGCATTTTTCCCCCAATTTGTTTTCGTTCTTTTCTCTTCCTCCACATTGCCCCCTTGCTTTATAAATCTCATTTTTTCCCAGTCCTAAATTTCTTTGTTGTTATTTTTTAGAAGATGTTTGTGAGTAAACTTTGTGATACGTACTTGTATAGTCTAGACCTAGTCTTAGTCTGGAAGAGGAAAACTTGGAAATATGCCAACTTTGAGTAGGTACAGAAGGTCTGGTTTTTTAACGCAGAAGTCATTGAAGTCTTAGAAGGGAAAAATCAAATATTGATCTATGACTGACCTTTTTGTTTACTTCCCACTCTTTTGCTTCCTGAGATTTTAATAAACTAATCATGTATCCAAATGTAATTTTATCTTTTCCTTATCTATTGTAACAGGAAATTTTATATAGGAAATTTACACTATAGGAATATAAAATTTATAAATAAGATATTTATAATAGGAAATTTTCTTTTCCTCCTTAAAAAATAGAATATTACTATTCTAATCACAATTCTAGTATTAAAATATGAGCAAATATTAGAGAAGATTGATTTCTGTGACCATCTCTAGCTTACTCCTTATATATGAGCTTATGTTTTTAATACATTTATTATGACAACCTTGATGACTAATGTTATTATCCTTATTGTCCAAGTACTTTAGTGCAGTTGCCTTCACAGTTGCAATTTGAATTGGATGTGGAAATCAGCACTAACAAATAAATAATAGATTAAGTAGTGAAGTAGGTGGTGATTAAAAAGTGAAAGTTTTGACACATGAAAATGTTATTTCATACATTCCTTACAAAGCAAGAGCTAAGGGTTAGCACCACCTGGCACCTCCATTCTAAATAAAAAAAGAAACTTCCATCTATTCATCTTTTCTATTCTCAGAAGTAAAAATTGTATGATATTAAAATATTCCCCCAAAAATATGTTGTACTTGAAAACGTTTTGCAGTTTTCACGTTGGCTACACAGACATTGTCTGTTTTAGTCCTAGAATCTCCTGTCACATAGAAGGGCAGGTATTTTTGGTCCCAGATTAAAGATGAGGAATTACAGGCTCAGAGTTTGATGGTATGAAAACAAAATCCCAGGATTTAAAACCTGTCCTTCTGAAATTAAATCCACCCATAAGAATCCCCTCAGTATCAAAGTGACCACTTTCAATCTTAGGTGGTTAAAAATCCAGAACCTTCTTTATGCAGTTCTAGAAGCAAAGAATCAAGGTCTTCTTTCCTAGCTCATTTAGTGACCTTAAATATTTAGAGGTTGTATTGCTTTAAATTGCTCTCAGTTCCTTACCACTTAATTTTGCTTAAATTTGTATCTATATTTTTAGTAACCAAAAAAGAAACCAAAACGGTAGAAAACATTAGTTCCCAAGCTCATTTGATCTTCAGAATAGTTCATCTGATAGAAACTGGTTTCTTTCTAGCCAAGGTTCTGAAATGGCCTCTCAGGGACGAGAACTGGCTAATCATTTCCAGAGTGAAGGAACTCCAATAATGATTGGTAAGGTTTTTGCAATCTTATGTTCTTTTGGTAGATGGAGAGTATGTGAAACTTATCATTAATGTAAATACATAATGGCACATAATATCAGTCCTTTGTAAACATATTAAAATTAGCTTTTACATCATGAGTACTGACCTCTAGATATTTTTTTAAATTTCCAAGGTGGGAGGAAAGTTATAAAAAAGATTATAATAACTAGAAATAGTAAAGGCCAAGTTATTTGATAACTGTGCTGAAATAAAAACTTTATAGCAGAATGGAAAAGAGGCAGTGGTCACTCAGTATAGCATCAGAAGTCATGGCTGTCAGGAACTTGGCTCGCTGTGTGATATTATGCAAATTGCTTAACCTCTTTAGACTTTCTTTGTAAAATAAGAGAATTGGATTAGCTAATCTAAAGATTCACGATTCTGTGAGAAATATGACTTGTCCTGGATGACAGAAGGCAAGCGAAGACTGGTGTGTAAGAAATGCAGGTAGGCAGATGTCAGCAAACTACAGGAAGTAGTGACTGAGTAGACGGGCTGCACCACTGGAGGCACTCGGAGCAGAGGTAACAAGGCTTGTCTGCTGAGAGAGCCACCAGCAGCAACGGTGGTTACCCTGCGTGAGGGGTTTAGACTTTCTGTGACCCTTCTTAAATCCAGTTTAGGTAATTCCATGAATATTAAAGTGACATAGAAACCTAATATGATTATAGATGTGATTGTATCTTTTCTGTCTTTAAGATGTAATTTTGTCTTTTCAGAGTATATTTGACATTATGTCTTTTCCAGTTTAGGTCAATCAATTTAATATTATGTTAGATCAATTCATAGGCAAAATAATCTTTTTCAACTGAAATTGATTGGGAGGTTGAGACTGACATATGCCGTGTCATTTCTTATTTCCTCTTGTATAGGGGGAGGAGTTTTGGCTCACACAATACTAGGAGTTGCATGGAATGAAATTACAGGACAGATAAAATTTCTGATTTTAGATCCACATTATACAGGTGCTGAAGATCTGCAGGTTATTTTGGAAAAGGTAAGTGTCTATTTAACAAATAAATACAAGGAAAATAACCCAAAACCAAAGGAGGGAGAACTGGAAGCTAACAGAAAGATGGATTGTAAACTGAGAGCAGAGATCCTCACTGTAAGGAAGGACTCTAAGCCTGTGATGAGTAACTCTCTCTAGATATGAAGGCCAGGGGGGAACTAAAGTATTAGAGTATGAAACTCATAAATATATTCCTTTGAGACTTTACAGCATTTCGTAAATATAGTGAGATTTATCAGTGCCTCAAAAAAGAGTGAAATATATATAACGTTTATAATTTTCAAATTAACCAAAAATTGGCAGTATGATGGACATTATGGAGACTTGACTGCTTTTATATATATATATATTTTTTTTTTTTTACATGTAACTTAATCTCATTCTATGAAGATTTGAATTTGAAACAAATTTAAGAATATTTGTTAATGCTTAAACTACCAACTAAAGGAGGTATAAATTTACGTTAATTTATAGGCAACTAATTCAGATTTACTGCTGAGTTTTAATGAGAAATTAGTACTAAATTTCCATGAAACTCAGTACTAAATCTTTCAGAGGCAAGTGTTATAAGACACAATTAACTTGAGTCCATTAAATGTTTCATATTTTTTGCCAAATAAGTCATTAATACCAATAAAAAGATTTCTTAAATCCGAAATCCTACGGAATTCTGGGGAAATGGATGGTTTAACATTGAAATTCACTTATGAGAGATCTTTAAAACTGAATATAGCTATATGAGATTACAAAAACCCTGTGAGTGAGATGTTTATGAGAGTTTTTACTGTTTTATGTAGCTGAACTCTTATATCCCCACTTTAGTAAAGTCTGTTGCCAATTATTGGAGCATCTATAAATACTAACAGCATATAAACACATTCTTAAAATTTTAAACGCCACATACACAAAATTTTCTCTTTCAAGGCATTTGGACTTTTAAGACTATGACATGTTTTTGGCTGGTATACATATCTTCCTGAAAATAGGAGCAATATTGACTGTCTTTCTGTAGCAAGGTGTTCATTCATTGGACATTCATTAAGTACCTAATATTTACCATCCACTGTCCTAAGCACTGGGGTATTAAAATGGATCTTTAAAGAGCTCTTTGTCTAGTATAGAAAGACAAAGAAGGGGAGTCCATAAAGGACTGCTTCCCAAAAAAAATATGGTATCTTTGGTGGCGCTAACAAAACTGCCCCTGCAAAGGGATCAAAGTCAGTGAAAGGAAAGCTGGGCATGTTCTGAGAACGGTGGCATTTTTAACATGACTTGAGCTGGTGGAGAGGGGTGACTGATGGCTAGAGGGACCTGTAGGAGCTAAGTCAGGATGGCCACTGAGAGCCAGGCTGAGACACACGCGTTAAGGCTGTGAGAAGCCTTACAGCTGCTGTAACAGAACACGGTAGAGGGGGTGGCTTATAGTAGCAGAGGTTTATTTCTCAGAGTTCTGGAGGCTGGGAAATCCAGGATGGAGGTGCTGGCTGATTTGGTGGGTGGTGAAGCCCACTTTCTAGTTCAAAGACGGCAGACTTTCTCACTGTCCCCACATGATGTAAGGGATGAGGGAGCTGTCTGGGCACTCTCTAATGATGGCTCTATTGTCATAACCCAGTCAACTTCCAGAGGCCCCACTTCCAGATGCCAGCACATTGGAGATTAGGGTTCATCATACAAGCCTTAGACACATTCAGTCTATGGCAGGGGCCTGGAGGGACAATCCTCCCTCTGCCTGACCTCTCTCTACACACTTGGGGAGCTTTCCTGTGTAAGTTCCCTAAGTCAGTCACCTCAAAAGAAAGATGTCTGGCTCCTCTACTTACTCCCACAGTTTCTGGTTTGGGCACCGTCTCTACCCACTTCTCTTGAAAAAAATTTGAGACCAGTTACCTAGAGATGGCCCACATGTGTGAAAGATCAAAACAGAAAGTATAAACCTTTTTCTATCATTGAGAAAACAGAAATTAGGACATGAAATTCATTAGAGAAAGTTTTGCTGAAAAAATGAGATGATAAAAAGAATTTTAGGTAAAGAAACGACTCTCAACGGAAATAAACCAGACTTAATGGTGGTATCTGTAGGCAGGGGGAGCAGAACTCGTAGAGGATTTTTTAATTTTTACTTTCACCTCATTTGAATATTTTTATGTGTATCTTATTTTTGCAATCAGAAAAAGAATAAAGACCTAAAGAGCATCTCTACTCAACCCTCCGTCCTCCACACTGAAAAACAGGCTAACACACCATCTTCCTCTGTAGGAACTATGACCTTTGACTTTAGGTCCCTGTCAGAATGCCCAGCAGCCTCCTAGTTAGGTGGGCTTCCCTGATGACTCAAGTGGTAAAGAATCTGCCTGCCAATGCAGGAGACACAGGAGACTTGGGTTCCATCTCTGGGTTGGGAAGATCCTCTGGAGGAGGAAATGGCTACCCACTCCAGTACTCTTCCCTGAAAAATCCCACGGACAGAGGAGCCAGGTACTGGCTATAGTCCATGGGGTCACAAGAGTAGGTCATGACTGAGCACACACTCCACTCCCAGTTAGGTAGGGTAAAGGAGCAAGACCACTCACTGCCTGTCACTCAACGCAATGGCATTTTGAGTCCTTACTAACCTTGAACAAGTATGTGTAAGCAAGCGTTTCATTTCAGAATGATGTAACTCAGACAAGTCATTAGCTGGGTCTTTAAGAAAATAAATTAATGGCCCTAGAAGAAATTTGATGAACTTAACTATATTCACAATGAAATGTTGTTTGAAAGAAATTTTCTATGCTGGAAAAAATACTGACATGAAACTAGGAAGTGGCAGTGATTACGGCCTGAGGAAAAGAAAGAATGTAGAATGCAACTCCCAAGGGCAAGTTCAGATTCCTTGACTACCTCCTATCACTGCTGAGATGCCACTGCTGGGAAATCAGTGGCTGGGGAGGCCCACTTTTAATGAAAAGGCCCATAGCCTTTCTCACTGTCTATACAGCCTTCCATGGGACAGATGGCAGTTAAATTATCACATGCCATCGACTACCAGAATGATAAAACCATACATCTTAAAAATCAATAAAATATGACATTGAGTAATAGTACCATAATGAAGCTTTTCTTTTTTTAAATGATTTCTATGACTAAATATCATAGAATTAAAATTTTTTAAATTCTATCTGAAGTGAACCCAAATAAGCTACTTTTCTGTGCTTAATAGGAATTCAGATACTTGCATTGTATAGGTATTTACAGTCTTACTGCAAGATTCAGTTGTAAAATGTTACAATTTCAATTATGTAGTCCTGTAACTTTGTAAAAGGTTTTCTTTTCCCTTCTCCCACATCTAGGGCTGGTGTGGATGGAAGGGCCCAGAGTTTTGGAACAAAGATGCTTACTATAACTTATGTCTCCCTCAGCGACCAAATACTATTTAAAATATCTTGGACTTATAGACTGTAGTAAAGTTGTAACTTTGTTGATAAAGAATAAATTTGATTTCAAATTAAATCCTGGGGGTGGTTTGATGGTTTTTATGAGTTTTTCCAAAGGTGGTAAATATCACAAAGAAAACAATTTATTCTCTAGACATTCTTTTAATAAGAGACAAAGCGTGCACAACCAGAACATTATAGGCATGTAAATACATGTATTCTTGAATGTTATCTTCGCTTAGAAGAAGGGTTTCCTCCTTCTTAGAAGGAGTTTAGACACACTTGATGAGCCAGAAGCCACAGCTCGTAGCTGAGTGGTAGACCTGCATTAAGTGAAGACCTTCTCCACACCTCTTCATGACCAATACATCTGTTATTGAAATACATATTAACATTAAAACCTTTTTTTAAAAAGGTTTTCTCCCCAATCTTCCACCATGCAGGGCAATTTTTGGTCTCTAAAGTCTAGTAGTAGTTACTACATCCAGTATTAAAATGTGTTAATGAGAATGAAAAGATATACAAGACATAAGACTGGCGATATTTAAACGAAGCAATAAATTCTGTTTTAAATAAGAGATCCTTAAGGGAGGAAGAATGAAGAAACAATTACTTACCAACACTTCCTTTTCCCACTTGTATTTTCTTCACTTCCAAAACTTCGTTTCTGTCTGAGCACTTGAACACAATGATCTTTATTGGGTTGTTCCCTTGATTTTATTGTCTGCATGCATTTAATTGTTGTAAGAAACTTGGCACATTCTGGAAATCCACATGACCAAGCAAGATCTTGAGCTGTTTGCCCATTCTTATTACATAAACTAAGTTTAAGACAAAAAAAAAAAAGTGGTCAAGTAAAAGTTGACAGTTGTTTAGCCTTTTTAAAGTATATTTCTAACAAAGGTGCTTTGGGATCACACAAATGTTGGTTGCAGAATAAAAGAGGTAAAGGAAGCATAGAGGAATTCCATGAGAATAGGAATTCTCACTATTTGTCCTTAATTAGCACAGAGGACAGCACAGAATGGGTACTTCATTTCTGCACAAATAAAAGAGTATTCTGTTTTCAGTACAATGAGTGAGTACACAAAGGAAGTCAGTGAGAACATCTATAGAATGGATTTTTTAAAACAAAACTAAGATGTAATACTGCCATGACACATGAACTGCACCTTGGATTGCTTAGGATCTATTTTTTAATTTACTCGAATAGTATCAGATAATCATTAACAGCCTAAGTTCTTTTAAATGGTTCCACTACATTATCAATTAGGCAAGCATCATGTAATTGAGCTGCAGGAGTCTGATTAATTTAACCCAAGAAAACATAAAATTTGAAGTCACTGATTCCATACTCACTCAATTTGGGCATCACTGGCTACAAGCAGGCTGAGGCATTCCATGCTTCCAACTCTTGCTGCCTTGTGTAGGGGAGCTTCTCCAAAAACATCCTTACATACAAGACAGCATATTTTAGTCTCTCCCCAAAACACTCTTGTGGAAATTGATGCTTGAGGAAGTAGGGTTAGAACTGCATTGTACTGGACTGAATCTTTTTAATTCTTTTTTTAAAAAAGTTCATTTGGTGCCCTATTAAATATAGAATTGTCATTAATAAAATGTGCAGTCACAGCTACATACATACAGTAAATTTTAAGTGATTAAAAGGAAAATAGAATCCTACAGAAGTAAAAATTATAATTTAAAATTTAACATTCAATGGAAGATGCAAACTACCCTAAGAAAGTTCTGTAAGGAATTATATTGATTGTGAGCATGTCCTACAAGTTGTGCTACCCTGAGACTTAATTTTGTAATGGAGCAGTTGTTCCTTTGGAAATGAACAGTAGACCTTGGAAACGTCCGATGTATTAGCCAGCAGCCATCTATTCAGCTAATGAGCACCTGAAATGTGGCTAGTCTGAATTGAAATGTGCTGTCAATGTAAAATACACAGAGGGTGAGAAGGCATATCCAAAATATCTATATATAGATAGATATATCAGTTATGTTTTATATTGATTACACATGAAATGATAATATTTTTGATTAATTGGGTCAGTTTACTAAAATGTTTCACTTCATTAATGTGGCTACTGGAAAATTGTAAAGTTACATAGTGTCTCACACTTCTATGGGCATCGCTGTGCTAGTCATGTTTATAATAACTGAAACGACTGAATACCTTGGCGTCTAAGAAATGTGTGGATTTGGGGTGAAGGGGAGGTTTGCACACAGCAACAATCAGTTGCCTAGTTACCTGCTGGTTGAGGTCAGCGCCCGTCTGCAGTTGCCAGAGAAGAAAGCAAGCAAGGCCGCCACCTGCAGCCAAGTGGACGGGCGACTGCTCGCAAGGATCCGGCGGTGCGTTGACCGAGGCCCCGGTCTCCAGCAGATGCTTCAGACTATCCACCTGCGAGAAAAGAACAGCTCCAGCACCCCTTCTCGCCTTTGTCCAGGCTTCTCTCCGGGGACTGAAATCCTCCACCACTCCTAAAACCTTCCAACTCTGAAGAGGCTTGACTTGGCAGCGCCAAGTGGTCAGTACACCCTCACCCTATCTAACCCTCTCTAGAAGACAGACATCTGGAAGCTTAAGCCTGCCTGACCAAAGCAGCCTGAGTCTCACCTCTGGGTTGCAATCGAGCAGCAGCATCTCCCGCCTAAAGTAGAGGACAGGAGTCCTTGGGAGAGCTGAGCAGTGCGGCACTCGCTGCAGACGGACAGGTTAAGAGTGGACAGGCCGCCCGAGAGCCGGAGAATTTAAAAGGTCACCAGAGCCAGGGGGCCAGCCCTTCCCCCGCCGTGCCCCAGCTGCGGCTCGGCCGAGCAGCCCAACCCTAGGCTACCCGCCTTTCTCCGCCCAGCAGCAGCTGCACGTACACAAACACTAGCACGTGTAACCTGGAGCTCAGTGAGGCTGGCGGGGGCGTGGGGGAGGAGGAGGCAGCGAGGATGCGCCAGTTGATTGGCCAAGGGGAGGTGTCAGACACGCCCACCTCGGGGCGGAGCCTTGGGGCGGTTCCCGCCCAGGCCCTGTTGCGCGTGCGCCATGAAGGACGGGCGTCAGGACTGCCGGGTTTCACCCGCCGCCATGAGGCTCTCAGAGTTCGGCACGTCTCACGCTGCTTGTGCCCAGCTCATTAGTCCCTCTGGGGAAGCGGAAGTCGCGGGTGGAGGTTTTGGTTTCTGCTGGCGCGCACGTAACCAGTAAACGAAGGCGCTACCAGGATCCTGGGCGGCAACGCAACCTTTGGAAGCTGCTACTGCACTTGGTGCTGGCCCCCCGCGGCCCCAGCTTCTGGCTCCTGAGGAAAGAAAGTTCCTTCTGAGTCACCGTGTTCAAAGCCGTCCCAGGCTTGCCTCTGTCCCTCAGGCCCTGGACATTTAGGAAAGCTAGAGCTTGAGAGGGTGTGGGGGCTAGGAATGGTGGTGGAGGGGCGGCTAAGGTGAGCTAAGGGGCTAGGTTTTCCCACAGGACTGCTTCACCCACACCGCAAAATGACACTATGCCCTTCCCGGGAGTGACGTAAAGTGAGCCCGCCATTGTAATGTGGCCCCTGAGAGACAGGTCAGGCACAGTGCTGGACTTGTCGCCTGGGGAAATGGTGGTCCCAGCTCTTAGCTCTGAGCTTGCTGAGACGGGAGCCCCGCACTTGTCGTGAGGAGTTAGTGGATAAACGAAAAGAAAACTGTAGAAACAACACATTCTGACTTCAAAGCCATAGCCACTGACTCTGTAGTTTATCTCTGGACAGTTCCTAAGCACTTTTTTTTTTCTTCTTCCCCAGGTTAATCTAGCTAAAAGCTAAAGTTCCAACCATGTATTTATTTTACCTAATATCTTAATCTGTTCCCCTCTATGTGATGGTACCTTTTGAGAGCAAGACTGAAAGTTTATTCTGTTTTTGGAGAACAAGCTCTGTCCTCTGAAGGTAGATGGGTGGCCTTTTTGTTCTAATTTAGGTTACAGTTTCTTGTTTATTTTGTAATAAGAACCATAAACTAATTTTGTAGTAATTTATATTACTAGATTTATACAGTTGATCCAAGATGTCGACTTAGAGAAAAATGTGCAGCATGAGAGGTGTGAGTTAAAGTTTATTCGGGGTTTTACTGAGGACTGTAGCCCCAGAGACAGCTTTCAGATAGCACTGAGGAACTACTCCAAAGAGGTGAGGGTGGGGAAGCTGGTTTGTATGTGATTTTTTTTTTTGATGTTAAGGAATACATGCAGTCAACATGTATCTTGATAAAAGATCACTGCTAGTTACAAAGAACAAATATTCCAAGTTAATGATTATAGTGCTTTTCTATGTATGGGAAGCAGAGTTCATTAAAATTCTTCAGGAAATGCATTAAACTCCAAGGGCCTATTTGTCCAAGGCACAGAGCATCCCCTTTTCATTTTTTATTTCCTCTGAAGCACTGAGTGCACCTCCTGTTATCACTTTAATCTCTTCATCTGAAGCATCGTGTGCCTTGCTGCCTCAAAGACTTGGTGAGCAAAATTCTCTTTTCTTTTGTTTGCAAAGGGGTAGTTTTAAACATCTTTGTTTATATGTGTATTTAAACATAAGCATATAGATATATACACACACACTTATATTCAAACATGTATAGAATTGTGCTTGTGTTCTTTTTTTAAAATTTAAACTATTCACAGTACTTTTTATGCTGTTTAAAGAATGTCGGAGATATATGAGAACACATGTCCATATTGCCAGTTTTCCTTTTCTTGTGTTTTTCATCTAGATAAGCACTATTTTTCAAAGCATATAATTAAGCTTCAAGTTTGCACAGATGTTCATTTTCAATAATTCCTAACTAATACAAGGTGTCATTGAAGAAGCTCTTAGAGTTCTAAAACGTATGTTTTGCAGTTAACATATGAAATGGGATGTTGTGTGATACATATACCTCCACGTTACATCCTTTTTCTTGAAAACAAGATTCTGTTCAGCATGCATTAAATCTGGTAATTATTAACTTCCTGTGACATATTTAAATGTCACAAAGAAAGGGAATTTTGTGAGTAGTTTTTAAAGCTTTTGTCCTTTTAATCACTGCATACTTGTCCATTGCTCATATGTTTCCAAACAACTCTTTTATGTCTCAGCTAAGTATCTGATTTACTCTTAGAAATGGGCCTAAAAGCTTTCTGAAAACTGATTAGAGCTGGTGGAGTAAAGAAGTATACAGAATAAATACATTCGGAGAACTATATTTTTTCTTTTGTTTTTCTTTTTTGTTTTTTTTTCTTTATTTTTAAATTTTTATTGGCGTATAGTTGATTCACAATATTGTGTTAGTCTCGGTATACAGTGTTATAACAATATTGTGTTAGGTATACAGCAAAGTAAATCAGTTATACAGATATCTACTCGTTTTTTGTTCTTTTTCCACATGGGCCATTAAAAAGTATTGAGTGGAGTTCCCTGTTCTATGCAATAGGTTCTTTATTATCTATTTTATATATAGTAGTGTGTGTATACGACAAACCCATCTCCCAATTTATCCGTTCCTCACCTATCCCCTGGTAACCATAAGTCTGTTTTCTAAATCTGTTACTCTACTTCTTTTTTGTCAGTTAAGTTCATTTATACCTTTGTGTGTGTGGGTGTGTGTGTGTGTCACTGAGGGACAGTGTGTTACTGGCAAGGGACTGGAGTTTTTACAGAACATATAGCAGGTGGGATCAATTTTCCAAAGTGGTAGATGGTCTAAGAAGCATATGGAATAGTCACTCTTCCAAGCATCGCCAATTCTACTTATGTGTAATTTGCTGGTAGTTGTGTTTCCAGAAGGGTGCCATTTACAGTGAGTGTTTTTTTGTTTTTTTTTTTTAAAAAGGTTGAATGATGATTAAGTGACCAAATGAGTGAAAGATGTGTGGACTAAGACTTGATGAAGGGTAAGAGTTTGCTAGGTCATCCAGAAGAGGAAGAGAATTTATAAGAAGTGTTAAATATCTTCCAGTGTTGAGAACTGTGTGTAATCCAGTCTGGTTGCAATATATGTTACACATATAGCAGTGTGTGAAATAAAGATAAACAAATGAGAAATTATATTAAATGACCACGAATGTCTATTCCAATGTATTATTGTGTTGTGATGCATTGACATTAATTGGGCACTTACTGTGCCCCATGGTTAATAGGAAAGGAAACTGATACTTAGGGAGATTTCTATAACTTATCTAAGATCACATCATTATTAAGGAGTGGAGCTGGAACTCAGGCAATTTGACCCCAGAGACCACATTCTTATACCTATATTTTAAAGAATTGTGGTCACCTTTGGTAGTTCAAAGCTACTAAGATTGACTGCTTTGAAGCAAAATGAAGTCCTCAGTGAAGATCACTACAATCCATTGAAAAACACTGTTGATTTAATGGTGACTTAATGTAGCCTTGTTTCCAGAACTGAATCTCCCACCGTGCTTAGTCCAATGCCTTCTATTCAAGGAGTTCCTCTTCAATGAATGAATGAATGTGTGCCAGTTGGTGAAAATTATTAAAGTATTTGGTGGACAGGCTAATTAGAATTAGGCTAATTTCATCTATTTCCTGTTTGCCTTTATTGGCCAAAAAGATGACTAGAAAACATTCCTAAATGCATAGCATTGAAAGGAGGAGTAATTGGGATTACCTTCTAATCCCCATTTATCACTATTATATAATATTTAATTACATTGTATACATTTAGCAATAATGCTGTGGAAAACTTTAGCTCTAAAGCAAATGAAGAAATATAAACTAAAACTAAAAATCTCAATAGTTGACTTGGTTTCACATGTATTATTTAGATCTCTTGAGAATTTTATAACCCCCAAACATATTCAAGTAATATTCATCAGACATATCTGAATATGATGTTTCATTTATTTATTGCCAAGTAGGTGCCCTGTTATTTATATGAATGTTGACCAGATTCCAGTGAGCCTTAAAAGTAACTAGATATTACTTATTAATAAAGATGTGTGGAAGATATAATTCTATAGCTCGTACACTGAAGATAATATATCGCTGCAATAAGAAAACCTTTCAAAGACAGAAGATGATAGCCAAAGCTGGAATTTCAGTAAATGGTCTTTGATTTTTAACGGTTTTTTTTTTTTAAATCCACAGATTGAAAATGACTTGAACTAATCAATATAATTATGACCTTCATTGGCATAGGCAGTCAGGAAATCTATATATGATCCTAGTATGACTGTAAATGGAGAAGGAACTGGCAGCCCACTCCACTGTTCTTGCCTGGAAAATCACATGGACAGAGGAGCCTGGAGAATTAAGAGTCCATGAGGTTGCAAAGAGTCAGACACCACTGAATGACTAGCACATGTAAAAAGCAAAAGGATTTCCCACAAAGAAATTCTTGTGCCTAGTTTATACTGTATAAACCCTCCCAGCCTTGCTTACTCAAACTTCTTGGAAAATATGATAAATTATATAGTTTTTCTAAACAACTACTGCTCCAGGATACTGCACAAAGAATAGACTCTGGGTTGGTCAGAAAGTTCATTCAGGTTTTTCTGTAACATCTTATGAAAAAAACCCAAATGGATTTTTTGGCTAACTCAATAGATAACTGATAAAGATGGATAGATAGGAAGGAAAGAAGTAAGGAAAAAGACAGCTCATCTTTACAAAAGCATGTCAAACACATCATTTAGACATTCCTCACTCCAGGAAGTAGAGGTTAATCCTTACCCCACCCCATCCTCCTCTGAGTGTGGGCTCTGCATAATGACTTGCTTTCAAAAAGTAGAATATGGGAAGTGAGGAGAAGTAACTTCACAGTGGTGAAACCTGTGAAACACTGCCTTGGTCAGGTGTTTGTTATTATCACCAGCGGTAACTCATGCACCCTTGATATGGTCTGCCAAAAAGATATTTCACGTCTACATCTTCCCAAAAGTCCATAACGCAAGTCTAACCATGCGTAAAATATCAGGTAAACCCTGATTGGGAAGCATTCTACAGGATATCTGGCCAGTACAAAACTGTCAAAGTTGTTAAAAACAAGGAAAACCTGAGACTCTGTCATAGACCAGAGGAAGCTAAGGAGACGTGATGACTATGGGATCCTGAAGCAGAAAGAGGAAATTACAGTAGTCCCCTGTTACCTGCATTTTCAGTTCCTGTGGTTTCAGGCCTGTCATAGTCTGAAAATATTAAATGGAAAATTACATTAAATTGGAAATAATTCATAAATTTTAAATTGCATGCTGCTCTGAGTAGTGTGACGAAATCTCACTCCATACCTCCTGGGAGGTGAATCACCCCTTTCGTCCAGGTTAGTCACCTAGTAGCCACCTGGGTTATCAAATTTACTTGTGTTCAAGTAACCCTTATTTACTTACTCATGGCCCCAAAGCACAAGAGTCGAGATGCTGGCAATTCAGAGGTAACAGAGACATGCTGTGAACATCATCGTATTTGGATTGTCTTAGTTCTTCTAAATACTTCACCTAATACTGCTTCACCCTAAAGTTCTCTGGAAACTTCTATATTTACTAGTACAACCATAGGTTTTTGGAATCATATAATCCAAGAAGTTTACATATCTAGGACAGATATTTTGAAATCCTCTAGTTCAAACTATTTATAATGCAAACTACAGATGAGAAAATTAACTCTTAAAAAAATTAAATGCCTCTTCCAAAATCACAGATACTTTGGTGATTTTTTCCCCTGATATACTGATTTATCTCCCTTTCTGAACTTCATTCTCATTGTGTGTGTGTTAGTCGCTCAGTCATTTCTGACTCTTTGCGACCCCATGGACTATAGCTCGCCAGGCTCTTCTCTTCATGGAATTCTCCCAGCAAGCATAGTGGAGTGGGTTGCGATTCCCTTCTCATAAACAAAGCAGTTTATTGTCCAAAATAGTATCATAAAATTGTATGATTGTGGCTTTCCAGTCATGCTAAAGGTCTGTTGAGTTCTCTTCACCACCAATCAGGAAGTTTTACTGGAAGCTTGTTCCTGATTGGTGAGAGCATGCTGTAACAGTGGAATTCCACGGAGTAAACAAAAAGCGTAGCAACAACTGAGTTTGCGGTCTCATTACCCCCAGCCTAGGCCAACCTGGACTCCTTCATCCCACATTAGGTGGCCTCTACATTTTATATGAAGACTCTGATTTTCCATGCAACTGTGATCCACCTTATAACATGGAAACCCAATACAGATGGAAAGATAAAACTGAACAACACAGTTAAAATAAGGTGTATTCCCAGGTAAAATAGACCAGTGCTTTCGTTTAAAATGGATTAGTTTGATGAGCTTCAGTTATGAGGTAATGGGAAGATACTGGTGCACAAGAACTGTATCTCTGGGCAGTGTCACCAGTTCCTACTAGTGGCAGCAGCTGTGGTGGGTGACATGATTTGCTAGAGCATGTGATTTCACAGCCAGAGAGGACTTGCAGATAGCTTTGATCATTGACTCCTTGTGGTGGGAACAGACATGGATGAGGGCTGTGCTTCTCGTAGCTGTGAAAGGTCCTGGTTTCCTAAGAAGGAATGCTCATATACCAGAGT
Organism: Muntiacus reevesi; assembly: GCF_963930625.1. Classification (NCBI taxonomy): domain Eukaryota; kingdom Metazoa; phylum Chordata; class Mammalia; order Artiodactyla; family Cervidae; genus Muntiacus; species Muntiacus reevesi. Next base: position 57,396,752 of record NC_089258.1, on the reverse strand, counting down.
TGGTAGTTTGGTGCCCTATCCTTCAGTGATGAGGGGAGGATGCTCTTTCTGTCAAGTGGAAATGGAATCTCTTGGTCCATTTTCCTAGAGAAAGATATTTCTCCCATATTATTATTTTATTCTCTTTTACAGAATACCCACTGTGGAGACAAGATGAAGTTGACCAGTGAAAAGTTGCCCAAGAACCCCACTTATACGTCTCTATCCCATTTCGCTGCTAAGAATACAAAAGTCTTCCAATGGAGAAAGGAAAAGACTGGTACAAGTCCTGATAGTATTTTCACTTAAAGTTAATTATGTACACCAGAGCAAAAGAGACAAGAAATATGAGTCTTACTGCTGGCAAAGAAGTGGTTAATTCTTCCAGTGGAGAAAGGAAGAGACTGGTACAAGTCCTGATAATATTTTCACTAAATGTTAATTACATACACCAGAGCAAAAGAGACAGGAAATATGGGTCTTACTGCTGGCAAGGAAGTGGTTAAGTTTACAGTCCTTTCTAGCTTTTCTGTAAAAATCTGTGGAATTGCTACCCAGCTTATCTGGTAGCAGATCATCAGTGAAGAAGTTTCATCATGAGATCCTGCTCCTGGTTTTACTCTCAGGACTTTAGAACACCCTTCTTGAAAAAAGAAGCCAGATGTCACTTCTGTTAGAGAGGACAGTACCATACTTTATTTGAAATAGGCATTTAAAGCTACCATTTCTTTTTCTATAGACCTAAAAAAAATTAAACTGGGGATGGTTAGCGCATTTAGTTACAGTAGTTCTAATTAAGACTGAAATTAAGAATTTCACACAGAGGCCAGCTTTGTCTAAAGAATTCCACACAGACTACATTGCTAGAGCTCCTGCCTAGTAGGAAAGAGGGTTAGTGTGACAGCCCACCAATGTACTTAATTACGTAAGGTACAATGTCTGGTATTGTGATAGTGCTTTCTTTTTTCTAAGGTGATGCTTTTTCCTTGAACTAAGGAGGTCAGTTTTAGGAATGAGAACTAGGAAGGAAACCAGTGTAAACAGTGTCGGATGAATTCTATATACTTTATTACTTTAAGAGAAAAAATTCACATTATATGGGTAAAGATGGAATTCTTTACTTTTTAAAAAACCAGATCATTACAGCCATGCTGATTTGGTGGATAAGGCTTTGCAGCTCTTGAAGGAAAGGATAAGAAGAGGGGATACTATGGCATATTTCCTACGAGGTCAACTTTATTTTGAAGAGGTATCAGTTTTTGTGGATTTGTTTTCATTTCGTATAAAGCCATTGTTAGATCTCCATAGCAAAGTTTCCTATAGAGTTCCTTACCATTATTAAGCCAGGGAAGTTCTGCCAAATTCCCTAGATTGTGTTTGTGCCTTTGAGCATGATACGTTGGTCCCAGCTTACAGAGCTATTTGACCTTTCTCCATAAAAGTCATTCTAATGAATGTCATTTATGGGAGTCATTTTGTTTTTAAATCCATTTGCAGATAATAAATAAGTCTAATTTTTATATTTTACTAAAATATTCAGTGTCATTTGTAAAATATTTTTATATTATTAACAATTAAAAATCCTGATTCTTATAGATTAATAGTACTTAAAGGTATCTTTAAGTTTCTGTATGGATTAAGGAGAGAATTTCCCTCTTTATCCACATTATGCTGAGATTTACAAAGTAGGTCTAGGTAGACCTATGCAAGATATCACTCCAGCTTCAGCAGTATAGCTTCAGTTGTTCATTGAACCCCAAGGGAAGATGCAAAAAAGTACCAGCTGTCCCCAGCCCCTCACTATCTCTTGAATGTTTGGGCAACCCTTCACCTATATCCTACTTACTAATCTTTTTATGGCTCCTTCCTTCATTCTGGCAACAAATATTTGTTGAGGACTCATTACCTACCTGTCACTCTGAGGATCATGTAGCATAATGTTTAAGAGAATGATCTTTCAGCTTGGAGCATAGGTTCAATTGAGGTTCTATTGCTTGTTAACTATACCCTTGGGCACAAAGGCTTAACCTCTTAGTGCCTCAGTTTCCTCATCTCTAAAGGAGGGGTAATAATATGTATGCCATAGAGCTATTATGAGGATATATTAATTGTAAAAATACTTACTAATAGGGCCTGCCACTTAATAAGTGCTTTATAAGTATTTGCTACTATTAAGCTAGGTACTAACTATACAGTGGTGAGGGAATTAGAATGGTCCCCATTTCATGGAGCTTATAGTCAAGAGGAAGATAACAAGTTAATATATGATTACAAATAAGTTAAAAGTACTATGAAAGCAATTAACTGGCTACTCTGATAGAGATTAACTTAGGGGTAGGGCAGAAAGACCTGTTGTTGAAACTGAAACTTAAGGAAACAGGCAATGCAAACAGCCACAGGGAAGTACATTCCAGGTAGAAGGGAAAACAAATGCAACGTTTCTGAGATGAAGATTTTGGCGAGCTCTACAGTGTGAAAAGAATGCAAAGTCAAGTGGGCCTTAGGAAGCATCACTACAAGCAAAGCTAGTGGAGGTGATGGAATTCCAGTTGAGCTATTTCAAATCCTAAAAGATGATGCTGTGAAAGTGCTGCCCTCAACATGCCAGCAAATTTGGAACACTCAGCACTGGCCACAGGACTGGAAAAGGTCAGTTTTCATTCCAATCCCAAAGAAAGACAATCCCAAAGAATGCTCAAACTACTGCACAATTGCACTCATCTCACACGCTAGCAAAGTAATGCTCAAAATTCTCCAAGCCAGGCTTCAACAGCATGTGAACCGTGATCTTCCAGATGATCAAGCTGGGTTTAGAAAAGGCAGAGGAACCAGATGTCAAATTGCCAACATCCATTGGATCATCGAAAACGCAAGAGAGTTCCAGAAAAACATCTACTTCTGCTTTATTGACTATACCAAAGCCTTTGACTGTGTGGATCACAACAAACTCTGGAAAATTCTTCAAGAGATGGGACTACCAGACCACCCAATCTGCCTCTTGAGAAATCTACATGCAGGTCAAGAAGCAACAGTTAGAACTTGGACATGGAACAACAGACTGGTTCCAAATCGGGAAAGGAGTATGTGAAGGCTATATATTGTCACCCTGTTTATATAACTTATATACAGAGTACATCATGAGAAACACTGGGCTGGAAGAAGCACAAGCTGGAATCAAGATTGCTGGGAGAAATATCAATAACCTCAGATATGCAGATGACACCACCCGTATGGCAGAAAGCAAAGAAGAACTAAAGAGTCTCTTGATGAAAGTGAAAGAGGAGAGTGAAAAATTTGTCTTAAAACTCAACATTCAGAAAATTAAGATCATGGCATCTGGTCCCATCACTTCATGGCCAATAGATGGGAAAACAATGAAAACAGGGACAGACTTTATTTTCTTGGGCTCCAAAATCACTGCAGATGGTGACTGCAGCCATAAAATTAAAAGACTCTTGCTCCTTGGAAGAAAACTTATGACCAACCTAGAGAGCACATTAAAAAGCAGAGACATTACTTTGCCAACAAAGGTCCATCTTGTCAAACCTATGGTTTTTCCAGTAGTCATGTATGGATGTGAGAGTTGGACTGTAAAGAAAGCTGAGCGCTGAAGAATTGATGCTTTTGAACTGTGGTGTTCGAGAAGACTCTTGAGAGTCCCTTAGACTGCAAGGAGATCCAACCAGTCCATCCTAAAGGAAATCAGTCCTGAATATTCATTGGAAGGATTGATGCTGAAGCTGAAACTCAAATACTTTGGCCACCTGATACAAAGAACTAACTCATTGGCAAAGACCCTGATGCTGGGAAAGATTGAAGGCGGGAGGAAAGGGGATGGCAGAGGATGAGATGGTTGAATGACATCACCGATTCAATGGACATGAGTTTGAGCAGGCTCTGGGAGTGGGTGATAAGACAGGGAGGCCTGGCATGCTGCAGTCCATGGAGTCGCAAAGAGTCGGACACGACTGAGCAACTGAACTGAAGGGCTCTAGACGAACCTTGTTTCAAAAGTAGTGAGAAGCTGTTGGAAGTGTATTGAGACTGATGAATGGACTAGAAGGGAAACGTAAAACCAAGACCAGTTTAGAGACAAATTATACTAGTTGCTAGGGCAAGAGAGGTTGGTGGTCTTGACCAGTGGAACTGGATCCTGGATTTATTTTGGAGACACAAGTAATGGTGGCATGGACTGAAAAATGGAGAAGTGGGTGAGTTTTGAGGAAACCATCAAGAGTTCAGTTTTTGGACATTTTATGTTTAAGATTCCCCTTCATCATCCAAGTATAAGGTTTCAAAGTAGAAACTACATGTAATACTCTAGATCTCAAAAGAAAAGTCAGAGTTGAAAGTAAGTATATATCTGAGATTTTTCCAGCATGTATATGACATTTAAAATCACGAAAACTGTAAGGTCCTCTCTTCTCTTTCTCTGTATGGAGTATTCTGAGTTTTCCAGCCTTCATATCTTGGCCAAACATTAGCCAAAAAAGAAAATGAATCTTTATAAGTCATTTACTTATTGTTAGCATTTTGGTGAAATTTTTATTAATTTCATCAATTTGTTGATTAATTACAGTTTAGGAAAAGAGAAATTCAGTAGTTTCTGTGTTTTCCAAAAGTTGTTTTTGTCAGGCCTTCTCATCCTTGTACTGAACTTTCAACTCAGCGACTGTTTTTCCAGTATTACAAATGATTTATTCTTTAAGGCATTTTCCATGGGGGATTAAGATACAAGCTTCATGTTTGTTCCTTACACTGTAGCATATTTCTTATTATATCCTATGATGCTAAGAAGCCTTAAATGAATGACTCGTGACATGGAGGTTTCTATGGGACATATGGGAGGAAGATAATTTTTGAGAATCACATATTTGCTTTTCTGTGTCTTCTTTAGCTAGAAAATGGCAAAACTGGAAGAGCCATATTAGAGTGGATATTTAGTAATAATGGATGTCCTGATGCTTATCTTTTCTCAGAGACTTTGACCCCAACTCTGAAGTTTCTCAGATTCTGGGAGTGATGGGTGATATGGCAGGCTGGGACGAGCACCAAGCTAGATTATCATTAGCGGGTAGTTCAGCCATAGCCAAGAATAAGAGTGAAAGTCGAAGAAAGTCCCTCCTAGATTCCTCCTCGTTACTTCCCTCAGTTGCCATGTTTAGGTTTATTTTACTGATTTTTATAGTGTGTTGATTGTTGTCAGTGGCTCACTTGTAAATTCCATAAATTTGTTTCTGTCTTTTTTTGTTTTATTTGGTGCTGCTAGCTAGATTTAGGTGGGAACTAAGTATCTAAGTATCTGTGATTACTTTAAGATAATAAAAAAATAATTCAATATTTCCTGGGAGCTTACAGGGATGGTATGAAGAAGCGTTAGAACAGTTTGAAGAAATCAAGGAAAAGGATCATCAGGCAACTTACCAGCTAGGAGTGATGTATTATGATGGCCTGGGGACGGTTGCAGACTCTGTAAGTTATTGTTTTGGTCAGTGTTTAAGATTTCATGGTTTCTGGATTATTTGATACATTTAAAATTGCTTATATTTTAATAATATATATATGTACTCATATTTAAATAATTATCTGTTCTTTCAGCCTTTACATGAAAACAAAATTTCTTTTTGCCCCCTCCTTGCTACCATTAGCCATCAATAACATTTATGTTTTAAAATGTTTTCCTTTGTTCTTAAAAGTTACTTTAAAGCTACATGAACATGGAGAGACGTTAGAAAATAAGCAAAATTAAGATCACTCCAAATTTTCCTATCAAATATGGAATTATTAATAGTTATTATTTTAGTGTATATTCTTTCATGTATTGCCCTATGCAGAAGAAAATTATGTGTGTGTATACACACCTACATTTTTAAAATATATGACTAAGTATACATACTGTTTTGTAATCTTTTTTTTCCATCTGTGTTTCGATTGTCCTTCATTGTCAATAGATATGGTCTACATTTTCATTTAAATACTTGTATAATAATCTGTTGTATATCAATAGTATTTTTAGGCCTCATATTTTTGGCATGCTTGAAGATGAAAGAATAAGTTAAATTATGAGATTTGGAGATCAGTAATACAATTTTCTCTATGCTTTATGGTTTTCATTTTTTAATTCTTTCCCCTTTTCTTGCCTCATCTTACAGAGAAATTTCCTATGAAATTTATTTTTAAAATTTTCAAAGATATTTAGAATTTAATTTCCCTGTATTCACTTGCAAAGGTGTCCTATCTATTCAGGTCTATGACAAATTCTAAAATGTGAAAGTATACAGGCTTTCAAATTTTGGCTTTACCACTGGTTTCAAATCTTGGTTTCACCACCTATTAGCAGTATAATCTTGGGAAAATTATTTCTAGTTTTAGTGTCCTTATTTGTAAAATGAAGATAAAGAACCTCAAAGATACATCTGTCATTTCCCCCTCTCCTTTGATCATGGCCAACCTTGATGACTGATCATAACCCTCTTTGTTGTAGCTGAGTTCAGACATAGTCTCAGAACTTTTATCAGTAAAAGCTTTAAGGATACATTACCAGGTTAGTCCATTGGAGGCTGCGTAAAAAATAAAACTCATTAACCTAACTCGCATAGTTGTTAATGAGATTGGATGACAACACATAAAAATAACTAACACAGGGCACATGGAGTAAGTGTCCAAGAAGCATTTTCCTCCCTGACTTTATCTTGTATAAAGCTAATAATGTGGACCATACTCTAATTCCTGAAATTCTTCATTTTTCCATATTTATAATCATTGCACCATATGATGAAATGAATGGTAAAAATAAATGTTTGCATTAATTGTAAGATACTCATTTTAACCTATGTATAGTTTAATTTTTGAAAGTTTAGTAACCTGTATTATCCATTACTATATTGCCTGCATTTACTCCAAGTTTAATACAGCTGACCACACCCTCCTTGCAACACCCTCCCACCTTAGCATCTGAGAGATCTTTAGTTCATCTGATTCTCCCTCATACTTTGCACATATCATTCTACCATTGTTTGTATGTTTGAAATACAGTTTTTTCTGTTTGCCTCTTCACAGCCACTCCTCAGTTCCTTATGCTAGCTGCTTCTCTCCCATTTAATGTTGAAATGTGTCAGAACCTAGGCCTCAGCGCTTCCTGCCTCCTTTCACTCTCTCCTTGAGTAGGGTCACACTCAGCCCCATGGCTGACACTATCTTTAGATACTTTTTGAAAACTTTCCAATCGTTGTCTTCATACCAGAAACTAATTCTGAGACCCACATAGACAACTGCCTGTCTCTCCCTAAATGATGAATCAGGTAAATTCATAGATTTGATGTTACTTTTCATTCTTTCTGTTTTCTCAGTGAAATAAAAGTGAAGCCATGTGTTTGCTTTAACAGCATGTATGCATAGCCTGTGCAAAGATGACACATAAACTCATGAACTGTTCCATACATTTTATAAAAATATTTTAAAAATCAAAGCCATGAGTTGAAACTGAGGAGTGGGAGCAGGGAGAGCAGACGTTTGAAGAGAAAGAAGGTTTGAAATAGTATCCTCTCTTCAAGATAAGTGGGAGAGACTATTGTTGAAACAAACTGATAGTACTTCTGAGGGCTGAAAGCTTGCTCTGAAATTTATAGTCATAAATTTTAAGAAGGACCTGTTAGCATAGTTAATTTTTTTCCAGCCATGTTCAATGGTTTAAGTACAGCAGACTAGGGAGAAATAGGGTATTTGCCTCATGAGTGAGTGTCATGGAGGGAAAGAGGAACAAAGGAATGAGTACAGTGACAGATACAGAATAAGCTGATAATGTGGGAAGAACATGAAGGTGTGGAAAGATTAGGAAAATTGGTAGATTCAGTGGGTTGGTATATGGAAACTCCACAAAGTAGAATGACTTCAATGTAATTACATATGGAGACCAGAGGAGCAAAAAGGAAGATGGCTTCTGTAGGTCTCTTCAGTTAACCCAAGGTAAAGGGGCAAAGGGCAAACTCTTTTAATTTTTATCACTTTATACATTTACTGAGTTGTTCTTGAGACTAATTTGGCCCAGAGTCTGGTTGAACCAAATGTGCTTTGTGTGGTAGACCTGAAATGTCTTGAAATTTACATTATAAACCCCCGAATACAAAATAGTTATGTTTACTTTAATCATATATCTTTGGAAAGAAATTGAGAGGAAAAAATACATACACACAAGTATGTATGTATGTGCCTGTGTATCTTTTATATTTGTACATATTTACCATTTCTGGGGCTCTTCAGTCCTTCCTATCAAGGTGGGTTGCCGTTTGGCACTGTATTCCATTTCTGTTCAACCTGATAAACTTCCTTTAAAGAGCATTTCTTGTATAATGTGCAGGTGATAAGTTATCTCCAATTGTGATTATCTGAAAATGTCTTCAATCTACCTTCATTTCTAATGAATTGTTTTGGGGTTGAGCTCTTTCTTACTCCACTTTAAAAATGCCATTCTAAAATCTCCTGACTTCTCATGAGAAGTCAGTCTCTGTATTGTGTGTTAGTCATTCAGTCGTGTCCAACTCTTTGTGACTCCATGGACTATAGCCCATCAGGCTCCTCTGTCCATGGAGTTCTCCAGGCAAGAATACTGGAGTGGGTTGCCATTCCCTTCTCTAGGGGATCTTCCCAACCCAGGGATCGAACCCCTGTCTCCTGCATTGAAGGCAGATACCTTACCATCTGAACCACCAGGGAAGTTCTGTGTTATGTCCCCTGTATGTAATATGGCCTTTTTCTCTGACCGCTTGCAAGGTGTCTAGAGCTTTCAGCAGTTTGACTATGATGTGTGCCTAGGAGAGGGTTTTTGTGTATCCTATCTGGGGTTTACTGAATTTCAAGGATCCCTTTCGGTTGCAGTTTTCAAGAGTTATTCCTTTTCCAGTTTATGTTTGCTTTGGTAAACTTCCTAGTGCCTTTAAAAAGTGGTTCTATATGTTTGGTCCCAGTTTAATCACTGCCATCTGTGGGAGGATTTACACAAACACTTCACTCTACTGTGGTTGTACCACAAGTTCTCTCTTACTAACAACCTGGGGTGCGGGGGGAATGGTAGACACCTACCTCACATACTCACAGAAATAGATCCATGTGATCTGGGACTCAGTAAAACACCTTTATTTTCTCATCTTTTACTGTGGTGTTTAGCCAACAACAGCGTTTTGAGAGAGCAGTGAGGGGTAAAGGTTAGAATGAAGTGTATACAACTGTACATGATTGTTAAATATTTTTTTCTTTGGAGTGACTTTTGAAGGTTTTGAAACTGAGGATTAAGTCCATTTCACCTGCCTTCATTTGTCAAGGTTGTTTTAAAGCTAACATGCCCTCCAGGCAACATGAGCATAAACCATAAACCATTGCCCAAGTGGTTGTCTAGAAACTGGGAGTCAGCTGCATCTAGTTTGAGCAGCTGGTTGAGACTGGATAGGGCCACCCACCCTCCAGCTGGGCATCCACAGGTGTTCATTGCTTGGTGATCTTTTGAATGTGCAGAAGCCTGTAGCTTAGTTACACCTGCGCAGAGTGAAAATTACCCACCAGTCACCGCACCTTTCCCCATGCCCTCCACACTCCCCACACCTCCAGCTGCCATGCTGCATTATTCATTATCCTGTGAATACCTGGAACCACTTGCCTTGGGAAGCTGTTTTGAGATTTGTTCTTCCTGTCTTCTGGTTTGACTGCCTTGCAAATAAACCCTCTTTTTGCTGCAGACCTCGGTGTCTCAGCGTTTGGCTTGCAATGTGTCTGGCGAGACAAATCTAGTTTGGTAACAGGTGAGGTGAGCCAGCCAAGAGGTAAGTAAAGATGAACCTTTCACCTGTGGCTCGTTGGCCCCTTGCTGGTGCTGAGGACCTGGGGACAAGCAGACCCTATGGCCCTCGCTCCCCGCTCCCGCCCCAGCCCCACCCCCGCATCCTCTGCCTGCCTTTTGTGTGGAGAAAAACCAGTCAAAGAATGAATTCAGAGAAATGAAAGTGTTGAAGCAAAGGAAAACAAGACCAAATTACACTACTTCAGTCATTAAATGAAGCCAAGGACCTTTAGTTCTCCTCAGGAGAACATCCTTTGAGCTGGTTTGTAGCCACTGAAACCCCTACCAGGTAGAAGAAGTTAAATACATGATGACCAGACTAGCCATGAGAACTGGCCCCAAAGAAATGGGAACAAACAAACCCTGGAACTGAAGATTAACTGTACTTAAAATATCAAGATGACGCTGATCAGACCACTTCACGACCCGTTTCAAGATGACTGTCAGAACTGACGGTGCTGTTCTGCATGCAACCCCCTCTCCAACTATAAAAGTTCTTACCCACTGATCGTCAGTGAGGAGTTGGCTTTCGGACTTGAGTCCACCGTTCTCTCCCACTGCTGGCCTCTGGAATAAAAAAAACTTTCCTTTCCACCTGACTTGCCTCTCAAGTATTGGCTTCTGCGCAGTGAGCAGTCGGACCTGATTTTTTGTAGCATATTTTGGAGATTTTGGGCTTTTGGGCTTGGAAGATTTCTTTTGGGTGAGTAACTTGGTTAAAGAAGCACAACTATGCCTAGATTGTCTTTGCAACCCTGAATGAATCATGGACCAGAGGCCCACTTGGAGGGTTTTTGGCAGACAGTACAGAAGGTTACAGGCTTCTGTATTATGGGTCACAGGCCCAGGGCCATGGTTTTGTTTTAGTCTTGCTTGTCCATGTATGTCTGTGTCTAACTGTCTAAATGTTAGGAATTGGCTACTGGGGATTGAGCTGAGGTGTCCAAAGAAACCTTGAAAATGTCTTTTTTTCCAGGAGTTAGACTGTCAGATGGGGAAAAAGCATAACTTTGTATATATGCCTGAATGTCCCATTTCCCTTCTGAGAGATTTACTAAATACCAGGGTTACCTTTGCACCTGGGCAAATGAGCATTAAAATACCACTAGAGCAGGCTCGCAAATTTCAGGCTGTACCCCAAAGAGAACAGCCTGCAGCTATTCCAGGAGAGATTGCAAAGAGGAGTCCAGAGGCCTGGGTGGACGAGAGATCAGCAAGAGCAGAGAGCTAGGCCTATATAAGTTAGGGCATCACCTGAAGTCGGCTTGTACAGGATTTAAGAGCAATCAGATTGTAAAAGAGGCTCGTGGGGCAGTCCCTGAGCCCTGCACTGTGTCACTGATCTGTCCACAAAGCCTTTTCTTGCAGGTCCTTGTTTTAAATCCCAAGAGTTGTTTGCTTTCAAGTGGAAAGATCTGATACTAAGAGTTAAACAACAGTACTGCCAGACAGTACTTCCTTGAGGATTTAAAACTTCACCCATCATTTTTGGAGCAATCCTGGCAAAAGATTAAGGGACCCTCAACTAAATGAGGGAGGTAGACTGGTATTCAGATTACCAGTAAGACAAAGGACCTTGAGACCAGAATATGATTTTTCTTTATTTTTTTGGCTGTGCTGGCTCTTCGTTGCTGTGCAGGCTTTTCGCTAGTTGTGGTGAGCAGGGGCTCCTCTTCGTTGTAGTGCTTGGGCTTCTCATTGCGGTGGCTTCTCTGGTTGCCGGGCACGGGCTCCAGGCGTGCGCGCTTCAGTGGTTGCAGCTCCCAGGCTCTAGAACACAGGCTCAATAGTTGTTGGCACATGGGCTTAGTTGCCCCGAGACCAGGGATCCAACCTGTGTGCTCTACACTGGCAGGCAGGTTCCTATCCACTCTACCACCAGGGAGGTTGCCAGACCATGATTTTGATTTCAGCCTCTTTGGTTGAACGAGGTTATCAGGTATCCAAGAAAAAGCAGAGTTCTCAGCCCTCTGGTAAATATTTGGGTTTTGAACTCTCACAAGGACAGAGACTTGACCTCTGACAGAAGGGGAGCTCTAGGCAGGGCAGCAGCCCTCACCCACCAAGAGACTGCTGTAGGAATCTCTGGGAATGGCCGGCTTCTGCCACATTTGGGTCCTCAGCTTTGGACTCACAACAAAACCCCTTTCAGAAGTTCTTAAAGGAGGAGATAATGAACATTCTGAAGCCCAGCTCCATCTTCAACAAACGGACCTTATGAGGAACCGGCCAGGAGAGGGAAGCCACACTGCAAGAGGAACATCAACCCCAGCTTCTCAGAGGGCCAGGGACCCCCCAACAGATCTGAAGTTCCTACTGAGGAAGCAGCCATGAGAAAGACAGGTGAATGGGGCTGCTGTGGTGGTGGGCTTGAGAAAGTAAAATTCAGAGAGCAATTTAAATAACTCATTAGTTATCAGAGTTTCTGTTCCGCTTTCTCTTTGTTTATAACCTCCCAGGCTTGGAAGGACAGTTCAGTGATCAGAATTTTTCAGTCTTTGGCAAAGGTAGATAATTTCTCTACCTTTTGGCTGTCATCCAAAACCTTCTGTATTTGATCATGTTGACCCCTTAGTTGTGCCTGTCATTAATTGTTGACCATCCCTAACTTCACTGTGACTTCAGGCGTGACTATTGAATTAGGCTAATCAGTAAATTTCCCGTCCTTTGTATTTTCTTGACTAACTGGAAATTTGGTCTTCTCCTCCTGTCCTCAGAATAAAAAACAAAACAAAACCTTTGGCATCTCCCCTTGCCAAGGTTCTGTTTGGTGAGGGTATTTCAGAAACCACACTTAGCTTTCCCAGCCTGTGTCCCTTCCATATTATCTAAATGTTGTCAACTGATAATGATCAAGACACTCCAATAGGTAAAAACTATTATAAGACAGAGATCCCAGGTAAGACCGTGTCTCAGGTAAAATCCCCAAGGATGAGAGTCTTAACATGTCTGGTATTCTGTGTGCCCTTAGAGGATACATAGTTGTCCCTGCTCCCAACCTGGTACATATTTATCTGCAATTTTTATTACCAGTGTTGGGCCTGTGAATACCCTGACAGCTGGTGCATAAGTGATATTTGTTTGGGATCACGATGTTAACTTGAGGGACTGGCTGGTGATCCAGTTGAGATTTCGCCTTCCAGTGCTGGGGGTGTGGGTCTGATTCCTGGTTGGGGAGCTAAGACCCCACATGCCTCCCGGCCAAAAAACCAAAGCATAAAACAGAAGCAGTGTCATAACAAATTCAATAAAGACTTTAAAAATCATCCACATTAAAAAAGATGTTCACTTGAAACCAGGAACGTATTTTCAAATAAGTATTTAAGAGATTGATTCAAGCCCATGTTAGGGCTTATCAGCAGGAATTAGCCGGCGCTATCCTCGCTCTTTTTCCTCCAGAGTGAGAAATGGTCAAAAGGTAAGGTGGGGACTGAAACCATGTTCAAATCCATTTCGATTGCCTTCACTAATCCAGATGCTTTTAAGACTGGTGTGTCCCCCAGGCAGCATGTAGCCTAAACAAGATGCTTGCCTGAGCTTTTAGGAACCTGGAGTCGGGTATGTCTACTTTGAGCTGAGCCGGTTCAGAGGGGATGGAACCATCAGCCCATCTGGGCATGCACAAGTGTCCATTGCTTGGTGACTTGTTGAACATGCAGAGCCCTATAGCTTAGGTACACTTGCACAGAACAAAGACTCCACACCTTTTCCCAGTCACTTTTCCCCACGCTCCCCATGCCTCCAGTGGCTGCTTTCTTCATCCCATAAATACCCCAAACCTTTTGCCTTGCAGCGGCTGGAATTTGAGATTTGTTCTCCCATCTACTTGGCTCCTTGCTGCAAACCTCGGTGTCCCAGTGTTTTGGCTTGCTGGGCACTGGGCAGGAGGAGCCTAGGTTGGTAAACAGTTCGTGTCTGGGTTTTCAGAGGCAGGGCAAGCCTTTTATTAGCAGGCAGGATGTCTTCTGTGTTTTGTGACTATGCAGACATCATATGAAGATGAGTGTAGTAGATAAAAATTTATCACTGAGCACAGCTAAGGAAAGTGCGCTTAAAGAAAGAAGACAGGGTTTAGGGCTCACATGCATCCTGTAAGGGTTAAAAATGTGAAAGTGTCTGGTTATTCTTACACTTTGACAAGTTCTAAGAACTGTGCTGATTCAAAATAAGGAACATGAGACAAAGGAACTCATTGAGACATGATGCAATTGTGGAAGCTGTAATATGGGAGGCATGCCTTATCTTCCAGAGCTCCTAGGAACACTGACTCGGGAGATGGACTTCTATTTATATCTAGCCCTGCAGACTCCAGGACAAGCATGCTGTTAGGTACAGACTCGAGACTCTACATCATGTCAGAGTGTGAACGCTTCATGGCATTATCAGAAAACTTAGTTTGGGTAAAACTAAACTGGGACTTTCTGTCTTGTTCTTTTCCTTTGTGGAAGGAAAAAGGAGTGGAATATATGAAGAAAATTGTTGATTCTCCATGCCCCAAAGCAAGACACTTAAAATTTGCAGCAGCTTACAACCTTGGAAGAGCTTATTACGAAGGAAAAGGTGTTAAACGATCAGACAAGGAAGCTGAAAGGTAATCTGACCTAAGAACAAGATTTTGTTTTAATCAAATGTTCTAAACAAAGAATAACTCGCCTCTCCTTTTCTTCTAGACTGTGGCTTTTTGCTGCAGATAATGGAAACCCAAAAGCTAGTGTGAAGGCTCAGAGTATCCTAGGACTGTATTACTCAACAAAGGAGCCCAAAGAGCTTGAGAAGGTAACTGGTCCATTTGATAAACTGTAGCATCACGTGTAGATTAATATTTAGTTCACTATTCCTTCTGTGAATGGAGGATAGTGAGGAATAAGTATGTAGTCCTGAGTAGCTCATAATTCTTCAAAATGTAAAGAAAGCTTACATATTAGCATCTCCAAGCTCATCTTGCCTCAACTATGAATGCTGCCTTCTTCTGCCAAAGGAGACCACAGATGTGAGCACTTTGTGTAGGTGTGTGTGGAACACACACCTACAAAATATTCTACCATAAAAGGTAAAAGAGGAGGGTGAGTTAGTAGTCTCTTTTAAAAAATCATCAGTGATGGGAGATGTTTCCAAGAAATCTTATAGGGAGGAGGAAATGAGGCATTCAAGGCAAGCTTGTAGGAGCCACACAACCACCACCACCCACTCCCTGCACCCCCACTGCCGCCCCCCCGCCCTGCCCCTGCCCTCACCGATCCTTGGCAGATAGCTGAACAGCTGCCTGGAAATCTCTGTGAACTCAGATTCACAGGGCAGATGTGCTTGGACCACATGCAGGTTTGTATCCTTGGTTGTCTTTGATCCTGTTAGAGCTCCAAGTGGGCCTGAAAGATGGCTACCATCTAACATCACCAGCAGGTCTCCTTGCTGTGCCGCTTTACAAAGCCTTTCAGACACTTGGTTCCTGTTTCCCACCTTCTCTGTGCTTCCTCTGGAAAACTTGAAAATCCCAAAACCTGAATAACTGAGCTCAAGCCAGTGACCTGGCCTGCACTGTGGGGAGACAACAGCGGGACCTCCCTCAGCACCCTCTCTGAGGCCTGCGAAACTGTTGCCAGCCTGACCTGTGTCCAAGAGGCTGGAGCTGTGTCCTAAAGATGAATTAAATTCCACCTTGTGAATACTATGGAATTGTGCTTTTTCTTAGGCCTTTTATTGGCACTCAGAAGCTTGTGGCAATGGAAACCTGGAGTCCCAGGGTGCCTTGGGGCTCATGTACTTCTACGGACAAGGGATCCGCCAGGACACTGAGGCTGCCCTGCACTGCCTGAGGGAAGCCGCGGAGCGTGGCAACGTCTATGCTCAAGGGACTCTCGTGGAGTATTACTACAAGATGAAGTTCTTTACAAAGTGTGTTGCATTTTCCAAAAGGTGAGTAAGCTGGATAAAAGTATTTACAAAAGCTTACTAGATGTTCTGTGCCTGGTCTGTTTAATAGAACTCACTGCAGTATTGGAAATGATGACTGTTGGCACTTGCAAAGTGGCCAGTGCAACTGAGGACTGAACTTGTAACTTTCACTGGATTTTAATTTAAACAGACACACACAGCCAGTGGCTACCGTATCAGATAGTGATTGATGAAACATCTGTGCCATCAATCTGCATGATTTCAGTGCTCTTTGCTCTATATGTCGGCTAAGTGATCTTAAGCAAATTTTACTTCTGAGGGCACGAATTGTTCTTTTGCAATCTTGCAGAAGTATTTTCTTCTTTATTAAAAACAATAGTGAATATAAAGCATTTAACATAGCTTGGCACATGAGAATTTTTTTTCTTCCTACACCCTCAGCCACGGGTTCTATAACTGCACAGTTACACTACCTTGATGAGGACAGCAAAATAAGAAAGGTTAAAAGACTCAACACTACGTAAAGGATATGGAAATTTGTTCTGAGGCTGTGTACTTTCCTGCCTTTATCCACAATGCACAAACGCAACACGAGAAAGAGACCATGGTGTCCTCTAGAATGGCTGTAAAGCCATGCTGATACCTCCCTCCCTACATGCCCTTCCACAGAGCCCACAGGCGCCCAGTGTGAGGTGGACATCTACACTGGAGGATGAAGGAATGCCTTTTGCCCTCACCTCCCCAGCATCATGGGCAGAGGTGTGGTCTCTAGTGCCTCAAATCTCCCAAGTGCCCATCTGGGTAAAACTAAGACTTCAAGTAATCCTTTAAAAATCTTTGGAACTTTTCATTATTGTCCATGTTCCTGTTTCCTTGTATCACAGCTGACATGGAATGGACTCTTCCATATAATTGTCCATCTCTGTATCTGGGTTACAAAGAATGACTTTTTATTGCCCACTAAACATAGATGTGCAAGTTTCTCAATGTGTTTTCTGGTCCTCTGTGACTGAAGTCCAAATTCAAGGTTGATGTTTAAATACCCAAAGAGATAGAAGACTGCTTTTCTCTCCATTGTTTAAATCAGCAAAGTGGTAAGAATTTTTGTAGTAATATTTTAAACCTAATGTTTCTAGTGGTTATTAAACCTGACAAGTGTAATCCTAAGGGGGCTGTAAAGTAACCACTGTGGTTGGTTCCTCTTCCACTTGTGTTAGTTGACTGTATTTACCATTCCCCATACAGCAAACAATTTAGTTCTAAAACTTGTAGAAATGCTAGGGAAACCACTTGGGGCACAAGGACAATTTCTGGATGCGTTTATAAAAATGTAAACCGTAAGTGATAGTGTGTTTAAATTTGACGACTGGGTGTTCCAGGATCGCCGACTATGATGAGGTTCACGACATCCCCATGATAGCCCAGGTCACAGACTGTCTCCCGGAATTCATCAGCAGAGGCATGGCCATGGCCTCTTTCTACCACGCACGGTGTCTGCAGCTTGGCTTGGGGATCACAAAGGATGAGGCGACAGCTAAACGCTATTATTCTAAAGTAAGCCCTATCGCAAACATAAATGGACTCAATTAGAATTTCTGGGTTTTTAGTTGAGACTTGAACATTTTATAAATTACTGTTTCTTACTTACTATGCAGATAACCTCTGTCTACCCAGAAGTTGTCAGACATGCAGCTTGTTTGCAGACAGTTTTCTCATTCTTTTAAACATAATTAAGCTCAGATGGTAAAATTTCTATTTTTGATGCAAATTATTCTGTTTCACTGTCTGCAGCCTAAGGCTCAACACTAAGACCTTAAAGCCTGAACAAGCATGCCTTAGTTCATCCAGAAAAAGCGTGAATCTCTCTTTTCCTTCTGTATACATTACATTTCATTAAGGTTTCTTTATGCATGACATCTACTACAACAAGTTAAAATAAGCCTTTTCATGTTTTAATCCATGTGATCAGTTTATTTATACCAAATAGATTTCACATCTAAACGCAACTGTTAAAAACTGCAGAGGAAGTGAGAAAGGCAGTCATTATGAATAGTAACTGCAAGTTCATTTTTTTAATAAAAAGAAAGCAAAAAATTGCACACCTCAGGTCCATGACATCCATAACTCCAAATTAGAATTAGAGTATTAAAATTTGCATAATACACAAATTGTTCAGCCAGAGCAGGGGAACAGAGCAAAGAAGAATTTTTAGTCCCTTGCCTAAAAATCTGATTATGTTACAGCAGTGGTTCTCAAAATTATTTGCATGTTAAGATCACATGGGGATCTCTTAAGAAGTCCAAAACCTAGGCCTTATTTCAGAACAATTTAATGTCCTAGAATGGACACGGGCAGATTTAAGTTCCCTAGGAGGTTGCATTGTGTCGGCAAGTTTGGAACCCTAAATTATTTTGTCGGAAATTCAAAAACCTAGGCCTTATTTCAGAAAAATTTAATGTCCTAGAATGGACATGGGCAGATTTAAGTTCCCTAGGAGGCTGCATTGTGCCGGCAAGTTTGGAACCCTAAATTATTTTGTGGGAAATTAAAATGTCCACAGTATTAAACCCATATCAACACAAATATCAGAATATGGTACAAAAATAGAACTAACCTTTGAGATATCTACCATTACACGATTCTATTAGTATGAGTAACAGCTGTCTTTTTTAAAATCTAAATATTCTTTGATTATACCAGTTTCCAAACCAAGTCAGTTTTAGATTCTGTACTAGGTGTCCTTTACAAGAAGACATAAGCCAAGAGAACTCTGGGTGAAAAATATCCAGAAATGTGGTACATGTTCATCCTAAACAAAACAGCATAATAAACAGGTACGACTGTAAAACTATTTTCCTTAGGTTGGGAGATAATACAAACCCATTACTCAGTTTTGGTCACTGGATTTTATGGGAGATACTTCCTCTAACTTTTCTGCATTTTAAAAGTATACCAGTGAAGGGTCTGGAATCATGTCAGATGAGGCACAATAAGGGAAATTCTAAGTATTTTACTCTGAGAAAAAGGACTTGAGGGGCTTCAGTGGTGATCTTCAGCAGACTGCGAGGCTGTCCTAGAAGAGAGGCACAGTGGGCAGAGGCTTACAGCCCAGGCAGCGTTACGGGAAGGGGAGGGCAGCAGTCAAGTGCCCAGTGACCCACTGTTGTGGGAACTAAGGAGACAGTTTCTGCAGGGAGTGAGGTTTGGGTGAGATGCCTTCTGTCTTTCAAATTCTTGACATACTATGAAATTATGCACCTTATCACTAATTTAGGCATAACAAAACCATATATTTAAAAATTATCCATGCTGCTATTCACATGAGATAGAAAGTTTGAGATCAAATAGTAATGCTTTCTATTTTACTTACTTAAATAATTCACATCTTAGAATACTATCAATGTGTAAATTCATTATTTTGGGCACTGAAAATTCTCTCTCCCCCAAATGATAATAGCATGGTTATTTTTAGTATATGATCTGTTTTGCATAGGTTAACTTGAATTCCCCCAATTAAGCAATTAGAGTAGAAATGTATCTTAATTACAAAACTCCCTTAAATCACTGTACTCTACTTCTTAAAAACAAAAGGTTCAACAGTTCATAATATGTCTAAATAACTTTCTTTGAATTTGAAGGCTTGTCGTCTGAATCCTGCATTGGCAGATGAACTTCACACTTTACTTATTCATCAAAGAATTTAGACCACAATGCATTTCAACAAAGATCATCGATTTGAACAGCTTAGAATGTATGTGTTTTTATAATAGCTATGTTTTCTGCCTCATATGTTAGATTAACCTGAGTATTTTAATGGTATCATGATGGCATGATACCTTCATTCTTGAATTTGTGTAATACAACTTGAAACCTAGCTAACAAGATCAAATTGCAGGAAGAGTCCTCAAGAGATCCAGCCTCTTACTCTAGAGAGTGGCCCAGATTGTGTCAGGTATTGAAAACTATTCTATAAAGCCAGGGTTTTTTTCCATTCTTAAATAGTGTCCTGAAATACTTGGTGCAGTCTTAGCTTTAATAGTATAAGTGCTACAAACTTACCAAAAAAATGACAAAGTGTAATTCTTTAAATTTCCTTAATCATTAGTTATTATATTTAATCTTTAGTTTTGTGAATTTTTAATAATTTTATTCAGTCATCTAAAATTTTAAAATAGAAAATTCCAAATTGAAAGGGAAAACTTGAAATCTAAATTTGAAAATAAGTGGGTTTAAGAAACTGCTTACAATTTTGCCCCTCTATATCTTCCCTTAAACATCTTAGTGAGTAAAACTACTGTATTGAAACAAGATGTCTCTTTGAACTTCAAGTCCTTGTCTGCATTTTAAAACCCTCAGTGTATTTCAAAGATAAAATCTCAAATCATCTACCAGTATAAGACCTAGAAATTGTTAAATCAGCAAGAGGTTTTCCTTGTCCATTACATCTACAAAGCTAAAAGCCGACAGAAAAAATAGAATCCATACCAGAAGATTTTAAAGGAAATACACATCTGTAAAATAAACATTGACAGTATTATTTAAGATACCCAAATGACACCTTCTTTGTAAACGTTTTGGCTTTTATTTTATAAATCACACCCATCCTTTCTAAAGTGATTTACAAGAACTCATTTTAGCACTGGTAAAATACAATTAATATGTAGGCACTGGTCACTAATGAAGTATTAAGTGGCACAAAACTACCTGCTTTTGTTTCATGTTCTGGTTTGTCTGTATTACTTGAACTTCATTTTGTCTTTATCTAAAGGGAAGAAATTTTAACAAACTTCAGGCCATATACGTCTCCTTTAAATCTCTTAAGAGTAGAAACATAAACCATCCCCGAAAACCAGTCCTTTCCTTTTCAGATCGCTACTGAAGACTGTTCTCCCCCAGAAACAACTTTTCCATTTCTCTAGCCCACTACAAGATTTCATAAAAACCTAGCTTAAATCATTCTACAATACAAACCCACTTGCTTTGCTCTTATTTTCTTAATAGCATCCATAGAACATTCCTTCAGTTATTTGAAGATCCAGATTCCCAAACGATATTTTCTTCTCCACACTCAGTCCATTTCCTTGAGCCTTTAAGAATCTTAAAACAGAAATGTAATAAAGCCATGTATGAGGACTTTAATAGCACTTTTAATAGCGCACTCTTCAGTCTCCAAAGTGAAGACCAGGTTAACGGCCATGAGAACACAGGTCTGAGAAATCCTAAAGGTAGGAGTTTGACATGTCATATTTTGTGATACGCTATGCTTGCATGTCCTAAGTGAATCCAACGCAGAAGTTAAAATTTCAGTGTACTGTAGTTACCATAACACTGGCACGTCTAGCACAAGTGAGCCCCTGAAAACTATTAATACCACTGCCACCAGCCACGATGCATACCTTGACCTGTGACTGGAGTCAGTCATTAAGGGAGGTGAAGCTTCAAGATCATTAACTGTTTTCAGAAAAAGAAAAATCAAAACTTCGATTAAGTCCTTATAGTTGATAACTTATGAAAAGATAAGACTTAAGATTGAGAAGTCATAACAGTTCTGGTGTAATTACAGAAGACGGACACTTTGAGTAATTGCTGTGAGGTTCCTGGGGCTTGGTGACCTCACGCTGCTTCTCTTCTCTGAATGTCTTTTCTATGTCGCTGTGAATGATAATTCCGAAGTATAATGTCTCGGTTTGAGAAAAGGATCAAAGAGCTGTAGCTAACAGAATCTCAGAGATAAAATTTGCTTTACTAATTTTCAATCATTTCTCTTTCAGAACTTATGTTTTGTATCAAGAACTTGGCAGATATGCTCTAACAATGATATAATCAATACCATTTTAATACACATTTACATAGTATTTTTCTTTCATGGATTTCAAACTGAATTTCTGCTTAATTAGTTTCTGTCAGTATTCCTGGAGGTTAGATAGGGGAAGTGTTTCCTTATCACTGCATAATAAATGGTAAAACCCAGGAAAATTAAGTCACTTGTCCATGCCCTACTACTGAAAACAAAGCAACCTCTGTACACCTGATGCCCCTCCTAGTCCCCAAGACTTGATGACACAGTCGAGTCGTGAGCAGCATGAAGTAACTTCCCTCCTCTTTGTTCCCCCATTTCATCCCTGCCTGTCTTTCACAATTTAGCTCCCATCCCACATCCTGAATACAGCTCTTTGAGCACCCATTTGGCTCTTCTCATGCAACTAAAAATCATATTTTTCACATTCATTCTGGGAGAATGGCACAACCTTTATACCTCCTTACAGAAGAACTCACATGCACAATGTTTTCTACAAACAAGGCACTTGATATATATCTGAACTGCCTTCAGTGTTTCAATTGTTTTTTAAGAGAAGGATACAATTATCTTAAACATCAGAGCTCTGATTCATTTTTATAATTTATTGCTTCAAATGCTTCAAACTATGGGAAATCTTTGGTAAAAATAAAGACAGGAAAATTTTCACAATAACTTCACACAAAGCATTGCACAACAATATTCAGTACACACGAACAGAGGAATGTTCAGAGTCCTCAGTGAGGAGATTAACTGTACAATGTTCAGAGTTCTTCATTTAAAACAAAACTTCATAAATATTTAAAATATTTCCTAGGTTCTTATCACATATCAACATTTATATTTCAAACAGTATGTTGTCCTTTAAAGGATTTATATTAAAATAAAAATCATTAACAATTTTTTTTTTCTGTTGCCTAATATACAGCATCAAGTTTCCTCCCCAATTCTGCTTAATTCACATAAAACTAGAGGGAGGTAACTAAAAGTTCAGTATGGTTCCCAGTCAAGCCCTCTGTGGAAAAGAGGAAAATGTTTCATGTCTATTAGTACAGACATTTCTTGGTGGTTTATTTGTGCAGTCTCAAACCTGACCAGCTTTAAGTTGATCTAAATGAGTTCTCAGCTCAGGACACAATTCAGTTAGCAGCAGTTCCATCAGCACCTGAACCAAGAAAGAAAGAAAAAAAGTCTTTTTCTCTATAAAGATTTATTCAGATATCTACATCTAAGACTAAAATCTAATTTTAAGCCTGAGATGATTCTCAGTGAACAAGTTACTCTCCAAAGGAATCCGTATTCTATAAACTCCATTTAGATTGATTTATTTCATGGTCCGTTAACCATCATCAGACCATCAGGGGTATTTAATATTGCTCACTATTATAAGACAGACAGCTAGGAAACAGTTTGCTTTGTTGAAATAAGGAAGCGAAGCAGTCAGGCAGAGATGTTACTGCACAAGAGAGAAACTACAGCAGGCTAGGAAGAGGAGGTGGCATCCACTGGGAGTATTTTTTTTTTTTTAATCAAATTGAACAGACAAAAATAAAGCAGAGAAAATGGGTTCAGAGTTATAAGTAATAAAAATGATTACGAGCATAAAGAATTAAAATCTACCCCCATATGTGAACAGAAATGAACAACTGAAGAAACGGACTCCTATGGGAGGCTTTACTCACATATAACAGGTGCTTATTGGCTCTCGTTTCTTGAAGTGCATTGAATATTTTTATTATACCGTAACGGGCATTTTGCTGTCCAACAAGGCTCTGAAGCATATCTGAAAAATTAAGTTTATATTTCGAGCTGCTACTGATACAAGTGCACCGTGCACGGACCTTCAGTGAGAGGCCACGCCCTGTGTGCACACAGCACAGAAAGGGACCGAGGAACGTGAGGGGCGGGTTCTTTCCAGTGTTTCAGGGAAGAATAGGTTTTTGACATAAGACATTTATACATACTATAATTTTAATACCCCAATTAAAACCATAGCTCTCAAAACGGATTTTTAAAGTATAAAATTTTGTTGTCTAAAACACTGCTCTAGTGAAATTATAACCAGTACTGTTCTTTTGGGGACGCTCAGTATAATTTATTAGCAAGGGACAAGACATGATTTGAAAGAAAAAGGTACAATCACTTTTTTTCACTGTAAATAATGTTTCCTAAGTGACAGATGCCTTAGTGGGGCTGACCACACTCCCTTTCTGTCTGACTTTCAGGAGCAGAACACGGGCCTCACCTGGAATGTTCTCGAGCAGCTTCTGCTGTGCTCTCTGCTTTGTTTCCTGGCTGTGCACTCGGCTTTGTTCTTGGCGTGGGGTTGTTTTTGGCGGCGCCAGCTTCCCATTGGGCCAAAAAGCATCCCGGAAAAGGTTGATGTAGTAAACCAACATTTGCTCACTGAAAATCCAGTTCACTGTGTCCCGAATTTGTCTTTTAAGAGAAAGATGTGTCATGGATGAGGTTTTTAAAAATTGTATTCTCTGTTTCTCAAAAGGCATTTATCAGTGGGTAGGTTAAGATACAGTGTGATCGAGGCATTTGATGAATAAACTAGGAATTGGATTTTTAAACGCTGACTCTGAAAGTTATTTTTCATTTTGGTAACACTGGTGGCCGCTCATTCCTGTAGCTCACGTTTCCACTGTTACTGATTTCCCTAAATGTTTGCCACATGGTGTCTTTCAATTTTGAAAGGCAAGAAACTGAGAGGAGATGGATTCATTTGAAGTTGGCAACTACTCTAACAGTGCATGGTACTTAATATACTAATTTCTCCATAAAGTGTCGCAAACTGAAAACATCCATCCATGTAAAGACTGCGAAAAATGGCCTGAAGACCTTCCTGAGCTCTGGCAATCCTGGGGAGAAGCAAGCTTTTTCACGAGTCGTCCCTTGGGGCCGCTGTGGCAGGGGGTGCTGGGCGGAGTCCTCCCACCCGGGAAGCATCTCACAGGCTCAGCAGGCAGAAGGGAGAAGACACCCCTTTCCCCACAAAGGGGAGCACTCTGAGAGAATACACTGCCATCCAGCCACTCCAACCTCCCACAGGAATAGACCGACAGACCCTGACCCGCAGAGTTATAAGTAAGTGGCTTTTATCCGGTCACTCAGGTCTTCCATAAAGCCGACTTCAGCAGTCCAGTTCCAACCACCCACAGGACTGCTGTTGTCAAGAGACCAGCAGAGCTCACAGGGGAGGAGCAGTCCTGAGGGCGGGAGGGAGGTCTCTGCAGAAAAGGGGAGCAGAATCACCTTCGACTCTTAGCACCAGGAAGGCCTGAGACTTCAAACTTAACTCACAAATAATAAATCAAACAGCCCTTTAAGAATCTGACTTCCCAACCAGATTTTTAAAGGGCCGATGTCTGGTTTTTAGGAACAGTATCTGAAATAGCTGTTTCAAGCCCAGCACTGCACACAGTAACCCAGTCACTAGTGAAGTCCAGAGTCCACTATGAGTCACAACTGTGGTAATCCTGTAACTGCATGTCTCCTAAGACACTTCCCAGTACTGCTTAGAACTGTGCGATTCAGCCCTAGACTAAATAAGATAATTTTATTAATTCAGTGGGACTTCTGCTTTAGGAGAGAACCTGCTGACCTGCCTAATAAAATCTATATCACAAGTTTGTCTTGCCTGGAGTCTTTGGGTTACTCACTGGCACTGCATGAAGAAATGAAGAAGGAAAATTTCAATTCGCAACTGAGAATTAGATGAGTGGCTTTTACCAAAGGCCATCTCCTACATATTTTCTGTCAATTCAAGTCTGACTTTGTATTAGCCCAAACCGTAGGAAGTTTCTGCAGCCATTCTGGAACGTGAAATGACAGTCAGTACCAGGCAGCAGGGACGTGGAGCTGCTCATGGTGGGCATCGTCTGCCTGAGGCAGAACAGCAGAGGGCGGGGGGCTCCGCCACTTCTCTACCCGAGGACAGGCCCCCTGAGCCAGCAGCCTGGAGATGCCTACCCAGTGCCCCTCCCCTGGCCAGGAAAACCACTGCCTAACGTGTTCACCGCTCTCAGCCCACAGCTGCTCATCTTAGTATTAACAGTCAACATCATAAATTGGAGCAAGGAACGTATGCGTGACTTTCTGAAACTGGAAAAGAAATGTGCAAGTCTGGAGTTCTCAGAAAAATGGGGCCAATCTGGAAACTTTACCCAAGGCTTGTCAGTACTAAGGTTAAGAGGTTTGCATCAGACTGAAACTGTAAGTTAAACAGGGCATTTTTCTGTTAAAAGCCCACGATACTAAGCCAACCAAACAAGTCACTTAACACCATTAAAAAAAATCTTAAACAGAAGTAAATTTTGGTTTATCACCACAAAGGAAATATATTCTATTTGCAAATGAATAAAAATATAAAATGTTCTTTATTATGTTTCCCACAAAAATTTATAAGATTTGTGTAATAAAACTCACTTTAGCCTTGCACATACATTTGACAACTAAATCTTTTACTTGGAAAAATACCTATTAATTTCATCTTAAAACATATTTTGCTGTTAAATTGATTTTCCCCTCAATTTTAGCATTTGAGTCTGTTTTTCCTGTGTGGTGAAGTCATTTTGCTGACAGGCTCGAAGAGTGCTAGGTACAGAGTATATATAACCATTATGTATATGGATAATGTGCTACAGTTTAGAATACACATATGGCTTATATAGCAGTGTAACAGGATACACACACCCCTCATGGATACTCAGGCATCATCTAACAAGAGGAAATACTATTTTTTTTTTTTAGAGTTAAGGTGGCATTAAAAAAAAGTCTTTGGCAAAAGGAAAGTTTCCATCCCACTATTGCTTCTCAGCCATGTAGTTACCTTCTCTGGAGGCCATTTTCTTGCTTATTTTTCTAGAGCTACTCCACTATAAGCATTGACATATGTATACATACATACATGTGTATGTGGATGTGTGTATTTTGCCAATAACTCCCCTCAGTAGACCTCAAATTGCCTCCAATTTGTTGAAGATATTTATGTTGTTTCCAATCTTTTGCCATTAAAATGGTTTACGAAGATTTTTTACACTTATGTTATTTCACATGTGGTTAAATTTCTCTGTAAATTGCTAGAAGAGTAACTACTGGGTCAAAGAATATATGGTGTTTTATTCTAGCCAGATTTTGCTAAACTGCCTTTCATGGAAACTGAGTATTAAACTAAATTTTTCTAACAATAAACCTTGTATTAAAGGGCAAAAAAAAAAAAAGTATGGTTTGAAGACCTTTCAAATAAATACCAACCATGCGATGCTCATCCTACTTTCCTTTGGCTCAAGAGTCTAAGCCTTTAAACTGATCCCCATCATGGGACATAGAAACATTGCATCCAAGGTACGAAAACCAGTCACCATGGTCAACAGAGAACTTTACAGAGCAATCTTCCGACCCTCATCAGCCAGCCAGCGGGAGCCTGTGCCAGCTTCTGTCATCAGGTGCACTGTGTGCTCTGGGGGGAGATTCTTGCAGAAATCTGCTTCCCTCTCCAGTCTTAGAATCATATCAGAAATACAAGGAGAAACTAAGAGACCCTCATTTGCGGAGGTAATCTGACTGTTAAGGCAAAAGGTAGGGCATGAATTCAAATACTAATTTCCTGCCACTTACTTGTTGATGGTTCTTCCAAAAGTGACCTGAACGAGAGCAATCAACGTTCTTCTCACCCATTTAAACACTGAAATACAAATCAGAGGGAACGCATCACCACAGGTGATCAGTCGTGACGTCTTCACAGCAGCACAAAGCGAGAGACTTATCTCACCATGTCATTCAGCCTGAGTCCTGACACCAAGTCAGGGGCGATATCTCCAGATTTTGGGTCTGGGCAATAAGCTTTCATTTTCTACTTAGCAACTGATGAAACCTACAATTCTTTTTTTTTTTTTTTTTTTTTTTTAACAGCTTTTCAGTGCCTAACAACAACTGAGCTAGCAAGTGAAACTAAAAACTTCATGAGTCCTTGGGCTGCTGACATCTTGTTTTCCACTAGCGGACAGCACAAACCCAGACAGAATATTTCTGTCTGGCTTCTTGAAGCCAGTGTTCCAACAGTGCTGTGAATGAGAAGCATCTGTAGTCAAATGTTGACGAATATTCTGAAATATTAATGAACTGCTGGGTCTAACCGCTCCCCTTGAAATACTGCTGTGTAGACCAGGGGCTTTATATATTTTTTATGCCTGTGGGGGAAGAAAGGGGAACTGGGAAGACCCAGGATCCCGAGTGAGTCATGGACCCGGCGCAGCTGTGCCACTGCCTGGAGCAGCCGCCATCCCCCCTCCCAGCCTCCGGCGCCTCACCTGGGAAAGGGCAGTGTGAACACGGACTCTTCTTTTGGGTTTTTTTGGCTCAAAGAGTCGCATCAATATTTTGTGTCGAAAGAGTTTTGTGAAGGGTCCTTCCTATAGACCTAAACTCTTACTATTAGCATTAGATTAGGAGACACATTGCTTTAAGTGTAGAATATGAATATAAACCAAAAGAAGGCAAGGGAATGCTGTGAGGATATTTTTGATCTGCAAATTAGAATCAAAACCAAATATTCCCTTTATATATTCACCTCCACGCACTGAAATGTTTAGCTCCTGACACATGGCTTGGCTATGATGGAGCCAGGAGTTCAGGTCTCCTGCACCAGTAATAAAAAAGGAGTAAATTCACAAACACCTCTGTACAAATATCAACAGCAGTTAACACAGACTTGGAACTAGACTTGATAACATTTTCAAGTCATTTCTAACTTTTAAAATGTGTCCAGGTGCAGTAATGTCAGTCCTTCAAGCAAGAGTCCAGTCTTGGAATCAGAACCATGCGTCAGAAATGCCCTATGTGTTTGATGGAATTCAGAGCACCTGGGAGGCGCGTGTCTGTCAGGGAGGATCACTTCAGTGCACCTTCCAGGGCAGCAGAGAAGTGGCCACACCCAGAGAGGGTATAGGACACGAGCGGCTTCAGGAAGAACGCCTGACAGCTGAGTGCCTGGTCATAAATGTTTAAAACAGCTGTATTTCTGGCCCCTTTTCATAAACTGAACTAGAGCAGGAACCAAAAATAGCTCTGCTACAAATTCTCTCCTGCCACCAATTCCCTTGACGCTGCTGTGTTTTCCTAACCTTCTCTAGTCCCCCAACACACACACACACACACACACACACACACACACACACACACACACACACACTCTCTCTCTCTCTCTCTCTCTCTCTCTCTCTCTCTCTCTCTCTCTCTACTCCTTCCAAGGGCTCATCCCTTCAAAGCCACGAGGGAACTGCAGCAACACTAGGATTTAGCGGATGGCAAATATATCACGTCTCATCATCAATGATGTTCTATTTATTGTCCTCTGAAATGTCACTAGTAAAACCAAACCTTCTGAGCAGGCACAAGGAGGAAGTGCACGCCGCGGAGACAGGACTTGGAGCCCGACTCCTGGCCTGATGGCCTCTGACACGCCCACCTCTCTCAGTCTCCTTGTGTCAGAGAGAACATACTGACCGAAGGCGAGGACAGTGCTTCCTCACTGGTACCAGCTCTGGAGGAGTCACAGTTTACAGACCAGATTTCACTGAGGAAGAGTCAGACTCTTGGGTGCGGGCGGGCGGTGGAGGACAGGTTTTTCTCTGCCTATACAAACATTAGCAAACATCTCAAAGTGTCTAAAGTATAGACCAGCTATAGCTTTTTCATTTGAAAGGATCCTTCATACTCAGACAATACTCCATCATGTGGACAGTTATTAGTTTAACTACTACCTGTTTCTGAAGTTTGACTTAGTTCCAAATTATCATTATTAAAATTATGCTCAAATGAACATCCTTACATATAAACCCCTGCCTGGAGTTTAGAATTTAATTGTGTCTATGGCTCAATGTGAATTACATTTTGGGAACCCTTATACTATAAATTCACTGAAGGAAGACTCTACCTCTGAGATGTTTTTGTTTCCCCTATGGAGTTACAGCTAAAACATAAGTTGCTATTTTAGAGTTGGTTTAGAGGAAGAAAGAAACCACTGAATTTCTCTGGTAGCTCGGTCAGTAAAGAATCTGCCTGCCATGCAGAAGATCCAGGTTCAATCCCTGGGTCAGGAAGATCCCCTGGAGAAGGGCATGACAACCCACTCTAGTATTCTTGCCTGGAGAATTCCATGAATAGAGGAACCTGGTAGGCTACAGTCCATGGGGTCACAAAGAGTCAGGCACAACTGAGTGACTGACATACACATTAGAGAAAGAAAAACTTCAATGACCAAAACAATTAATCCCAGCACTAAAAATTTTCTTGCCTATTCATTCATCTACCCAAGCATTTTATTGATCACCTACTATGGATGAGGCATTATAACAGACACAGAGGATTAAAAGACAAGATGTTTATAACATCTTATTTATAACAGCTCAAGTTTATAACAGCCCTTGGAAGTTTCCTCATCTGCACACACAGAATTCTTTACGTGGCGTGTTACGGGGTATATAAGGAAGAAGCTACACACAGCCTACCTACCGTGTAGGACCCTTTCAGCACCGTCTTTGCCCCAAGGGAAGAAATGCTCATCCCAGGGGACAGAGGCCAGGACACTCTCAGGGCAACACGTCCTGGCTGGTGGCATGGCTGTGCCTCGTGAAACCTGGCTCCTCCCATGTGCTTCCTCTTCTAGGCACTCAGGTGTGCCTTTAGGCACCTGTCGCACCTCTAGGTAGTACCTGAGGCTCCGGGTGTGCCCGAGTACGCTGGACTGAGTGACTGAGTATGCTGGACTCATGACTCAGAGCGTGGGGGCTGTGCAAGGTGAGCGTGGGCAGAGGGCCCCACTCAGGAATCGGGACACGAGCCGAGCAGTGCAGTCTGACCTTTGACCCAGTGCTGCACTGGGACAGAGGCGCCCATGCAGGTCTGAGCAGAACAGTCTCCTGATCCTCTCGAAGTTCATTTCTTTGAAGTCCATCTTGCCTGAGGGCCATCAGGGGAGGATTTCTCAACGTGGCACTGCTGTTACTGGGGTCAGGAGAACCCTGTGTAGTGGGGCTGCCCAGGGCGCTGGGGGTGTAGATGCAGCAGCCCCGGCCTCCACCCAGAAGACGCCCGAGGTGCCACCCCACAGGCTGTGACAGCCAGCAATGTCTCCAGACACGCCCAATGTCCCCCGGGGACGACACTGCTCTGGGGCGCAGAGGTGGCTGAAAGCAGACTTGGCCATCCCTGCGTCCCTGGCCACACACTCACCTTTAACAAGTGGCTCTTCCTCTGCCTCGCAAAATCAATTTCTGTACACCTTTTGGTGATAAAGCCGTGAGGCTATGATAAGTCCCATGAAAAGAAATTCAAAGCGTTTCGGCTTTCTGTATTCAGAGGACCACGGTGCAGGGTAAATTAGGACCCTGCATTCCAGGAGCACAGAGATGATGACCTCTCCTAAGAGCCTATCTTGGTGTCTGGCTGGCCTGGGAAAGTATTCACTGAATGGATATAAATACATGTCTGCTTCAGGAACAAAGGGACGTTAAATATGCGTGTGTCCATGTGTGTATATAACCACTTAACCTGAAAACACCACTGAATGGTAAAAAAGAGGCTTACTTCCTCGAAGTTCAAAAATCTCCCCAATCAACATGAAACACGGCTCAGCCAAGGCGTCCTTCCTTCCATCCACATCGTCACCATAATCGGACAGGTCACTGTCCTCCTCCGCCTCCTCCTGGGGGAAGAGAAAAGTCGCGGAAAGTAGGTCACTCACCCAAGAAAGATGGAGGTGCTATCCCTCTTGCAGGGTCAATTCTGAATGATGTCCTCACAGTCCAACCTCACACAGTCCTTCCACTTTCCTACGTGCAGAGCTCTAGGCATTTTCAAAAAGAGGTCAAAGTATATCTAACCCCAGGGAAAAGCTTGACCCTAAAGCCTTACTCAAGCTCTAAAATAATTCTGAAAAGCCTCCGGAGGAGTGAATTCGCAGATGACAAAGTAGTTGTCTAACCATTTGGGGTTTTTAAAAGGCTTTTCAGCTTAAATGATTTTAAATTCACTGTGTTTTACAGGCATGTATCATTGAAAGTAATTTATTTTTAAGGCTCTGAATCAAGCTGTTATTCTGTATTTCAGCTAGTCTCATTTCCTGATCTTCATATCAGCAACTTTCAGTTGAAAATTCATTATATGCCAGGCACCAGGCCAGTGCAAACGAGCATGACGTGGCGCAGGGCTTTGAGAGGCTTGAGCTCTGTGGGCGGTGACCAGGAGACACGCGGCTGTTTCTGTAGTGGGGTGCAGAGCGGAGGCAGGGGTGCAGACGTCAGCCGGAAGGCGACAGCTGCGTAAGTCCATTCCGCTGTCTGCAGAGGGAGCAGCTGGCACTGTGGGACCAGGGCTTCGGGGTTGGATGGCAGAGGAGCGGCTGGGAAGTCGCAGAGGAGGAGTCCCCCCACCAGCAGAGGCTGCGGAGAGCAGGCAGGAGCCGCAGCCCGAGCAGGCCTCCCCTTCAGAGGGCAGATTCCTGCAGTGGCTGGGCCACAGGGGACATGGTGAGAGGTTCAGGGATAACGGGAGGTGGCAGAGGTGAGGGCCAAGTTGGGCCGGATACAGCACGTGTGGCCGTGGAGGAGAGAGGCAGGAGATGCTCGCAAGGGACACGGGCACGGGGACCCCCTGCGGGCTCCGCCCCAGCTCACAATGCAGCAGAAGCTCCTTCCACGGTCATTTCTTTCTGTCCGAACTCATTAAACCAATTCTGTGAAGAGGCAGAGGGGTCTTTCACTGAACTACAGAGAAGCCAGATTTCAGAGATGGGCTCGGGTAACTTGCTGGAGAGCCAGGTGAGGGGCGCAGCCCGAGTAAGGAGCCCGCTAGAGGAAAGCCTGATGCCCGGGGATGAGATTGCCCATGTCCGCAGTCCCTCTATTCACTCCTTCACCCACTCACATCACTGCCAGGGTTGTCTTGCTTCACAACACGCCACGGCTTTCCATACCCTGAGAATAAAGCTTGAACCCCACAGCCTGGCACGGCCTTGCCCCTCCTTCTACCCTCTGCCTCATCTTCCATCAGCCCCCTTCCTGGAGCTGTCCCCCAGTCCAAGACCTGCTGACTGTTCCCTAATACAGCCTTGTCTCCTGAACCTCATTATCAGCTCCAACTCCTCCATCGTGAAGGTCCGCATCCTGGGGAACGGCCAGGCTGCCTTCCATAGAGGGGCTCCCCCAGAACCTCCGCCGCATCCCACCTACCTACCTGCTTACCCATCCTGTCCCCCAACACGACCGCAATGGTAACTCAAGGGGGTTGCTTTCTCCCCACGTGCAGCAGGCCTGCCACAAACCCCTGCTACTTCACATAGCCTGCAAGAAGGCATTTGCTTAAATATGTTTCAAAGACGTACAACCTTCAGACAACTCACCTCTTGATGGGAGAAGAAGTCGCGAGGGAGTCTTTCCAAAAACGAGGCTAATGAAAAACTGGCTTTTTTCCCCTGCACGTCAATAACCTTGAGGTAGTCAGGAGAAGGGCTCAAAAAGGCATAAAGTGCTTCACTCTGACACAGTCTTTCATCTGAAAGCAGATTCTGTGGGAGAAAGAGGATTAATTCTTCCTACATGGTAGGAACACGTCCCTGCACTGGGAGCCCCCAACGTCAAGATGAAGAGCTGGCTGTCTCAAGAAGTGTACTTCCCTCGCAATTCTGAACCTAAAACCATTATCCTTTCCCCCTGAAAGAAAATGCATTAGCCCAATTCTCACTGATCTCAATGGCAAACAACACTGGGTAGGTTGACTGGAGCTCCCTGACCTTTCTGCTGGTGGGAGATACTGGCCCATGAGAGAACTCACGGCTTGGGGCAACAGAAAAGTCTCCCTTTGCAGACCGCCTGCAGATCCAGGGACCACCACCTTTCAAAGTCAACTTAACTGTTGCTCGTCTGTGTTGGAACAAGGTACGTATTCGCCCAGCACACCAGGATCTCACTCAACCACTGTTTCACGGCTACCTGCAGACTCTGCGCGTCAGCTGAGCAAAGAGCTCTGGGCTGCCACAATAAGGTGGTCACTGCATGCCAGGCAGCAGCTTTCTGTCCCTCGGCTGCCACATTCCCCAGGTGGTGTGTGCTTACATAATTATGTAACTTTTTATTGGCCCCTAAACCGGAACTTTCCTTCCAGTTCTCTATGTGCCTGTCTGGCCTCAGGAGAAAGAAAAGGATATCGTCAGGTTCGTTTCTGTGCAAAGCAGGTGCTCCTGGTAATACAGGAAGTCAATGATGTGACCCTAAGGATGTGCAGGTGTCTGGTACTCACAGACACGGGGTTGCAGGATAAATGAACCAATGAGAAATCCTGCCCCACGGATGAGGTGACCCTCTGGGGGATGGAACTTCGGTTTGAAGGCAGAACCCTCTCTGCTGGGAGAGGAGAGAAGAGCTGGCCCATGAGGTTTGCATTATCTTTGTTCAGACCAAGGTTGACTTCTGATAAGCCCTATGACCCTCCCTAGAAAAGCCCCTCTGAGCATGCCCAATACTGCCACACTGGGGACTGGGGTCCCAGGGGCATGCCCCCCCGGCCCCCCACATTCCAGTGGTGATCAGCTCCCTATGTCCTGCAGAAGACTGGCCTGAGGCTGGAGGTTCTGCCTCAGGCGTGGGAAGGAGACTGTGGGCACGGGCCGCTGGATTCACTACTGCCTTCCCGGCCCTGAGCATTTATTCCTTTCGCAGAGCCTTAGATGCTCAGCAGTATGTGAGTGTGGATGAGCGGGAGTGAGGTATTTGTCCACCTTGATTTCCTGGCTAATTTATATTCTGACACTCTTTCATAAAGTCATAGGAAAGGGTAACTAGTGGTAAGCCTCAAATAATACAACCATCATAAACATGGAAATGATTCAGGACATGCTAAGTCTGTGGACTAAGTTACATTCTATTATGAAGGAAAATAACCAAACTGATTATGTATGAAAAGTTAGACATGTTCTCAAAGACTATGTTTGTGGGGGAAGGTATAATTGGGATTTTATCATATTTTAACGCTGAGAACGGAATCCCAGTCCCAACTCCTTCCCCCCGAGGGCTCAGAGCATGTCACTGCATGTGGCGGAGTGGAGGAGGGTTGTGGAGAGGAGGGGACGAGTGTACGGGGCATTCCAGGAAGAGCAGACAGCAGGGTCACCCCCAGAAGCAGGCGCCGCATGGTCGGGGGAACATCCGCGTGTGAGGAACGATCAGCTAGATTACTAAATATCTGCTATTAGTTTGCCTCGATAGGGGCCCATATATAAATATTCACATAAACACACACTCAATGGAATCCTCTTTTCTAGAAGGTCCTGTGGACCTAATAATATCTGCCTTTCAGACTAAACCTTTTGCATTTTACTTTTCCCATTTGTGGGATGATATTCTGAAACTTCAGTCAGCTGTGTAACCTATCTAAATATATCAAACAGTGAGCACTTTCAAATAAAGTCTTTGAGGAAATGAAAAACAATTTAAACAGTTACTTCCAGTCTGGATGGAAAGACAAGCCGCTCCTTGGGAAGCTGCTTCACCTGTTCAGGCAGGTTCCCGCCCTCAGCCTCACCTGCGCCGCCTGGTGGCAGCTCAGAGCACATGCTCCTCTTGGCACCAGGATGGGGACCACGAACCTATTTCCATCACCAGCAACCCAAGAGAGGGAAGAGTGGCCCCTCTCCACATCCCCAGAAGTGCAGGGGTGCCCCGGTCTCTGCAGCACAGCTGGAAAGGCGGCTGAAAGGCTGGCAGCACCAAACAACCCTCCCTTCCCCAACAGCAGAGGCTGCACGGAAACCCAAGTGTCAGCTGGAGGGGCCCAGAGCCACACACGGGGGACTTCACAACCTGGGACTGTGAATAATGCATATTCGTTTCACAAATAAGACCTTAAATTCGGCTGAATGATTTAATCAGGTACAATGCTTGAGTGGGTTTAGTATTTCCTGCCCATTCTGAATCAGCAACAAGATGGTAATATTTCTTTAAGATCACTTAAACATAAATGATTCTCTATTCCACTTCTGCCATAATTAAAGTTGGAAAGCTTTTCAAAGATGCAACTATTTTATTCCCTGATGGACAAACACACACACACACATACAAATTTATATATTTGTAAGAACACATATGTGTATCTTTAGAGAGAAATGAATATATGAGAGAAAAGCAGAAACTGATTAACACCTGTAAGGGAACTCGAGCTAAAATTTACCTAATTTAACTATGATCCATATACCTGATTCAACTGAATATATTTTAATATAGCCTCTACTGAGAATCTGCAACATCTATTAAGTCCCAGGACTTCCAGCTACTTCTTCATTGGCAAACAGTGTTTTATGAGGCAGAGGTTCATGCCCCCTGCCCCTGAGAACTAGGACTCGGGGGTCCACGGTGTGAGTGACTTACTTATGGTCTGAAGACAGAGGCCCCAGCTAAGGAAGAAATAAATAGTGGTTGCTACTGGAGACAGCATAGCTGTGTCCAGTCTTATTCTCTAAACATAGACAGAAGGAAAACAAGTGTTTAGAGGAAATCAGGAGACTATCTTTAGGACCCTTCAGTAGGCAAAGAGCTCAAAAAGCATTAAGCACAAAAAGGAAAATAAAAAGGATAGATTGGACTAAAATTGAGAATTATGCTCATTGAAAGAACTCATTAAGAGACTGAAAAGGGAATCCACAGAAAGAGAGAAATCCACAGCACAGGCTCCGATAAGAGACATACATCCAAACCACACACCCAACTCCTGCAAAGCGACATGGAGAAGACAGGTGACAGGACAAAAAAAGAGACACAATTTTAACTTCGCAAAAGAAAAGCATCCAGTGTGGAGCGACCAGAACCCTGCATGCTGCTGCTGAGAGCGTACAAACTGCTTTGACCACTGAGGAAAATGAAAAGCCCCAAGCTCCAGGGACTCCCCAGCAGATATTCACCAAAGACCAGCAGTGGCGGCTTCAGCCTCGCTCCCCAGCACAGCCTCTGGCTGCAAACTCTCTGAACGCCCGTCAGCAAGAGGACGAACGGACTGCGGGGGGTGCGCACGAGGAGAAGCCCATTCAACAGTGAAAACAAGAAGGAAAAGGAAATCAAAGATGGTCTGCAATGAACAAGTTCAGGACCGCCACCCCCAGTGAAAGGAGTCACACAGAAGCGGGTCCACACCCTGTGACTCCATTCATGTGAAGTTCAAAACCAGCTGTAACCGCGTGGTGAGGAGTCAGGACCCCGGTCCCCGTGGTGATGCTGGTGGGACAGGAGACACCCTGTCTCTGGGACCGGATGCCGGTTACAAGGGTGTGTCCAGCTATAAAACTGGAGAAAGCCCTACATATGGCATCTGCATTTTCTATATCTATACATCTGGTCCCATCACTTCATGCCAAATAGATGGGGAAAAAGTGGAAACAGTGACAGATTTTATTTTCCTGGGCTCCAAAATCACTGCAGATGGTGACTGCAGCCATGAAATTAAGGACACTTGCTTAATTTAAGGGCACATTAAGCAAGGACACTTGCTCCTTGAAAGAAAGGCTGTAACAAACTTAGCGTATTAAAAAGCAGAGGTATCACTTTACCAACAAAGGTCCATAGAGCCAAAAGCTATGGTTTTTCCAGAAGTCATGTATAGATATGAGAGTTGGACTGTAAAGAAGGCTGAGCGCTGCCAAAGAATTGCTGCTTTCAAATTGTGCTAGAGAAGACACTTGAGAGTCCCTTGGACTGCAAGGAGATCAAACCAGAAAATCCTAAAGGAAATCAACCCTGAATATCACTGGAAGAACTGATGCTGAAGCTCCAACACCTTAGCCACCTGATGTGAAGAGCTGACTCACTGTAAAAGACCCTGATGCTGGTAAAGACTGAAGGCAAAAGGAGAAGGGGACAACAGAGGATGAGAAGGTTGGATGGCATCACGGACTCGATGGACATGAGTTTGGGTAAACTCCAGGAGATGAAGTACAGGGAAGCCTGGCGTGCTGCAGTCCATGGGGTCACAAAGAGGTGGACAGGACTTAGCGACTGAACAACAAAGAAGATAAAATAATAAAAACAAAGAAGAAAAAAACCCCAAAATACCCCAAACCAAAGATATTTTGAGGATCTGGCATGACGTGTAAGAATAGAAGGCAAACCCTTAGAATGGAATCAGTTTAACCCCAGTAACTAATGTTTCCTTCCATATCCAAAAAGTTTTCAGTGGCTTACCTGTAAAAACTTATTTAATTGATTCTTTGACTTTTCCATAAACTTTTGATCTATGGATTTGAAAGGCAGCTTGCTAAGAGAAGGCAACTGGACTTTTTTTAAAGAAGGGAAACACTGTGAGGGAAAAGAAATAAATGTTAGTTATCTCAAAATTACATTTAAATCTTTAAAAACTTATTTTAGATTTTTAATAAGAACAAACCAAGTAACTGCCTCTTGTATTTGTTCCCTCTGAGACTGAAGACCTTGAAAACCTACCTGTTCTAAGCAGGCTCAAAGAATATGGAGGAAGAGGACGTGTGACGAGAGAAGCTAAGACTCATCCCTAGACTGGCAAGTGCCTGGAAGCTGGAAATCTCGGGCCAGGCTGGGAAGACGGGTCTGCACACAGCACAGAGGACAGGGTGCAGGGTATGGACAACTCACTCACGGCAAGAGCTTTTCTCTTGGAATGTGTTTTGTTTACAACACATCTGTAAAACGTCATCACAGTTGACCCAAGAGGAGCATGGGAAGAACCACTTGGGATGCAGCTTTATTACCGCCTTTCAGGGGCAAAGTGCAGACTGTAAATATATTAATAATAAGGATGGGTGTTAATAAATAATAACAACAGGCTTTTCTTTGTGGATTAAATCCTGTGTCCTGCCAGACACTGCACGAGAAGTCTGGCGTGTGTAACAGCTCTGCACCTGTTTAGTTGCTCAGTCGTGTCTGACTCTTCATGACCCCTCCAGACTGTAGCCCACCAGGCTCCTCTGTCCATAGGATTTCCCAGGCAAGAACACTGGAGTGGGCTGCCACTTCCTCCTCCAGGGACTCTTCCCGACCCAGGGATTGAAGCCAAGTCTTCTACACTGGCAGGTGGATTCTTTACCACTGAGCCCCCAGGAAAGCCCACTACGACTGTAATTACTACTAATAAACAAATGACGTTTGCTATGTGCAGCACATCCTTCTAAACGCTTTGTACACGGTCACTCCCTTCATTCTCACGACAGCACTAGGAGCTCTAAGAAGGCACGGTTAGTATCTGTATCCACTGATGAGGACGAGAGGCACAGACAGACAGAGTGACAGGCCAGTCACGGGCTGGTGAGCAGTGAAGCGAGGATCCAAACTGGAGGCACACTCCGGCAACCTGGCCCCAGAGTCTGTGCCATCAAACACTGCACTTCACTGACTCCATTCCTTTGAGTGATGAGACGCAATATGTTCTACTCTCTGTTGCTGCGACCCCGAACTGATCCCATTATCCTCTAATGGGTCACAACTGGCAGCTCTGAAACCACTGGCCAGAGACACCCCCAGCCCTCCTCCAGCTCTGGGGTTCTGTTGGGTTCAACAGAAGTCAGACAGTGATCTGTCTTCAAGGGCTCAGACTAGACTAGACAGTTGACCTACGAGTAAATTTCCAACCATCAGGCCGAAAATGCCACTTTGCCAGTGCCCACAGCAAAGGGGAAAGAGGGACCAGTTTCCCTGTGTTGCTACAACTGAAATGGGCCCTGAGGTCTCTGCTTGCTCAGTAATGCTAAGCCTGTGCCACAAGCGTTCGTACCTCACTAAGCCTCCGGTGTAAATTCTGAAACTCACTGAGCCTCCTGGGGACCGTCCAGCTCTTGGTTTCAACTCCTCCAACTTCCTGTAAGCTTACCGTGACAAAGTAACAGGGCATTTGTTCGCCGTTCTCTTCTGTGACCTTGGAGAAACAGATAAACACAACAGCAGGAAAGAGCGCGGTGAGCAGACAGGGCAGGCAAGATCTCCAGCACCCCTCCAGGGGCCCTCTCCCGGGCGTGCAGGTCCTGCATGGTCCCCAAGACCAGAAAAGGACGGGTTCTGCTCTGGCTTCGGGCTACGCTAGAGGGCACAGCCCACCTGAAACTGGGCCTGTCCTAACCTCAGGGGCCCTTGCAGAAGCAGAGGGATTTCTTTGGTGAGGAGAAGAAGAGTCAGAGGAAGCACAAGTAGGATCTGACATGTGGTGCTGGCAGGAAGATGGACCGGGCCACGCAGAAAGATCTGGAGTAGTTCTAGGACCTGAGAACAATGCCACATTGACAGCAGAGCCCTCAGCCCCACTGGGAACCGGATTCTGCCAAGAACCTGAATGAACCTGGAGGTAGACTTCCCCCGGATTCTCCAGACAGGAACTCAGTCTGGCTAACAACCTGACTTCAGCCTTGCGATAGAGCGAGCAGAGAACCCAGTCACACAGCTGGACTCTCAACCTGCAGAATTGTGAGCTAAGAAATGGGTGGTGTTTTGAGCCATGAAATGCGAGAAAATTTGCTCCGCAGCAAAAGAAAAGTAGCCTAGTGGACTCAACATCCTAACTGCGTTTCCTTGAAAACGCAAATTAATAGTAGGCAGACAGGTGTGAGAGAGCAAAACCTCTCTCAGAGAAGGATGGGCAGCTCCCCCAGTTTAATACAGGATTCCACACATCGTGGTTTCTGTTTTCATGAAATTTCATGTTGGGAGACAAGATTTCCTCTACCTCCCAACTGAAGATAGCTCTTAAGCACTCACACAAACACCCTGTCATAATTCAGAAAAGGCCACTACTGCTCCTAATGTAAATGGATAAGAGACGAAACAAAAAGAAAATATACTGAATAGAAGCCTGAATTAGTGTCATGAGCCGAATTAGAGATAAAGAGTAAACAGGAAAGCAAAGCAAAGGGACGCAATTCTGCTGAGCACCAGCTGAGCCCCAGCAGGTGGGAGGACCACCATCCCTCGAGGGAGGCAGGAGCTGGAGCACAGACAGCCCACGACTGTCCCGGGAGCACACAGCTCACAGTGCCTCAGCCTGGCTCAGAAATCTGGAGGGGAGCA
Source organism: Muntiacus reevesi (assembly GCF_963930625.1). Lineage (NCBI taxonomy): Eukaryota > Metazoa > Chordata > Mammalia > Artiodactyla > Cervidae > Muntiacus > Muntiacus reevesi. Next base: position 57,356,182 of record NC_089258.1, on the reverse strand, counting down.
CACCCTCCACCGTTCCCACGGGGGGCCGCTTCGTGGATGCTGGGCGGTCAGACGACCCCTCAGCCTGGCTCAGAAATCCGGAGGGGAGCACACCCTCCACCGTTCCCACGGGGGCTGCTTTGTGGATGCTGGGCGGTCAGACGACCCCTCTGTGTCCATTGCTGTTATCTTTTCAGGGACCAAGGTCACAGCAAGCTCCTGAGTAATGACTGATGACCAGGGCAAAGGGCCTTGTGAGGGTTTTTCCTCCTTCCCTCCCCTCCTCAGTATCTGCCTTTGGAAGACAATTATAAGGAGCTGTGAAATGCCAGAGGCAGCTCTGGGCAAAGCTGAGGAGGTGGCAGAATCTGTTTGTACCCCATCCCGAGGGGCTCCTCTTCTATACCTTTTGACATCACGTCCCCTGAGCGCCCCTTCCTGGACTTCTACACCAAAGGTGATTCCATCAGCAGTGAGTAAGCGTTTCCACACAGTGTTCCAGGCTCTGGGCAACCTCCCCCGACCCGCTGCCCACCCCCCACCCCCAACAAAAGGCACCTGGCCCTGCAGCTGAACGGGACAGCGAGCACCAAAGACACACCGAGGGTGCTCGGTAAGCGCTCACGCGGCGCGTGCTTTCAGGCCGGCACCTGGGGAGCGTGCACGGCTTTGCTACCTAAACTAGAAGTGAATTTCAGATTGTGAATTCTAAGCCTTTCCCCAAGAACGAGTGTCAGGCCACTGATGATGGGAAAAGCAGGGACGGACACAGAAAAGTGGGGCAGATAGGCCCTTGAAAATCTCAGGAGTGTGTGTGTGTGTGTGTGTGTGTGTGTGTGTGTGTGTACACAGATAAGTGGGGCAGATAGGCCCTTGAAAATCTCAGGAGTGTGTGTGTGTGTGTGTGTGTGTGTGTGTGTGTGTGTGTGTGTGTGTGTACACAGATAAGTGGGGCAGATAGGCCCTTGAAAATCTCAGGAGTGTGTGTGTGTGTGTGTGTGTGTGTGTGTGTGTGTGTGTGTCCCCACTGGGCCACACATGATAAGGGGTGTGTGTGTGTGTGTCCCCACTGGGCCACACATGATAAGGGGTGTGTGTGTGTGTGTGTGTGTGTGTGTGTGTGTGTGTGTCCCCACTGGGCCACACATGATAAGGGGTGTGTGTGTGTGTGTGTGTGTGTGTGTGTGTGTGTGTGTCCCCACTGGGCCAGACATGATAAGGGGTGTGTGTACGTGTGTGTGTGTGTGTGTGTGTGTGTGTGTGTGTGTCCCCCCACTGGGCCAGACATGATAAGGGGTGTGTGTACGTGTGTGTGTGTGTGTGTGTGTGTGTGTGTGTCCCCACTGGGCCAGACATGATAAGGGGTGTGTGTGTGTGTGTGTGTGTGTGTAATCCTAACTTCCTATTTATACCCCCACCACCCTGCACCTTTCCCCTATGGTAATGATAAGTTTGATGCTTTTGAACAGTGGTGTTGGAGAAGATTCTCGAGAGTCCCTTGAACTGCAAGGAGATCAAACCAGTTAATTCTAAAGGAAATCAGTCCTGAATATTCATTGGAAGGACTGATGCTGAAGCTTAAGCTCTAACACTTTGGCCACCTGATGTGAAGAACTGACTCACTGGAAAAGACCTTGATGCTGGGAAAGATTGAGGGCAGGAGGAGAAGGTGATAACAGACAATGAGATGGTTGGATGGCATCACCGATTCGATGGATATGAGCTTGAGCAAGCTCTGGGAGTTGGTGATGGACAGGGAAGCCTGGTGTGCTGTGGTCCATGGGGTTGCAAAGAGTCAGACACAACTGAATGACTGAACTGAACAGTAAGTTTGTTTTCGAAATCTGTGAATCTGTTTCTGTTTTATAAATAAATTCATTGATATCATTTTTTAAACTCAGATTCCATGAGTGATATTATATGACATTGACTTTCTCTGCTTAGCGTGATAATCTCTAGGTAGGGTGGACCTGACTTTCTTCTCCAGATGTTGATAGTCAGTTAGATGGAAAGGAAGTTTACATTAATGATATAAATGTATATAAGCATTTTTCCATCAAGTGAAATTAGTTTTGCATTCAAAAAAAGGGATATGGTGTATTCTGAAAACTACTGTCCCATATCCCTCAGAGAAGAGCAAACTATTTTCTATATTAAAGATCTTAGAGCTGATTGATGCTTGAGTCACTGACATCAGCAGGATGAATCAACCAGAAATACATTAAAATTTTTTCATCTCCAAATTTCAAGTAGTGTTTTCCACTTTCTTTCAACCCTTGGTGGAAAAGGAAATTGGTAATTTGAGGATATCAACTGTTTCTATCTGAAAGTTGCTTACGATTCGTGAACGAGGACAACTTTCTGTCTCAAGGGGAGGGAGATGAGGTCTAAACAGGCAACCCAACAAACAGCTTCCGGTCAGGAATCAGAATGGAGATACGGGGCGAGCAAGGACCAGTGCAGTCCAGAAGGATGAATATAAGCTGCCGATTTCCAACCCTAGTTCTTTGGGACAAAATTTAATCTGTTAAAGTCAAACTTAACACTCTGGGAAGAAATACCTAATCAGCTGGGAAGGGAAGCAGTCAGACCTACCTCCCCACTGGTGATGGAGGCTTTCCACAAGCCCAGGTTCTCACACCACCAGTCTGTCCGTGCCATGTGCAACTGGAGGTCTGTGCGTTCTTTCTCTATTAGAATTATCTCCTCTTTCAATTTAGAAACAATCTGTCACAGGGGGAAACATCCTGGGAGTTACAAAACCATCTAAAACGCTGTGCAGTTCACAAAAGCAGCAGGATACCAAATCAACACACACAAGTCAGCTTTGTTTCTACATACTGACAACACATCCTCCAAAAAGGAAATGAAGGAAAGAGTTCCATTTACAATAGCGTAAAAAAAAATCACAAAATACTTAGGAAATTAACTTAAGCAAGGAGGTGAAAGATTCCTATGATGAAAACTACAAAGAAAGAAAGAAAGACATTACAGGACACACAGACCAAGGGAAAGACACCCCACAAGTTATGCAACTCTATTATTTGAGGCCAGTAGCTTAGCCTCAAAACTCTCCTGACCGTGCAGTCTACAAGGGCCTGATCGTGCAGTCTACAAGGACCTGTTCCTTCTTTAGAGAGCCTGCGGCAAGCTCCTCCTGCACTGTACCATCAGTATGGGCTGTAATTGTCTCATCTTTGATTCCCCAGCAGCATGTTTGCCTGCCGCCTCCAGGGCAGGTTTCTCCATTTGCTTCTCTGGTTCTTCATCCTGCCCTCCGCTTATTCATCACTGAGGCCTCTGAACACACACACAGAAGGTGCCAGAGGAGATCAGGTTGGCAAAGCAAAGAGCGCCAGCCGTAGCTACATTAAGGAAAACCTCCTTGTCGGACCCAAGAAGCAGGAACACAAAGCAAGAGGCCACACCACCGCCTGGGTGAGATGCTGTTTACATTTTTTAAACTTTCAAATTCTATTGATTTCTAGCAAAACAATCCTTCCCCCTCCAACACTTTTTTGCCGCACAGCGTGGCATATGGGATCTTAGTTCCCTGAGCAGGGATCAAACCTGCGTCCCCTGCACTGGAAGCAGAAAGTTTTAACCACTAGGCCGCCAGGGAAGTCCCCCAAACACTCTATTTCTTGCATAATTCTCTGAGATGATCTAAGTTGTGCCTGCAGTGTTTGAAAGAAAAAAAAAAAATTAAGATTGTTCCTGTTTAGTTAACTCACTTCCAGAAACAACTTTGGCACAAGGGGCAGTTCAGCCCCTTTCCCAAAGACATTGCAGACAAGTCAGACAAAAGACAGAGAGTTACAGCCAAGGATGGAAAACACAAACCAGACCACAACAGGTAAAAGACAAATGCCCCCTAAATTCTATACTATAAGCAAAACAACCCCAAACAAATGTAAAAACAAAAAAAAAGAGTGAAACTTACAGAATTTCTATCAAATTAGAAAAACAGAAACTTTTACAGACGACCTTGAAAATGGAAGAGTTACCTTCTTGTCGGGTTTTGGCGCGTTTTGAATAGAATTTAGAGCTTGCCTTTTATACTCAAGTTTCTCATTTAGTTCTCGCAGCTTGTTCACAGCAAAGCTGGCTTGTTCATTAACCCGACTGGAGCCTTCATCCACAGCCTCCTCGCCGACCTCACCTCCCGAGTCCTGGGGGAGAACGTCACATGAACCACCGCATCTCATAATGATAGAATATTCCCTCCGTGTTACCTACACTACAGGCTCTAGGTCAGGACAACACACCGCTCCAAATCACTGGGTTCCACTAAGAAAGGAACCATAGTAGAAAGCCTAGAAGCAGCCTGCTTTTTCTCAGCAAAGTGAAAAATCACAGTATTTAGAACCAAAGTAACTGGTATTTGGAATTGCAGTGAAAAAAGAAATATTTAATAGCCTAAAAAAAGGAGAAAAAAAAATTCCATATTGTTATCTCCCAAATGGGAACCTGCACAGAACAAGGGAAGGCAACTGAGTTATCTTTCCAACTAAACCCAGATGTTCTGTGCCTAAACTCTGACCAAACAATGCTGGGACCTGGCTTGCTTGCTTTTGGTCTCCTAGGATATTATGAAAAATTCATATGAGTCTCTTTAAAATCAGTTCAGTTCAGTGGCTCAGTCATGTCCGATTCTTTGCGACCCCGTGGACTATAGCATGCCAGGCTTCCCTGTCCATCACCAACGCCTGGAGCTTTTAAAATAAAATTTCCAAATTCTCTAGTGAAGGTATTTTTAGCATATACTTTGGTCAGTCCTTCTTTTAAAGTGCATTTTTACTAATCAAGAGGTAGATTATTTTACAAGTTAGATAGTTAACACTTGAAAGTGACTTAAGATTCATAAAGAACTATATAATTTGGGAAAAACCTGAATAGATTACCAACAAACAGCATGTTAGTAATTAGATTCATGAGCAGCCAGAGCATGAAAGAACTGCTGGGGACTGTCTTATGGTTCATTTACTCCTTAACTTTCTTCCAGAGTTTTTTCTTCTAGTTTTTCTTACTTGTAACAAACAGTAAAGAGAAAAAATGTCAAAGGAAAATATTAATAATCATAGAACACCAAGCTGTTTTCATTTTTGTATATTCTTCCTAATTCTTGTCCATGAGTATATATGACATTACTCTATGCCTTATATACATTCAAGAGGGTATTCTGCCTTTCTCATGAAATACATTACTACAATGTTGCATATTTGAGGGTACTGTAATCTTCAAAATTATAATTGCCATGGCTGCAGAGTATTCTATGAATTGATAATAAACTGAGGCATATTCCTATCGCTACTCCTGCTGTGGGCTGATTATGCTTTTTGGCCATCCCAGATGTGTTAAACTCCACAGTGCATAAACCTTTTCCCCCCTACATTTTAATTATTTTCATAGGATAAAGTTCTAAAAGTGAGACTACTAGGAACTTTCAAAAGATCAGTGATACATGTCACCCTTCTTTGAATCCTAGGTGATGCTGGACATTTTTCATGTTTGTTTACGATTTATTGCCTATCATATCAATGGTCAATTCAAGTCTTTACTCAATTTTTGTGTTGGATATTCATGCTTTTACGAATCTGAATAAACTGTTCACAACATTTACACATCAACCATTTTAATTTTTGAGTTCAAGATCAGTTTGTTTTAGCTGTGCTATTCTAAAAATAAAATGCAATGCATAATGATCAATTAGTTTAGTGGTTTTGTTCACTGAAAATGTAAAGATCCATAATAGAACTTTTAAAAAAAAAGTCTGAATGAAGTTCAGAGACATCCACTTCTAAAACTATCATGAACAAGCACTTGACTCCTCAGGGCATGAGACATAGTGAAGTGGACAGAAAGAGAGAATCCAAGATAAATTACAATCTTTCTATGTAAGGTGACTCTAAAACACTTTTTCTTTGTACTTTCAAAACCTTCAAACTCATATAAATCATTAGTAGTAAAAGGGAGATGGCCATTGGGCTACCCAAAATGATCTATTATACTCTAAGAAAATTAGACGTCAGGTATGGTTGGACAAGGTTTCTTTCAAAACATCTTAATTTCAACTGATCTTGTTTAAACTCCAAAGTATTTCCTGCAGGTCTTCCTACATTCTCTACCTCTCATCTTCTCCCCATCCTTTTTGTCTGGTCTTGGGCTAGACTGTCAAGCCACTGATTCTCTTAGCTGGCCTAAGTCACAAGTGTCTCCCCCGCCCCCCAAGTGTCCTGCCTCACTTTTCAGAAACCACACTCCCATGTGTCTCAGGCAGGGGAAGGAGGTCTCTGACTCAGTGCTGGGTAATGGTACCCAGCCGGTCAGAAGGACAAAGAAAGAAGCACCAACCAGAAGCAGTGAGGCACTTGGAAGTCCTATATCTTACAAGATGAAGGCGCACACCCTATCTGACTCCCACAATCTGCCCCCACCTAGTCACGTTCAACGCGTAACCACTCGAAAGGCGGCAGAAAGGTAAATGAGACTCACCACTTCATCCTTGTTGGAAACCAACTGTGAGATGTGTTTTTCTTCCTCTTTCATCATCAGTTTCTCATACAGGTCGCTGACAATGAATGAAGGGTAATACCTGTCCTTCAGGGTCTCATAAACGTCTCCCTGGATTTTGCAGAACACTTCGATCCCTTTATTGCCCACAAGACACTGCTGGATTTCTTTGTAAAGTGACTTTTCCACTGATATTTCTTTGCTCTCCACGAAGAAATTCTGGTAAATTTCACCAACCAGTTGTGGGATTTCATTCTGAAAAGATGGGAAGATAAGGAAAGTATGAAATACTGTCTCTGAGAAAAACTATTTTCTTCCAAATTCTCTGCATTTTAAAGGTGGAAGGAAGACACCTGGAATGCAGGGTGAGTGTGCAGCGTTGTGGGCACATTCAGGGCCAAGAGGTGAGCATCAGACCCTGAAAAAACCCAGCTGAGACCTCAAAAGGAACACTTTACACTGAACAGTTAACAAATATAAATTCTTTTTAATGCTGGAAGGCAAAAACAAAGAATGAGAACAGTTCTCTTCTTGCAGTGGATTCCCTTCTCATAAATCTCAGTTTCACAGGAATACAATTCATCAGCTAAATTTAATTTGACTTTTCCATCTAATATAAATAGAGGTGCCAACTTCCCACTCCAGAAGAAAGTCAACAAAATAATTGTGGAAGTAAGAGACATGTTCTTCAGAATGATGACTTACTACATTGTAATCAAGCTATGTCTTAAACACTACACTTAGGTCACAGCCATCCTACTTTGAATGTGCAAACATCTCTTACATCTGATTAACAGAACCTTTACATTTCCGCTAGAGATAACTCTAGGAATGACGCAAAGTCTTTAATAGTAGCAAAAAAAAATGAAGACAAATGACTTAATGAATACTATGAACATAACTAGCATCATGGAACTTTTACATCCTAATCAGCATTGCTAGATAAAAATATAGTTATTTGAGGAAGCTATACCCTCTTACTGTACTGATATTTTTCAATACTTTAGGACATTTTTTAGATTGCTCTTTACAGTATTCTTCTGATAGCAGCCAAAGCCAAGTCTGTAGTCAAGTCTGGTAGATAAAATATGTAATAAAGCTGGCTAGTACAATATTGAGTAAAATGAGGTCATTGATGTGTCATAAATTAACACTGAAAGAAATTTTTAAGATTTCAAAATACTATGAGACTGGATTTAGTTCCCTAATCAACACAGTCTGTGATTTATGATGTATTCTAAGTTGGTGTTAAGCTCCAGCAATATTCATACTAAGTGTAAATAAATAATTTAATGTACACAGTGCTTTTTGGGCTTATTTTAATAAGCCTCTCAAAATGTATGTATTATATATGCTGTATATATAGTTATATGTTTGTAGACATATATTCACAGATATGTATTTCACATTCTTCAACTTAATTCTTAAATATATATTGAGAACTCGCCAAGCACAAAACACAAGGCTCATTATTGGGCTTTCCACTGTAATAGGCATCCATAATCAAGAATTATTTTTTGTCTTCCTTAACACAATCATTTTAAATAAAATAAAAGGACAGTTAAGTGTGCACATTACAATATTAAAAATAACAAGGTTATGACAATGAGGTACAGGTGATAAGACCAAACTTATAATAGCAAAGTGGGTAGGACGTGCCTTTTTATAATGAATTACAAAATAACTACCTGAAATTAAATTCAGTGATTGTGTACATTTGTAAATCTTTTCTCCTTGACTACACATTTAAAAGCACTTTCTGTAAAAATAAAATCTAATTTTATTTACCATTATGGGCGAGAACATAATGCCAATAATGTGTCTGGTTTACAATATTCTTTTAATGTATCGCTTATCTTACAGCTTTATTGAAAAACACAGATACACTGCCTAAAACACAAGTTTTCATCGGCCAGTGATTAACATTCCTTTGGACCTATACATCCTACCTTGCTAGCATTCTTTAAACACTCCACAGACTCCCAAAAGCTAATCAGAGCTCTCTTGTCAATCCTTTCCATGTACGTTCGAAACTGCTCCCGGTAGACAGTGTTGGCCAAGATGTCTTCAAACTGAAGAATCTATGAAGAGAATTTAATTAAGAGTTTTTAAAAACCCAATTTTAAATATCAGTTCACTTTGACTTCCAAAGGATTCATTTTCACATTCAGGAAAAAAAGAACGCCTCATTTTCTAAGGTCACAGTAAATGTCACAGAGGGCCTGTTTCACCTCCCTAAACTTTAAATTGAAAAAGCTTACTGAATACTCAAAGTGCACATATTCAAAAAAATATCAATTTTTCATTAACCGTTAGCTCATTCAGCAAAGGATTTATTTGGCTTCTACTCGGTATCAGGAGCATTTCTAGGAAACAGATAAAAATCCCTGCCTAACATGAGGGACTGTTGAAAGCAACCATGCTCATAGTAGAAAAAGTCAAGAGAGATGTTTAAAAGACAAGGTAGCTGGACTCGAATAAATCAGTATTTTTGTTTTCCATCCTATTTTCATATAGGCAAGGAAATCTGTGAATGATTTCATACCTTGCCTTTTTGTTTATAATATCACATTCATTTAAAAAACTCTTCTATGTATCATTTTAATTGACCCATAAGAGTCCATTGTATGTCTAGCATTCTAGTCACACTAGCTCAAACAAGTGGAATCAAAATGTCATAAATTCTTTTTTTTCCCATTTACTTTTATTATTTGGAGGCTAATTACTTTACAATATTGTAGTGGTTTTTGTCATACATTGACATGAATCAGCCACGGATTTACATGTATTCCCCATCCCGATCCCGCCTCCCACCTCCCTCTCCACCCGATCCCTCTGGGTCTTCCCAGTGCACCAGGCCCGAGCAAAATTCTTTACTTAGGCAAAAATTCGTAAGTTTTCTAAAACATATATATTGTACACATTATTTATATGTAACAAAAACTTCTCTACTATGCTTGATAAAGGCTTGAGATTTCTAATTTTAAAAAACAGATATGCAACAAGCAACAAAGGTTTACTGTGTAGCACTGGGACCTATAGTCAATATCTTGTAATAATTTATAATGGAAAATAATTTCAAAAATAATATATGTGTATATGTATTCAGTCCAGTTGCTCAGTCGTGTCTGACTCTTTGTGACCCCATGAATCGCAGCACGCCAGGCCTCCCTGTCCATCACCAACTCCCGGAGTTTACTCAAACCCATGTCCACCGAGTCGATGATGCCATCCAGTCATCTCATCCTCTGTCATCCCCTTCTCCTCCGGCCCCCAATCCCTCCCAGCATCAGGGTCTTTTCCAGTGAGTCAACTCTTCACATGAGGTGGCCAAAGGATTAAAGTTTCAGCTTCAGCATCAGTCCTTCCAATGAACACCCAGGACTGATCTCCTTTAGGATGGACTGGTTGGATCTCCTTGCAGTCCAAGGGACTCTCAAGAGGCTTCTCCAACACCACAGTTCAAAAGCATCAATTCTTAGGCACTCAGCTTTCTTCACAGTCCAACTCTCACATCCATAAATGACCACTGGAAAAACCATAGCCTTGACTAGATGGACCTTTGTTGGCAAAGTAATAATCTCAGCTTTTTAATATGCTGTCTAGGTTGGTCATAACCTTCCTTCCAAGGAGTAAGCGTCTTTTAATTTCATGGCTGCAGTCACCATCTGCAGTGATTTTGGAGCCCAGAAAAATAAGTCAGCCACTGATTCCCCATCTATTTGCCATGAAGTGATGAGACCAGATGCCATGATCTTAGTTTTCTGAATGTTGAGCTTTAAGTCAACTGTTTCATTCTCCTCTTTCACTTTCATCAAGAGGCTTTTTAGTTTCTCTTCACTTTCTGCCATAAGAGTGGTGTCAATCTGCATATCTGAGGTTATTGATATTTCTCCCGGCAATCTTGATTCCTGCTTGTGCTTCTTCCAGTCCAGTGTTTCTCATGATGTACTCTGCATATAAGTTAAATAAGCAGGCTGACAATATACAGCCTTGACGTACTCCTTTTCCTATTTGGAACCAGTCTGTTGTTCCATGTCCAGTTCTAACTGTTGCTTCCTGACCTGCATATAGGTTTCTCAAGAGGCAGGTCAGGTGGTGTGGTATTCCCATCTCTTTCAGAATTTTTCACAGTTTATTGTGATCCACACAGTCAAAGGCTCTGGCACAGTCAATAAAGCAGAAATAGATGTTTTTCTGGAACCCTCTTGCTTTTTTGATGATCCAGCGGATGTTGGAATTTCATCTCTGGTTCCTCTGCCTCTTCTAAAATCAGCTTGAACATCTGGAAGTTCACGGTTCACGTATTGCTGAAGCCAGGGTATATGTATTATTGAATCGCACACACACACACACACAAATTCTACGTTTTGAAATTAAAAAAAAAAAAGTCCGACGTATGGAAGTTTCATAATTACCCCTTCATTTACTATTTTGAGTGCTTACATTATAAGAAAAACCACTACCTGAAGACACAGTGTGATCAATCTTGAGCATCGACCACTAAAGAAAAAGTGGATGACCTTTATAGTAATTCAGGACTTAACAAGGAGAAATGCCTCAAATTAATTTAGAAGGAATTTAACTCCTATATCCTTAGTTATCTATTTAGTAATAAAAATGATGTCTAAGTATAACGCAATAAAAGGAAAACTTACATTTAAGATTCTTAAAAATAACATTGTAAAAGATGGAAAAATTTCAGAAATGTTATCAGTAAGATTTTTCTAAAATCAAGTGCCTGTGATCAATGCATGTTCACCTCCTCTGCCATGGACAGCAAGTCTTCAATCTGCTTTGTGGGCAGAAAGGGGCAGGCATTTTTCTAGCAGCTTTTGGTAACTAATTAAAGGAATGACCATCCCTTGCTACAGATCATCAATACTTAGGATGTAGTGTACAAACTTTGGGAAATCACAGAATGTCTCCTCACTTCAGGTAAACCTACCAGGGAAGCATTTTAAAGTACAAATCCTAACTGGACAGGCTCCAAAGAAGTCTGAAGGCTCCCCTATCGATTCTAACAGGAATGACAGATTACTCGGAGAACAACCCATCCGCAACACTGGGAGGAGCTGAGCAGGAGAGACATCCAACAGTTCTAAGGACGTCTTCCCAGTATAATCTCACAGACTGAAATGAATTCCAAGTTAGATACAAATTCTTGTATTCGCAAAATTAAGCCCAAAACACCTTCTAAAATATCAGTCGCTTTTATTCTCTCATTGTGTCTTATGAACACTCTTATGTTTAGTTCTAAAAGGGCACACATAAACAAATGACAGTAGACCTATCTCAAGTCTAATTCAACATCTGATACATTTCATATCTTAGCTGGTGAATTAACTTTAAGTTCTCTACTCCAAGTATTTTGCTTTTGTTTTTAATTTTCTCTTGAAGCCTGCATAAGCCTTTCCCTGAGGAAAACGGACACTAACGGTGCGGGTCTGGGTGACCAGGATGAATAGATGGCACACTTTTGAGTCAAATATGTTAACATGAGAACTCAGTCTCAGTGCATTAATGCAGTGAACTCAGTCTCATTGCATTAATCTGAGATGAGCTATTCTCAGTAATTCTGAGACTTGGTGCAGAAGTGGAAAAGAGAACATTGACTAGGTCAAAGTGGACACTACTGATCAATAGATGATTTAAAAATATAAGTATAGTATGACAAAACCCACTGAAATGTTGTGAAGTAATTAGCCTCCAATTAATAAAAAAATAAAAAGAATAAAAAATAAAAATTTAAAACTAAAAAAAAAAATATATATATATATATAAGTATATACACACAACATAATATCAATTACCATTGACTAAGGGCTTCCATATAGCAAACACTATGCTCTTGTTAATTTCCTCTGTTGGATTAACACATTTCTTTCTGTCCTAAAACCTCTGGTAATTCTGGGAGGGGTGCTGCCACAAATAATCTCTGGGCAGAAGACAAAAAACTGTCCCGGTGGATGTTTCATGTGCCAGAGGCCATGGAGTGTTTCAGGCTGGAGGGTGCCCTGTGATCATTCTTTATTCCCCGTCAGGGATTTTTATTTACTCTTTTCACTACATCCCAGTCCCATTGGATCTGGTTTCATGATGCGTATGCTATTAACTTAGTTTTATGTTTTGTGTGTGTTGTCTCTTAACTCACAGGCTAATTTTTCTCTAGGAAATACATCCCTATAGCATTCAAAAGGACTGCAAGGCCTAGAATAGTAAGTAAATGTTCTCCTGAAACACACAACGTGTTACCAAGAGCGACCCAGGCCCAAGATTCTCCAGCCGTGGAATATCCACAATATACTCATGAAATTGTCTATAGCAGACTAAAGAGAATGTGGAGAACTAGGATCCTGGGAATGATGTTTTATCCTGAAAGGAGAGTTCACAATTGGATTCCTCTTACATTTATGACATCACTAAAACATACCCCGGAATAATTAATGCCAGTTATAACAGATGTTTATTGAGTGCTCATTATACACCAACTACCGTGCTTATCATTTTATGTGGATTATTTAATTCCATGATTATCATGCCCTGTATGGTCTGTACACTTATTGTTACTTTACAGAGTACAGAGAAGCTAACTGACTTGCCCAAAGTCAATCCCCAGTGAACCTGGGATTAACAGTCAGGCTTTCTGACTCTATAGCATAACTTTTTTTTTTTAACTTTTTATTTTATACTGGAGTATAGCTGATTAACAATGTCGTCATAGTTTCAGGTGGACAGCAAAGGGACTCGGCCACACATGCACACGTATCCATCCTCCCAGCCAGGCGCCACATCACACGGAGCTGAGTTCCCTGTGTTCCGCGCAGGTCCCTGCTGTTACCCATTTTAAACACAGCAGTGCGTGCATGTCCATCCCAAACTACCCGTTCCCCCAGCCCACAATAAAATACTTACTCTTCTTAAGAAATTACCTGATTTGTATTCAGGCCAAAAGATTTAACAAACTAAAAACAGTGTGGGAGTCAAGAAGGAAAGCTGGGTTGAGAGCTCTGTAAGAACTTCAGGAGAAAGTCAGGGAGACTTTTTCCATTCAAGTGCAGGGTCCTCAGCTACACTCAGGTTTGGGGATCAACTAGACCTGGGTTTTTATGTAGTTCTGTCTCTTCCTATCCACATGGCCTTATTAGATAATTTACTTACACCAACTGTTTCTTCATCTTTTGTAAAATGGAGACACGGAGTACAGACTCATAGCATTCTGGCGAGAGCTAAGTAAAATAACCTCTAAGAGGCCTTCTGCTTCACTGCTGGTAATTTCTATCCAATTAGTAGTGAGTAATCTGATTGGGCCCTTGAAAATACAAACATGTTCCTCTGGGATGGTGGGAGGACAAAAGGGAGACAGGAAAACAAACACAGGCGTGTACACACACACGCATCTCACACCTCCCGATCACACCAATTACCACTCGCGGAAGGCAAGGACACCAAGAAAATGTGGCTACCTGACTCCTAAAAGTAAACATGTGAGTTTATGTTAGGGAATACATGTTTCAGGTTAAATACCAAGAAGTGAAAGCACTGTCTATATGATTACATCAGTGCTCATAACAAACACGAAATGGCAAAACAAGAAACCGCCAAGATCTACCTTCTGGCTTTGAGGCCCTTCCCCCTCGTCGAAGGCCCCGTCCTCCTGCTGGTCGTAGGCAGGGCCTCCCAGGACTCTGATCCTCTTCTCACACTGCTTCTTCGCCACAGTCAGCTGGTTAATGTACCTTTTCACGTTCCTGGCCCTCAGGAGATCGGCCTTCATGGCGGCGGTTTCTTTACCTTGAATGAGACGACCATGGGCGGTCGGCAGTCAGAGGACAAAGTACCAAAGAGGGAAGGAACACGGTGACGCTGGGCCAAATTTGTGAAAACTTGGGGATGAAAGTTTGCCGTTTGTGACATGGACAGACCTGGGGGTCATTATATTTAGTGACATAAGTCAGAGAGAAAAAAAAAAAATCCTGTATGCTTTCACTTATATGTGGAATGTAAAAAAATACATGAATAACAAAAAAGAAACAGACTCACAAATAATAAACTAGTGGTTACCAGAGCGAAGAGGAGTGTGGGGAGGGTCCATACAGGTGAAGGGGATTAAGAGGTACAAACTACCAGGTATAAAATAAGTAAGTTACAAGGACAGAACATATAGAACAGGAAACAGAGCCAACATTTTATAATAACTATATGGTATATAATCTATAAAAACAGTGAATCACGATGCTACAGGGCTGTCTTTGGATCTGCCTCTCCTGGACACTAATGGTCTCTGGTGACCAGCTTCCTGAACACACTGGGTAGCTTTCTGTGGGGCTTTAATATCCATTATCTCAGCAGACCCCCCAAGAATCTGCCTGGCTCTGTTTCCTGTCCTCTTCAGGTCCCTATTTCAGAGCTCAGCAAAGACATCTCTGGTCATCCTCTTTCTACCTGCAACCTCTACCCTAAAACACCAGTCTTCTCCCGCTCGGCTTTATACTTTTTCTATAGCATGACTGCCATACCACCTATTTGACTTACTTATCCTCCAAGTATGTCCTCATAAAAGTAGCATTTTGCTTGTTTGTACACCACTGTACCACCAGCACCCACAACAGTGCCCGGCTACACAGTGAGGACTCAGGGAACGCGCTGAGTGGAGGCATGATCTGTGTCAAATGTTACCAAGGGTTCAATATAACAGAGCTAAAGTTCTGCTGAGTCCTCGCTGTGCATTAGGTACTGTGCTCTCTCTCGAGCCCAGGCCGTGAAGGAGACAACCAGGGTGAGACGCCTCACCTCCCGCCCTTTACCTTACTCCAACACGGCGTCTAGCCTTCCCTGCCGCCAATCTGCTGTGGCCAAGACCACGAGTGGACAAGTCCTGTGGACGGCTGTCAGCAGACTCTGGAATCAGATTAGAATTTGGTCTCTGCCACCATGAGCTCTGCGGTCTCAGGGAGACTTATTTAAAAAATTTAACTTAAAAATATTTACAATGGTTTGCTTCCTTAAGCTGACATTATGTAATTTAAAGCAAAAGCAAAAAATTCACACGAGATTAATTTTTAAAAAAGACTAAGCATTGAGCCCCTCCTTGTGGAGAAGGGACTACCTTTGCACACATAACCTGCAGGCAGGGAGGGGCAGGGGCTGAGGGCAGGCTTTTTTCTTTTAAATGGGTGAGAGATTATCTGGTTTTAGTGCTGGTGGAAGGAAGCAGTTATGAAGGAAACAGGCTACAGGTGGGAGGGTGGTACCCAGTGGACAGTGAGGAAGGAGGCTGGCTTTGGGGAAGGCCGCCCCTCCCTGCGGTGACAGGAAAGCACAGGGATGGATGCGGACACCAGCCATTCTGGACCCGGTGTCGGGAGCTGCAGCAGTTCCCTTCCTAGGAGTCTGCTGTCTGGAAGCAGGGAGTGAGGCTATCCGCTCAGAGAAGTGTTAGCCATTCAGTCGTGTCTGACTCTGCAATGTCGTGAACTGTTGCCCACCAGGCTCCTCTGTCCATGGAATTTTTTAGGCACGAACACTGGAGTGGGTAGCCATTTCCTTCTCCAGGGTATCTTTAGACCCAGGAATCGAACCTGCGTCTCAAGCTAAGCAGGCAGATTCTTTACCATGGAGCCCCCAGGGAAGCCCTCACACACCCGGGGCGACCGCCAGTTCCCCAGCGTGCTCGTCACCACCCTCAGGTCACAGAGCCAGGCTGTGCAGATGCTTACACCCACGCCTGGACAGGCTGCACACGTCCGACGGAAGAGCTCAGGGCAGGGCCGCAAGGCTCGGCCTCCATCAGAGCAGCCTTTCCCGACACGCGTCACCAACGGTCAGAGCAGAACTCGGGTCAACAGTCAGCCCCGTTCAAGGGGGTCTATCATGTGTCACAGGGTGCTTTCACACGTGTAACTGAGGCGAAGGGGACGACAGAGGGTGAGGTGGTTGGATGGCATCACGGACTCAACGGATGTGAGTTTGGGGATGGACAGGGAGGCCTGGCGTGCTGCAGTCCATGGGGTCACAAAAAGTCGGACACAACCGAGCGACTGAACTGAACTGAACTGAGGAGGCATTTTCATCTGACGGCAATGATGGATTCTGTGTGCCCTGTGCTCGGCTGACAGGGAGGCCCTGCTCAAAGAATTGAACTCAGCATCTCGAGAGGAAAAGTAGCATTTCAGAGCCCTCTTAGTGGGAAGATAAATGTTGGATGTATGGTAGAAACCAACACAATATTGTAAAGCAATTATCCTCCAATTAAAAATTTTAAATAAAGTAACTGTTAGTCTGTCTCCAAATTAGCATACTGCAAACTGAAATTATTCGTAGATGTACCTGAAGAAATACATGCTTGGAATTGTGACTTTTTCAGAAAACCTTTGTTTTTTTCTGCTTCCAAAACTCACGTTATTCCCATTATACTTAGATTCTAAGGAGCTTAAATTCCCACAGTTGCATTCCATGACTCTGCACTGATTACATTTATTTTAAAAAGATTTAAAGCATATATGCTTAAACTAGTTTGCACTGGTTACATTTATTTTAAACATGCTACACATATATTCTTAAACTCTAAATTCTGTGCATAATCTTTAAGCTACTTTAAAATGCGAGGACAAAAAGTTGCCTTTTATAAAATAAACCTAGACCACAATTTTAACTTTAGGTTAAAACAGGCTAATCAAGAGAGACACAGAGGAAGAAACTGATATACACTTAACACAAACATAACACAAACACATTCTTCTCCTGAGAAGGCTTAAAAGTCTTTCTAAAAGGACAAAAACAGGCAAATTCCAAAGGGAAGGGAGAAAGAGAATAAACCTTTCCCTAAAACCCAGCTGCCGAGCTGAGGAAACATCCCAGAGTCCTGCTGGGGTGTCCCCTGCTTGCGTGAATGTGTTCTGTTTGTTGAGAGCCAAAGTCATTGTCCGACATTTGTCCGACTTAGCAACAACAAAGCTTGTTGCTAACAAATGCAACGGCAGTTTGTTGCTCAGACAATTCTGTTTATTTTTTGCCTCAGAAAACTAATGCCACGTTCAGGACTTAATGCCTAACAGGGCGCTGCTGCAGTGCATGCGACTGTTGTGCAAAAAACCTAGGAAATCCAGCGAGGGAGATGAATACGCTTCTTTGTGACCTGAGGACCCGTCCGGCCAAGAAGTCCTCTCATCAAGAGAAGCGTGGGCCAGGGGGTGGATGACACACTGCCGGGTGCACGCCGGCCTCCTGCGGCTGCGTCTGCTGAGCCCGAGGCAGCGCCGGGTGCCGTTAAGCCGGGTGAGTCACGCAACGTTTAATCGAGGTTAAGGAAGAAGGCTGAGGCCACAGACGGGGCCGCGTGACAACGGGGTGGCAGCAGCTCTTTACATGGGCGCCAGGAAGAACACGCAGGCGCCGTAATGTCTAAAACAACGCGTTATCAGTGTTTACTGGCTCCCCTCCTAGCAAGCCAGTTCTGCTGAGGTGAGAGCAAAAGGGAAGGGGGTCTTTTGCTGGAAGAGAGATCTGGGTTAGACCTCAGAGGAACTCCCTGCGGACACCGCAGGGGACCGGTGACCTACATCACAGAGCCCTTTGGGCCATAAGCCTTCCGCCCACGATACAGTTCCCACCTCCAATGTGGCAAAGGGCAGGGAAGCGACTTAGCGCAAACCAAGGCCCCAGGAGCGGCACCAGTGAAGCTGGAAGAAAACGGCACCCCTCATCTGCCAAGCGCTAAGAAGCACCCACAGCAGAGTGTTTCTTTTCTCACGTCAGGCTCCAAGGCGCAGCCTAACCGCGGCGGCCTCGGCGGGCTGCCTGAGGAATCCCACGGAGGACACACGGGCTCGGAACCAGTGACCTTCCGGGCGGCTAAACCTTCCCTGTGGGGCTGTCCCGTGTGTGGCGGAATGTCTCGCAGCCTCCCTGGCCTTTACCACTAGATGCCAGAGGCACCCCTTCCCCCGGGCGACAACCAGAAACGTCTGCAGACCTTGTTCAATGCCCCCTGTCCCCCGGGAGGCAAAACTGTACCCCCCACCGCATTGGGAGGATTACCACAGAGGTACAGCTCCTAAGGGGGTGCAGGAGGCAAGGCTGCGCTTGCCCACCCCCCGGGGCTCCCCAGCATGTGGTTCTGCCCCCCACGACGCACAGGTCTCCTCAGGCCCCCCAAGCAGTGGAGGGAAGGGATGTTCGGGGCTCCTCCCTAGCAGAGGTCAGGCCTCCGTCCACACTGACAGGCTGACAAGTCTTGGAAATCTTTTGTGTACACTGAAACAGATGTTTCAGTAAAAGGTCCTGAGAGGGGGGTTCAAGAAACAGGTGTGTATTTACTTAGGGACTAGTGAAGTTTCAGAAGGAGAAATGCCTTTTCTTCTGAACGCAGAGCTGACGGCAGTTCTCAGTAGTTACCGATCGTCACAGACTTTCTCAAAGTTATCTGAAGATCACCTCAAAAGCTGCCCAGGAACTAACGCAATATTTACCTTACTTTTCAAGTTAGGGCCGGTAAGCTTTTAAAAAAAAAAAAAACAACAAGTGGGATTCTCTTCACAGCAAACACCTGAAGTTTCATTGTCGAGTGTGCCACTCCCCCTTCAGCAGGAAGGATGCTTGAGGAATGAGTAGAGGCCGAGCAGGAGCTCTCAGGGGAGCCTCTCCTGTTACAGCGGAGAAGACGAGAGATGGCGAGGGCCGGGCGAGGCCCAGGCCGGGTGCCTGCAGCACACCTTTTATTTGCGTTTCCTTCCTTAAATACATCAAGTGCTGAAACTTCCAGCATTTTCCTCGGTTGAAGGCCCTCCAACATGCTTGCAACAGATTTTTAAAGTAGTAAGGCCCCATCAGTTAAATCCACACGTCAGATTACCAGGAGAGGCCTGCTCCCAGAGTAGAACGTGACTTGAGCAGAGAGGAGGCAGAGACCGAAACCACAGCTCCGGCGCAGACGGCTTCCGAGTTCCGCGGGGGACTCTCAGAGCACCCGCCTGCATGAGCCATCAGGGCAGTGGGAAGAGTGCAGGTCACGTGGGTTCAAGCCCCACTAACCACGCACTTGCTGAAAACCTCTGGACCTGACCTTTACCTGAATTAATACAGGTTCTTAGGACGTATGATGACTGAAGTTTTCTGTGGGGAGAAGGTGGGAGCGGAGTTGGATATACAAATTATGAGACTACAGAGAGCATTCCCTAGTGGCTCAGCCGCAACGCGGGAGACCTGGGTTCGACCCCTGGGTTGGGAAGATCCCCTGGAGGAGGGCTTGGCAACCCACTCCAGGAATCTGGCCTGGAGAATTCCATGGACTGTGTATTCCACATGATCACAAAGAGTCAGACACGACTCTTTCACTTTCACAAGGAGCATAGGGCTTCTTCAGATGGTAAAGAATCTGCCTGCAATGCGGAGACCTGGGTTCGACCCCTGGGTTGGGAAGATCCCCTGGAGGAGGGCTTGGCAACCCACTCCAGGAATCTGGCCTGGAGAATTCCATGGACTGTGTATTCCACATGATCACAAAGAGTCAGACACGACTCTTTCACTTTCACAAGGAGCATAGGGCTTCTTTAGATGGTAAAGAATCTGCCTGCAATGCGGGAGACCTGGGTTTGATCCCTGGGTTGGGAAGATACCCTGGAGAAGGGCATGGCAACCCATTCCAGTATTCTTGTCTGGAGAATCCCTATGGACAGAGGAGACTGGC
This sequence comes from Muntiacus reevesi, assembly GCF_963930625.1. NCBI lineage: Eukaryota > Metazoa > Chordata > Mammalia > Artiodactyla > Cervidae > Muntiacus > Muntiacus reevesi. The sequence goes on along the minus strand of NC_089258.1, from coordinate 57,336,003 downwards.
GGGCTACAGTCCATGGGGTCACAAAAGAACTGGACGTGACTTAGCAACTAAACCACCACCACCAAAGAGAGCGTAATGGAAGAGGCTGAGCCCCTGGCCACAGGGAGAGATGGGACGGGGCTGCGCTGAATGCTGGCTCCCGGCACCACCGCACTCAGGGTGGGAGGGCTGGGCAGACAGAAACCCTAGCAAGGGCCCTGCAGCAACGGCCTGCGGTGTAAGTCTAGGTCATTCATAAGTTAGAAATTGTGTCACATTACTGCAGTGCTAGGAAACCAGAGCACTAGAAAGGGCTCTGAGAAGTCCTCTAGAGTCTACAGAGTAGCTCCTTCCTTTGGGCAGGGACGCTTTTAAATCCAAAATCAGATAAGAAATATGATTCAAAAAATTATTCCTAATGGAAATCATTAATGGTTTTTATCAACAAGTAACTCTGTGTGTATACATATTCAGTATATTCTGAAGTTCTACAGTTCTGCTTGATATACTCAATTCCAAAACTCTCTACTTATACTAAACAAGGTGCACAATGGGCATGTCACCCCCACGTGTGCAGTATTTATAAAGAGCAGTTTCTATTAGATCAACATCCTGTCCTTTGTTGCAGTCAGCTAAGTAAATAGTACTCTTGAATCACTTTATTCTTGCTAACATTTCAGAATTCAGAACAGCAGCGAGGGAAAGAAAAAGCCTTAAAGGGAGCTGAAATAGAAAATAATAATTTAGGGTAACACGCAGGATACAATCAGATGTTCTGGGATTTTTCTTTCAAGTTTCCCACTATATTGACCCCTCTTAACAGAGTGACAGGTTTTGCTCACTACAGATGTGATGGGAACAGGGAAAGATAAACTACGGATACAAAGGGGTCCAGGCATCGGGAAGCTATGGTTTCTCAAGCAGCTGTTCTAGTAATGTCCACTCTCTTAATCACATGTCTGAACTTCCAAAGCAGGACTCTGATTCATTCCTGTTGCTACGTGTGCTGGCAGAATCCACCCTTCAAAACCACTGACCCAGGGGCCAGATCTGGGGCAGGGAGGCTCCCACCAACCAGCCCCGTGGAGACCCCCTGCCCCCTCCACTGCCTCGCAGGGTATAGCGACATCAGACTAGACATCAGGACAGTAAATCCCACGGCTTACTTACGGAGCTGTATGGTGATAACTCAGCTGGCTTACACACCTAAGAGAAGCCCATATAATTTGAAATAAAGTTGCCAGTCAATTAAAAATTAAAAAAAAAAAAAAAAAAGAGGGAGCTGAAATACTGGGCTTATTCGCCTCCAACAGCAGAGAAGACGTAGCATATGTCCCATTACTACTAGAATGCCAGCACTTGGCCAGGGTCTTAGTTTGGGCAGCTATAACCAAACACCACAGACTGGCTGAGACGGGCTGGCTGTAAACAACAGTCTGGAGACTAGGGCGCCAGCGTGGGTCCCAGTGAAGCCCCTCATGTCAGCTGCAGACTGCCAGCTTCCTTCTGGGTCCTCACACGCCGGGGGAGGTTGGGAATCTCTCTGCAGCCTCTCTCATAAAACACCAAGCCCATCCATGAGGGCTCCACCCTCCTGACCAAAGCTAACTTCCCAAATTCTGTGACCATCAAGCAGCTGATGGGATTAGTGGGTAAAAGTCAGGCCTCAGTCAATATGTTTGGCCAGAATGAATGATAAAATAAGGTCAGAGGCAAGGAAATTTTGTGAGCGCACTTAAAACTTCGAGACCAAGTGCTTCAAAAAATTTATAAATTGTGCAGTATTTATAAATTTGCTCTAAGAACCTGTTTCTCCAAATATTCCTACTTTTTCTTGCTCATAGGACAAAGATCTGAGTTAGATGGTCTCAATTTTTTTTTCTTATTTCTATGATTATTTACTTTCCCTAGAATAGTACCAGCAATTAAACTAGTTAAGACATTGTAAAGAGTTCAAAAACCACTTGATACCTTATTTCTTAAAAACATCAAAATTCCAAAAGAAAAAAGCCATCAAGAATCAAGTGAAAATTTCTACATTGTTAAAGAAAGTAATTTGGTCTTCCACTATGAACCTGAAACATTCTCAGAATTTTGTGTGGATTTGCTGGAGTTTATTGAAGCCTCAGAAGCCTTATTTGAATGTTCCTGAATATACAAAGTGAAAAAAAAAAAACAAAGTAAAGAGGTCCCCCGGCCCTCCTGTGTTATCCTGAGAAAAGTCAATGCAGAGTCAGCTAGTTATTTTGTTAAGGTTTCAGAGGGCACAGAGTTAGGTAATTTCTCCCCACCTGTTACACAGCATTTTCTCCATTGAAATCCTCGAAATACTTTCACAATTATATACCAATTCCTAATCAGTGAACAATTATAACTGAAAAAGACTTGCCTGAAACAAACATATTTATATGTAGCAACAAAATTATATTTTAGCATATTCATTCTACCTTCATAAAAAAAAAGTTCTCATCTCTAGTTTGAATCCCAAGTATTCTTAGGATCTTCCATCTGTCCATTTTTTTTTTTAAAGACTTCTTCAGTTTACTATTCACAAAGAGAACACGAAACTAAGGCTAAGGAGAAACAACCCTGGACATGAAATGTTTAGAACCGCACACAGCCTGGCAGCATCGCTACATGGTCACCTCAAGCACAGCCTGACTGTTCAGCTTCAAGGGAACAGTGCCGGCAGGTGGGGCGGCAGGGAGAGGTTAACATCCAGAACAGGCGCTTCCCAGATGCTCAGCCCGCTGAGACGCTGCCTAGATCGAGCTCTAAAACAGAGCTCTCCAAAAACTAACAAAACAATTCTATTTGGGGGGAGCCTTTTATTTTTTTTTTGGGGGGGGAGCCTTTTAATATGAGAAAAAACTATGAAACTATGTTTGTATATAAACCGAACAGCAGCATGATTCTACCCACTGATTTCAATATTCTAAAAATTATGAATACAAAGTTTATCAGGGAACACAGAACTACAAGAAGGTTTTTGTTAGGATGAAATCATACTTAACTTTCTCTTTTGCTGATACAGCAATATTTTAACGAATTTGAAATACTTAAGTGCATACTCATACATGTCAAAACCCTGCCAGGAGAGAGAAGGCAGGGACTAGACCCAGGGCCTTCGGGACGTAAAAGTGAAGAAAACGAACTGGTTCTTACCTTTGTGCCTCTTCAGCTGGGGGAAGCTGCTGATTGTTGTTGCCTCGATTATCTCCACTACAATTTGATACCTGAGTATTGAAAAGGGAGAACAATTAAAGATGGAACAGGAAGGAAAGACCATTCTCAGGGAGAATTTTAGACTCTATTTGTACTGATCAACTGTAACACAGTGAATCCTGCATAAGAATCATGAAAACCATCCAACGCGGATGAAGTCAGCGGGCTGGGTGCTGCACCATGGGCTACTCATTCCTGAGGCCTGAATGCAAGAGTCGTGAACACACCCCCACCTGCATTCCCCGTACAGAAGCGTTCCCACCTGCCCCCCACTGAAGAGGGGAACCCTGAGGTCATGATCAACTCCTCCCCTTCTTTCGCCCCACACCACTGCCCTCCCCCCCGACTACTGATTCTACCTCCTGGACCTGCACTGTCCAGGAAGGTGACCATGAGCCACGCGGGCTACTTAAATCACAATTTTAGTTCCTCGTTGCACCATCCACACTTGAAGTGCTGAGCCGCCTCATGGACCTCATAAACCACACTGGACTGTGCAGATAGACCACTTTCATCTATAACCATTACTAGAGGTTAACACTTAGGGAATATTCCATCATTATAAGATATGGTGGTTCACGGGACGTTTTCCCCCAGGAGCTGAAAGAAAAGGCAGGTGCGGAAGCTGTGGGTGATGGCTCCAGGAATATGTATGTGTGACTGAGAACACCTCTGCTTCAGGAAAAAGAAAACCTTACATTTTTAGACGAAGTACAATCCTAGAACGATGGCTATTTTGAGCACGTTCGAGTCAGGTGGGTTATAAACCCAAGTTCTCAGGGACTATTCAACTATTATTAAGGATTTTCCTAATGAAACTCATCGATCCTGAGTGTTTCTCAGCCCTTAATTATACTAAGAACCTGCTTGTAATAAAACTATGTAACATTAACTCTTTATCAGAACACAATCTTAGCAGCATTTTAAGATTTAATGCTACATCTGGCTGACTTCTATTTTTTTTTTTTTAACCCTGCCACGTGGCTTGCAGGATCCTCATTCCCCAGGCAGGGGTTGAACTCAGGCCCACGGCAGAGAAAGCCCCGAGCCCTAACCCCTGGACTGCCAGGGAGTTCCCTTGGCTAGCTTTTAGAGCCCAAGATATGTTCTTCTGCTTTTCAACTAATAGCCAGATGACTAGAACTCATCAGTCATAGCTCTTCATGGGTTCAGATTCACATCTTGTTATTTCTTCCTTTGCGTCATATGAACATCGATGCTACCCCACCCCTCAGAGCACTGGCCGGTGGTCGCCTGTGGCAGACTGCCGGCTGCCAACACCCTTCATCTCCTTCTTCCCCACTAACTGGACCACACTGATCGGGGCGAGCGAGACACCCAGCCAAAAACGCTAACCTTCTCCCGAGCAGTTAGGGACGGCCATCTGAAGTAGTTGCAGCCGACGAGCCATGAGCGGAACTGGCCGGGGGGGGCGGGGGGGGGGTGGTCCAGGAAGGCTTCCTACAGGGGCAGACTCCACGGGAAGGCCCCTTGGTCTTCTGTCCCTGCCTTTCTTTCCCCAGTTCTCCTGCTTGGGACAAGGATGCAGTGGGATGGAGGCGCAGCACCTCCGAGGATGAAAGCCACGCGGTGACGGGAGAAGACGGGAGGAGCTCAGGTGTCCAGAGAAACCACTAAGCCGTGACTGCAGCCCCGGCCTGGCCATCTCAGGACAAGCTGGTATTGAGGGTAATAAAGCCCTGACTTGTTCAAGTAACCATGTGTCAATGTGTCTCGTGGCCAAAGGCCATCTGACTAGCAGAGAGCTCTCTCAAGTCTCTGTCCATGGAGACGTTATCTCCAGGCTGAACACACATTCGGGTGATGTCCTCTAAAAGGAAGCCTTGCTAGGACATTAATGGCCATTACAGTTGTGTGATAGAGCTGCCTTCATTCCTTTATTAACGGTAAAAGATCAAGATAGTTTTTCATGTGACTTTTCCCGCCAGTTACTGAACAGATGAGGAAACAGTTTATAAGAAACATACACAAACCTGGAATCATCAGTTTAACACTCCCTAACCAAATCTTTATTTTAACCTTAGACTTAGGTTCTGCAAGCAGAAAGCACTGACTTGAATGCATGTCACCAAACTCCAAACACAGACTTGTTGTAGCAACTTCTACAAAGAGAAAGCACGAGAATAATCTACGTGGTCAATATTCTTTCATTAAACAAACACTTGTTAATTGTTTCCTAGGTTCCAGACACACAGGAGTGAGTAACACCAGTATGGTGTCTGCTTTCAGAAAGCTCCAGGGATGTATCAGACGGAGAGAACACTCAGCCTATAATATCTGTAATTATGAAGACTACATAATAGATTTTAATGATTCTAAAATACAAAATGGCAGGTACATTTATGATTGCAGGTATCTAAATATGTGGGTCTATGAACTAAGGCTACAATGCAAAACAGAGATAAAAAGGAAGGACCACCTGCATTAAAGTGGTAGAATTACAAGTCATCTTAAAACTGTTCCCAAACTATTTCTCTAGCTGAGCCAGTTCACACTTACATTCCTTCCTGCACAGGAAGCTTTCCTCCCCTCTCCATTTCTGCATGAGCCCCATCATTTCTATCCTTTAGGCTTGAAATATCATCATCTTTGATAACCGCCCTCCCGGTAAATATGAATCTCCAAGTCCTCTGAATCTTTAAACAAGTTCCTCTCATCCTCTTCCTCTAGACACCACCCTTCTCACCCGTGGGTCAGCTGCATTAGCTGGACGGCCTGTTTCCTTCATGTCAACCTTTCTATCTCCCACCCAACCAACCCACACTGCGCAGCGCTATCAAAGCCCCTTCCTCAAGGACCACTCTCAGTGCCTCTTCCCTGGCTCAACCCCTCCAGGGCCCTCCCTGGAGAAGGATCCCTCTGCTCCAGCCTCTGGGTCCCTCAGCAACCGGCGCTGGCCTCCTTGCTCAAGCCCCATAGAAACCTGGAGTGAAGTCAGGATGGCTTCCACACAGCTCTCCTCAAACTGTAGCCACTTGCCAGGCTTTGGCTTATGCTGCTTCCTTCTGAAAACAACCTCCCTTTTTGTCCACCTAATTAGATCTTGCGTATATTATTTCTTCCCTCAGGTCACCCTCAATCCCTCTCATTCACATCACCATTTCTCCTCTCTGAAACCTTAAATTACTTCTGCTCTATAATATCACCCATTTATCTACTATTTTCCACAAAGAATGCTATGAATGAAGAAAACGGTGTGTCCTGGGCTTTCAGGGCCTCACCCTTCTTTTTAACATGGTAACATGTCTTGTACTTAAAAGTAAGCAGTGAGCCTATGCCATCTGAGGAAGAAGTATGTTCAAACGAATCCATAGAATTCTAAAGTAATACCAGCTAACAGATTCCTTTCATCAGGTACCAGGTACCTAATTAAATACTTTATTTTACATTATCTCATTTAATCCTCACAAGATACTATAATGAACCCCACACTATAGATGGAGAAACTGGAGTTCAGGGGGATTAAGAAATCTATACAATATTAACACATATATATGGAATTTAGAAAGATGGTAATGATGACCTTATATGCGAGACAGCAAGAGAGACACAGATGTAAAGAACAGACTTTTGGACTCTGTGGGAGAGGACGAGGGTGGGATGATTTGAGAGAATAGCACTGAAACATGTATATTACCATATGTGAAACAGATCGCCACTCCAGGTCTGATGCATGAGACAGGGCGCTCAGGGTCGGTGCACTGGGATGACCCTGAGGGATGGGATGGGGAAGGAGGTGGGAGGGAGGGTCAGGATGGGGAACACATGTACACCCGTGGCTGATTCATGTCAATGTATGGCAAAAAAACCACCACAATATTGTAAAGTAATTAGCCTCCAATTAAATAAATTAATAAAAAAAAATCTATACAAGGCCTCACTGCTTTTAACTATAAGTAAACCCTAAAACAAAAATGTCAGAGCCTAAAACAAAATTGTAGCTTCGTCTATGAAAAAAGATACACTGTTTTTATCTCCAACTAGATCAGGAGCCTCTTGAAAATAGGCATTGAGTCTTGAATTCTTCAACCGAGCCTAACTTGGCAGTAAATTTTTCAGAGTGCCAGGGATGGAGTGTGTGTGTCCCCTGCAAAAGTCACAGGTGAAGCGTAAACCCCAGTGTCATGGTATTTGGAGGCAGGACCTCTGAAAGGTCACTAGGTCTTGAGGGTGGTCCATGCCTGTACAAAAGAGACCCCAGAGAGCTCTCTCCACCTTGTGAGGACAGAGTGAGAAGACTGCTACCTATGACCCAGGAAGCAGGCCCTCATCAGAGACCTAGTCTGACTACCAGCAGCTTGATCTCAGAATCTCCAAACTCCAGAACCGGGAGAAAGAAACACTTGTTCTTTGACATGCCACCCATTCTATGGTGTATTTGTGATAGCAGTCCAAACCAAAGAGCTAAATTCCTAAGTGTCAACATCTGTAACAGTTAACAGGTGCACATGACATCCTGAACAATCTGTTCTCTGGATGTTCTCAGTGATTCACACTCCAGAACAAATAAGTCATCAGTGGTACCGAGAAAATACATGCCATCTGAAGAAGCGGCATGTTCAAACAAGTCCACAGAATTCTACAGTAACATCGGCTAACTGACTCCTTTCATCGGGTACCAGGTACCTAATTAAATACTTTACATTACCTCATTTAATCCTCACAAGGTACTGTAATGAGCTCCACACTACAGGGGGAGACACAGGAGTTCACGGGGATTAAGAAATCTATACAAGGTCTCACTGCTTTTAAGTACAAGAGTCAGAATTACAACCTAGGGCTTGATGATGCTAAAGCTCATGTTCTTAGCCATTTTCCAGCTTCCCTAAAATTCACCAGGTTAGTGTTTATCATGTCTAAGGCCCTTCACAGCTTATCAGCACGGTCAAGGCCAGACCATCTTTCCAGCCAAACCGCCTTCCACATCCCTCTCGGATACCATTCTTCAGGCAAACCAGGCCACGTGCAATGCTCCAAACACACTCCAGCTCTTTCCTACCTAATGGTCTCTGCTTCGTTGCTTCTGCCTTCTACACCTCACCTCTCCTCTTCACCTGCTGAAATCCTACTCACTCCAAAACACTTAGGCCTCGGCCAACTCCCCTCTGAAGCTTCCTAGATCCCGCTCACCTACAGCAGGAAATATTTGCTCCTACCCACTTTAGCTCTTCACACTCTACTTCTGGCCTGAATGTCTTGCTTCACATTTAGCAATTTACATCCACAGGGGTCTCCTGTTTTGAACAGCGAACACCCTGATGACAGGGGAAAGAATGGAGGGTCCAGAGCCAATTCATCTTTACAGATACCAGACACTCCTCACATGGTGCCCAGCACACAGGAGGCATCTAAAGATCCTGACTCAATCTGCAGAACTCAACTTTCACTTGATACCAAAAGGCAAAGCAGGAAAGGAAGGACTTTTCATTCTGAATGATAGCCAAGGTTGATGGCACAGCCTTCCTGGTTGTCTGAGAAGCTATCGGGGGGTACCTGGCGCTCACTTGGCCCTTCTCCTCCAGAAAACGACACAGGCTTGCTGGTGCCAAGTTCAGTTCAGCCACTGGGAGGACTATTATTTGTAGGCTTACTCTTGATCAGAAGAGCAGAGACTGTTAGTATTTCTTTTTCCAAAATGATGATGTAAACTCAAGTCTTAGGAGGAAGCACTAGAGTAGGAATTCAGCTCTTTTCCAATCCTCGCAAGGTCCTACCCCCTTTGTCTCAAGCATAATGAAAAAGTCATCCAAAGCTTGCTGGTGCCTGCCACTGAGTCGCCACCTCACCTCCCTTCACTTTGTTACACTTAGCTAAATTGATAAAGACTTAGACCAAGATTATTTTTATGAACTCTCCCCAATGATCTTACTCTTGCCTGAATGCTACACAGTCCTTCAAAATCTGTGCTCGGTCGCTCAGTCATGTCTGAGTCTTTGCAGCCCCGTGGACTGTAGCCCTCCAGGCTCCTCTGGTCCATCAGATTTCCCTGGCAAGAATATTGCAGTGGGTTGCCATTTTCTGCTCCAGGGGATCTTCCCAACCAAGGGACTGAACCTGTGTCTCCTGCATCTCCTGCACTGGCAGGCGAATTTTTTACCACTTGTACCACCTAGGAAGCACCAGCCTTCAAAATAATTACCTTGGAAATCAACACTTTCTACTATCAAACGTTCAGAACAGCTTTGGGATCCTATCAGACCTGATTTTAAAATTATTTAGAAGTCAAACCAAAAAAATTAGTCTCTCCACTTTATTAGGCACATCCTTGAAATATGACTTTAGAGCTGTCTTGGGAGTGTACATGCTGGAACATCATAGGAGAGTCAAAGGCTGTGGACAAATTCAGGTGCACAACATGGTAAATGGTTTAAAATACCATCTTATATTAAAATGAGCAAGGATCTACCATATATACCATGTATATATACCATATACATACAAATGTTTAAGAAGAAAATCAGAAATTTAAAAATAGTGTTTCAGAACTGCCACAGGCTACTCTGTACTAGGCTAGGGATAATGTTTCCATTAAAGAGACTTCATGTAAAGTGTTTAAAAAATGAAGCCATGGTGATTTCTGCTAGCTAAGCTGGTGCCGTCTCCCATGTCCACGAACTACTAAGGTCTGCTGGATAATTTAGAAAGTGTATCAGAGTAGTTAAGAATGTGAGCTTTGGGGACTTCTCTGGTGGTCCAATGGCTAAGACTGTGCTCCCAATGCAGGAACCTGGGTTGAATCTCTGGTCAGGGAACTAGATGCCACATGCTGCAACTGAGTCGTGGCACAGCCAAATATTAATTATAAATATAAAATACTAAGCATGTGAGCTCTGGCACCAGATGGGCTTTGTTCAAATGCTGCTTTCAATGCTTACACCGTCACCCTGGGAAAATTTTTCAAGCTTTTAAAACTCAAGAGTCCTCATATGTAAAAAGAGGGAAGCAGCATTTTTCCTCATAGGATTTTTATGAAGTTACATGACAAAACTTAAAATATCTGGAACCACATCTGCCTCACAGTCAGAGTTTAACAACTATTACAGTTATTGTCCTTTAACACTGCTGCTGAACTCTTTAGATGTGTGTTGTTTAGGGGGAGGGTGTGTGTGTGTTTGTAAAATATATATAAAAGCCATTTTATAGTAAGTAACCTTACTTTTTTTTCCTATGAGAGTCTCAGCCTGATCAATCAAAGACCACCAGGGTCATTAAAGTCCCAGAACATCAGGTTTCCTGACCCACTGCCATGAACAAGAGGAATCATGGGGCATCTCCCCAAAGAAAAAGATAAAAAGTTACCGCAGAATTCTTGGGAAAGGAATGGTGTGGATGAAATGTAAATGAAGCAGTGCTGTGATAGGCCCAAAGCAGGGCTTGTAAAAGGGTCAATTTCAGATGAATCCAGGGCCCTACTGCCTTGAAAACTACACAGTTAAGGTCAGTGTAGGATATTGAGTTCAGAAACCCCTACCTGCAACTCTGGGTTAAAATGGGGCTGCTTCTCTGTGTCAAAGTGACTGATACCCTCCAGGCAAGAATAGGATGTGTCGTTCCGACTGATATAATTTCACACAGCAAAGTTTCTGATAAAATTTAGAGAGCCATGCTTTTCAGTGAATAAGAAAGCAGAGGTTGCTCAGAAGGGAGAATCATCATGACATTTTACAGCTGTATTTGGAAGAAATACTATTTCCTGTTAACTTGGTAGCTGGTTTTAGTGTCTGCTCCCACCAGCCTGAAAACTGGACAGGCAGATTTTACTTTCTCGGTCTGAGCCAATTTTTACTTTCTCTGAAGTAACATAATGCTCTTTCAAGAAAATGAGAAAATACACAAAGTATGACATTCAAAAGTAACTGCTATTAACGTGTGGTATCTTTATAATCTTTTTTTAATGCAAACATGATTTTCTTTCTGTTTTATACGATGGAATTTTTGCTATAAATACTGGCTTCAAGTCTCTTTTTAAAATTTATTTATTTATTATTTATTTATTTATTGGGCTGCACAGGTCTTATTTGTAGCACGTGGGATCAACTTCCCTGACCTGGGATCAAACTCAGGTCCCCTGCATCGGGAGCCCGGAGTCTAAGCTATTGGACCACCAGGGAAGTTCTCTATAATTTATAAATCAATAGTTCAGTTCAGTTCAGTTCAGATGCTCAGTCATGTTTGACTCTTTGTGACCCCATAGACACACCAGGTTTCCCTGTCCATCACCAACTCCTGGAGCTTACTCAAACTCCTGTCCATCAAGTCAGTGATGCCATCCAATCATCTCATCCTCTGTCATCCCCTTCTCCTCCCGCCTTCAATTTTTCTCAGCATCGGCGTCTTTTCCAATGAATCTTTTCTTCGCATCAGGTGACCAAAATAGAGTTTCAGCTTTAGCATCAGTCCTTCCAATGAATATTCAGGACTGATTTCCTTTAGGACAGACTCGTTTGATCTCTTTGCAGTACAATAGTTACTGTCTCGCAACAGTATTAAACATTCTATTTCCACACTATTATTACATGGCAATCCACTGTACAGGTGAGCCAAAACTTTTTTAACTGACCCTTATTGTTAGATGTCTTTAATTATCTCAAGCACTTCTCTATTTTAAATAAAATTACAAGAAACATTCTTGGAGAAATCTTTCCCTATATTCCTGATTATTTTCTTAAAATAAATTCTTATGAATAATGAATCTATCAGAAAGAATGCATATTTTGTGCCCTGTTGTTCAGATTATAAAAGCTGTAACAGAAAGGACATAATTTCGATCCCTACCAGCAGGATACTCTTGATAAGACACTAGATGTCAAATTTTTAATCTTTACCAATATTATGAACAAAGAGAAGCATCTAATTTTAGCTTTTTGGTCTGAGTACTATGAGGATGACAATAAGCTCCTGAGCTATCTTTTTAGGAGGCATATTTAATGGTCTTAAGCAGGAAGTACCCAGAGCTATAGCACAAATGGGAAATTTTCAGTTAAGATTCAGGAGTAGGAGGCACTTTTTTCCCCCCACTTTTCCAGTGCAGAAGGTGGCTTATTCCACAGAGAGTCTAAGGCACGTTTCCTAGTCTTTTCCCATTCACAGCAGACACAGCGAATGAGAGGATCTGATCAGGACACAGGGGTGACCACCACCCCAGCCACCTCGTGCGCTGAGGACACCTTCATCCCTGCACACCCACACACTGTACTTCAGTCACACTAGCTAGAAAGTTCTGCACCAGAGCAGCCTGAGGAATCCAGAGTGTATGTAAACACACACATATACACACACACACACACACACACACACACACACACACGCACAATTCATGTTACATATACAGAAAATAATCTGGAAATAGACATGTCAAGTAGTCACAGTTTTTAATCTGTCTGCAATAAGTAATTTCTATTTTCTTAATCTTGTTTGTATCTTTTAATCTTCCTAAAATAACGACTGTTTATTTATTTGCTAGTTCCTAGACTCTACAGAAATTGCATGTTACAGAAGCAGCCAAAGTTCTGTCATGCTGGCCAGCTGGTGCCCTTGAGTTAACCTCAAGAATGCCAAAGTTTTCTTCTGCCGCCAGTATCTCATTTCTGCTTGTGTTCCTCATATTTTTATGACATTAATATTGTTATAAAGTATTTACAGATGTATTTATAGCACCATGGCTATATGTTCCATTCCCAACTCTTATATAAAGCATTTTCATTGAGAACATCTACCGCGTATCACCTTCAGCTGCCTAGTTTTACCTTCTATACCAAAAATGTCCTAATGACTTTTCATACTTTTAAACCAAGTTTTTCGGCAATAAGATACACTGCATCATGTCATCGCCTCCATTAATCGTATTCAAGTCAGAACCTGACAGCGTTCCTCCTCCTCCTGACAACTGTTATTTTTTCAACTCTTACCGGGAGCCTAGCATGCCCTGCCTTACAAGCATTATCTCATTTAATTATCATGACAATCCTATGCAACAGGAAATCTTTTCTCTGTTTTATAGTTAAAACTGAGGCTCAGCATGGAGGCGACTTGCCTCTGGCCATGCACTCGGCAGGCAGTGAAGCCACAGTGCAAACCAGGTCTGTGAAATCCAGGCCTGTTGGACCCTCCAGCCAGTGCTGGTGGCCAGGGTCTGCTGTGATGCTTGATGCTTCATGAAACATTGACCTCTTATGTTGTTAATGCTCATCTGCCTTTAGAAGAACTGCATTTCTGTCAAGGGCAGGACATCAAAAGACAGGACACGCGTGGCCACGACCTACTCGGTGTAGGGCTGGAGTTGGTCTGCCAGTCCTGGGTGGGCTCTGGAGAGCTGGCTGCTGCGTTTCAGGAATTAAGCCCACCGTTATTAAAATTAAATTACACAAAGTCATTTATGGATGTGAGAGCTGGACTATTAAAGAAGCTGAGCAGTGAAGAATTGATGCTTTTGAACTGCGGTGCTGGAGAAGACCCTTGACAAGTCCCTTGGACTACAAGGAGATCCAACCAGTCCTAAAGGAAATGAGTCCTGAATATTCATTGCAAGGACTAATGCTGAAGCTGAAGCTCCAATACTTTGGCCACCTGATGCTAACAGCTGACTCATTTGAAAAAACTCTGATGCTGGGAAAGATTGAAGGCGGGAGGAGAAGGGGACAACAGAGGATGAAATCGTTGGATGGCATCACTGACTCAATGGATATGAGTTTGGGTAAACTCCGGGTGTTGGTGATGGACAGGGAGGCCTGGCGTGCTGCAGTTCATGGGGTCGCAAAGAGTTAGACATGACTGAGCGGCTGCACTGAACTGGCCATTTTTTTAGGATTAAAAGTACTCGAAACTCACTGGTTCCTAATGATTTCATTGATTTCTTATCTCTGCGGGAGGTTCTTTACACCCACTGGGTCAGTGTACTGGAAATGCTGCATGAATACATACTCTGCGGGTCTCCTCCCAGCTCCGCATGTGCTGACGTCACGCTGCTGGCTTTCCACGGGCCGTGCTGGGAGTGTGGACACCAGAGGAACCACCAGATGCTGCAAGTCAGGGGTATGAAAAACCCTCCCCCCACAGAAACCAGCTGCTCACAAGGACCAGCAAACCACCTCCACCGCCTTCACCACTCTTCACTACTCGTAAATCACAAAGTTCTTTTGTTCCCCCCCAATTTTTTTTTGTTTTCATTTTTTGCACCACACTGCGTGGCATGTGCGATCCTAGCTCCTCTGACCAGGGGTTGAACCCCCCGCAGTGGAAGGGTGGAGTCTTAACCACTGGACGGCAGGGAAGGTCTGTGGGCACAATGTTTGTCTCTGTTTTGTTTTTTAAAGAGACAGGCAGTACCCACAGACCTCACCCTACTCTCAAACCCTTCAAGTTTCAATTCCAAGGAGCTCCACCCCTGGCCTCTCTCCACCTGTCTCTCCCTCCTCTCCTGCCGAGATGAAGAGGCTTTTCATCTGATCAGAGGTGGAGGAACTGGACAAGTGCAGTGCAGACCTCCTGTTCCCTTTCCTCGCAGGGGCATGTGTCCTCTGCCTCCGGGGCGGCGGCAAGTGGACCACGCCCGCCAGGGATGAGCAGGCACGAGGAGAGGTATTCCAGTCCGGCAGTGCTGGGTAGGAAAGAACGTCTAATTCTGAACTCAGTTTTAGCCAGTGTGCTGCCCGCATATGGAAACTACGTTCTCCATGATAAAGATGACAGAGGTCTTCACTTGCCCTATGCCTTTTCCCTAAGATGGATTAGATTTCAGGATGGACAGGACCATTGCAATTGATGTTGTTGTTGATGTTCAGTTGCTTAGTCATGTCTGACTCTTTGCATCGCCATGGACTGCAGCACACCAGGCTTCCCTGTCCTTCACTATCTCCGGGAGTTTGCTCAAACTCATGTCCATCGAGTCAGCTGTATCATCCAACCGTCCCATCCTCTGTCGTCCCCTTCTCCTCCCACCTTCAATCTTTCCCAGCATCAGGGTCTTTTCCAGTGAGTCAGCTCTTCACATCAGGTGGCCAAAGTATTGGCGCTTCAGCTTCAGCATCAGTCCTTCCAATGAACATTCAGGGTTGATTTCCTTTAGGATGGACTGGTTTGACTTCCATGCTGTCCAAGGGACTCTCAAGAGTCTTCTACACAGTTTGAAAGCATCAATTCTTCAGCACTTAGCCTTCTTTATGGTCCAGCTCTCACATCCGTACATGATTACTGGAGAAACCAAAGCGTTGACTAGATGGACCTGATCACAAGAGCTCCTCAAATCCTAAGATGAAACGCTGCCTCCCTACAGGGCTTGAGGAGCTGCCCAGTCTTCACAACGATATTAAGTCTATCTGCAAGCCTTGGTCTAGTGATTACAAACAACAACAATACTAGTACCAGCTAACGATTAGCAACACGCAGGTCCTGGGCCAAGGGCTTTACAAAAACTGACTCGGGGTTCTGTCGTTCACAAAGCAGGGAACACTTACCCACTCCTCACCCAGTGCCAGAGCTGCCCCAAACACAAGCACATTATACATCCCTTACTTCCAGCGACAGAATAAACTTCACACCAAAATCCCCCTTCTCGTATCACATTTTAATTGCTGCCAACACTGAATCATCTTGCCTCCTAAATAAAAATAACTTGTGCCCTTGGGTATGTTTGACTCCCACCTCAGTGCCCTCTGCTATTACTCAGACATTGGAAGAGAATTATATTCTCAAGTCAGTGTACTTCTAGTTTTCATAAAACTGAAAGATCTTTTAGACACTTTTCATAGGCAGTCTCGCATTTTAATGTGTTTTTAAAAACGAAATTTATATTCATTTATTCTTTTCATAAAGATTTGCCAGGCCTCTGTTTTACAGTTTGCATTTCCATCTCCCTGTCCGCCCACACGAGCCTTCCTTAGCGGTTTACACATGCTCACTGATTTCTGACACGCTGCAATGGGTTGTCTTAAGTATGCTCGATTTCTTTTTTTCTTGATCCTCTATAACGTGACCCTGTTTACTGCTCCAGATTCACATTTTCAGAATCCCGTTCAACACACTAAGCATTAAAATAATTTGAATTCTTCTACACAGCAGCATGAGATTTTAATAATTTTATTATTTTTAATATCTTATCTTCATGTGCAGATGTACCTAAACTGATTCAGAGTTGAAAAATCCAATGCATTATGACAGCCAAAGAAAAAATAATTAGAAACCCCCTCAGTAACCCATGCCAATGTTAGTCACGATCTCTTCAGTTAATCCAGTTAGGCCCACCGCCTCTCGCTTTAGTAAAACTGAAAACACCACACCAGGCTCAGTATGTGCTAGATAAAAGGTTTCCTTCTCTTCTCCAAGCTAAATAATCTTTAATTTTAACCTTTCATTTATTATTAGAATTTTGTCTCTATTTTTAGGTTCTCCACACTGCTCTCTAAATGAGGGTCAGCAATAAACAAATACAGAACTGAAAAATCTAATAAAGATCAGGCTGGCAGTAAATGAGATTATGGCAGTGACAGGCTGCTCTGATTTACTTTATTACGACTCGTTTCTCTGGTGGTCTGTCACTGTCTTAATAAAAGATGCTGGCGCTTCTGATGGTTAAGCGTGAGTTATACCCACGCCAGGGTCAGTGCCTGCCAAGCCCCACCAACAGTAGAGTCGTCTCCACACCGGCAGGCAATCCCACAAGACTGGGGCCGTGTCTCACTGTTCTCTGCCTGCCTGGCTGGCAGGTCACCCAGCTCTACAAATGGGGTGTGAAGTCAGACAGACCTGAGTTCAAACCCCAGCTCTGATTAGCTTTGATCCAGGGCAAGTCGCTCTGCTCTCCTCAACCAAGCCATGAGCAACACGCACCTATTGTACACGATGGTTATAAGGATCAGATGATTATTATAAAGAACCTTGCACTGTGCTGGATACATATTAGGTTGTCAACAAATGGTAGCTTAACACAAAAAGAGCCTTCCTTTCTTGAGCAACTGCTCGGCATCTCCTTAACCCTGGCGGACGTCCAGGTCAGGAGAGCACCTCCCCGTTGCCTGTGTGGGAAGCGGTGCTGCTCTGCCTTACTCCAACCCACAGCACACAGGACCGGGGCAAACATGCCTACCTGCCTATTCTGTACCCACTCTCTAGTCTTCCTTAGTAATAGAACCCTCCATTTATAACTAAGCCTAAGGGTGCCCAGAAAAAGACTACTTGTTTTTTTTCCTCAATTGTTTTGACCAATCCAACATAAACAAAAATGTCATGTAGCAGCTTCTAGAAATTTCCTTAAAAGACAAGCAGTGCATGTGTGACCTATGCTACCATCTTTCCTGGCCTCCCTCCCACTTCCTGGGATGGGGATATGATGGCTGGCATCCTAGAGAACACCCTGACCATGAGGACTCTGGAATACAGGAGGGCAGAGCCGTGAGCTAGGAGGAGCCTGGGTCCTTGAGAAGGTTGGGGTCCCACTGGGTACTCCAGACTTCTTCTGTGTAAGGAAGAAAACACCCTCTGTTGACAAGTTGTCATTATTCTGTGGGTTTTCTAAGTTTCAGCTGAATCTAAACCTAACTAATATAAGATGGGGCTTCCCAGGTGGCACTAGTGATGAACCTGCCTGCCAATGCAAGAGACATAGATGCAGGTTTGATCCCTGGGTCAGGAAGATCCCCTGGAGAAGGGCATGGGCAACCCACTCCAGTATTCTTGTCTGGAGAATTCCACTGACGGAGGAGCTTGGCGGGCTACAGTCCATGGGGTTGCAAAGAATTGGGCACGACTGCAGAGACTAAGCAAGCATGTACAAAATAAGTACAGTAGCTCCAAACTGTTCTTGGAGTTAAACCAGTGGCTCTGAGCAAGAACATTTTTGTCCCCCAGAGGACATATGACAATGTCCAGAGACATGTGGGTTGTCACAGCTCTGCGGGTGCTGCCGGCATTCAGCGGATGGAGGCCAGAGGAGCTGCTTATGTTCCACAGTAAGCTGAACAACCCCCACAACAAAGGATCATCCAGCTCCATGTGTCAATTTTGCCAAGGTTGAGAAACCTTGGGTTAAACACGTCTCTCGGGAAGGTCAGGGATAAGATGCCCTTTGCTCACAACAGTAAACCTGGCAGAAGAATGAGGTGCCCGGATCAGTTAGTATTCTCCCCATCAGAGTTACCATGCACCTCATACAGTATAAACAGTTTTCAAAGAATCAGAATAGAATGAATTACATGACAAGACATCTGGCAAAAACTTCAGACTGGCAGCATGTGAGAGGATATTACATTTAAAAGAGATATCACATTCTTGGGGTCTTGATTGCATGTTATGATCCCCTAGGAAGTTGATGCCCAAATTCCACTCCAGTTATAACAAAGTTCCCAGGGGTGAAGCCTAGGCATCTGTACTTTCTATGGAGGAGCAAATAATTTTCATTAGAGTAACTTTTCACAAATACCCTTAAGAATTTCAGAACGCAGACAGCCCTGGATACGCCAGATTCCTGGACCACAACCTGCCTACTTGTTTACAAAAGGTTCCATCGGGGCCTTTCACTTCTCCTTTGCTTACTGTTCAATTCGACTCCCATTTTATCTTCAAAATAAAGGAACATACGGTCTTATCTCTAGTTCGGCTGTGATGCAGCATTTCACGGGTGGGTGCATCTTAGATCTGAACGAGGCTCTCTGCCTTTCTTGATGACGGCCATCACCCTACCAGCCACTCCACCACTGGAATCTAATCAGCTGCCCTTTAACATCCTGCACTAACATGACATTCAGATTACCGGCTCCTGTTTTGTTAGCAGAGCTCTTCACTGCTACTAGAAGACCCAGAAAATTAAAAATATTAACCCAGTCTATCTCCCATATCCTCAGTTTGACATCTTGGAGGCTAGAGAAGAAGAACGAGGAAGTAGCCTCAAAGGGACAGTGGGATCTCAAGCTGTAATTTTTAAAAGTCTGGTTGATTCTAATATATAGCCAGGGTTAAAGACCACTAATTCAGTGTGCCTGCTGGATGCATTTCTAGCTACAATCCTACCATGAAAGCATCTCCTGCTGACTCAGAAAAAAAGAAAACAAAGTTTTTTTTATAGTTCTACTGCAGAACTACAAATAGCACATTCAAGGGTTTTTTGCTGTTGTTTGTTTATTTTTAATGCATTCTAGTCTAGCAGAGCTGAGTGACTATTTCCTTTAGAAAACACTCATCTTTCTTCCAACGCTCCCCAAGTTATGCAGTGGTAAAGAATCCCCCTGCCAAGCAGGAGATGCGGGTTTGATCCCTGGGTCGGGAAGATCCCAGAGGAAGAAATGGCAACTCCAGTATTCTTGCCTGGGAAATCCCATGGACAGAAGAGCCTGGAGGGCTACAATCCAAGGGGTGGCAAAGAGTCAGACATGTCTGAGCGACTAAGCATGCACTTTTTTCAAATATGTATGAAACAAAGATGGTTTCACTTAGTCTAAATAAGATGCAATTCCTGCTTTAGGCAGCCTATCCCAAAATTTTACTGGGCGCAATTTGAAGACAGGGACCTAAAATGCTAATAAAAGTCAGAGAGCAGAGTCCTCCAGCTATACAGGAGAAACAATGGGACAGATGAGATTATGACTGAAGAAAGCAGCTCCTGTGCTGATGAGCCTCATCGATGTGGGTTTCAGACAGAAGTCTGATAAAAAGCAATTCTGTCTGTCAATACGAGTGGGCAGAGCTGACTCTTAAATAAGAGGGCAATTTTTTTTTTTTATCAGATAAACAATAAGTAGCTAAGTAACAAGATACCTTATGCACCATCACCTCCTCTTTGAGCAGAAAGATCAATCCCTGCCATCATAGGCTTGTTCCTGGCAGCCTCACCAGTACAAGAAGCAGAGAGTAAGAACTGGTCCTCAGGTCCATGCCTCAGACACAGTGAACAGGGACAACCACCCCGAGGATGAAACATACCCCAGTGCCGCCTCAGAGAGAACTGCCCGAGATGCTATAATGCAGCAAAGCCCAGGGAACTCTCCCAGTCACAGGTCAGGGAAGGAGACTCCTGGGGTGTTATTTCCAATGTGTTTTCTCAAGACAATCAGGCAAGAGCCCCTTTATTCCCCACACTGGGCCTCTGTGTTTTCTAAGAAAAAAGAAAAGCAATACAAATGTTCTACACTGTAATTTTAAACACACATCAGTTCCTTCCACTGCTTTCCCAAAGGAAGCATCTGAGCAGTTAGGCAGGTTCTAACAACTGATCCACTTTCTATTATAACCTAATCATTTGAAAAACATGGTACTTTGAACAAACGAACTCCACTACTAAGGGAGAAACTCGATAAATGTTGTTGTTACTGATTAGTGAGATTTATGGACTTTCTTTATTTCTGTTTCCCTGACAACCACTTTTTTTTTTTTTAACCTAACCAGGCAGAGAAGGATAATTAGTAGCATTGTCATGCTATAATTAAAAACCAAATACCTGAGCTGCTTTAGGAACTCAACATCAGAATTGCTGTTAATGAGCTTGACGAACTCTTCATAGGAGGGTGCGTACGTGTAGGCTCTCTTGTGATGTTCGTTCATGTGCTCCCTACGCTCCAGTTGGGCGAGCAGCGTCTGGTTAATGTAATCTGGGTTACTGAGCAGCTCCACCATCGGCTTCAAGACTGCAGGACAGAGAAGAGAGCAACACTGAAAAAGCCTTCTCCTTCAGAGGAGCTGTGTTCACGCTTCTATAATTGAAACGGCACCTGGCAAACACTGTAAAACTACCCAAGTGGGCTGCACAAGTGTGCATGGATGTGCACGCATGTGCACACACGCAACACACACATACACACGGACCCATCCCTCTGGGTCTGCTACCAGCTATGGCTACAACCAAGTGGTCATTTTAACAAATGAGTAACATGGAAAAGAGTGATGAAAGAAAGTCATTCGGAACCCAAGCGGTTAACAAAGCTATCAAAATTAAGTACATTCATTGTTTTCCTTTTATTTCCATTATAAGGCTCAACATGCTTCATCTGCCAAAAGGTTGAAAGTTAACCTTCTCCAACTGGTGGAACAGACCTCAGGGAGGAAGTTGTGAGAAAGCCAATGACACCATGAAAGAGTCATCCTATAGACTTCAGGTTAAAAAGGTCGCTTCTCTCTATGGTTGGCTGTATCAGCTAGTGGGCAGAGCTGGCTAATCCTAAGATAATAAATGAGACATTAAATCAATGCATATAAACACAACGTTCTTTGAGATTCTGAGGAAGGAAAAGCTCCTCTTTAGATGGTATTTTCTTCCATTTTTCTTATCCTAGCTAAGCATTTCCTTGGATACACTTTTTTTCTAATACCACATTGTGTTGTGGTACAGTTCCTTTTTACGTATTCTAAGTCACATGGTGGTGGTCAGTCGTGTCTGACTTTTCTTGACTCCATGGACTTTAGCCCGCCAGGCTCCTCTGTCCATGGAATTCTCCAGGCAAGAACACTGGAGTGAGTTGCCATTTCCGACTCCAGGGGATCTTCCTGACTTAGGGACTGAACCTGCATCTCTTGCATTTCCTGCATTGGCAGGCGGGTTCTTTACCACTGCTCCACCTGTGAAGACCTAAGTCACATATAGGTATTGCCAATGAATACTGCAGCAAAGGTATTTTAAGTGAATGCATACTAGATCTTGAGTACAGATATTACTTTATTTACACATATAATGGATGCTACATTGTGAAGGGCATAAGGACTGGTTATCTATTATTTAAAAAAACGAAATGGACTATGTATTTGGAAATATGTTAAAAAAATTCATCACACAGGGCCAAGTGATGTCTTCTTTGAGTGACATTTAAAACTTGATCTTTGGGGGACTTCCCTGGTGGTCCAGTGGCTAAGACTCCACACTCTGAGTGCAGGGTGCCCTGGGTTCGATCCCTGGGGGAGGAGCTAGATCCCAAATGCTGCAACTAAGAATCAGTGGAGCCAGATAAATAAATAAATAAATAATGTTTAAAAAAAAACCTTGATCTTTTGAAAATACTTTAATTCCCATACATCCCACAGTATACAAGGTCTGTACAGGTATCAGATAAAGTGTTCTCACATTCGTATGGAGCATGTTAGCTTGCATTAAGTATCGCATTAGTAATATCAATTAGTTATGAAAGTCTACCTTTTGTTGTCAGAATTTCCGCCAGCATTATGCGTAAGCTGAGAGACTGGACGTCCTTGGAAGGGAGGAGACAGAGCACCAGAACCCGAGAACACGTTTGTAGAAACCTTACTTCATCATTTGAGTTCCTCAAGCAAGAATGCAACACAAAAGGCCTCGGCTGCTCTTCATGTCTGAAAAAATAAATACGTGAACAGAGGGAAAAGGAAGGAAAGAAATCTCTAGAAACAATTTGGTCATGTACCATTAGGTTAAAAAAAAAAAAGAACTTCAAATGGGCAACACATCAGTTCTAAAAACTATGTTCACTCTTCGACTATCAATAGTCAATAATTTTCTCAACCACAGACTAATCTGGAAAAAATGGCCTTTGGGGATTTCTAACCTTAAGTAGCATGAATGGTTATACAGAACTCCTGAATCATAGCAACAACTATCCAGAAAGGGGTGTGTCTCTTTAACTAGATTTTAAAATCCTCTAGCCCTCTTTTTAAATGTCATCTAGCGTTTCCTTTAAAAAAAAAACAAAACTAACAAAGCATAAACCAGGGTCACCAGGTCCTGACAGCATCCTTCTGTCAGCGTCCTTACTGCAATTCCTAGTACTTACCTCTGGGTTCTCATGGCTTGAGTAAGCAAAAGGATGTTAACCTTCTATACATTGCATATGTGCAGTATTACTTAATCTTCCCACCTACATCAAGAAGTGTATATTACCACTGCCATTTTACAGATGACAATATTAAGGATCTGAATGATCGAGTGAACAGTCCAAAGTCACAGAGGTAATTAGTGGTAGAAGTAATTCAAGTTCTGCTCTGACTTGCACATCCCCAACTCTTTAACTCTCTAATGCCAGAATTAGAGATTAAGATCAAAAGGAAAAAAAAAAATTCAGAGATAAAGAGAAAAACATGTGAAGAAAAGCATTATTTCGTCCCTTAAACAGCATGCCTGTGCTTTATGAGTAAAAAGAATACACAGACTGTAAAAAGGAGGCTATGAAATTAAAGATGCCATTGATTTAATAGCATAAAAACAATCATTTAAAAATTTTCCTGAAACACGCTAGAACAAGACAGATAGGGCAAAGGAAGAGGAAACAGGCAAGAATTAAGTGTGATCTGGATTGACTTAGAGCAGCCAACAGCATGCCGGCTGGGAAATAAACACAGGCTGACCGGAAAGCTGCCTCCACACAATTGCCCAACGGTCAAGCAGAGGATGTGTCGCTTTTATTAATGCAATTTATTATTCTCTTGCCTGACTGTGGCCAATTCAATTGGGTGCCTCCTGGCTGCCATTGTCATTTTGCAGTCAATGGAAATCTGCACCCCAATGGCGATTTCCAGGGCGAAGGCACAGTTTATCTGGGGCAGGTGAGTGCAGAGATAACCACAGAACCTAGATGCATTTCTGCCCAGTCTCATTGTGTGATGTGTAGAAGGTGATGCACAGTCAGATATTAGATCCCCAGCATTCACCTCCAGGGCACCACCATCTATATGCAAAATACCAGTGACCTACTGGCATTTTTTCAAAAATCCATAATCTCAGAGAACAGTGATAGAGTCCCTTCCTTTAATAAGAATCATCAACTAGAGCTTCTAGGCACAGCCCAGACACCAATAAATCTATCCTTGGCACAAGAAGACTGGAGGTCCAAACAGAAGGCGCTTCTAAAATGCAATCAAGTCTCTGTTTCCATTATTCTGATGCTTACTCATAATATCTTTATATAATTCCACAAAAGCAGTCATTTCGAAAGCTGGTAAATAAATGTCTCAATGAAAAATATATTCTCATGTTGAAATCAGATAATCATAAAAACACTCCATTTCTCTAACCACTTGCTCTTCTCCCAAACCTAAATTCATCAGTCTTCTAACTGGAATAAAACAATGATCTAAAACTACTGTCCTCTATTGAGCCATAATTTAAATACTTTAAAATAAGCTTCCACTGATGACAGTATTCACCAGACAGAACTAGGGAGCGCTTTATGGAGCAGATGCCATAGTCGATTAGGTGCTGCACGGGGCTCAGAACACTCAGGAGAGGCTGCAGCTTCTGCGACTCCAGGAGGTGACCCTTACAACTTCCTCATCGGTTCACATACCCCCTCCTTACTGGAAGTTACTTTCTCTAAAGACAGTGGTTTTCAAAGGGTGGTCTGCAGGCTCCCATGTGTCCCGCAGACATTGTCAGGGGGTCTGTGAGGTCCAAACCGCATTCACAGCAACAATTCCATGTGTCTCGCCTGCTCTCTTGAGTTGAGGTAGAGATTCCCAGAGGCTACAGGCTGGGTGGTGACCTTGTCACTCTTGGAGCGGAAAGCGAACTGTGCATTCTTACACTCAAAAAACAGTCTTAGCTTAATATCTGATATGATAAACATTGACAGATACGATGAGTGCTGAGCTGGTAAATGTTTAACAACTGGCTCTCCAAAGGGGAAAAAACCTCCCATTTGGAGCATTTGCCCCATTTCACGGGGTCAGTACTCCCGCTGTGGCCAATTACAAAGTGACGAGCTGGCGATCACTGATCTCAGGGTTGCTCCTACACCAGCACAAGACGACCCCGGGACCCCACGGCTCTAACCCACACAGACAAAAGTTCTTTCAGGTCCTCGACAACCTTTAAGAGCGCAGGGCTATTCTCAGACCAGGAAAGCTGAAAACCGCTGCTCCACAGTAAGTTTTTCAAACTGTGGACTGGGACTCACAAGAAACAAGACAAAATTTAATCTCAGATGCCATTTTTTAACGGTAAAGAACAACAACAACAACAACAATCAAAGTTATCATAAGTAATGAGCATTATTTGACGAAACTGGAACCCAATATAAAAAGTATTCCCAACTCTCACATTGTTAATCTGCTACACTGTAATACAAAATTAAAAGTTTAATAAAACACATTTTTTTAATGTATCTCCCGTTTTATTTTTAAAATCTGCAAAAAACATGGACATGTACACCCTGCTTTCTTTAAAATGGATAACCAACAAGGACCTACTGTATAGCACAGGGAATTCTGCTCAATGTATGTGGCAGCCTGGATCGCAGGGGAGTTTGGGGGAGAATGGATACATGTATATGCATGGCTGAGTCCCTTCGACGTCCACCTGAAACTATCATAACATTGTCAATCGGCTATACTCCAATGAAAAATAAGTAGTTTAAAAAAAAAAAAGTTTGCAAAAAACACTGGGGGCAGTGAGCTGGAAAAGAATAGGCATACGGTGGCCCTGTGGATTCTAGCCTCATGAACCTGAGCTGGGTGAGCGTGGGGAGAGAGGATGACTCCAGGACAGCTGCTGCCACGACACCCCTCAGCAGCCAGGCGCCCCCACAACCTCACAGGCAGGGCAGACAGTGCTCGCAGACCACACCGCAAGACAGGGCTTCTTAGGAGGAGGAGAGCTACCACCTGCCCGAGGAGGATGCCTCTGCTTCTTCATCCCCTTGCATATTTTGCAAATACTTTCTCTTCTCCCCCAAAATAGGGGCAGCGCTGTATCAGCGAGAAGAGGCCCCAGGAACTGCAGGGACCCTGCTCCTACTCCAACTGAGTCTGTATCCAGTAGGCAGAAGGCTACCCGCTGCAGTGAGACTGCTCTTTATGTCCAGGTTAGAGGTGCTGTGAGTCGTCATGATCTCACTCAGGCAAGAGTAAGACAGACCTTTAGGATCCTATCAGCAAACCTAAGGGAGTAATGACTTGTTATGAGCCCCGAGGTCTTGAAGTCTTCTTCCAAAGGCAGAGTCACCTCTCGGGCACAAACCTTTCCCAGCTAAGAGTACAAGACGCTGACAAGCCTGAGTATTGGCAATTTTCAGATGAAAACCCCTTCTCTAATCACAGCCTGCACACTCCAATACTGAGGTCCTTTTAAAAATCAATTTTTAGGATATTACGATGCAACAGAGCTCTTAACACAGGACTCACAAAAAGAAACGTGAGCTTTATTTAAACTTTCTCAAAAACGGAAAACTCACTGACACTCTTCAGAGTGTAAAACAATTATATTTAAATGTTCTGTTTCTAAGCACCTTTAATGCTACTAAATAAATTCATGATAGTGCTGGCTCTGTAAAATTCATCTCACTGCTTCAGCTATTTACAAAATCAAACCACTCTATACCGTGGTTTTCTATTAAATTTTTTTTTAATTTGCTCTTCTCTATCAGAACATTATAATTATTCCCCCCAATGTCAACATTTCCAGCCAAGGGCCAGTAAGAGGGTGAATACGATAGAGTTCTGTCTTGACTCTGACCCCTTTTCTCAACAAGGAAACGACTTTAACGTGAGCAAAGGAGGGAGAGGTTGTTCCCCCTCTGACAGCTACCTGGCGTTCGCCGCCTTCAGGTCACAGAAGTGAGTGAGCAAAGCCCGCACGACGTCGTTGCAGACGACTTTGACAACGTCCACGTGGCCCAGCCGCTGGCGCAGCTGCCTGGCGACTTCCCAGAAGTCCTCGGACAGCAGCTGGTAGAGGCGCCCCTCGTCTCTGCTGAGGCTTCCGTACCAGGACAGGACGTAGTCTCTGTAGCTGTGGTCAAACACTACCAGGAAGAGAAAGGGCCACGCGTCAAACGTGGGCGAGGGCCGCAGACACAGAGAGCTCTCCTGCTGCTGCTGCTATCTAACAGTCGCTTTAAAACATAAAGAGTGGAAAGCAAAACAAGGGAAGACACACTGTTTCCCGAAACCTTTAAAAATGAGAGATTCTTATCTAACTCGAATTTTGGGGGTGTGGAGACCCGACATACTGGATTTTCTTGGATAGCCCAATCTTTAAATAGTCTATCTTGGTACCCAGCTCCCTGAGTGTGTGTTTAATTTCAAATTGCTCTAGATGGTTTAAATAGGACCAATGGGTGAAAATCACAAGGAAGTTGCTTTTTTCTGTTCAACATAAGGAGGAGCTGAACAAAAACACTAAAACTATTCGAGAGATTGCCATATCAGAGGATGGATGCACCATCATAAGAAATTTCAACACAAGCAGAGCATCTAATGGACAAGGACGACATGGAAGAAAGTACTTCTTGAAATGGTAAGCTGGGGTTACACGACCTCCAGGCTTTTACATCCTTTTATCCTCCTTCTGGGCATCCCAGTGCCAAGCAGCAAGAGCGTGATGACACACTCTTTGCCAATAAAAACACTGGCTAAGCTCTTCGTGTACAATTCCTTCTCTCTTACTCTTCTAATAAACTAAAAGTTTTCATGCCACAGAATTTTTAGCTAATAGCAAATAAATCTGCAAACCGAAGCATTTGGAAAATAGAAGCATTTTTTCTTTCATTAAAATTTAACTTCAAATTAAAGCAGAAAATTAAGAGCAATTATAAGAGACTTAAAACTAAGATCTTCTCAACATGCTAAAGGATTTATGTGAAGGGCATATTCATCTATATAATGCTTCATTACATTTGTTAGCCACATTGCATATTCTGATTACTACAACTCTAAAACAGTCCTCTGATAATACATTTTGGCGAGAAATGGATAAAAATGAATACTGGCAAAAATCTGTACTTAGTAATAGAGCTATGTGCTAGTCACAGGTATATCTTCTTTTAATAGTTCATCAGCACCCCTCTTCAAACTAAGTATCATAAAAATATAAAAGTACAAAACAAAGACACAATTCTAAGTATGTGTTACATAACTACATACATTCATTCATACAGGTACAAAAAAACCCAAAATATTTAAAAATATATCTTCTGTGTCAATTCAAGGAGACAAAGAAATTCATGATAGTAAAATCATTTATGTTCTTCATTAAGAAATATGCACGAGTAATGTAACAAACCACAGTAACAAATGAAAGAACACTTATTCTCACTGCCAAGCAAACAACTTTTCTTCTAAAGGCGTAACAGCCAACAAAAAATTCAATGCTGTTATGACTTAAATACATCTATTTTCTAGGACTGCTCTTCAAGAAATAAGCAGGTGAGAGGGGATCACAGAAGATTAGAGAGAATGGAATAACATAATTAGAACTTCAGTTTTAGTTAGATTAATCTGAAAAGACGATTTAGGGTAACGAGAGAGAAATACTAGAGGTGAGGAGACCAGTTTAAAAGCTACCATTTATTTAGTCTAGAAAATGTGATGCTCAGTAAATCTCTATCTATACATGTTCAGAACAAGGAATGACTCCGTCTATGTAAACAGTATGAGAGACAACCATTTTCCACCTCTGCCTTCTCCCCACGGTAATTCAGGCACAGTCTTCCATGCCCAAGAGGGTAGAGCCCCACAGGTCATAAGTGGTCCATGACCCGAGTCTCTTGGAACAAAGAAACAGTCAATCAACCAGGAACTGCCCTAGCGATGATGATGACAACAATTCCATTGATCATATAGATGTCCCTCTGTGGTTTGCAAAGTTTTCAAAAATCCAATTAGTAATTACTCTCTGTGTGCAGAAGAAAAGTCATCTTCTGGGAAGATCTGAGGTTATTAGCTTATGTCACTGGTGGATCTATTGATTTATTCAAGAAAAATGGACACATATTTCATACCACTGGTTAAAGAGACATGAACTAGATAAGTTGAGCCTATAGGGAGGGGGAAAGCCATGCTCTTTGAGGTACCAGCTATGCTTATTTTGTGTCAGCATCTAATCCTTGGACAGTCTGAGTTCTACTGAGCAAACAGCAGGTACTCGATAATTGCTGAATTACAGTTCCTGCCCACATTAGTAAAATAATTCAGGGCAGTCCAGTGAAAACTGGGCTGCAGATCTAGTGAGATTTAATAGTAAGTCAAAAAGACTTTTAAAAGTCTATCTTCTGTCAGTTTTCCAGGAAATGTAACTTGAGGAGAAAAACTTTTAAGGGGTATCTGATAGAGAAGAGTAGTTGCCAGTTCTCTCCTAACTTCATACTTAACACTATATATTTTCATCTGGAAAACTTCAGACTCTTTTTTTGTATATAATAACCCAAACTGTCAGTTTTAAGAAATTTGATTTTTAAAACAGATTTTTAAAACTTTAATTTGATCAAAATATATTCTCTTTTAAACTTTAATATTTGTAATTACACTTACTTATCCCGTACCCACCACAGTCCCCTTTTCAATCATCTTTAATACAAGTTTCACGTCTGTCCTTCATTCTTTTGTCAAGGTTGGCCAAGATCCCTTAATTTGGCTAACTGGTTTGTCCATGAGCGAGCCTGAGTGTATTTATTCCCAACACACTTTCTCTACGTTATATCTATTAACAAAAGGAAAAAAAAGTCTTCCTGATACCCACTTCAAGTAACAGTGAACAATAGATTCCTGCTTCATATCGTGGAAGTAGCTCCACCAAGCCAGCTAGTTTCATGTGATCTGCAAATTCCTGCTCAATGTTTATATGCCATTCATTTAACTGAAACATGGATGTATCTGGGGGCTTCCCTGCTGATTCAGTGGTAAAAGAATCTGCCTGCCAATGCAGGAGACACAGGTTTGTTTCCAGAGTTGGAAAGATCCCCAGGAGGAGGGCATGGCAACCTACTCTGGTATTCTTGCCTGGAGAATCCCAAGGACAGAGGAGCCTGGCGGGCTACAGTCCGTGGGGTCACAATGTCAGACACAGTTTGCTGAAACAACAACTGGATATGTTTTCAAGTAAAAATTCATGATGAGAAAAATCCAAATGGCATCAAACAGAGAGAGGATAGATAAATTTGCTAGAAATTACTATTTTCCTTTTAGAACATAATGAATTGCTTACTGTGGTAATTATATACCCTCACTTAATCCTTACCTTCTTTAAGAGCTTTGTCCATATTATGAGAAATGACTACCCTTCTAGACTGAACTGACTCATGTGAGTCTCCATACACAGGACTCTGAAATATAAGAAGAAAAAAAGATACAGATTACTGAATAGATCACATATAAATATAAAACCAAAAGTATGAAAAACCACTGAAACAGACATTAAAATATTGCTTAACAGATTATAAAGTTCTTCTGGAAAAGTAATACAAGCTTAAGGTAAGAAATTTTTGAAAAAGAATTAAGGAAGGTTTTTCCCTAGCAGATATCAAGACAGTATATGATGCCAGTGTAGGAATAAACAAAACTACTGAATGATAGAAAGTATAAAAACATCTAAATATAAATGAAAATATACGAGAATTAAGAACATCATGAGAAAAATTTGAAATCTGTGAGGAAAACATGGACTATTCAATAAGTGGTGTTGGCATAATTTGATTTTCATGTGGGAAGAAAGTTTAGAGTTTTACCCCTTACTGCGTATATTAATAACTCCGAACTGATTAAAGAGCTAAATATTTTCTTAACTAAAAATGTATTTAAAGGAAACAAAGGAGATGCTGTGTTTAATCCTGGGATGGAGAAGCCATCTCTAAAATAAGACACAAAAAGAGTTATAAAGGAAAAGAAACCTGACAAATATGACTACATAAAATAGGAAATTCCTGTTTGACAAAAGATAACTATAAAATATAACTGACAGACAATATCTGCAAGATGTATGACAGAGGACTATTATTTCATATATACAGAGATCCCAAAACAAGAAAAATAACTCAGAAGAAAACCAGGCAAAGAAATTGAAAGACCAATCATAAAAGATAAACACCAATCAATTTATGAAAAAAAAATGCAACCTCTTCTTCAATGAGAGAAATGCAAATAAACGCAATGAAACACCATCAGACTGACAAAGCAGGGAGAAAGTGTCATCTAACCTGATGTTGGCAAAGATATGTGGAAATGGTCATTTTCACACACCGTGAGGGGAAATGTCCATTTCTAAAAGCTTTTAAGAAAACAACTGAGCACGTATCAAAATTTAAATGTATTCTCTTTATTCAGCAATTCTACTTCTAGGAATCTAGCTAAGATAGAATACTTGCACATTAAAAAAAAAAAGTACATATACCAAGACTTTCACTGCTATATTGACTCTAAGGGAAGACATTGGAAAGAAATCAACTATATATCAATAGTTAGAGTTAAATTGTGATGGTACATGTTTTAGAATATAATGCAGCCATGAAGAAGGATGAATTAGGGATACATATGCCTTCATGAAAAGTTACCCACGATGGAAAATGTTTGGAAACACATATGCTGAATGATTAAAAATGGTTTCTTCCTCCATATATGTCTGTACAACACAATTCAAAATTTTAATTATAAAAAGATACTAGTTGGCAAAAACAGAGAGGCAATGTGCAGGATTTAAACCCCACTATCAGGCAGGAAAGGGTACTTTAAAGAGAAAAGCTTTTTAATTGATCACATTTCAAAGTGATCAAAAGTGTATGTATACTGTAAGCATATGTTGGACCATAAAGAAGGCTGAGTGCTGAAGAACTGATGATATAGAACTGTGGTGTTGGAGAAGACTCTTGAGAGTCCCTTGGACTGCAAGGAGATCCAACCAGTCAATCCTAAAGGAAATAAATCCTGAATATTCATTGGAAGGACTGGTGCTGAAGCTCCAGTACTTTGGCCACCTGATGAGAAGAACTGACTCATTGGAGAAGACTCTGATGCTGGCAAAGACCGAAGGCAGGAGGAGAAGGGGACAACAGAGGATGAGATGGCTGGATGGCATCACCAACTTAATAGACATGAGTTTGAGCAAACTCCGGGAGATGGTGAAGGACAGGGAAGCGTGGCGTGCTGCAGTCCATAGAGTTGCAAAGAGTTGGACACAACTGAGCAACTGAGCAACAAATACTGCAACGGACCTACTTATTGGTTTCAGGGGCTTCCCTGGTACCTCAGTTGATAAAGAATCCACCTGCAACACAAAAGACCCAGGTTTGCTCTCTGGGTGGGGAAGATCCCTGGAGAAGTAAATGGCAACCTACTCCAGCCTTTTTGCCTGGGAAATCTCATGGACAGAGGAGCCGGGCAGGCTACAGTTCATGGGGTTGCAAGAGTCTTACACGACTTTGTGACTAAACCACCACCACCACTGGTTTCAGAACATAAAAAGAAGCTAGTTATTAGCAGACTGTAGAGAACTTTCTTGTGCACGGGAAATAATACAAGTGCTTGACTACACAGCCACCGTCACTCAGAAGGTCTAAATGGCTAAGGGCCCTATCAGCTTCATTCAATAAATAAGGGTGAGGAAAACCCTCTGTTCTTAGGCAGCCACCTCAACACAGCTGCAACCAACCCCTGGCCCTGGACCACCCAACCCTGAGAGCAGTATTTCCAATTCTCAGCTTAGTTTCACACTAGCTGTGGGTCAAACGCCAAGACTATCTGCCACTTTTGTGATCACTATTACTAAAAAATAAAAACAAAGTCATAGTATTAAGATTCCTTAGTTGAAATACTTTTTAAAAAGCCTTAAGATGTATGTGTTACACTCAGAAAAGAATCCCTTTAGGCTATACAAATTGGGCTTCCCTGGTGGCTCAGACGGTAAAGTGTCTACTTGCAGTGCAGGAGACCCGGGCTCCACCCCTGGGTTGGGAAGATCCCCTGGAAGAGGGAATGGCAACCCACTTCAGTATTCTTGCCTGGGAAATCCCACGGACAGAGAAGCCTGCCAGGCTACGGTCCATGGGGTTGCAAAGAGTTGGACACGACTGAGTGACTAACACATATATACAAATTAATACATAACATTCAACACTTTCTCAAGGAATCATTCAAAAAAAAGACAAAAATCCTTAATCATAATCCGATAGACAAAAGCCGTTTTATCCTAAAAGAAATATACTCTCATCTATCGAAAACTACTTTCTAGTTTCTGAGTAACTTGTTATAAAATTAAACGGTCAGGACGTTTTACTGTAATTTTTAAAATTTTAGTTCATGAAAGGAAAAGACTGAAGAAATGAGAAGAATTTTTAAATTCTAGTGCTTTTTAGACCATCAGGCAGGTATTTAAACAACTTAACAGTGTTAAAGCACTATACTGATAAATAACTTTAACCACAACTTCTCAAGCCTTTGGTGAACACTCTGGTATAGTTTTCCAAATATAGGTACAGCAGTTTCATGCACAATACTGATGGGATGATGAAACCACAGCCAAATGACGCTTAATTGAGAAGTTCCTGAATTCGGGTTCTTAAAATGGAAATTGTGTTTAAGGGCTGGGAGAGGAGCAGGTGTGAGTATGACAACACACGCCTATCTGAGCATATTTTGTACTTATGTGTCTATCTTTACAGCTTCCTTCAGAACAATTTTGTGCTTATTTTTAACCTTTCCTTTCTCTCCCTAGTTACAGCTTTCCCAATTCTTGCCATCTACCTGCACATTTCTTTTCTCTCTCTGCTTCCTGCTTCTTCAATAAACATGTTTGTCCCTACTCACTGTATTTGAATTAGGCGTTTACGCTCTTTAACTTAAAAAGCTTATGAGAATAACATTTTCTATGTTGGTTCTTTACCTAAAAGCATAACCAGATTGAAAATCTGGTTCTGGATTGCCCTGCACTCTGTCCCCCAGGACCCTTATTAGGAAGAAAATTTAAAAAAAGAGTGCTTCAGCCCTGTCACCCCCACAGCCTGATTGAGAGCCTGGAAGTAAGGAGAACAGGAAGATCAAAGAAAACATCACGGGCCCAAAGTAACTGGGTGACCACACATGGAAAGTCCTTTTTAAAGGATTTAATATTTCTGGAACCAGAACCTCTTCGTGACTAAACTACAACACTAGAGTAAATTAGTCACTGCACACGCCTTTTCTTTCAGG
Source organism: Muntiacus reevesi (assembly GCF_963930625.1). Lineage (NCBI taxonomy): Eukaryota > Metazoa > Chordata > Mammalia > Artiodactyla > Cervidae > Muntiacus > Muntiacus reevesi. The sequence goes on along the minus strand of NC_089258.1, from coordinate 57,301,950 downwards.
TCACAGAGGGATGGGACTCACAGTCATCATCCCAGGGTGGAGAGGAGGAGAGGAAGCGGGGAGAAGGCCGGCAGGTAAGACTCAGGCACGTGAGCATGGCTGTGGCCCAGAGGGTGGGGAGGTGAAACCTGCCTTCTCTCTCCTTCCATTTATAGGTGTGAAAAGAGGAACTGTTCACTGCAGAGACATGTTCCAGCGAACGCCCGCCCCCCGCTCTGCACCTCGCAGGCCCTCCCCCTCCTCCGGGAAAGCCTGCCTCAGACAACCACCTTCCCAATAACACTGGGCTGGGGAGGGTGAGAGACACGTGCGTGCTGTCCTCATCCCCCCGGCACAGAGTGTAAGTGACAGAAGGCTTCACCACTCCATCCAGGACTGCAAACTTCGAGTGCATCTGAGCAGTCAGCCCCTCGCCTGGAGTCTGGCATCAGTATCCCAATACTGGGCTTCCCTGGTGGCTCAGACGGTAAAGAATCCGCCTGCAATACAGAGACCTGGGTTCAATCCCTGGGTTGGGAAGATCCGTTGGAGGAGGGCATGGCAACCCACTCCAGTATTCTTGCCTGGAGAACTCCATGGAGGGAGGAGTCTGACAGGCTACAGTCCATGGGGTCACAAAGAGTTGGACATGACTGAGCGTGTGCCAATGCTAAGACAGAGGAATGTCTGGTGAACCAGAATCCCTCCCATGTAAAAAAAAATACAACTTATTCTCCAATTCATTAAGATAAATGAAACTTATCTTCATTTTAAGATTTAAACCTAGCTTGGACCCTACTTGTTGAAGTCATTTTAATCACTCAGTGAGTCCTCTGGAGAAAGAAGGTGAGACGCCTCAACAAATAATTGCTCATTCTGAAAATGTTCTCCAAAGACAGGGCAAAACCTGAAGGCTTTGCTCCGATATACAAGTCTCAGCATCAGAGAGTAGAAGTCATATCAACAAATGCCGTCCTGAGTATGTACTTATCAGCTTTCTGTTTACTTCCGGATGTCAGCTTTTAGTCTACAGCCGTAATTCGCTCCAACTGTCTTCACGTCAGAATTAAGACACCCTCTCCTGAGGGAACAACATTCGGAGAGAAAATCCACGCTGAGAGCTGGGAACCCTGACACCATTAGCAACGAGACAGCCAGGGGGGACCTGGAACCCAGCCGAGACACACACCTCATTTTCCATTGTTTAGGCGGACGACACTGCTTCCTGTGGGAGCAGAGACGGGGCTGGTAATTCCTTTCATGCCTATTACCTAGACGACTCAAATAAACAAGCATCTTTCTCCTTCACTATATGCTTCTACAATAAAAAAAATTTTTTTTAATGTATTTTGGTTTATTTTAAAAAAGAAAAAAAAAAAAACAACTGTACAGAGTTGATGGCATGATGGGCATAATTTCCTGTAAAGCTACTGAAATGGCGATTTATCTTAGGAAAACAAACACGAAACCCCAACCATCATTGTCCACACGGAGCTGTCACATGGCCCGGTCTTCCCAAGTATTCTCAGCATCAGACAATCTACTGCGATCTTGTGACTGATATTCTCACTCTTAAGCTATGTTATTCTCAAAACCACGGCTCCTTTCAAACCAACCGCATTCTACCTCATCCTCAAAAAATAATGTAATCAAAAGCAAAAAAACCAACGACCCACACAGATCCCGTCTCAGGAAGACTGGAAGGGACTGAGGCACGGGAAGGCCACCGGACTTGACCCTGATGAAAGGCCGTGACGTGACAGCAGCCCTGCCGGCAATGGCGTCCAGCCTGTAACTGCCGGCTCGCAGAGAGCATTTAGCAGAGTGCCTGGCTTCTAGTGGTAAAGTACAGCTATCATCACGAATAAAACTCAAAACAGGATCAACTTCCAGCACACTGAGGCTCATCGGTTGGTTGGTTTTAACAGCTGATTGGATGGTTTTCTGAAGGGAGAAGAATCATGGAAATGAAAGCAAAAAGAAGGATTGAAAGTTAAATCACCAAAGTTAAGACACAACTAAATAGAACATACTGTTCCTGAAGCATATTTGCCTTTGAGGATGTAATTTCCAGACAGGAAAGTGTCCGTTTCCTGGAGACGTTCTATCGTGTATGGGCCTTTACATTCTCTATCAATGGTGAAGTATTCAAGTGTTCAAACAAAACTTGGTTTGATCAGAACCAGTTTCTTGGATTGTGTTTTATAATGTTTAATTGTGAACTAAAGAAGGTCTGGTTCTCCTTATCGATAAAACAAACTGTATCCAACATACACTGAAAGGTTATCATTTAGGGAGATTGTACTGATAGAAAGTACTGTTTTGTCCTTTCCCCTCTCTTAATCGAGTATAATTTCTGTTTTAGATATAAGAAAGAAAAGCTACTCTCTGAAATTCAAACCTACAAATGTTCTCATATGCTTCAATTTCTTTTAAAATTGCTAGTTCTAATATATCAAGAGTAGAGAGAGACACATTCTATAAATGTAAAGAATTAAATCAGCCTATTCACACCATTATCCACAGATAATCCCTACTGGCATTTTGGTCTATTTCCTCCTAGTTGGTGAGTCTATTTCTTACCATGCAACTGTGGACAACTTATTTCTGTACCTCAAGGGCCTCTTCAGTAAAACAAAGATAACAACAGTACCTACCTCTTAGGACTGATACAAGCATTGAATTAATACACATAATGTGTTTCAAACTGTGCCGGGCAACATATTATTAATTATAAATTACTACTGGTACTTTATTTTCGTAAACTTCGGGAGAAATTACAACCATCGCATTCACACATTTCTGCTCCTGTTTTTTCACACTCAATATTTTATCATGAGCATTTTTTACGGAATAAAGATTTGGAATGTTCTGAGTGACTTAAACTGTATTTTAACTATTTTCTTATTACTGTGTATTTACTTGGTCCTCAATACATTTTTCCTATTTTCCATGAAAAACCTATTCATTTCCATGCTATTGGCCTATGTGTAGTACTACCAAAAAGGTTCTAAACAATACTGGAAGTGTCTATGAACCATATAGTGGATTTGAACTCTGATTTCAAACAACTGTGTGCCTCGAGAATGTTGTTCTTATCTTTAAGGAGAGTCCTCTATCAGCCAAGGAGAAACTGATCGAACAACAGGGCGTGGTGTGTATCAGATTCTGTGAAGCACAAACTACGCAAAGGTAAACAGGAACAGTCCCTGTCCAGCCTTTTGAACCAATAGTAAGTAACCTACAAGTCCAACACTGCAGGGTGTTTCCAGATGGGAAAACGAGTACTGGCCATAAGAGGTGGTGCAGGTAAGGCCTTCTCTACCCTCGGTGAGCAGTAAAGGAAACCACTGTGGCCTACAGAAGCATAAATCCCCACCATGATTTCACCTGAAATGAACTCTGACAAGAGATGAGTCGTAGATTAGATGGTGAGCAGCTCCTATAGCTTAGTACACACCGGTTATCGGAAGTGTTGTGTTCAGGCTAAAGGCCAACCCTGCCTGCATGCAAATGTAGGAATCAAGGTTCTGCTTCTATTTCTATAAAGAAAGAAAATCAGTTAGGTTAGCTCCTGAGACCAGATCCTATGACTGGGTATGAAATCAATTAGATCTTTTCTCTGAACAAATATGAAACTCAAGTGTGCTTCAGGCTAGGGCACAATCCCATTATTTCTTCCTTGCAAAAGCATATGACATCACGTGACGGTGGCAAGACTTAATTAAGACCCAGAAGAAGTTGGCTGCAGTTGATTCTTTGCCATTTTCTTGCCGTGTTATGATGAATATGTCCATTTCTGAGATTCAGTTTAAATAATGTCTGTCCTATTTATACTAAAGGATTGTTAAGCATCCCAAGAAGATAATGTGTGTGAAAGGGTTTTTTAAAGTTTAAGACTCTTAGTTGCTCAATCATTGTCAGACTCTTTGAGACCCACGGACTGTAGCCCACTAGGCTCCTCTGTCCCTGGAATTCTCTAGGCAAGGATACTGGAGTGGGTTGCATTTACAAAGCAGTATTCAAATACAGATCATTATTACAGTGCCAAAAGGCATAGTCCAAATTTTTTGCAATGTTAATCAAAGAATGATTATTGTTATATTACATGTGATTAGTGTTATGACATAGCATACTTTCAGATTTGACTATCACAAGAAAACTCCTTTAATGATGTTTCTTGGTTATTAATCTGCTAAGAAAAAAAATGATTATTAATGCAAAGGCAAAATCTCTATTAACTGAACAGAGGTATTTTCTGAGACAGGTTAACATACTAAGGGTTGATTTTCCATTCAGTTGGACAAATTAAGCTCATGGGAAGAAAAAAAATGTGCTTCATTTCTAATGTCAAGGACTCAGATCTGAAGCTCCTTAGAAAACACACTACACTTGATTACAAGAGAAATGTTAAGTGTATTTCAAACCAGGCACAGATTTGGAAACTGAAATTAGAACATGCACTTGAGAGTACACAGGCAGACAGCAGTATGTCTAAACTGGCAAGTACAGGACAAGAGACTAGGGCTGAGGGAGAAGAATGAGGAAAAAGCAAGCTGGCTTAGGAAAGATCACTGATGACTGGCAGCCGCCTTTTGCATTCCTGCAAAGATTTGTGTAAGAAAATTTCTGCAGCCATTTTATCACTGGCTCACACTGTAATTCTGAGCTCATGAGGGAAATCAGAGGTTTTCACATTTCCATCAACTCATTCAATCATCTAACATGCAATGAGGATTCTGTGCGTCTGCCGCTTAGCTGGGTTCCAGAGACAAAGGTAAATACACTCTCTGGGCTCAAGGGGCTTAATCTATCCTTGATGGAACAGAAGCTCATAATCAAATAACTAATGAGCTTGAACACTGTGGGAGGCTCTGCTTAGGAATTTTAGCATTTTTCCTATTCTGGTCTCTCCTCTACATTTCGCTCTCCAGCCCAGGTCACGGAAGAAAATCTACTCTAATATACAATCAATTCAAGAGATCATTTCATAAGAATTCTGAAGTTCATACACAGTGAAGTAAATTATAAAAATTATTTTCATAAGAGTTCTCACTGAAACCACTGAATTGAAATGGAGAAGAAGCCAGAGCGGTTGCCCCTGCTTCAAAGCTATCATGTAACTCAACAACTCGATGAGTCACACAGAACTGCTTTTTTTCACAGAGATGCTTTAATGAAAGCAATCACTTTTTTTTTTCTTCATTACTATCCCGAATACCCATAATACCACTCTTATTAAATTTGTTGACTGGCTTTTAAATGAAAACTGATGATAAAATATTCAGGATCTAGCTGGAAAAACATCATATCAGTGATTTGATTCAGTGAGATTTCTAATATTTTCATAGCTCCCTTGAAGCAAAAAGCTGAGCTCCAGGCAGCAGCTTGGATAACATACATGTACTAGATACTGATAATGCGTGAGATGGATTACTGCCATAAAAATACTAGTTGCAAAAAAGAAGAAAAGAAAATACAATTCAATGGAATCTACTCAAAGAGACGGACTTTCACATCCCTTATAACTGGAGAGTAAAAATTGTCTATCCCAGCCTAGATTTAGATCATAGAAAGACTTCCGTTTCTATATAAAATAAATGTATAGAAATTCAAAGAATAAAATCTTCTCCTTATGAGAGACATGGTGTTAAAGACAAGCCTCAGTGCAGCAGCCAGTCCACCTCTGAACAGAGAGGACGGGTGGTGAGTGTGGGTCCAGAGGACAGGACCACCAGATACAGCTCCCAGTCTCCTCGGTCCCTGCCGACCTCAGGAAGCCCCCAGCCCCTGCTTGGAAACACATGAACTCATTTCCAAGACTCACTTGGGGATTTTGTTCTAATGCAGATTTCTAGATCCTAATTCAGCAACTATAAGGCGTTTGCCTTTGAAACACAGCATTTTTAGCAAGAATTCCTAAATTATGTATGCATCTTTAGACCACATTTGGAGAAACCCTGCTAAATGGTGGTGATGACAAAAGATTATGACCCCTGAGAAAAAGCTAAGAAGTCTTATTTCTTGGAAGATTTATTTTAATACTAGAGTGAAAGTGAAAGAAAGTGAAGTGACACAGTTGTGTCCGACTCTTTGCGACCCCATGGAGTTGGCTCTACCACACTCCTCCGTCCATGGGATTTTCCAGGCAAGGGTACTGGAGTGGAGCCATCGTTTTACATCACTTGGGACAGAGTCACAAAAGACTCACGGAATCTCTTACCACCTCAATAAACTTACCCCCGACACGTCATCCTCCTCACTATCAGCAATTAACCTGCCTCCCACTTACAAAAAGTCGAGGTGACCCAGTTTGAAACATCTCAATTCCCTGCCAGCCTTGCAGCCTACGAGCTTCTCTCTCTGCTCCTGTTTCTACCTCCTTCCCATTAGTCTCGAGCCTGGACCCTCCACCTGTACCCTAGCCTGTCAGCATCCTGTCTCTGGGATCTTCAGGCTCTTCCTCTCTACTTTTCAAGATGCGGTTAAATCTCTCCACTACAAAACTGCCCAAAGCACACCCAGCACATACACACCTGTGAACGCCACCTTCTCTCCTTCTCAGCCAAGCTGCTAGGGAGCACTGCGCACCCCGTCTCTGCTTCCTCACCTGCCCCTCACCCCTCACCCAAGAGGATCAATACCATGTCTGCCCCGTGTCCACCCTGCCCTCCCAGATGCCACCCACATGGTCTCCAGTGTCAAATCTGGGCTATCCTCCCCCTCTTTCTGGACCACTAGCCAGGGAGAGCCAGGCCCTCCTATGGGGAGGGCAGAGCTCAGACAGAGAGGGGTGGTCCTGAGGCGGGTGTGTCCACATGCAGCCTGACCTCCTCCAGGACTTTCCTACCTCTGGCTTATGTATCCTTTTTTAAATTTTTTTAAGAGCTTCAAGAAATTATTTAACAACCAAATTAACTCTAGGGATATTGAGAGAGGTGGATCCAGGTTTTACAGAGCTTGGAATTTACAGAGTACTGAAGGCTTTCTTAGAAAAAAAAATACACAATTATGAGCACAAAGTTAGAGACAGAGATGGATGCTTATTGAGAATAAGGAAGTAAAGATAAGAAACCGAGCAGCCCCTGCAGTGAACTCAGGCTTCACAATCTCACCTAAATCCACCCCCAAGATGCAGGTGTTCTCTTCAGCCCCCTGTTTACAGATGAGATGACTGAGTAAACCAATGTATCACATCTTAAGATAGTAAGTCTCGCTGTATTAGAAAAAGGGGGGGGGGGGGTACATGGGGTTCACAGGTGTAAGTCATGTTTAGAAAACACCGGATTAAAAAAAGTTCAATATTGTAAAGTAATTAGCCTCCAACTAATAAAAATAAATGAAAAAAAAAAGTTCAATTACTCGGATTGCTCAGAACGTTATTACAGCAATACACAGTGGAAAGCCTCAAGAACAGACGTCTTCAAACTGATGTGACCCACCCCCCTCGACAAGCCTCTCATCTTGCCTCTTCTGTTTTTGCAGTGTATAATAACTAAAAGCATCTCCGAAATTAAGTGTTTACGGATCACGGTTTAGAAAACTCTGACTTTTCCCAGAACAGAAGAAAAGAACGTGTGACTAACCGTTTGATAACAATATAGTGAGGGGAGAGTGGGAACCTGGAGGCCTCACTGTCGCTCCACAAGGTTCTCACACAGGATGGCAGATGGGTCTCATGTTATATGCCAACTAGTAAAATCTTGGTGGCTGCCTGGAAAGCTACGTTGAAAAGGAATCTGAGGCTTCATCCGGACTCGGGGGGCGGAGGAGAGCAGCGGCCTTACCTGATCAGCAGTGACTGTCCCAAGCACAGAAGGGGCAGTTGTGATGTCATTCTGAGACCTCTAAAGTGACACTAATTCCTAAACAGATCCTAGAATCATCCCAAAGATGCTCAAGTTTTCTGGCCTGAATCAGGCCAGACTAATCTTTAATAATTAAATAATTAAAATAACTGTACAGGCTCCAAAATAAAAAAGACCTGGGTTTAATTTAGTTCTTCCACTTGCTCTGGGCACATGCTTTAGCCTCTCTAAACTTCAATTTGGCCTTCCCAGGGGGCTCAGTGGTAAAGAATCCACCTCCCAAGCAGGAGACCCGGGTTCATTCCCTGAGTCAGGAAGATCCCCTGGAGAAAGAAATGGCAACCCACTCCAGTATTCTTGCCTCAGAAATCTCATGGACAGAGGAGCCTGGCAGACTACAGTCCATGGGGTCGAAAAAAGTGATATGACTTAACGACTAAACAGCAGAATGGTAAACCTCAGTTTTCCCATCTGTAACATGAGATTAACTGTTCCTATCTCCCATGAAAGACAAACATTTAACTGGGTAATGCATATATATACATACATACAGTAAATGCAATAAATATTAAGTTCAGCTATAGCAATAATTGAGGCATTCACTTTATGACATTCACATTATGACTCCTGTGGTACATGTATTTGTCCACTATACTCAGAGCGATCCGTTATAGTAAAATGAATCAAATGTCAGCCATAGAAACCATTTTCCAGAACCCATTAACAAAGTCAATTTATAGGCTATAATAAGCAAATGGCAAAGCGCTATGCAAAGTAAGTCTTACCTGCCTTGAAGGAGACAGAGAGTATATAAATCTAACTACTGAGTGATTATTCTTTGCAAAAGACAGATCTCATACATATTTTTTCCAACCTCTCCACAGAGAAGGTCAAGACACAGTAACCAAACCAACAGCAATGAGCCTCCCTAACACCTGGAATGAGCCCCCACCTCCTCGGGACACAGGGTTTTCAATGTGAGAACAAAGACAGCCCTGAGTAAACAGGGACAGCTGGTCACCCCACAAACAAATGATCAGCTGAAATCTCAATGGCTAGGTCTGAGTCTGGCTGTGCTGCTCAAAAGTGAGACAGAGTGAGTTCTTGAAATACTATTTCCCCTTAAAAGATATCAGGGCTCTTTGTGGAGAAATCGCTAGTTCCAAGTGTGAGCAGAAAACACTCAAAACGAACCTGATCTATCTTGCTATACCAGATAGCAAGAAAACTCTCAGACTTAGTGGGGTCATATCAAAAGGACTAAGGAGCCAACTTGAAAAGACTTCCACTGGCCAGAGATGAGACTGCCTTCAAAAAAGAAATTATGTAATATAATTACAACTAATTGGAACCCATAAAATACATTCTAATTCATGAGTTCACAATACTTTTTTAAACACATAACTAACTGGTCACCTTCAGAGGATGAGGGGGAACCAATACATTATCTTGGAAAACTGATAACGGGAAAGAATCTAGTATTTATCCTGCTTTTTCATATGAACTGTACCACGTGCAACCACAGAGTAGATGATTGGAAAATGTCTCTTTCCAAAAAAATTCAAACCAATAAATGAGAGAAATGACAGAATTAAAACACCCCTATTTGTCACCTCCAACAAATTAACAGATCCAAGTAACTGAGCATCAACAGCTACTAATAAAACCAAAAAAAAGACAATCAGATATTATGCGCCTCCTGATGAAAGTTCGCACACCACCTACAGTCCTGCCAAAGGGGTCAAACACGAGTCTGATCTGGACAACAGGCCGGACATGCAAAGCAAGAAAGAACAAACTGAGCTGTATCATTCATATGTTGCTGTTTTAGTTGCTAAGTCATGTCTGACTCTTTTGTGACTCCATGGACTGTAGCCCGCCAGGCTCCTCTGTCCATGGAATTATTCAGGCAAGAATAATGGAGTGGGCTGCCATTCCCTTCTCCAGGGGGATCTTCCCCACCCAGGGATCAAAGCTGTGTCTCCTGCTTGACAAGTAGATTCTTTACCACTGAGCCACCTGGGAAGCATTCATATGCAACCAGCAAAATCCAGATTACAGGATGCTACAAGACAAATGCTCCAGGTTCTTCAATAGATAACCCACAGGGGAAAAAAAGGATACAGGGAAGACAATATTTTTTTCAAATGGGCAACACTGAACTATAACATCCACGGATGGCCATTTGACTGATAAAATTATAACAACACACAAGGAAGTGATTATGATGGAGTCAAGACGGCGTTACTTAGGTGGAAAGGAAGGGCCTGCCATTGGGGTGGACAAACAGGGGAGCTTCCGGAAGTTACAAGGGTATTGTCTTTATAATCACTCACCCAACTATACGCTTATTTTGTATAATTTTTTTGAAACTGCATCTTCAATCTTATTTTTAAAGGGTTTTTTTTAAAAAGGTAAGAGTGGGTGATTCCCTGGCAGTCCAGTGGTTAGGGTCGGGCACTTTTGCTGCCAGGTCCTGGGTTCAATCTTGAGTTGAGGAGCTAAGATCCCACAAGCTGCACGATGAGGCCAAAAACAAATTTAAAAAAAGGTAAAAGTGTAAAATCCACCATTTAACACCTTCTTATCAAAGCACTTTCACAAACACCAGTATTTGTATCTTCAAGTACCACCACAATGTTCCAAACAACCTCTGAAGGTATTTATTACGTCCACGTTTCAGATTGGGAGACTGAGGCTCAGAAATCTTAAATAAGCTGCCCATTGTCCCACCATTATCAAGGCAGAGTCAGATTCAAATTCAAAGGGCTGGCTGACTCCAAGACCATTCTCTGAATGCCTGTTCTCTGCTGATTCCCAGCTATTCATTCACTCAAGAAATGTTTACTGCCCACCTGCTTAATTATGCTAGATGTTAAAGAGAGAGAGAGGAGTTTCTGCCTTCATGGACTTCAGGGGTTAGTGAGAAAGACACAAGGAACCGTGCAAGTATCTACAACTGAGCCAAGTACAGTGAAGGAAAGGTGCGTGGTGCTATGAGAATACATGCAGTTGGCAGACAAGGAGAGCCGCTCTGCAGAAGTGACAGTTTAAGCCCGAGGAGAAGTTAATTAGGCAAGGGGGCATCAGGGGCTAGAGACACAGCAAGCAGTACTCAGAGTCAACATCGACAGAGCGGGCTTGGCACTCTGACCGCTGAGGATGGAGAGTGAGGGGTAAAGGTAATTATGACAGGAGACCAGGCTGGAGAACTATGAGGACCAGAAAGCTGCTGAGGGCTTTTAATTAAACATGGTGTGGAAGAGGGATGGGACTGGGCTTGCATCTTTAAGAGAATGAATTGGAGGAGGGACAGGGAGGCAGAGAGATGAACCGAGGGGCTACTGCAGTCACCCGAGGCACATGATGGTAGCTGGGACCAAGCAGGAGCGATGGGAAGAAGCAGGTGGACGTATGATGCTCCAGAGGTAAGGAGAGAGGTCTGGAGGATGGGACTGCGTGTGGGAAGGAAGGAGGAGATGTCAGGAAGGCCTCAGGCTTCCGGATGGAGGACTTGCAGGGGTTCTAGACACTGACACAGGAGCAGTGGGAGAGGGACGAGGACCCGATCACAGGACACATGGAGACTTGGACTTGACGGTGTCAGGTCCCACTGAGAGCACCAAGTGAAAAGGTCAGGGTAAGCAGCTGAATAAGTGAGTCTGCGCCTGAGAAGATGGTGATTTGGGGAGGGGCAGAGGTGGGGCACTCAGGGTAAGACTGTCTGAGAGCCAGATACTTCCACAAATGGGACCTCAAGAATGATCAAAATTCAAATCTAGGAAACAAAGCAACTTCCTGCGGTTATCTAGGGGTTGAAATCTCAGAAAGCTTCAGTGAGGTGGGGGAAAAAAAATCAGAAGAAACAATACGAGATTAACAGCTGTGCCTCAGGAAAAACCCACTACAATTTCTGGAATGTTTAGGATGTTAACTTCACATCAAACGAGTTGGCACCATCTGCACAACTATATCTGCATGTGAGGAGAGGCCTTCAGAGTAGTGGCTCGAGGCTGGAGACTCGAGAAAGCTCCTCCCAGGATGTGCCCAGCCACTCAGTCGCCTTTTTCTGCAGGGATGGAGGGGAGGTAGACAAAGGCGATGGAGTACATTCACAGGAGATGCAGACAGAGACGTAAGCTCCTCCCAGCTTCCATTACATGGTAAAAACTAAGTTTAACCATACCCAGTGAGAGAAACAAGGCTATACTCTGAATTTCCTTAAAGCACATAAGGTGGCTTTGGCTCAGGGAAAAAAAAAAAAGAAGGACCAAGCCCTCCTGGATCTCCAGTTTGAGGAAACTGACAGAGCAGGAGGCAAAGAAGAAACGTGTTTTTTCACAGACTGGCTCGGGTGACACAGAGGAGCCTCTCTCAGATGTTCTGCAGTCACCAGGAACAGAAGAACGTAAGTGAAGGCACGCATGTGTACATAAATCCTGCCCCTGGGCTGGCAGAAATAAGAGGAGGACTGCAGGATGAAGCCTGGCGTGAGCAGACGGGAGCAAACTCTGTACACTCTGAGTTACTACTATTAATGTAAACTCACTCATACATACAAGGTGGGTGAGAACTATAGCAAGGCAGGTTACTTTAGAAATGAGTACTTGTTAAAAATGCATCCAACTTTCCAAGAGGTGTAGTCTACCCTAAAACAGAAAGCTTACTATTAAATAGATCCTAGTGACCTAAACAAGTTCCAATGTCTTATTCTTCTTTCTGGCTTCCCCCTTGGCCTTGGAGCTGTTTCACTTGGAGTTACCATATTCATTTTCCTCTACGTCCAGCTCACGGCTGTTCACACATGGAAGCCCCGGGCTGGCTGACAAATGGACTGGGACCAGCCAGTGCCTAGCATCACTAATAAGCACGGGCCAGCCCTGGGGACACAGCCTGCACACGTCACCTCCTAACTGCATTCTCACAAAGCATCATTCGAGCTGAGGAGCCCACCAAAATGCAACCCAAACCCACTGGGCTTTCTGGGAAGCTCCACTGTGTTTGGAGAAACTAAATAAGCACACACACCAGGACTAAAGGAGGGTGTAAGAATGACTTAACTGAGCCCAGAAAGTCCCCAGAAAGGGCTATCTACCCCTGTCATCGGTGACTTGCACGCAAACAAGCAGCCCTCATTTAGAAAGTCACCTAACAGTGAAGTTGGTAAAAATACAAGCTCCGAGTTGGCAAGTTTTTCTTTCAAAAGCGAAACTGCAAATTTTTTTTTACAAAAAAGGCAAGTTTCTATGTCATGATTTTAATACTAACAGGCTTCCACAGACATTTCCTTTTCTAAAACCTAAGCCTTCAGCACCAAACTTGCTGAGTCACTTTTTTTAGTACAAGAATGTGTACTATTCTGATTGTAGGAGGGCTCATACATTCTAAAGAAAGTAGGGCACGTCCTACCCTCAAAATGGTAAGGTTGGGAAATGAAACCTAAGATATCTTTAAGAAGGCAACATTTAATTATGAAAGCTGACATCGTAGCATGTTTCCAAAACAAAACTGGCTTAAGATACAAGAGAATTAGAAATAAATCTCTTGGGAATGAGCAGAATTTAGGCTCCAAGCAGATTGCTCAAGCTTGGAGACTTGGTCTTAACATTTGTGAAGAAAGAGTAGGACCCTTTAGTTTGCGGCTGAGTTTATTATTTAAAGAGAATCTTAAGATACTCTTGAAAAGATTCTTGAACCCATCTGTGATGATAACTACTGATAATTATCATGAAAGGAACGTCTCACAGAACAGTCACCGGAAATTTCACCCGTCATGACATTAATGTGAAAGAAACATGAAAGTCACTCTTGGCTCGGTCTCCCTTCACGCAGCTTTATTAACTCTCACTTTGTATCACTGCAACTGATTAGGGCTTCTCCTCCAGTCTCCCCCAATCACATTTCCATAACCCAGCTTTGATGCCACACTCCAGAGCTCAGAAGGCATGAGGAGCTGTCCTAACAGCAGACAACAACCCAGCCCTACTCGCTCACAGCTGAGGACTTCCACAACCCCCCCCCAACCCACCTCTGCAATCCCGCCTCCTGGGATTCATCTGATTACACTCGTCGGCAACTCAAACCCGGAACAGTACACATATTCTTGTCTCTAAAACAATTTCCTAGGGGTGCTTCCCAGGTGGTTCAGTGGTAAAGAATCTGCCTGCCAAGCAGGAGACTCGGGTTCAATCCCTGGGTCGGGAAGATCCCCTGGAGAAGGACTGGAAACCCTCTCCAGTATTCTTGCCTGGGAAATCCCATGGAGAGAGGAGCCTGGCAGGCTACAGTCCATGGGGTTGCAAACAGACAAGACTTAGCGACTAAACAACAACAGGGAATCATATTCAAAATCTTGTAATAATTTAGGGTATAATATGAAAAAATACAGTTTTCTGGGTTTGTTTTGAAGTGAAGTGAAAGTCACTCAGTTGTGTCCAACTCTTTGCGATCCCATTCCATACAGTCCATAGAATTCTCCAAGCCAGAATACTGGAGTGAGTAGACTCTCCCTTCTCCAGGGGATCTTCCCAACCCAGCGATCGAACCCAGGTCTCCCGCATTGCAGGCAGATTCTTTTCCAGCTGAGCCACCAGGGAACTCCTTTTGGTTTTGTACAAATTGTGAAAATATATATAAGCCTCCTTCAGACAGCTTTGCTAAATTCAAAAATACATGTTCATCATTTCTTAGAATACATTTGCTGGTTTCGATGACCATTTTTTTAATGTTCCAGGTTTAATCATGAATTGTAGCTTCCTACTTTGAAGTTACCATTCTTCATATGTAACTTCTGATGTCTACTAACCCTAAGAAATAGTTCCTTCATAATAAAGATACATAACATAATTTTCTTTTATGTGTAATCACTGTTCATATTGTTTTTGAGTATGTATTTGTATTTGCTTGTATATACATAATACATATCTGGAAGAACAATCAACTGTTAATAATGGTTGCCTATAGGGGAGTTTTTTTTTCAATGCATATCCTTTTGTATGTTTTTCTTTTTTCTATTAAAGCCATGTGAATCCATAACCTGCAAAAAAAGTTAAATTTAAAAATTATGCATAGAATGAACTTAAGGTAAATAATTCTTACACTACTGTTAGATATAAGGGGGTTTCAAAAGCCATCTTGCTCAAAAACATTTTTCCCAGTAGCCACCCTGACTTAAATCCCCCGGTCAAAATACAACCTAATAATCTGAAGACAGTAAGTGTATTACACCACTATCCATTATCAAATTATTGAGGATTAGTTTATCATATTAGCATAATAAAGGAGCGTCACAAAGAGGCTGTGTATAGCCTCCCTATATCTTGGTTCTTTTCTTTTTCCCTTGAGTAACTAAATCGAGTTTGTTTTACTCAAAAGAACTTTTGTATCAGTAAAAGAGCTCATTTAGGGATTCTCGAAGTCCCACCCGAGCCAAGTGGCGCCTTGGGTTGCTGTGTGAATGTTTTTACTGTCTCTATAAACATCTGTCCTCCCCTCCAGTCCTCCCTATCAATCTAATCTACTCAGCCTGAGAGGGCAGGGACAGAGGGCATATTATTCATCTCTGAATCTTCCCCAACACTGAATAAACGCTGCCACGCACTTAACGCAAAGCAACTATCGAAATTCTCAGTGACACCTACCTTGAGATATTCTTGCCTGGGAAATCCCAAGAACAGAGGAACCTGGCGGGCTAGCCCACGGGGTCCCAAGAGTCAGACAAGACTGAGCAACTACACACCGGTGAGACTATGATCCCTTCTCTAGGGAACTGTGGCTGAAATTTCAAATTTAAAAATGTCAGTCGGATACTCAAGTCTGTTCTCATCTCAAACAACAATCCATTCATTAGGGACAAAAATCCATCCATAGAGAACCTATTATGTGCCTGGCACTGACATTTAGCAACTAACTAGGCCAAAATGATCTCCAGAGATCAGAAAAGCAATATGCAGTGGATATACAGTAAATGCTTATGAGGTTTGATGAACTTCTTGAACTTTTCTGTCCAAACTAGGAAAAGTCTTTCACTAATATTTTCTTCACGCAGCAGTGGACTTTAGTTTCCCATTATGCCACTAAGCACCTTTGTGGACTTTCTTGTATCAGGCCTCCAGTCTTCATTTGTCCAGTGCTTATTTTTAACTTAATGGTGTAAATCAAGTGTAAATCAAGAAACATCTAATAAATTACCATGTAAAAGAGAAAAACCCATAAACTATGTGAACTGACATCTTAAAAAGTTATTCCTTATTTTTATCACCAAAATGTATGAAATTATTTTCCTTTTTTCCATTATATAAAGATGCACTTTGTACCACTGGTCTAGTAACGAAAGTAAGGTTTCTAAACTATTGATTCATTATGTCCATGTTTTCCTTGCTGTTGCTTTGGTCAGATCATGAGCTAGGGTCAGGTAACTGCAGCTAGTGAGTCTGATGCCTTTGGTCCACGTGAGTTGACAGGTCTGGCACAACGCCCAACTACAACCTTGGACTACGGAGCACTACTCTACGGCAGCCTACTCAGCAAAGCAGGGCTAACAACTGTTGCCCCAGAAGCAGGCCAGCCCCAGAGCATCACAGTTCCAGCCAGCTGGCCTGCAACAAAGTTCAAGTTTTTCTAAAGTGGGGCCCAGAGAGCAAATGTCAAGTCTTAAGCATCAGCCTTTCTGACCTTACACAAAGCATTTTTTTTTTTGCCACCTGAACATACCACTGGATGGTCTTTCTACCCGAGTTGAAAAATCAGTTTTAATAATCAGTAATGATTCCCAGCCAAGTAAAATAAAATTCTTTGCACATAAGTGATGCTCAATAAACACTAGGTTAACTGAAGGGGGAAAGCCCTCAGTTATTGACCACAAACTGACCTAATTTTTTTCATTATCATCAGCAAACATTTTTTTGGAGCTCCTGCAAGGTACAAGGGATAACAAGGATCTCAACCACAAAGAGTTATGACAACCAACAGCTATCTTATAAAGAGTGCAGGAGCATTTGAACACGTCTAGACATGAAAACACCGTCTCCCTTTTAGTTTAGTCTTCTCTAGTTGCCTACTTTTAAGACTGTATGCATTTTTTTCCCCTCTAGAGAAGAAAGTCAAGAAGGGGAAAAAAAAAAAAGGATGAACAGATAGGATAGATCCTAGTGTCTGACACGTTCAGCAGACACTAGAAGAACCTGAAATATACAAGAACAAATGAGGATTCTTTTCTTAATGCTGAATCACAATTTCTGTAGTAAAGTAGTCACTGTATCTTAAGAGACACCATTTGGTTCACTACAAAACAGCCACCCCCTCCACATATGTTAGATGACCCATGTGGTCCAGCTCCTACCCCCACAGAACTGACAGATATTATACACTACACCACATGCTTATGCTTCCATTCATAAGGAGCATTTTTTTAAAACTTTAAGCATAAGTTATTGGAAATACAGCACAATGAAAGGCTTGAGTAAACTGCACTGGTACTGTAAATACATAAAAATAATTTTAGACGTGGGCTTGATCCCTGGGTTGGGAAGATCCCCTGAAGAAGGGCATGGCAACCCACTCCAGCATTCTTGCCTGGAAAATCTTATGGACAGAGGAGCCTGGCGGGCTACAATCCATGAGGTTGCAGAAGTGAACACAACTGAGTAGGCACACACATATGAATAGCATATGTGCATACACTTTATTTCTAGGTAACAGAAAGTAAACCTCCTAATGTACTTATTTTCCTATTTAATGCTGAGGGAATCTGAATTCAAAAAGAATGTCCCATAATCTCCTATCCTTAACGTACACTTATACCTCTTCCGCTGCCTGAAATCTTCAGATCATATACATGAGAGGTCACAAAAGCTGCTTCCTTTTCTGTCACCTCTAATGTAGTATTTTCTCTGCTTCCTCTACTAAAGCATCTTTCTGGATGATAACCTAAGTTTTATCAGAGGTACAAGTGAGCTGGGAGCTTTGGGGGAATGTATTTTCCAGGAAAAAGGGAGGTAAACCACCCGTGAGGCATCCAGGCCAGAGAAGTGACAATACTAAGGCTTAGACCCTGACCCCGCCATCTAAGCTTCCTGCCCCCACAGACCAGGCACTCCTAATCACTTAATTCTTAATTACTTTTGATTTCAGAAGCATTTAAGCATTTATCACTATGCAAAAGTAACTCATTTCTTTGTTTAATGCCCAATTCCCCCTTAAGAATTATAATCTCCAGAAAGCAGGGCTTTTGTTGGTCTTGTTGATTCAACCCCAGTTTCCAAAATAATACCCGGTTTCTGTAAACGACTCAGTAAATACGATTAAATACACATGGAATAGATTACAACATCTTAAAATACTCTAAAGAACTGTAACGTCATTCACAGATCAACAATAAAATCTTGGGCTCTATTATCATTGTAGGGAAAAAGCAAGAGGGAAAATACACCTACTCACCAACTCTTGCTAAATTAGATATTTTAAAAAGTGGGGGGATAGCTGGGTGCAGGTTTTTAAGAGAAATAAACACAGCTGGGTGCAGGTTTTTAAGAGAAATAAACACAGCTAGTTTGGAGCTATTTATGAAAACAGACGTTCCTGTTCCTTAACATACTGAACAGCTGCTTAACTTAGCGGGGATGGGCGCCCCTTTACCTACACCTCTTTAGCCATTATTTCAGCTCTGCTTTCTGAACTGGTACACTTCGTCCTTTTAGCGAAGAGGGTGAGATTAAAAAAAAAAAAGAAGCAGCACCAGGTCGTGTTATAAACAAACACAAAACCCCGGGAGGAATAATGCTTCTAACAAAATACTCTTACGAAGTTGAGCCACTTCTCTTACTCCAGAGTGGGCTATTTCGGGTTAATGACAGTAGAATTCAGCCAAGCGGTAAGTCAGGCTACGACAGAACCGAGTTTCTTTTCAAGGGTTGTGAAAGGGAAGCTGCTGAGAGGTAGAGAAAAAGCAGCGGTTTGGCACTAAGGAAGCGGAGAGCTCATTTAAAATACTGTCCTTCCCTACTTTCCTTAACCACCGTTCTCCACTAGATCGCCACACCCCACTGATGATAACGTTCCTTTCGATGCAAACGACCGTGATTTCGGGCATCCGATTCCTAAATCACTGAAACTGCGATACTTATCCACACGGCCGAAGACAGGAAAGCGTGATTTAAAAAAAAAAAAAAAAGCGTACCCGGGTTTTCGGCACGAGGTATACCGGGCAGGGGACCTAAGCCAAGTCAGCCCCTCTGCGCCGAGTTTCCCGGTCTGTAAAAGGGCATAAAAGTTACCTCCCACGGGGAACGGTTACCAGAACCCAGCGCGATGACCGGCGCCAGGCGCAGCGCCTGCGTACAGCGGCCGCCCCGCTCCCCAGCGGCAGTGCCACAGCCAAGATCTGGAAGGATTATTCAGCTCCCGAGCCTGGGACTGAGGATGGAGTCAAGCAACTAAGTACATCGCCTGCTAGCGTGCATCTCGGCCCGCCCCGCGCCGAGCCCGGAGCCCGCCCCGCGCGGGGGCCCAGAGGACGCGAGCATCTATCTCCCCGCCCGGCCGGGCCGGCCCGGCCCATCCCACCCCCGCCCCTTCCTCGAGAGGACCGGCCCGCCGCGACCCCCGGCCCTCCCGGAGCGGGCGGGCCGGGCGAGGCCGCGGGCGGCGGGCGGGCGCCCGGTACTCACCTCCGGCCGGGGGCGTGCGGCCAGCCGTCTCCAGGCGGCGGCGAAGTCGGGCGGCGGGGCTGGCGGGCTCTGGCAGACCAGCGAGAACACGGTCCCCAGCAGGAAGGCGGCCGCGGCGCAGCCCAGGTACAGGCTGAGCCTGAGGAGGACCGTGCCCGGCCCCGCGCCTCCCGCCACTGCCGGCCAGCAGCCGGCCAGCAGGCAGGAGGCGCACACGGCGGCGAGGGCGGCCACCGCCACCCACCGACTCCCGCCGCCGGGCGCCCCCGGGGCCGCCGCGTCCCCACGGGGCTCCGGCCGCCGCTCGCCCGGGGCGCCCGCGAGGCCGGCGCCGCCGCTGTCGGAGGCATCGGGGTGCATGCTGCTTGCTGGGCCGCTAAGGACAGGCACATCTCCCGCCCCGCTGTCCCCCGGCGCTGCCCCGGACGGTGGCCTCCGCGCGGCGCCTCCTGCCCTTCCCGCTCCCGCCGCGCCGGAGGCAGGAGTCCGCGCTCATGCCCTAGTCGGCGGCCCCCGCCCGAGGGAACGGCTCTCACTGACGCCGCCGACCGGCGCCGGGCCCGCAGCTGCCCGGCCGGGCGCGCCCCAGGTAGCCGGACCGGGATGGGACTCGCGCTGGCGGAGCCCCGGGGGCGGAGCGGGGGCGGGGGCGGGGGCGGCCCTGGAGAGCTTGTCGGGAGGGGGCGGGGCGGGGGGCGGGAAGCCACCGCGACCCGCTGAGTGACAGCCGGGGGCGCCCCGCCCCGCCCGGCCCCGCCCTCCCGGGCCCGGCCTCGCCCCGCCCCCACCGCCCCGCCCCCACCGCCCCGCTCCCCGCCCACCCGCGGGGGCGCAGCCAATCACGTGAAAACGGCTCTTTGCTGCGCTCCTGTCCCCGCCGCCCGCCGCTCCCCCCCCCCCCCCCCCCGGGGATACCGTCTGTTGGAAAATTCTGCCGCAGGTGTCAGAAGCGTTTGCAGCTCTCCAGCTCAGGTGATCCCTTAATCCTCGGCCCGCTCATCTCTCGACAAGTAACCTCCCCGTCGGTGGGGGTTTAACAGCCCTTCCTTCAAAATTTCTGCTCCTTTGCACCTGCTGTTTGAATAGGCAACTTGATCCTCACTTTTAACCCAGTTCCCCTGACAACCTTCCCTTTTTCCCACCCAGCCGCCTCCGGGACGGGACCAAGACAAACGGGGAGCGGTAAATGCTGCCTGCAAAATTCCTAGGTACAGAGAGGTCCCCCCAAAAAGTCTGCCTGGCGCCAGGGGGCGTGCACAGCTGCCTTCCTCACTGTGGCTCCAACTCCCTGTATTTTTGTCGCCAACGATCCAGTACAAATGCCAGTGCCCACACGCAAGTGAAAGTACTCCAAGTAATGTTGAGAATACATATTTTCTTCTCGTACCACGGCCCCCGCGTTAATATACAGATAATGCTTACTGAGAAGATACCAATATGCTAAACACTAGAAATTACTAAGATCAACAAAACAGCAGATGTATCTTTAATGAATAAAGGAATT
Organism: Muntiacus reevesi; assembly: GCF_963930625.1. NCBI lineage: Eukaryota > Metazoa > Chordata > Mammalia > Artiodactyla > Cervidae > Muntiacus > Muntiacus reevesi. The sequence goes on along the minus strand of NC_089258.1, from coordinate 57,280,993 downwards.
CTAAGGGAGATGAAGGAATTGGAAAGAGATTAATGCTTACTTAAAAGGGGGTGATAGATTAGGGCAAATCAAAAATAGAAAGGGGAAGAAAAAGAAGGGGGTAAATAGATGAGGGATGCCATGGAGAATGTGGGAGACAGACATCAAAAAGCAAAATCGTTTAAAAGCACTAGCGTTTTCCAATAGATTGTTACAGCCTGCTTCCTAGGAAATAGAGTTAAGTAAGCATTAAAATATATTTTCAAATACTGTGACTATACTGTGCTTTTCTATAAGGAATCTCCATCGCTTCAACTGAGAAAAAATACAACATTCATACAAAGTAAACTAGTGGATATTTTATTATTTTATTTAACTATTAAAATATTTATTTGGCTGTGCCTGGTCTTCATTGCTGCATGTGGAATCTCCAGCTGTGGTATTTGGCATCCAGCTTGCAACCAGGTGATCGAACCCGGGCCCCCTGAATTGGGAAGGCAGTCTTGGTCACTGGACCACCAGGGAACTCCTGTTTATTCTTTTAAAGCCAAGTATTATCCAAGAGGTTATAATTCAAATGAAAAAAATACCAGTGTCCATAGACATACAAAGGCCACCCATGTATTCATGTTTTTGTAATAAATTTCCCTGGAATGGCATGGATTTCAAGTGGGAGATGAAGTAGGAAGCCAAAAAAAAAAAATTATCCCTAATGTTAAGCTCTAATAAAATAGTACAGAAATGAATTATTTTATGTATCTATATAAAAACAAATATGTTCACATTTGTCATTTTTAAAAAGCTGATTGTTTTAAATATTAGTATTCATGGACCACTTTATTCTTATTCCTTGTAAGTCAAAGACAAGGAGATAATGAGTGCCTTAGGCCAGATGTGACTTTGCCATGCCTAGGTGATGACAGGGGATGACTTCAAAAGTAGTTACTACCTTCCTGTCCTCCTTGTCTTCTCTTTTTTATTTTTAAATAAAGCAGTGTAACTGATCTTGACGGAGCCCTTTTGCCCTAAAATAGTTAATGTTCATCCCACTGGGGGCCCTCAAAGTGTACCCTACAATTCCAAATTATTTCAAATAAAGCATGGTAATTTGATATTACCGACAATAAGATCCATATTTTTTTTGATCCTTTACATGCAGGGGACAGCATGCTGAGCACTTTACATACTTTACATATATTTAAAATTTTCCAAAATATGGGTTTACTGCAGTTGACAATAATAGTAACTAATTGAGCACTAACTGTGTCAAATACTGTTCTAAGCATTAGACATGCTTCATTTGATCTTCACAATCACCCCTGAATGTAATCTCCATCTATCCATGAGGAAACTGAAGTACAGAAAGCAAGATACTTAACTGTTATAGAGTTATCAGACTTTGGATTTATCACCCACGGGATCTGGCTCTAAGGCTTGTGCATTTAAGCACTGTCATGGTACTTTCTAAAAACTATCTCATTTAGTCATCCCATATGACAAATGAGAAAAAACAAGGCTTAAATCCATGAACTTAGTCCCTGTATTCCATGCTTTTATAAGTGTTTAGTTTTGTTGCTTTTTGAGTATGGCTGGTATCTTAGCCAGTCACCTGACAAGTGTAAAGTGATTTATAGTAATCACTAAAGTTGGTAAAATCATATAATCAATAAAGAGGAAATTGTCTTACACTTATTGAGCAACCTGGTCTTTGATCTTTCCAGCACACTATATATTGTTCCCAAGGATGAGATCTGGAGAAATGTACACTGGTGGTCAGAAAACTGCCTTAAAGCAAATGTCATATTGCTGCGAAGTCAGCACTGACAATTCAAACATTTACTTAAAAGTAGTAGTTTGGTTTCTACCCTGTGCAAGGTTTGAGGAACACTGGTGGTAAGATACACAAGGGAGTGCCTGAGATCAGGAGGTATTGAGGGAGATGTCAGGTATTAAATTAGAATCTAGGTGTTCCTTCCTGGAAGTCAGTGCTGAGTCCTACCAGGTCTAAGTTAAGACCAAATTAAGTAGAGATGCCTTATTTATTATATTCCTTATGGCCAGCACATTCTGACAGGTTTGTAATTAAACACTCCATGGGCTATCTTCATTATTCTCTTTGGTAAGCTGGGAATGGTGTCTGCCTGAATTCATTGGGATACTATAAATTACGTGCATAAATTAAGTGCATATAGCATAAATTAAGTGAAAATTTGACATTTAAAGTACTAGAGTGTAAATAGTTATACAACACCCAATCTCTGTCGATTATATGTAATGAATCTTCCCCTTCACTGTTTAGCATATGTGCTAGCTGCTCAGTCATGTCCAACTCTGAAACCCCATGAACTGTAGTCAGCCAGCTTCCTTTGTCCATGGAGTTCTCCAGGCAAGAATACTGGAGTGGGCTGCCATTTCCTTCTCCAGGGGATCTTTCAAACCCAGGGATTGAACCCAGGTCTCTGCATTGCAGGCAGATGCTTTACCATCTGAGCTGCTAGGGCAGCCCATCCACTAGTTCATATACTTCTCCTTAAAGCCGCTGGCTCTCCTTAAAGGTAGCCATAGGGTTAGAGAGAAAAGCACTGTATTTGCTTTTGCCCACTTTGGGTAAAATTATGTATAGGTATTAACATGAATCAAAATACCTAGATATCACTATAGTTTCTTCTGCTGATTCTCTCCAAGAACATAACAGGTCTGTTAACCTAACTCTCTCTTGTAAACTTTCAAGCAGAATGTAGTTTACAGAAAATACGGTAGTAAGTGCGGCCAAACTTCAAAAGGAGACGTGAAAAAATTATAAAACAGTTTAAAAACAAATAGTAGACTGCTAAAGCTTAAAGGAAACATACTACAGCATTTGGAAGAGGAAAACTAATCTATGAACAAAATTGTAGGACATTGATATATAAACTATGTTGAGTGGGCCTCCTCAAGTAAAAACACTCACGTTGGGAAACTTTCAGGCAGAAGTGTCTTTGTATTAATCTTCAAAGAGAATTACAAAGGAAAGTACTGTACACTGAATTAGCTGGTATCAAGACAAAGAATTGACAAGGGTAGATCCCCCAAAGAGAATAATATCAATTTATCCAAGTTTTGACCTGAAACTTAGGGAAATAGAGAATGTCAATTATCTACTGTCATATAACAAACTACCACCAAATAACAACCACTGGATATGCTTATGATTTTGCAGGTCAGTCAATGGGTTGGGGTCAGTTAGGTCAGTTCTCCTCTTCTTGCCTGAGCCACTAATGATGCTGTGATCTGCTGGTGCAGAAGCCAGGACTACTCTGGCTATGGAGCCTCCATTAACATGGCTTGTCTCTGTTCCCTGAGTTCTCATCCTTCAAGAGATTGCTTGGGTCTTCTCACATGACCATGTCAGAGATGTGATATACAAGTTCTTTTTAAGCTTTTGCTTGTGTTACATATGTTAACATTTCATTGGCCAAAGCAAATCATATTGGCCCAATCAGGAATTAAATGAGAGGGGGCCTACATACATGTGTGCTCAGCTTTGTCCCTCTTTGAAACCAATGAATTATATCTCTCCATGTTTAAATCCATGTGAAGGCACCCTCCCAGGTGGCGCAGCAGTAAAGAATCTGCTTCCAATACAGGAGACTTGGGTGCAGTCCCTGGGTGGGGAAGACCCCCTGGAGGAGGGTATGGCAACCCACTCCAGTATTCCTGCCTGAAGAATCCCACCGCCTGGGGAGGCTCACAGGCCACAGTCGATAGGGTTTCAAAGAATCAGACATGACTGAAGCGACTGGGCATGCACAATATGGCTTGCCAGGCGTTCCTTCTCTACACTTCATGTAAAAAATATTGGGTACCTATTGTATTAATTTCCTGTTGCTGCTATAACAAATTACTACAAACTTAGTGGTTTAAAACAACATGAACTTATTATCTTACTGTTCTGGGGATCAAAAGTCTAAAATTAAAGTAGGACCTGGGCCGCTTTTCTTCTGGAGGCTTCAAGGGGAGAATCCATTTTCTTCCCTTGGTCAGTTTACAGTGCATGACAAGTTGCTTCAGTGGTGGCGGACTCATGGCGACCCTATGACTGTAGCCTGCCAGGCTCCTCTGTCCATGGGGAATCTCCAGCTTCTATGAAATATACAGCAGGGTATTAACTATAGTCAACATGGTGTGTATTACAAGCTCTTGCTTCCATGGCCATTTTTTTTTATACTATTATTACTGACCCCAAATCTCCTGTCTCCCCTCTTATAAAGACCCTTGGGATTACACTGAGATCACCTGGGATAACCTAGGTTGATGTTCCCACCTGAAGATCCTTCATCACAGAGCAGTCCACGTTGCTTTATATTCACAGGTTTGGGATTAGCAGGCTGGCATCTGTGGGGTGCCATTGCTCTGTCGAACCTACTATGCGCTTGCGAGTTCAAACACGAAAAAGGGCTGCATTCAATATAGTGGACGGAGATCATTTTTCCCAGATTGTTTGAACTACCCATCTCATTTACCAGTAGTCAGAGGACTTCCTCACATGTTTACCAGCCCCTGGCCCACAGGGCTGTTTAAACTGAACGTTGCTGATATAAGCATATTTATATCAGCTGCCTCCATATTTATTATTACTGTCGCTGTTTGGGTACAACACTACAAGACCATCAAAGCAGCTTTCCTCGTTAGCAGCGGAGGCGGCAGCCGTTAACACCTTGGCGGTGCAGGGCACAGCAGAGGGTCCGGAGGTCACCTTCTTCCCGCGTCCCTTCCCACCCGAGAGGGGGCCCGCTGGCCAGGCCCCGCGCCCCGCGCGCGCCCCGGAGCGGGGCGGGCCCGCCGCGCTCTGTGACGCCCGCCGCCAGGAGCCTCCGGCACCGCCCGCTTCCCGCGGGACCAGCGGCGCGGCCCCAGGCGACCTCCTTTCCCGTTCCGCTCTCTCCGCCTCCGGAAGCTCGGGCGGCCGCCAGGGCGGCGTGGAGGGGCTGCGGGAGCGCGCGCGCGGGCGCACGGCAGGGACGCCGGCGGCGCGAGGAGGCTGCGGCGCCGGGTGAGCCGCGCGCGGGCGATCCTTTCTCCGCGCCCCGCGCCCCCCGTTCGGGATCCGTTTCCCCTCTCCGGGGCCCAGGCCGCGGCGAGCGCACAGGGTCGGTATGCGGAAGGCGGACCGGCCGGGCAGCGCCCCCCCAGCCCTTCGGGCCCCGCCGCCTCTGCGGCCCGGGCAGCCCGTTGGCAGGCGGGTCTAACCCACACGGAGGCGTCCGGGGCCGGCGCGATCGCAGGGCCAGCGCCCCTCGTCGGCCGCGCTGGGATGGCCGGGCTGACCTCGGGGCGGGTTCGCGGGTGGCGTGGAGTCGGGGTCGGCCGTGAACTAAGACGTGATTCCCCCCCCCCCCGCCCCTCCCCGGGAGATCCTGGCTCAGGTCTCCCCCGCCCACCTCCGCGGAACTTGACCCTGAACCCAGAGGAGGGAGGGGGATGTCAGTTATCTGCTACCTCGTGCGGTCCGGAGGGGTCGTGTAAGGAACCTCAGATCCTGGAAGACAGGTTTTTCCTTTGGGCTGAGATTTTCGGGTATCCAATAGGTTACCGTCTTTGGACCAAATCATATATCTTAACTATAGAAACGTCATGTCACAGTATCTAAAATGACAGTTAAAAATGCCAGATTCCTCTTTGTGTGTTTTCCTGATGTAAGGCGAAAGCGTTGGTTATTTATGTTGCTGGTTCTGCAAGGATTCTACGAATGATGGGTGCCTAAGTGACTCCTGGGCAACTTTGGCAAGTACTTGTCCTCATTGAGTACCAGCAGGGTTATTGCAGCCCGATGAACTGTCATTTGATTTTTACGCTTTCCCAATATTTTTTAGAGAAACTTTACTATCTTATTAAGTCCATATTTTTATTACTCTTTAATGTAAATTGAATCTCACTAACTGAGGTGAAGATTGTCAAAAGGATTGCTTAGTGATTGGGACACTTGGATATTTTTTCTGTTTGTTAAGTTACCTGAATGTTTCAGTTCAGTCGCTCAGTCATATCCCGACTCTTTGCGATCCCATGGACTGCAGCATGCTGGGCCTCTGTGTCCATCACCAGCTCCCCAAGCTTACTCAAACTCATGTCCATCGAGTTGCTGATACCATCCAACTGTCTCATCCTCTGTCCTCCCCTTCTCCTCCTGCCTTCAATCTTTCCCAGCATCAGGGTCTTTCCTAATGAGTCAGTTCTTTGCATCAGGTGGCCAAAGGATTGGAGTTTCAGCTTCAGCATCACTCCTTCCAATGAGTATTCAGGATTGATTTCCTTTAGGATGGACTGGTTGGATCTCCTTGCAGTCCAAGGGACTCTCAAGAGTCTTCTTCAACTCCACAGTTCGAAAGCATCAATTTTTTGGCACTCAGCTTTCTTTATAGTCCAACTCTCACATCCATACATGACTACTGTAAAAACCTGAATGTTTAGGTCCTTACAATAACCCATCTGTTGGATGTTAGGAACCTAAATCTAAACCTGAAAAGTCTCCCAGACACTGATCTCTGCACCCCTTCCCATGAACTGTGGCCATTTAGGGAGACAGATGCTTACAGTTGTTGGGGACTACAGGAACCTTGTGGGGCTTCCCTGGTGGTTCAGATGGTAAAGAATCCACCTGCAAAGCAGGAGACCTGAGTTCGATCCTTGGGTCGGGAAGATCCCCTGGAGAAGGGAATGTCTGCCCACTCCAGTATTCTTGCCTGGAGAATTCCATGGACAGAGGAGCCTGACGGACTTCCGTCCGTGGGGTCACAAAGAGTCGGACACGACTGAGTGACTTTCACACTCACAGGGATCTTGTGAATGCAAATATGGGGATAGTTGCTTCTAGTGTGTGGGGTAGGAAGGGAATGAAGGACAGCTATGGAAAACTATCCAGGAAAAAAAATCAGGTGAAAGAGGTGATTTTTCTGCTTACATAGCTGGCTGTGCTCAGTAGTGTCCGACTTTCCAACCCTACGGACTGTAGCCTACCAGGCTCCTCTCTCCATGGAATTTTCCAGACAAAAGTACTGGAGCAGTTTGCCATTTCCTCCTCCAAGGGGATCTTTCCGACCCAGGGATTGAACCCATGTCTCCAGTGCCCCCTGCATTGGCAGGCAGATTCTTTAATACTGTACCACCTGGAAAGCCCTGCATAGCTGGCTCAATCTTAAATCTCCTAACTCCAAAGTCCTTCATCAGATAAACATTCTTTGAATATCTAGTATTTGTCAGGTCTGACTTTAAGCGCTAGGATAGAAAGATGAGCAAGGTACCAGGAGTTCCCAGTTTGCTAAGAAGACAGGGAAGGCGGGAAACAGCTAAGAAAAATGGATTTCAAAGAAGTATCTGTAGTCATTTGGCTTAGGGATAGACTTTGGAATTTAGACCTAGCTCATACTAGGGTTGGGAAAGGTCATATCCTCCAGACACACAAATTCCCTCTGCAGCACCCCAGCAAATAGCCATCCAGTCTTTGCTTCAACGGTATCTAGTGACTTGTGGCTAGATGACTTATGGCTCATAATCCTTGAAGGGAATGCATTCCATTTTGGAGCAATTCTAATGTTAAACTCAGAACAGCTTTCTTATGCAGTCTATCTGCTGGTGCAAGTTCTGCCTCTGGAGCTGCAAATAATAGCTCTCAAGTCTGTTTCATATCACCACTCTTCAAGTATCTGAACACACCCTTTCCCTTAGTTATTTCTTTTATATCTGTGAGCCCTTGGTCGGTAAACCATTAATCATAACTCAGGTTCTAGACTTTTTGCCAAAAGGTGGTTTGACCAAGCAGAATATGATGCAAGTTGTATGTTGCTACACCGGGTTTGTCACTCTCCTTGCCAGAAATACTTGGGAAACTCATTACTGTCTTTGGAATGGTGGTTTGATCACAAGTTCAGTTTGGGATAGAGTCACAAGTCAGTTCAAAGTTCTGAATTCTTATTACCTAGGTTAACACTTAAATTTACCTAAGGCTACTGGTTTATTCAGTTTGTGATGCCAGTGAGATTTGTTCCAGATTATTTTGTTAGAGGAAAACTGCTGCACAACAAATATATCCAGCAAAATGCGTGGTAAACACTAACATGTGTATCTAATTTTTACTGGGCAGGCCATCCTTTTTTGCAGAGAACTGTTTCTAAAGCCGTATTGCTAAACAAGTCCCATTTTCTCTTAAAACTCCCTACCAGGGGAGGGGTTATTTTACTATCTTGGCCCCTGTTTACTGTCAAATAAATCATCGATATCACAACAATGTGTTTAAAGTTCAAAGAGGGAAGGTCTCAGTTTTTTTCTGTCTGTAAGGCTAGGACCATATTTCTAAAGCAGAGTAGAACAGTGGTTAGTCACGTGATCCTCAGAGCTGCCCACTTTAGAATCCTGGCAGGCCACTTAACTAGCTGTGTGGCTTCAGGCAACTTCCCACTTACCAGAGGGTGACAGAATATCTTAAAAGCTGTTGTCAAGAGTCAGTGAGTTAGTACTTCTTATGTGCTTAGAACAATCAACCCTGAATATTCATTAGAAGGACTGATGCTGAAGCTCCAATACTTTGGCCACCTGATGTGAAGAGACTCATTGGAAAAGATGAGGGCAGGAGGAGAAGGGGACGACAGAGGATGAGATGGTGGGATGGCATCACCGACTCGATGCACATGAGTTTAAGCAAACTCTGGGAAATGGTAAAGGACAGGGAAGCCTGGCGTGCTACAGTCCATGGGGTCACAAAGAGTTGGATGTGACTTAGCGCCTGGACAACAACAACATATAAGGACTCAATATGTTTTAACTATTAGTAGTAGTAGGATAACAATGCTAATACAAATGAGACTTAGCTTAGTAATTTTATTTCCTGAAAAATGTAAGCAAGTTTTGCAGAGGGACGAAAGTTGGAATAACTTGGATGATTTGTTTTTTAAAAGATTTGTGTTTTAAACTGGCTAAGAAAATTAGCTCTGGGCTGTGCAATGAAACTGTTTGACTTTAGAATTTGAAGAAACTTATTAAAAATTTTTCAATCCTTAAAGGCATTCTTAACCATGGGAAAAAACAGCTACCACTGCTCTTTTTTTCCTTGACGTTTTAAAGTGTGAATTATCTTCCAAAAAAGGATCGCTTTGGGGAGAATTTAATGACTATTAATAAGTGCTGTCCATCATTCAATAGCTTATTTGATTTGCTGTTTTTCTCTTTGAACTCAGGTGGGCAGAATTAGATTGATAACGATCAGTCATGCCTTTTTATATTTGTGATGACCCATGATCACAGAAAACCGGTTCTTAATTCTTCCCCTTTGTCCCCTTTCCCAGCTTCTTTCCTCCTCCCTCCCTTTATAGGCTCATACTCTTGGATATTTAATGCATGTCCTCCCAGGCCAGGCTGGTAGAATTTTATGTATATGTTTGTCTGCTTGAAGAGTTTAGTGTTGTTTGGTGTGTGTGTGTGTATGTGTGTGAAGCTTTTCATGATTATATTGTCATTCATTTAATTCCGCTGTCTTGGTAAAGGAATGTCTTGTGGCTCTCCGCTCATCAGTTTTGACTGATACACAGTATATAATATACAACATTCCCTTCTCTGTTTTCCTCCGACTGGACACTGAGTTTTTCCCTCAGTCTGCACTGTTGCAGACAGGCCTGTGATGCACTTTCTTCTCTATGTGCCCAGGAACACACGACTGAGAAGCAGCAATACCAAGTTTTGAGCCTGAGTATCTGACCCAGTTGGTTCTTTCTCACTGCAGACTCCCTGTCAATCACTTCCTTGCTTAGTTTGTTACATGAACACTATCACAATAACAATAGTGAAAATTTTAAAAGTGCAGTGGGATTGATGATTTTTCAACTCACTTTTTGTCCAAATTGTATTATTATCCAGTATAGATAACAATTTTGTATTAATGCATTTTTCACCCTGATAATAGCCCCAACATCAGGGGGCCACAAAGGGTCTGTTGGTAAACATTTTAGGCTGTGTGGGTGCTGTGGTATCTGTCACAGCTACTTAACTCTGCAGATGCAGTGGGAAAGCTGTCAGAGACAGTTCTTCAACCTGTGAGTGGGGCTGTGTCCCAATAAAACTTTATTTATGAAACAAGTGGTGGGCCAGATTTAGCCTATTCACAGTAGTTTGCTGACCTGTGATTTAAATAGTGATTTTAATGGGCTCAAAATATTCCTCTATTCAAGTTTTTTTTTTTCAGTATTAAAAGTGATGCTGTAATTGTACATTCATAGTCACTAACCATCAAGGAAATGATCTCTCCCTAAGACTGAACCTCAGAAAAGTGGAGAAGGGAATGACTGGCTTTAAGACTATGAGCCTGAAGCTGTGACCTGTGACTATCACACGGGTTAAGCAAAAACGCCGTAATCTACGGATGCCACACAAAGGGACAACAAAACGTTTAAGAACTTAAGAGCAGTAGCTGAGACTGTTGCTAATGCCTTAGATTTTGATCACATCTTTCATCTTTTAAACTGAGTCTGATTGAAAACTGCCCGCTCCCAATGGAGTTCTGACTGCTAGGCATCCCACCAAACTGGGGCTTTCATAACTAACCTTGAAGCTTCAGCCTCCCCCAGAAATGTGAGTCTTTAACTGGCCAGTCTACCAGAATGATGTCTGTTTGGGCTGGCTTAGCATTCTAAACTCTAGCTGTACTTAATTTATAGAAGTCAGTTTTTCCTTGGCATTCACCTACATATCCCCATTTGTGATATGCTTGCCATGATGGTCTCTTATTATTGTTCAGATCATTGGTGCAACTTGATTATTACCCCGGTAGCCCCCATTATCATTTCACTGAGTTACTGTTTTTATGGTAGGGTTTTATTTTTTTTCTCATATTTCTCTTTATGTATTACCCAGACTTCTCAGTTTGGCAAAGTTTGCAATTACTGTGTAAAAATAAAGAGAATAATTTGGAATTACTCTTAGTCTGATGGTTACACTTTCCTCCTTTTCAGATATATTTTTTGCCGGCATGGATCGTTTTGACGATATATCGGAAGGTGAAGTGGACCATTCTTTCTTTGACAGTGACTTCGAAGAAGCAAAGAAAGGTGAGAGTAGCTCAGTGTTTGACAAGCAAGATGATGACACTGAAGAGAGAATAGACAAAGATACAGAAAATGTAAACTTGAAACTTGGACTACAGAGAAAGGAAGATGATGTTACTGAGAAGGGAACTGAGAGCAATGGGAAAACTCCTCCAGAGGAGCACCCTGCAGAAGATGGTAATGCACAAGCTGGAAATTCTTCGTCCTCGACCACTTCTTCAAGATCAAAACTGTGTGATGCTCGAGTAGAACATAAAATACGCTTGCCCACTCCAAATAGCCTTCCGCAAACTGTAAAAGACGGTGAGCACGATTACTATACAGATGGAGAGGAAAGTACTGATGATGAGAAGAAGCATCATGTCAGGTCCAAGTCAGCTAAGCTGCCGAATAACTTCAAGAAAAGCCTAAGTAAAAAGTATTCCAGAAGCAGTTCCTCTTCCTCTTTGTCCTTCTCGTCTTCAAGTTCCGATACAGGCTGTTCAGATACCGGATCTGATGCAGGCCTGTCTGATTCATCTCCATCACTGACGAAGCGTCTCCCTGGCGCCACCCACTTGTCACCCAAACTGAAATATAAACCAGGAGAAAAATCACCAGGAGCCCAGGCTTCAGGTGCAAAACCCAAGGTTGGTGATGACACTGAAGAATCGGAAGACACTGTGACAGACGTCACTCCTTTATCGACACCAGACATCAGCCCGGTTCAGTCTTTCGAACTGGGTGCCTCAAGCGACCGAAAAATGAAAGTTAAAAGGCAAGAAAATGTGAGGCAAGAAGTATATGAAACTGTTGAGGATCTGAAAAATAACTCAAAATCTTTGAAATCAGCCAAAAAAGGGAAGGAAAAACATGAACCCAGTCTCACCTCAAAGTCAACAGCGTTGGATTTCAGTTTGGACCAGAGATATAAACAAAAAGTCTTACATGACACAATGGACCTGAATCATCTTTTAAAAGGTAATTTTAAACACTGTGTCTGGAATTTATGTATTTTTTAAATCACTACATCTAGAGATAGGGCCTTTGTTTATTTTATAATTTATTTTTGACTGCACAGACTTACTCTAGTTGTGGCAAGGGGGGGCCTACCCTCTAGTCGGGATGCACAGGCTTCTTATTTTGGTGGCTTATCGTTGCAGAGCACCGGTTCTAGGTGCATGGGCTTCAGTAGTTGCAGCACTTGGACCCAGTAGTTGTGGAATATGGGCTTAGTTACTCCACGGCATGTGGAATCCACCCAGACCAGGGATCGAAACCCTGTCCCCTACATTGGCCAGTGGATTCTTATCCACTGTACCCCCAGGAAAGTCCTGTGTATTGAATTTAAATATTAAACCTAATATTATATTGAGTTTAAATATTAAATGCTATGAATTTGCCTTGATTTTTCTAGTAGGTGTGTTTTGTTGTTTGAGATCATGGATACATTATTATAATTTAACCAAATTATTTCATTTAAAGATATCTGAAATATCATTATTTATATTACTACAAAACTAATCAACTGGGACTAGAAACTACCTCACAGTGATTCTTAGAAACTCAAAATGCCTGGAGACCAGATAAAATAAATGCAAGAAGGGGAACCAGATGTTTTCCTATGTGTGATGGAGACACGGGTGTAAGATATATTTCACTTTCTTTGAGAAAGAAAGCAAGAGCACCAAGTTTAAGGGAAGGTGGCATGAATTCTGACAAATTACGAGAACTCAGAGTAAAGTGTAGGAGACAATTCCGATTTTAAGTTAAAGGCTAGACAGAATTACTGGAAAATAATTACCAAGTTGGTGAAATAGCATGATTCAACTTTTAGTTACTTCTAAGATAGAAGGATTTAAGAATTAAGATAATCCTGACTACTGTATTTCTGTCTCTATTTATACCCATTATTTAGTTTGAAAGGAACAATATATTCCAGGTGAAGTAAAAGCAGCCTCACACTTCATCTTTGACTAGTTAATATAAAACTAAAAATATTGAGCTTGCAGGTTAGGTTTTAGGGCAATTGAAGATAAAGTTTTTAAGTTGTAAATAGGACTCTCTTGTCTTGATTTGTTTAAAATGTTAGTTGAAAGAATAAATCTTCAGCTACATAATTTACATAGGGTGGTGATAGAAGGGCATAAATAAGTTCCTTATTTAGTCAAATGAGTCTCATAGATTGATAAAATGTATCTTGGAGCAACTTACACTTGTGAATGTCCCCTCTTTTATAGGTTTTCTTTGATCGTTACTCATTGATTGTTTAATTATTTAAAACATCAATAGTATAAGGAATGTTGGTTCTTTATTGGACCGGAACCTGGAGGTCCAGAGTCGACAATGAGAGAGTGAAAGAAGGAAAGAGGCTAATATTCCCTGGGTTATGCAGCCAGCTTTTGTGCTCTGGGGAATCAGCCAGAAATAGATACATATATATATATATATAGAGAGAGAGAGAGAGAGAGAGAGAGAAAGACACGGGGACCCAAGCTCTGATGGAGCAAAGGTTTTTTAATCAACATGGTGTGGGCATATATACTGTCTTACAAGGTAGTTATTCTCAGCAAAGATAAAGATTAAAATTCCAGACTTAGAAAACATAAGTCGATCCTTGTTACCGTGTGGTTCATAAAAAGGAAAAGGGTACTTAGCACCGTATTGAAAAACCAATGAATGACATGCCTGGATTCCTCAGCCCCGGGAAAGGCGTGCCTCTCCTCTTAATTCCTAAATATTCAGGAATTAATAAGGACAATGGGTTCCTGACAGATCCAAACAGCACACAGGAAGCCTCCTGTTAAATGCTTCCTGACAAAGGAAGAATACTCATGAAGTAAACTCTTGAAAAAGATACAGCCAGGCTGGTAAGAAAGAGAAAATAAAGTATCAATCTTGTTGGTACACAAAGTAGAATTCAAAATCAGGTTCTTGGCATTGCCTGTTACTATCTAGTGACTAAGTCTCCATTCAGCATGCCTTTCCTGATAAATGCTCATTCAATCTCTTAAAACTTTCAAGACTGAGTTTTCTATTCTTGCCCATCTGCTTCTTCCCCTAACAATGGGAATGATCTTTAAAAAAGTAGATCAGACCTACTAGTTTCCTTCTAAACTCTCCAGTGGGCTTACTCTTAGGTTAAAAATAAAAACCAAATTTCTTACCATAGGCTAACAGACTATTTGTTCCATGACTCTTTATCCCAGGAAGTATGTGAGCATCTCTTGGAGAACTACCCACATTGTTAAAACAAGCTGTTAAGTTCTGATGCCCGGGCTCTGCCATGGAGAGCCTGGGGCCCTTGTCTCATTTGCTGTTAAAGTTGCTGACCATGGCTCCCCATCATCTCTTTACTGCTTCATCTCCTCTTTCTCTCATTACCTCTCAGTCCAGTCACAGTACTTCCTTACTGTCCATAGAATGTTAATACTTTGCACTCGTCAGGTTTTTGCACTTGAGGTTGGCCTCTCTCTCTGTAGAGGCTCCTTCCGTCTATTGCTCGGCCCTCAGCTTATCCATCACCTTCTCGGAAATACTCTTCTGAACGTTCTGTGCAGAAGTTTCACACCCACCCCTGCCCCACGGTCACAAAAGCCCATTTCCTTTCAGGAGACTCTGGAGTTAGTGTAAGCAAATGAGGGCAGGATCTTATTCTCTGTTACCTAAAGGACGGTGGGACACTTCTGACCACAGCGCTAACAGTCAGGAAGTATGCATCTTAAGTTTCACTGAAATTGGATTTTGTAAGTTACCCACTAGTCTTAGGTTTGCCATCTGAAATACATACGGGAAGTCTTTGCCTCCTGCTTCTGCCTTATAATTTTATCCTGTTTTGACTCGGAAACAGAGCTAAAATGTGGCTCAGTCTCTAGGCACATGGACTAGAACTTTATCCAGTCTGCTGCGCCCTGGGGAGCCCTGATCCCAGGACCTGCCCATACAGTACGTGGTGCTCAGGGCTACTACGGGCCCAGGAACAAAGCAGCATTTTTGCCCCTTGATGCATCTGTTATTGGAGTCACCAATATAACCCACCAAAGATTCTGTATAGCAGTAGAGTGTGTTTTAAATACTAATTATGGCGATCAGTCTATACATATGGTGTTTCTTGAGATTTCTCAAATTATTATTCCTGCTGAATTTGCCCAGTGAAGCATTCAGATCCAAGAATATTTTTGTTGGTTTTTTTTTCATCTTCCGCATAGACCTAAGCCATGGACATGTGAGATGTGGTGTGTTCGTGGCCAAGCTGTGCCACTCTGGCTGTCTTCTATGAAGGCAGGCAGTAAAAGATTGCAGAAATGTTCAACTCTGTTTCTCTTCTCACTAATTTTTTATTTTTATAAAAATGTGATATTTACATAGCACTGGTTTAGTATTTTCAGACAAATTAACACATCTTTCAATTTTTTACCATTAATTTCTAACATGGTAAATATTGATAGATATAACCCACATAAATATTATTTGGGGTCCTCAGTAAACTTTTGGTGTGAGGTCTGTTTAAGAGCTTCTTTCCTGAAGAATGGATTAATAGTCTACTAGAGAAAAAATAAATTAGCATAGTCAGTCTTTCAAAAGGGGGAAAATGAGGGAAAAAAACAAACAAACAAAAAAGCATTTTTTTTGAAAATATACAATTGTGAGAAGAGATCCAACAATATAAGTAAATTGTTTTGACTTATCAGAAGACATTATCAGAGGGGATAAATTTTTTTAACCAAATCCAACCTGTAAAGATGTTTAAAATATCAACAGTATAGGAAGAATGAAAATAAAGGCTTGAAAAAGTTATGCCAGGCAGGTAACAAGGAGAAAATAGAAATATCAATCTTATTAGTACACAAAATAGAATTTGAGATGTGAAAATCACTGAAAGGGACAAAGACGAGTATTTTACATGAACAGACTGACCAAGTACACTAAAAAGATCTAACAGCCATTGATTTGAAGTGTTTGATAAAAGCAAAACAGAGCCAGATGATGAAATTGATAAAGCTGTAATCACTGTGGAAGATTGGTAGATGTTAGACAAAAAAAAAAAACAAACTATGAACTACCCACTTAGGGGCTGCACTTGGCCCATGGCTTTTTTTTCTTTTTTTGTCTATTACATAATATATTTTTTTAAGTGATGAGATACCAGTTTCTATTGCTACATAACAAATTACCCCAGTACTTAGGGTATAGTCATAGTCCCTCAGTCGTGTCCAGCTCTTCGCGATCCCATGGGCTAATGTGGCCCACCAGGCTCCTCTGTCCATGCAATTCTCGAGGCAAGAATAGTGGAGTGGGTAGCCATTCCCTTTTCCAGGGGATCCTCCTGACCCAGGGATCGAACCCTGGTCTCCCACGTTGGAGGCAGATTCTTTACCATCTGGGCCACCAGGGGAGCCCCTTAGGGTATAGGGAGAGACTCAAAGGTGGGGGTGACTTGACAGGTGGGGCCTGGAATCGTCTGAGTGCTGGCGTACTCACACATCCAGTGTCTGGGCTGGGGGTGGCCTAAGGACGAGGACTGCTGGGCAGGGGGCTCGTGCGTGGCCTCTCCCTGTGGTCTGGCTATTTCACGTTCCGCAGCCTCAGTGCAGATGGTTCAGAGCCCCAAGGACAGTTCCAGGAAACCAGGCGCAGACCTCATCACCTTTTATGACCTAGCATCGGAAGCCACATAGCATCATTTCTCCCATGTTCTATTGGTTATAAACCTTCCCAGGTTTAAGAGCAGGGGCATAGACCCTCCTTCTTAATGGCCTCCGAGGAGTGTCAAATAACACAGACACTCTGCAAAACTTCTTCAGTCCACCCTCTGGCCGTACATTGATTTACATTCCTCCCAAATGCAAAACTATGTTCCCCCTTTTCAAAGATCCCTCCCACCTGGTGATCCAGGGTTAAGTCAAGTCCCAAGGGCAGCTGTGGCCCTTTGGGTTTGGTTCCTCATTTATCGCTCGAGTACTTTGAGAATCTTATGCCAGGGGAGAGTAGGAAGCTGAAGGAATAATAATTTTGAACCCCCAAAGTCCCAATATAGATATTCTCTATAAATTCTGCTTGAAAACTGACCGATTCCTTTTGTAGCTCATCTGTTTTATCCTGTCTTCTTATGGTGGTAAAATAAACTATTGATACTTTAAAGATTCTGCCTGGAGATCTGCTTAGCAAAAGCCACCAATGGCAGAAGGTATGTTTTCCATTTTCCTTGTTGTCATAGCCAACAGTGTTGCTAAAATTCTGCCGCTTGATCATCTTCACCTGCAGTCTCCTCCAACCCTTTCTAGCCCTACTTACTATCTGGTCTCAAAGCTAGTGCTCCAGATGTTGGGTTTTTGTTGCAGAAGCACCCAACTCCTGGCACTGTTGTGTGTGTTAGTTCCTATTGCTCTGATGACAGATCACAATCTTAGATGGGTAAAGTAGCAGCCCAGGATGGCCTGAAGGCTGGGGTCACAGTACCCACGCCACACACAGCCCCTCTATGTGGTCTTGATGTCCTCACAGGGTAGTCAGCCTCACAGCCTCAGGGCAGCCAGACAAGGGTGGCCCAGGCCCCAAGCACAAGGGTTCCAGAGACACGGAGTGGGGTGGAGGGCCTGCATCTGTCTCTACTTTTGCCCAGTCTTGGGCTGTATCCTGTTGGTCCATGCCATCACAGACCTGCCCAGATGCAAAGGGAGGAGACCAGAAGAATGTCTCAGAAGTTCTCATCTGACAAGATGTTCATAAAGAAACTTAGTAAATTTAATTATTATTCCTTGAATCATCACCTCTCAGTTGTAAGAGTTGGGATTTTAAAAAAAAGCAACCTTTGAAACATCATTTTAAAAAGCAAATACCATTTGTTTTTTTAACCGGGATTGTGAATATGCCTACAGGGTAGATTTTTTTTTAAAGAAAAACTAATATTATGTAAATAAGGACATAATATGGCTTGGGATAAATTTTCCATTAATAGTATTCACATGAAAATTTTAAATGCTGTCTGTATCACAGTTTAGGTGCAAGTTAAGCTGGTACTTCTAGTAAATGGTGTTACTGAGTCAAGAAGTGGCTCTAGTGATAATGGACATATTGAAATACTGTAAAGAGTTTGAACAAAATTGTTTCATTAAAGAAAATTAGGGAAAAGCAGTATTTCTTAAATGTGTAATTTAAATAATGTACATATTTATATTAATATATTTTTATCCCTGAAGTTTTATTCAAATTAACATTTTTTAGATTTTAATTGGAAAGACAGTGGATCATATGTTGGAGCTTGCCTCATGCTAAAGCATATAGTAGCCACTTTAGAAAAATGTGCTAGTGATACCTGGCAGCACCATGTAAACACTCAACATATACTTTTCCCATCAAGGGGGGTTAGAATGCTATTTCATTTTGTTTTTTTTTAATGAATTAGTTTGAAATTCTTCCTTTATTTTATTTTTAGCTGTTGCCTTATTTTACTTTTAAAAGCTTTTTGTAAATGACATTAGGAAAATAGCTTACTTTTAATTCCCTCTAGAATTTAATTTTAAAGGCTAAATTAAACTAGAAACCTTATTCAATTCTACATAATGGTTATTTCTTGGAAGCAAGATAATTCAATTATATATAGTCCATATATATCTCTTTCTAAATGTGTTCCTATTCAGGTTTTGTCATTAGTTTGGTGTGGTTTTCAACAAATTACCAGCCATTAATTTCCTAATTTTTCCTATCAGGAAGTCACTGTTAATAATTTTTTTTTAAGTTTCCTTAATCTCTGATCATCTTTGGTTTAAGCATGGAGATGTAGATGTACAGTTTTGTGACCTTGCTCAAAGGATTTAACTTTTCTGCACCGGTCACATTTTTTAAATGGGGTTAAAAATGCTTTTAACAAAAAAAAAAATAGCAAAAAAAAAATGCTTTTAACAGCATAAAACACTTAAGCAAGTAAAAGACTGTACATAAAGGTGGTGGTGGTGGTTCAGTCGCTAAATGTGTCTGACTCTCTGCAGCTCCGGGGACTGCAGCATGCCAGGCTTCTCTGACCTTCACTGTCTCCCAAAGTTTGCTCAAATTCATGTGCATTGAGTCCATGATGCTGTCTTAACTATCTCATGCTCTGTCGTCCTCTCCTTTTGCCTTCAATCTTTCCCATCATCAGGGTCTTTTCCAATGAGGAGGGAATGGCAAACTGCACCAGTATTCTTGCCATGAGAACCCCTTGAACATAAAGGTACTCTGATATAATGAAAGCGAATAATGGGGGACTTCCAGTAGCTAAGACTCCACATTTCCAGTGCAGGGGGCCAGGGTTCAATCCCTGGTCAGGGAACTAGATCCTGTATGCCTCAACTAAGACCCAGTGCAGCCAAATAAATGATTAATTTAAAACAAATAATGGTTACTTTAGAAAGATATTGTTAAAACAAATGTACCATACTGTTAATCTGATATAACACATTCATTTTTAGTAGAAGCTTAAGGTGAAACAAGCTTGATATGTTTAGAAGTTTCTGATAACTGTTCAGTAATAATTGTGACTTGCTGTAAATTGTTCTAATAATATGAAATATTGAGAATTTAGCATGTTGATAAAAATTTCATTTGGTAATCATAGTATACAAAATATTTTTCTTGGTTAAAAGCTCCTTTTATATAAGATATTCATTTGGCTTATGTCTAGTCAGGAATAAAAGTTTGACTTCTATAGTAGAAGTATTTGTTACAATGCCAAAATCAAGACCATAAATCTTGCATAGTAAAATGCTTTCAGGTTAAGTTGAAAGTTTCAGAATATTCTAGCTTTGCTGTTGCCATTTTCTGGCCATTGTATGCATTGCTGAGAACATTTTAGTTTTTGAATTATGTGTGTGGGTGTGCTCAGTCATTCAATTGTATCCAATTCTTTTCTACCCCATGGACTGTAACTGGCCAGGTTTCTCTGTCCATAAGATTTTCCAGGCAAGAAGACTGGAGTTTGCTGCCATTTCCTACTCCAGGGGATTTTCCCCACCCAGGGTTCGAACCCACATCTCCTGCATTGCAGATGGATTCTTGTGAGCCACTTGGGATGCCTTTCTAATAAAAACCATCTCAACTGATTATTGTGTCAATGCAATCCACCA
The DNA here is from genome assembly GCF_963930625.1 of Muntiacus reevesi. NCBI lineage: Eukaryota > Metazoa > Chordata > Mammalia > Artiodactyla > Cervidae > Muntiacus > Muntiacus reevesi. The sequence goes on along the minus strand of NC_089258.1, from coordinate 57,260,868 downwards.
GAGATTTCTAACATTTAAGCTTCCTTTAGGAGAACATATAATGAACACAACAAAAGCATTTTCCATAAACTATACCTGCAGTCTACAACCAGTGCCTTGTACATTTCTTATTAAAATATTTTCATGGTTTTATGTATAGCATTTATTCCCAATGAACCCAATGAGCATAAACCTCTAAGCTGCCTCTGAATTTTTTTCCTACTCAGTTGTAGTCTGTATGTCGTTGAAATTATTCCATACACCCCTTATCATGAGTTAATGTAGTTTCCATTTATAAAAGTTAAAGCATGTACCATTATGCCGTCCTATTGCTGTTTGTTTAGCCATTTTTCCTTTTTTTGTTCACTTTTTTGTTGTTTACTTCTGTAGCTTTTCTGCAATTAGATAAAAAGGGATCACAAAAACATCACTTTGATCAGCCTTCAGTAGCACCTAGAAAAAACTACTCTTTCACAAGAGAGGAAGTGAGACAGATTGACCGGGAAAATCAGAGGCTTTTGAAAGAACTGTCGAGACAGGCTGAGAAACCAGGAAGCAAGAGTATGATTCCAAGAAGATCGACTGGTCCTCCCCCTAAGTTGTATCATAGTGCTCTCAACAGACAGAGGGAACAACAAAGGATTGAAAGAGAAAATTTGGTAAGTGACTGAAACATTTTAGTCATCAAATAAAGTGCATTTGTACTGATTTGTAAGCCCAACTTTCAGCAAACCCAATACAGCCAAATTTTCTAAATGATATAAAAGTAGGAATAGATTTGTATGGCATAAAATATAGGATGAGCCATGAGCCTGGAAAGTAACAATATGTGCTTTTTTTATCCAGGAAACTCTATTTTAAGGGAGTATTAAATGAAAATACTGCAAGGTCTACTATCTATTTGATTAGATCTGTTAAATTACTATGGCAATACAGGAAATGGTGTCCAAGGATTAGATACATACATCTTCTGTGAAGTATTCAGTCACTAGCTAAATCTATTTTACTTCATTTTATCCTCAAAAGCTAAAATAATTTATATATCACTTATTTTAAATAATACACACTTTCTCAGAGAGGTCAGATTTGGGTGCCCTGCTGCTTGAATGTATGAAAGACATTGATTATTAAAAATCGTATAGTAATAGTCCTTTGATATCCTAAGAAATATATATATGGAAACTGTTGAAAATCTTCACCTTAAAAACTACTATTCATAACATATCATTTTCTTTATAAAATGTAATTCATAATTGCTGATATTTACAGAGCTCTTTAATGCTGGGCATTATTCCAAATGTCTTCTAAATATTAGCTTATTGAATCCAGATAATAGTTCTTTCAGGGACATACTTTATTTATATCCACATCTTACAGGTGGAATAATTGAGACCTAAAAGGGTTAAATAATTAACCCATGGACAAAGAGCTGCTGAGCAAGTGACTGAGCCAAGATTTTAAACCCAGGTAGCATCTTCAACTAAAGTTAGACCTTTAATGAACACATACATTCAGAGTTAAAATAAGTGATAAAGCTGTTATTGAAATTACTAGAACAGTTCCCCAAATTCACCCTTATTATGTTTCGTCATCACTACAGTTCTACTTAACCTGAATTTGCAAGAGTAACTCTTATGAATTTCTTTATTACCATCACTAACACCAAGAGTTGGTGAGCTAGGGTAGTATATTTGCGAAAAATGGTAAAATATTGGTCAAGAGAGTTACCCTGAATATGGCAGGGAGTAGATTACAGCAGAACAAGTTGAAATGAGGGTGATGGGTACATGCTAACTTGCTACACATCACTCCAGCAAGTTCAGGATTCATTTATATTTTATGAAAATGGTTAAACAGCTAGAGCAGGTGGTAGAATCATATCCAGGTTTCCTCACTTTGGGATTACTTTTTTCTTTTTAACATCTTTTTTGAGGTATAATTTACATGCCATAACCATTTCAAGTGTACAGTGGGTTCTGATAAATTGCATGATTCGTTTTTTTAAGTTAGAGTGATATATAAAAGTAACAAAATTTGCCATTTTAAGTTTTTAAAATTTTCAATGTCTTTATTATTATTTTGATATGTGCACACTGCTATGTTTATTTTTAATTTACTCCTGGCGGTGCTGTTTTTGTTGCTGCATGCGGGCCTCCTCTAGTTGCAGGGAGCAGGGGCGCCTGTCTAGTTGTGGTCCGTGGGCTTTTCGTTGTGGCAGCTTCTCTCGTTGCAGAGCACGCGGGCTCTAGGGCACAGGGGCTCCTTAGCTGTGGCTCACGGGCCCTAGAGCGTGCAGGCTTCAGTTGTTGTGGCGCACAAGCCCAGTTGCCCCACGGCCCGTGAAATCCTCCTGGACCAGGGATCGAACCTGTGTCCTCTGCATTGGCAGGCAGGATTCTTATCCATGCACCACGAGGGGAGTTCGCCGTTTTAACTGTTTTGAGATTGGTTCAGTGACATTAATTACATTCACCGTGTTGTGAATTGTGAATAAATACTACTTTTCCAAAGTTTTTTTGATCACTCCATACAGAAACACTGTGCCAAACAATAGCGCTCTGTTCTCCCTTCCCCTCAGCCCTTGGTAACCTCTAATCTGCCTTCTGTCTCTATTTGTCTATTCTAGATATTTCATATTAGTAGAATAATAGACTATTTGGTCATTTTGTCTCTGGCTGATTTCACTCCATAATGTTTTCAAGGTCCATCCATGTTGTAGCCTGTATCAGAACTTCATTCCTTTTTGTGGCTGAATAATATTCCGTGTGTGTATATATGCCACATTTTGATTCCCCATTCATCTGATGATGGACACTTGGGTTGTTTGCATATTTTGGCTGCACTGAATACTGACTATAGGTATCTCTTCAGGTCCCAGCTTGCAGTTCCTTTAGGTGTGTACCTAAGAGTGGAGTGGCTGGGTCATATAGTAATTCTATATTTATCGTTTTGAGGAACTTTACTTTTGAAAAGTTGAAGCCATTAATGTCTAGGGACTATTCTAGATACAAACGAGATGAAAACTGGTAAGCAGCTTCTGTTTACAGCTTCTGTTATACCCCATATCAATTGTACATCTCAGCTGTTTTAGTAAGCAGTAGAAAATTACCACTATTTTTTTCTTTTTACTTTGTTACTTAGTAATTTGTATATGTGAGCAATATTTTTCTCCATTTCATAGTAGGAGCTTTTTTGTTATACTTGAGAACAGTAGAACATAAAGTGAACCACATGTATAATTTAAATTTTCCTAACAGTTACATTAGAAATGTCAAAGAAATAGGTGAAATTATTCCACTATAATATTTACCTGACTAAATAAAAAATATTACACTTTAACATATAATGAATATAAAAAACTGTTGAGAGATATTTTATGTTTTTTGATACTAAGTCTCTGAAGTCTGTGTATATTTTATACTTAGAGCATATCTCAATTTGAACTAGCCACATTTTAAATGTTCTGTAACAATATGTGGCTTGTGGCCTTGGACAGTGCAGCTCTGGATCAAAAGCTTAATTCACAAGTAGAAAAAAATAGCTTAAAGCTAAATGGTGAAATAAGCATAATTTATTATAAAAATTATGTTATTGTAAGGAATAGGAATTGTCCATATTTATGCTTAACCCTATTTTATTAAGCAAATATTCACTTTATTAAGCAAAATAAAACTAATTCTATATATTGTAACATTTTTTTCTTGGCTGGTCCTTTGCATTCTTCATAATAGCTGATTATTTTCCTTTATAAAAAATTTTTAATTAAATTTTTGTTGGAATTGTGTTGTTTACATTTTAATTGCAGAGTGTTGGGCACTCTTAAAATATTACCTTTTAATCTAGAAATATGGTATGTCCTTCTGTTTACTGAAGCCTTCTTAACACTCGACCTTGGTAAGGTTTGTAGTTTTCTTTAAAACTATATTTTTCGTTATCGTAATGATAACCCTATATGCAAGACAGAAAAAGAGACATAGATGTATAGAACAGACTTTTGGACTCTATGGGAGAAGGCGAGGGTGGGATGATCTGAGAGAACAGCATCGAAACATGTGTGTTATCAAGTGTGAAACAGATCGCCAGTCCAGGTTGGATGCATGAGACAAGTGTTTGGGGCTGGTGCACTGGGATGACCCAGAGGGATGGGATGGGGAAGGAGGTGGGAGGGGGTTTCAGGATGGGGAACACATGTAAATCCATGGCTGATTCATGTCAATGTATGGCAAAAACCACTACAATATTGTAAAGGAATTAGCCTCCAACCAATAAAAATAAATGGAAAAAATAATAGTAATAATAAAAATAATTGGGAAAAAAAAATCCGAGAGAGGACTCTGAAAAAAAAAAAAACAACTATATTTTTTGTTATTGCCGTGAAATTTTTCATTTTGTTTTCTAATTGGTTACTTTCATAAACTATCAACTTTTGTGTATTCATTGTATAACCAGCCACCTATGAAACCCTTATATAGAGCCGCATTGGCTCAAATAGTTCTTCAGTGTGAGATGATACACTTTTTAACCTGTTTGCCGGATTGTTTGTAGTCAAAACACACATGCAAGGGTGCGCATGTACACACACATGACACTTTTATGTCCAATGTACTGCACAACCGGGGTCCATTACTTTGTAATTTTCATGATTCATAATTCTTCACTTGCTCCATCTCCAGTGATAGAGACCAGTTCACATGGCTCACAGACATGATGACTAAAGCAGTTCTGTTCCAGTTCCCTAACATCAGCTCCTTAGCAATCCAGAGGCTGCAAGCCTCCGGGCAAAAGGTGTGCAGAACAGGTGAAGAGGACAGCCCTCTCCAGTAGAGGGCGCACTTGCTGCATATAGACCCAACTGTATTAGAACTTCGTTACTTCAAAAGGGTACAGTTTTTTTAATTCATAAAATTTGGAACTGTCCTTATTAAACCATGTTTGCATATATTCATTTGGAGACAAGATGAATTTTGTTTTTAAGAAAAATTGCAAGAATAATCTTAGCAGAAGGAGAAGGGAAGGTGTCAACGGGGGTACTTTATAATAGTTTCCTATAGTATAGTTTATAATTTCACTTTACTTGCTGAAAGAAATGACGTTATTTCATGCTCTTAAATGTATATATGTCAGTTCCTCTCTAAGCATATGTTCACGATCGTTTCCAGCATTGTTATTAAGAGCACAGGCTCTTAGCATTATTACTCCCATAATGTCATTTCTGTGAGAAAATAAGGTTTAGTGTATTGCAACTTACAGCATCTTTTCTAAGATTGTAACCTGACAAAGAAGAGAGCTGTGCCTACAATCGGTTGTTAAAATCATAGTGGTTTTGGTTAGCTATAGGACAGGTAGACACTTTTAGATTTTCCACATTATTATTGAAATATTTTTTTCCGCAGTGACTTGAAGTCTTTTCTACTTTATTTTGTGAATTTCAGTTTCTAGAAAGTGTTTGCCTTTTTTAAAAACTAGTGCTGTTTATCTAACGTTAGCTTTTAAATGGTTCATTTAAATGAAGGCTTTTCTGAAAAGGCTTGAAGCTGTGAAGCCAACAGTTGGCATGAAACGCTCGGAACAGCTGATGGACTATCACCGCAACATGGGTTATCTCAGCTCATCCCCAGTCTCCAGACGAGTGAGGTCGACGCTCAGCCAGTACAGCTCATTAAGTAAGCACACGCACACGGATGTTGTACTTGTTTGTACCCTTTTCCTTTTTAAAAGTTTATGACTTAGGTTCTTATGATAGAGCTTTAAAATGCTGACTTCTGGAATGCAGTCTGCGTGTTTCACTGGCATGCCTTGTTTTGTGTTTGTTCACTTAACTTCAGGTTTCATTTTTTACAGCATATAATGGTCACATAGGAAGGCAACCAGTTAATTTTCAGTTAAATAACTGAAAATATCAGTAGTCTCTTAGGTAGTGGAGGGGAGACTTTTAATTTCAGTGTGTTTATTAAAGGAAGAAATGAACAGATAAGACTGTTTAAAAGTTGCTGAAGCAGTCTCTTTAGCCGGTGAAGAATTTTCAGTAGTATCTTCCAGCCCTAATGCATGCTTCTTCTTCACTGGTAGCTAAGACAAAAATTAGCAGTCTGTAGTCATCAGATTAATCCCTCTTAATGCTCAGTATTTGATCCGTTACACACCCAGAGAACACAGGTGGGAGTGACCGCTGAGTACTGGATTGTACACCACTCGGAAAGGCCAGACCATTCCCTGCAGAAGTCTGTGCTGTTACTACTTGTATATGTTCTAAGCTTTAAGTCTGTAAAAGCTAGTCTGGTTTTAGAAAAGGCAGAGGAACAAGAGATCAAATTGCCAACATCCGCTGGATCTTCGAAAAAGCAAGAGAGTTCCAGAAAAACATCGATTTCTGCTTTATCGACTATGCCAAAGCCTTTGACTGTGTGGATCACAATAAACTGTGGAAAATTCTGAAAGACGTGGGAATACCAGACCACCTGACCTGCCTCTTGAGAAACCTGTATGCAGGTCAGGAAGCAACAGTTAGAACTGGACATGGAACAACAGACTGCTTCCAAATAGGAAAAGAAGTACATCAAGGCTGTATATTGTCACCCTGCTTATTTAACTTATATGCAGAGTGCATCATGAGAAACGCTGGGCTGGAAGAAGCACAAGCTGGAATCAAGATTGCTGGGAGAAACATCAATAACCTCAGATATGCAGATGACACCACCCTTATGTCAGAAAGTGAAGAATTAAAGAGCCTCTTGATGAAAGTGAAAGAGGAGAGTGAAAAAGTTGGCTTAAAGATCAACATTGAGAAAACTAAGATTGTGGAGGAGCTAAGACAGCGGAGGAAGAGGGCGGGGAGACCACTTTCTCCCCTACAAAGTCATTGAAAGAACATTTGGACGCTGAGCAGACTCCACAAAACAACTTCTGATCACTAGCAGAGGACATCGGGTGCCCAGAAAAGCAGCCCATTGTCTTCGAAAGGAGGTAGGACAAAATATAAAAGATAAAAAGAGAGACAAAAGAGCTAGGGACAGAGACCCGTCCTGGAAAGGGAGTCATAATAGAGGAAGTTTCCAGAAAACTAAGATCATGGCAACTGGTCCCATCACTTCATGGGAAACAGATGGGGAAACAGTGGCTGACTTTATGTTTTTGGGCTCCAAAATCACTGCAGATGGTGATTGCAGCCATGAAATTAAAAGATAAGTATCTTTTATAACTCCTTGGAAGGAAAATTATGACCAACCTAGATAGCATGTTAAAAAGCAGAGACATTACTTTGCCAACAAAGGTCTGTCTATTCAAGGCTATGGTTTCTCCCGTGGTCATGTATGGATGTGAGAGTTGGACCGTGAAGAAAGCTGAGCGCTGAAAAATTGATGCTTTTGAACTGTGGTGTTGGAGAAGACTCTTGAGAGTCCCCTGGACTGCAAGGAGATCCAACCAGTCCATCCTAAAGGAGATCAGTCCTGGGTGTTCATTGGAAGAACTGATGCTAAAGCTGAAACTCCAATATTTTGGCCACCTCATGCGAAGAGTTGACTCATTGGAAAAGACCCTGATGCTGGGAGGGATTGGGGGCAGGAGGAGAAGGGGATGACAGAGGATGAGTTGGCTGGATGGCATCACCAACTCGGTGGACATGAGTTTGAGTAAACTCCGCGAGTTGGTGATGGACAGGGAGGCCTGGTGTGCTGCGATTCATGGGGTTGCAGGGAGTCGGACACGACTGAGCGACTGAACTGAACTGAACAGAAAGTTGGAACCACTTGTAGTCTTAAACACTCAGATAACTAGTTTAATTCCATTCATTCATCCTCCACGCATCACTTCCTTGGTAGAATTAGTGACTAAGAGAGGGTCTTATTCCAGTAACTCAAAACTTAATATCATGCTGTGAATGTGAATAAATCTATTTGTTGAATAAATGTATAAATGGTTATACAAAGAGACTTTATTTTCCCCACTAGAATCTTTTGAGAGGCTTTTAAAAATACTTATTCCCACCCCAAAACTATTGCATCAAAATGCCCTTGTATAGAGTTTGGTTATGTTTGTTATTTTAAGTTCCACAGGGAATTCTGAAGTACATTCCTGGTTGGGAATAGAATTAGACTATTAAAAACACATGTGAGATAGAGAAGACAGTTTTATTTTAATCTGGGCTTCAAATTAGGAAAGGAAGTGTATCAGATGATGGTTTATGTATTTAGTTAGTTCAGATAATTTCTTGCTCTTCATTTATTTTCAGAAGGAGCTTCCAGGACATCCAGTGCTACCAGCGGCCTCAGCTGTAAGAGTGAGCGATCTGCTTTTGACACAACAGGCGGTGGCCTGTTGCTAAGACCTAAGCCCCAGAATGTCCGTACAGCTTGGTTATAAAATGTCTTTTTACTTTAAACATTGTTCATCCAATTCTTAGTTGAAGTGCTCTTGTATAATGCTGTCATTCTCTGTGTAGACCTCTAAATACTGGTTTAAGCAATTTAAGGTGTACTAACAGTGACTTGTAATTGGATGCAAAATTGTTTTCAAAATGACAACTTAATATAAAAATCAGTGTTTCCTGGGAGGAGGTGTTTATATGAGACATGTATATATTTCGTAGAGAAATGGTGGTATAGCTGTGTCTTTTCTCAACATAGAAATTGGTTCAACTATTGGACTGATGAAGCAGTTGTGATAGCATCCTGCATGTTGGACCAAAATGTTAGCTATATAGTTCTCATTTAATGTGTTGTTTTGTTTTCATCATCTGTAAGTTTTATACAGTGAGTGTAGCTCCTGACTGACTTGGTTTTCTATTTGCTTCAGAACCTGGGTGGTGTGACTTATAACTTGATTTTAAGATAGTTATTATGAAACTGATCTTGAAATTTGTTCTGATTGGCGGTGCTGATTTAGATTTGAGGAGAGGACAGAAGCTTGCACTAGGGCAGTCCTTGTGATTCACCAGAGGTGCCTACTACCTCTATAGAAGTGTGTACTGAGTTAGATCTTAAAAATGTTATCAACCGTTCCAGACCATTTCAAATTGTGAGTCTTAGAAAGCTCAATTTAGAAGCTCCTGTTTTGTGTTTTTCAGGGGAAGTAGGTAAGGATTCTGTTAGGTTTCTTTAGAGCTCCTGCATTGTGAATAGTTTGTCCGAGGACCAGATCCTCATAAGCAAAAGCAAGTATTTGTTGGATTAGCAGACGAGCACCTCCAGCTTGAGGATCCAAGAAGCAGATCCCAAGTTGTGTCAGGACAGTGTTTTAAGGGGTGTTGTTAATGGGTTGTGCTGTATTCAGCGTTTATTGTTTTAAGTGAGAGGAAGTGTGAAACAAATGCATTGTTCTCACCCCTTTAGAAGTTCCAGCTACTGTTTTTAAGGGCTGACAAAGAAAACTAAAAATTTGAATGATAAAGGAGGAAAAAATCCTGTATTTGTTGAGGCTACTTTATAAATGTCAGCCAATTTTTTGGTTTTGTTTTGGCCTTTTGTATTGAATCCTGGAAGTACCATTTTTGCCAGTTTCACTTTCAAAGACCTTTTGAAATTAGTGATGTGTGAGTAGGGTGTAATGTAATTGACTCTTAAAATCAGTATTTTTTCTGTCAATCTGTAGGCTCTTGTACAACGAAGTATATCTCAGTCATGTTGCTTCTGCTGTTCTGGTTATCACTGTTTTCATTACTGGCCTTTTGTATACCTTAAAATGTATTGCTAAGTTTCTATACTAAATGCCAAATCTGTCCTTTTTTTTAGTGTGAATTTTTGATCTGTAAACACAGTAATATTTGTTTTTTGTTTTTCTGAGTTGCTCAAGCTCTGTAGCGTGTACACCAAACTTAACTTTTCTTAAACACCTTCAGCGGTAAGCCAAACTGCATTTTGCTAAATATCAATTCAGAATGTCTTGGTCTTAGTTTGTATTAATAGATTTTGTTTCAGTTAGGGCTTGAGAAGGGTGGGGAGAATGGGGTTAAAAAATTCATGGGAAAACAACCTGACCATGAGATTTTTCTGCTGCTTTCTTTGAGTTATAGTGTTCATTTGTTGTTATTTGATATTCTGGTGTATAGGTTTTTACATCACTTAGTGCTTTACTTTATAAACTTTAGCTGTACTAAACCAAGGTTTTGTTTTCTAACTTATTTCACTTTTCGATGTTTGTGTAACAACCTGTCTTTAAGGAGAGATAAGACAATGCTGAATTTAAAATTCAGCATTTGAATATATTCCCAGTGGTGAGTTAGCCAATTTTTTTAAATTGGTTTTTAAGTTGTTAGGGGGAAAAAAGACCTTTTATGTAATAGCTTTAGTCTCTGATTACATTGTATATAGTCTTTGCTGCCATATGTCATATGCCATATGGTACAATTTTAATTTAATAGATAAAAGCTGTACTTTTTTTTTTCTTTGATCTTTAAAAATTTTTTTTCTCTGTACTTTGATTTTAGATACTAAGTTAACACCTTCAGTTTTTACTACTTAGGCAGGGGAGTTTCGTGTAAGTATTACTGTTAACAGAGATTCAGCTTGAAGCAAAAGTCAGAAAGAACAACAATACTCTTTTCAAAGAGAAATTTACAGCTGTTGTCATGGTTAGTTGACATTGAAAAGTATAAGTAGAGGGGTAGGAGTTGAAAAATGTGGTCTTCTCCGATGTAAGTCAAGATGCCTTTTAAGTTGTTACGATTTAAGGGGTATCTTTATGAAGAAATCAAAAGTATATTATTTTCATTTTCAAAACATAAAAAAGTGAAGGACTGTCTAGCGCTACTTTATATTTGGTTCACTTGTACCTAAGATACATATTTTGAAGATTTACGTGTGCAACTAGAAATGATACTCATCCAAGGTCAGCAATTACTAGGCAAAGTTCTTATTGAGAGTTACTTTCATATCTGTTAAATGTTATACTAGTACTGCATCCTTCTTGATAAGATCCTATGAAAAATTTTGAATTATTAAAGTTATTTCCTAAGGATAGCAATTACTCTCATACTTTCCCTACTTCCTTTTTTTCCAGTCTCCGTAAAAAGCTGCTTTCTTAGCTACTACCCCAAATAAAAGTTTTCTTGTTTGCTTGTAAATGTAGTGTAATGTAGTTGTTTTCAGCCTATTAACCCAAATGTCCAAAATGGATATCTAGGTAACTTTAAAAAGAGGTCACTGGGATGGATATGTGTGTGTACTTTGATCTTCAAATTCAAATACTGCACAGTATGAAAAGTATTATGACCAATGTAAAGTTGGGGACACAAGTTTAAGTTACTCTATTATTTTAATAATTAAATTCAGAAAATGCTTAATATCTTAAATGCCAAAGTTGGAACCTATATAAACGATTGTAAACCATCCAAGAAAATGTGCTTAATGCTCATAACTACTTTATTTGTATGAATAAAGATAGTAAGAAACTTAAAAATGAACATTCTTTTTTAATTTCCCAGTCTACTATAATGTCTTTTAGGCATGAAGAACTCACCCTTGGCACAGTGAAGGAAAAAAGAAAAGAATCAAAGATAACTGAGTTTTGATCCTATGTCTGTCTCTCAAATGCACTGTCTTCATGTTCCCATTGTAAAAATTAGAATAATAACTTTTACATGCCTCCATGACTAAGAATTAGTGAGAATGAAATTGGAAAGAGGATATTAGTTATTTATATCTTGGGAAGTATGAAGTTTATGTAGGAAAATGCTTTAAATAACATTCTTGATCATCTCTTTAAACCACATCCTAATTGTTATGTTGCTACAATGTTATTGTCAGTCGATAAGTCGTGTCCAGCCCTTGGTGACCCCATGGACGGCAGCGCACCAGGCTCGCCTGTCCTGCACCATCTCCCGGAGTTCACTCAAGTCTCTGTCCCATTGAGTTGGAGATGCTATCTAACCATCTCATCCCCTGCCAGCCCCGTTTCCTTTTGCCTTCAGTCTTTCCCAGCATCAAGGTCTTTTCCAGTCAGTGGGCTCTTTGTATCAGGTGGCCAAAGTATTGGAGCTTCAGCAACAGTCCTTCCAATGAATACACCGGGTTGATTTCCTTTAGGAAATCACTCTTTTATAGCTTGAATACAATAGACACTCTTTCATAGCTTGAAGGAGTGTTTTTTTTTAAGTTCACATCAACATTTCATACGTATAATGTGTATTATGAATGATAAGAAACACTCTTTTTAAAATTTGCTGCTAAAACATTATGAATTTTTTAAATAAGGGTTAAATAACAATAGTACCATTGGAGTAAATTACTGAGTAGTTCCTGCCGGTAGTATATTTGAGTTCTAGCAAATAAGACTACATTATAGCAGAAATTTGTACTTGGTTTTAAAATTCTGGTGACTGTTTGGAAACACCATAATAGTCTTAATGTTCTGTGTCTCTATTTCAGAATCCAATTTGTCGGTCTTTTCTTACATGATTAGTCCTTTTTTAAATGTTGGATTTTATAAATTTTCATTCACCTGAGGACTTGAAAAAAATGCTGTTTTGTTACCTTCTGGAAATTTTACCTTTCACACTTAGACATGCAGTTCACCTGACCTTGTTGTTTGTCTCTTTTTCACTAATTCTGTTATCTGAGTTATTTAGTTCCAGTTTTATTCTCTGGACTTAATTTGCTGTCATTTTTTAAAACTTGGAATGGATGTATAGTTCACTGATTTTCAGTCCTTCTTTTCTAATGCTGTTGTTGTTGTCTTTTCTAATAAATGCATCAAAGGCTATAAATTTCTTCCGAGCATAGCTTTAGCTGTTTCCCACAAGTTTTGCTAACGTGGTATTTTTATTGTTTTGTTGTTTAGTCATTAAGTCATGTCTGACTTTTGCAATCCCATGGACTGCAGCCTGCCAGGCTCCTCTCTGCCCATGGGATTTCCCAGGCAAGAATACCACAGGATTGGGTTGCCATTTCCTCCTCCAGGGGATCTTCCCAACCCAGCAATCGAATCCGGAGTCTCCTGAAATGGCAGGCAGATTCTTTACCACTGAACCACCAGGGAAGAGCCCATTAAAATTAAAGAATATTTTGGGACATGTCAGTACTCTAAGAAGTGCACAGTTTGGTGTCCGCACATAAAGTCTTGCAGACCAGCCACCCCGGGTTCGTGTCTAGTCCAGGGCGCTGTTGCAATAGGGCAGAGCTGCCCTGTCAAAGACCATCTGGTCAACACAGCCTGAACTATTTACTACCTTGCCCTTCAGAGAAAAAGTTTGTTGACCCCTGCTCTAGGTGGCATTTTCTTCCAGAGGTTTCCTTTTGCTTTTGACAGCAGGCAGCAGGGGTCTCAAAATCTCCAGTCTCCCATATCTAGCTAAAGGGATGAGAACGCTGAAAGCCAGCCTCCGGGACTGCAAGGGCCGCCCTGTCCCCGGTTCCCTCTTCCTGCTGCGGGAGGCCTCCCAGAGGTGTGACCCTTCCCCCCCCCCACCCCCCGAGACACTCTCCGAATCACTCTCCAATTCTCAGCCTTCCAGCTGCATTTCTACCACTTTCACACACCTCCTGGGGCCACAGACCCACCCTGCGGGGATTGTCAAGACAGGGCAATCCAGGGAGGTGCTGCCCATCCAAGGTTGAGGGACCTGGGGGCTCTGGGTCGTTAAGGAGCTGGGGTGAGGGCTGATGCCACAGGCTCCTTATACATCCATTCCTGAGGCCCCAGGGGTTAACACTCGCAGGAGGCGGGGAGGCTGCCTTGTGGGTCACATGCAGAAGGGAGATAATCACACCTTTAAGTAAATGTTGAATCCCCTTCTCCACTTCCTTTTCCTGCCAGAGAGGGCCCCCGGGTCTTCCACTGCTGGCACTGCCCACCTGCTTCCACACCGCACCCCCCAATGCCCCCACCTTCCCTCCCCCTGTGCTAACTCTTAGGGCTGGCCTTCTCTGGAGAGCCACTCCACAGAAGCATTTGTCCTACTAGCCTGCCCTCTTTTCTCTCCATCAGCAACAGAGCTTGGACTTTTCAGATCCCCTTTAGGATAGAAAGCCAATGAGACACATAGGCCCCAAAGGCCCTTAAGGACCTGTACCTGCGACCAGGCCTTGAGATGGGCTTGAGAGACTTTCTGTCAGCAGAGACAACTGCTAGATTAAGATGGATGTAAACTTGGACATGGCAAAACTCAAGACCTTAGCTACTGGAGTAGAACAGGGCAGCCTTTTTTTTTTTTTAACCAGGGAGGCAGGAGTGAAGAGGCGGAAGAGCTTGGGAAGGAGGCAGGTCCAGAACACAGCGTGCAGAGTTGCCCGTCAGCCACCTGTTGGAGCCGTGAAGACACGTGCCTGCCCTCCAGGCTTCACCCCGCACATAGGGGCCCGTGTCCACACGTCACTCCCAGCAAGCGAGGACCCTATGAACCGTGTGGTCTTCTGGACCCAAAACGCTTACTTTCCAATGTGGAATTGTCCTTGTTTTCCTCTTGCTCACAGACTTAAAGAGTCAAGTCCCAAACTGACTTTTCCTCCAGGTCTTGATAAATTGCTACAGAAAAGAAGTGCTGGCAGATATTCTCTATACCCATGTATCTAAGTCTAGTTATTTTCTTTCAAGGCCTATCTTCTATCCTTCCCCCCCAGTTCCCTCTGGCTTCTAGTTCTCCTCAGCCAAGATTCACTGTATTGATATTAAATGTTACACTATTTAACAATGCCATGTCACTCCTCTCTCCTATCCCCACTTAAGCTTTTATTTCCCAACGGGCTTCTGCCTTTTTGCATCTTCCACAGGATCCAACAGGATTTCAGTGCTACCTTGCTAACTGATTTCAATGACTACTGTCCACCTGTCATAAAATTCCAAACATCACAGTTCTCTAAAGGCACTGATAGCACTTCCTAACCATGGAAAGCTCCTGAAACTGTGATTTAAAGCCTTTTAGTGGAATCTCACAATTCCTGAAGACTGTGTGAAAAGTGCATAAAATGGTGAGATTATGGAAGCCACAATCCATGTTACCACTGAGGCCACAGCAGTATGGTGTAACGTGAAGAGAGAACATAACCTATTTCAGTTTGAAATCCGTAACTCTGAAGTACGCTAAGTGTTCACGTGATAACACAGTGTAATATCTGATATTTAGAAGCTTGTCCCCTGAGTTATATAAATGAATCATGCTAATAAATAAGATTTATGGTCTTATGATTTTAATCCATTTGGCAGTTAATAAGAATTCAGTAAAATAGAGAACATGCATTAAGTGGTCTTTATTGACATTTCACATTAAGTTATTCATGATCAGTTCTTCAGTTAATTATATAAGTATGATAAGTTATTTTCTATTGGCTGTGGAAATTTAAATGTAAAATAAATACAAAATACATTTGTGGTTTAATGAATACTCAAAGCTTTTTTCCCCCCCTCTGAGGTATTCCTTTCAATCTGGTTTCATCCCAGATCTTTCTCTTTTACTTCCCCTTAGGAAGAGTCTATTAAACCACACAATGGATCTGGAACCAATGAACTCGAGTTTTAATCACATTAGACAAACTTTTTGATCTCATCATACAATACCAATACAAAAGCACCGCCCATGCCTCTCAATACGTTGGACCAGGCACCTTTGAAGAAAGCCTTGGGTCCTTCATCTTTTGCAATCTTCCTCCAGCAGTCCACTGTCCCAGTGTACATGATATCCGCTGTGGAAACAAACATTGTTGGTAAGGGCTCCATAATTCTGGAGGAAAGAGACTTTTCCTCTGAAAGACAGCTGCACAGTTTGTTCTCAATGTTATAAAAGGTCACTTTGAGTCTTCTGCCCAGCTCTAAGCACATTCAATGGGACAGCCCCGCCCCGTGCATAACCACTGGGTGGGGTCTCTAGATTCCTAGTTCAACCCAGGATCAAGTGAAGAACAGGGGCGATGAACCAGCTAATTCACATAAGTCAAACAGAAACAGGAAGGGAGCAGGGGGGAGCAGAAGTATTAAGCTGGGGGTCCTGTTTATTATTGATGAGAAAACTGAGATGCAATCTCAGATTATACTCTTACAAAGCAAGAGATACAATTATTAGGTTGAAGCAGATGAAACTAATTATATATTCAGTGTTTCCTACTGGTACAATGGAATTTCTTATGTTTCAACCTATGGAAGCCAAAACTTTTCCTATTGCCACAAACTGCTGGAGGCCATCTCCCCCAGCTAAATCACTCTTCCCAATAATGCTTGTAAAACTAGGTAAGAAGCACTTTTAAATAAACTAGCTGATTACTTCTTTTCCCTATTTCTGCACCCAGGCTCCTAAGGGTAAAAGGCCTAAGGCCTCTATGATGCTAGCTACCTAGTTAAGTTCACAAACCAGATGAACCAAACCATATCCCATTTTCGGTGTTCTTACTTCTTTGATTAAAATCAAACCAAATCTTTAAAGGAATAGTTTAGAACATCAGGGAGGATTCATCACAGTCTTTCTTAAATTTTTATCTCAGTTCTAACAACTTAGGAGAATGCAGGCTGTACAGAGCACTGACTGGTGTTCTCCTTGAGCAGAAAAGAAAGATTCTCATGGGTCTTGGGCTTACCCCCTTTCCGGCCAGACTGCATCATCATCCTACGGCGGACGGTGTCAAAGGGGTAGGACACCAACCCAGCGACCGCCGTCACAGTCTGGGCGATCATCCAGCTCACGATAATGTGCACATTCTTAGGGTCAGGCAGCATCCCTGCGGGCAGAGGCAAGAAGCCAAATGGCCATGACGTGATTCCTCCTCTGAGCAGCTGAGCAAAAAGCAGGTGGGGCCAGAGAGCAGGGCACCGCAACTTGCACACCCCACCCTTCCAGAAGAGCCCGCCCCGCGAGGGGTGCCTCGGGAGTAACCAAGCAGCCAATACGAGTTGGGGCTGCCAACCCCCCCGGACCCACAAAACCCGAGCCGTGCCCCCATGCACAGGGCATGTTGAAATGGCTCCAAGTTAAACTTGGTAACTGATAAAAGGAGCCAGGCACCCCCTTCGCCCTCTCTGAGTAACTCAAGGCCAGGGTAGTTCAGGAGAGGACAAGGAGAGTCCTCCAGCTATTGATCCCCACCTCACCACCTCCACAGTTTAGCCCAGGGGCTAGGCGAAAGTGAGATTAACAAGACAAAGTCCTTTATGAGTTAGACATCCCTCAGGATCCTCTCTGCACACACCCTCCTCCGCTCTGCGCCCCCTGACGCCCTTCTGCCCTTCTCTCACCCTTGGCTGTATCATAGACTCCAAAGTAGGCGGCTCTGTAGATAATGATGCCCTGGACCGATACATTGAAACCCTGGTAGAGGCCCCTCAGGCCATCAGACTTGAAGATCTTGGTGATACAGTTGCCCAGACCAGTGAACTCCCGCTGGGCGGCACCCTTGCCCACGTCGGCAGCCAGCCTGGTCCTAGCGAAGTCCAGCGGGTAGACGAAGCAGAGGGAGGTGGCCCCAGCTGCCCCACCGGAGGCCAGGTTACCAGCAAAGTAGCGCCAGAACTGCTTATGCCGGTCCACGCCCCCCAAGAAGATCTGCTTGTACTTGTCCTTGAAGGCGAAGTTGAGAGCTTGGGTGGGGAAGTAACGGATGACGTTGGCCAGGTTACCCCTCCAGAAGGAGAGAAAGCCCTGCTCTTTGGGGATTCTCACCACGCAGTCAATGATCCCTTTGTACTGCTTCTCAGCACTGATCTGTTTGCTGGCATGCTGGACCTGCAGCGGGGAGAGGGGCGGGGGAGGAGGGAGATGAGGGGGACAGGGAGGGCCAAGAGAGGACGGCAGGAGAACAAGGAGGTTTGAGCTTCCTGACTTCCTTGTTTAAAAGTATGGGTAAATCAAATGAACACTGAGTAAACTGAAGTCTTAGCTACTTGGACACTAAGTCCCCTAAACCCAGTTTTGCCTCAATTACCAGGGCATTTGAGAGAAACAGTTCTGCTCCAAAATACACTGAAAGGAATGATTTGATTACGTAAAGGGAGACATTGATTTGTTGCATTTTCCCTAGGTGCCAGAACTGTACTAGGGGTTTATTACTGGGAGACAGAAATAATTAAAGATCCCTGGCCCAAAGGACACCTGCTCTGATCTGATAGATAGGATGGGAAGGAGGTGAGGATTCCTCAGTCTCTCTTTAGTCTCTCTGGAGACGCAGTCTCTGAGTAGTAGGTGTTCTAACGGAAGAAAGAATCCACTCAGCATTGGAGCCTGACATTTTCCAAGCATATCCAAATAATCAATTATTGAGGGTTTTGTTGCTGTGGGCCATTGGGGTTTTTTTCTTGTTATTGATCATTTTGACTCCCAAATTGAGAATGCCCAATTTCCCTCATGGAGGGGTCCTTGCTTTTTGGGCAAGTGAAAAAAAAAAGAGGGGGTGAGATAATGAGAACAAGCCATTCAGAGATCAGGGTTGGGGAGGAAAAGATTTGGGGAAAAGATGAATAAGGCCATCTGAGTTTATTCTTTAAAGTGCTGGTCTCTCAAGACCTGTTTCTTTATGTGCAAAATGGGGGAAACAGTATCTGTCTTACAGAGGTCATACAAAGATGAATGAATAATAGAATAATGTTGGCTATAGCACGGCGCACTGGACACCGCAATAATCTTGAGTAATAATTATTTCGATGTTGTTAATCGTAAAAGGTGGATGCTGAGAAGAGGGTGCAAGGGGCTCTGAAAATCAAGAGGTGAGGCCGACCCAAGAGGCCTGAGTGCCTGCGCTGTCCCCGGAGCAGGATCTGGCTGGCTGCAACCTACTCTGGGTGGGTTTCCATATATAGACACCCGCACGCGGGGCGCCACCCGACACCAGGAATCCGCTACTGACGCTGGACCTGTCTCTGCGCAGAGGGCACCTTCCCCTTCGCGCAGGCCGTGCGCCGGGCCCGGGGCCTAGCGCGGATTTGGGGGACGGCCCCGCGGCCCGCTGGGGCGCCGCGCGCCCGGTCCCGCGCGCCCGCGCCCCGCTCGCCGCGCCCGCGCCCGCAAGGTCCTCACCTGCAGCAGCAGTTTGACCCTCTCGATGGGCGCGACAGCAGTCTTGGAGATGGCAGCGGCCACGCCGCCGGCCAAGAAGTCCTTCAGGAAGCTCAGAGCCTGATCGCTCATGGTGACAGCCGGGCGCACACCGCCTCCGCGAGACGCGCTCTCGCTCTCTCCGCCCGGGCAGCCCCGGCCTCCCCTACTCCAGACCCTGCGCGACGCGAAGGGGCCACTCACCTTGCTCCGCTGCCCGCTTTATATACCCCGCCCAGACTATCGCGAGAGGAGGCGGGGTCCCGGGGCCCGCGCGCCCCTCTCATTGGCTAGGCGGGTGCGCGGAGCCCCGCCTCCTGGCCCGCCCCCTCTTCTGCAGAGGGCAACGGGGGCGAAGGCGCTTCCGGGGGGCAGGGGTGGGCTGGGGGCTGTGCCTTTACTTGGGACGTTTAAAGGGCAAATTCATGTTATCTGTCCCGCGAGCGCAGGGAACACCGTGTCTCTGCAGCATGTGGGCCGCTGTATTTATAGCACAGGAGGCCTAGGCCGACCTGGACGCGGACACGGGACCCGCGGCCTCCAGTCCCGCTCACCTTAACCCCGGGTCTGCACGCGACCCGCCCCGGCCGAGGCGTGGAAGGCTCTTTTCTTCTTCTTTGTAACTGTGTCCCTCCCCAGAGCTCCCTGCCTGTATGCGGGCCCTTAAAGAGTGGTGTGCGCTCACAGACAAATTAAGATCCGCCAGAATAAATACACTAACGTCACTTGATGCTGTGATTGCTTCATCTAATGTGGCAACCTGCTGAATCCCCTCTTCTGTCCATTCAAATCGTTCAATCATTCATTCCGCTAGCAAGTGTTTCTGTGCCCGGCACTCAGCGCCACCAGGACAGGCCGAGTTTAGGGGGGCCACTAGGCGAACACTTATTTAGCAAGTATTTAGTATGTGTGTGTGTCGTTTGTCTGTTGGATCTGCCTGTCACCCCATGATACACAGCCCCTGATAACTCAAATAACGAGGACCTTATAGGTCTCTCTCTCTTTTTTAAAAATCTCTTCAGGGTTTAATGTTCCACTCTGCTCTCCATAGAATCTCAGCAAATATTCTGGACAGACTGTTCACAGGAAGTTGGCAGCTTCTTGAGAGTCGGTGCTGTTACCCTTCCCATCAGAGTCGCTGGATGACTGGGGAATGTTAAGTAAGAGAAGGTCGAATGCTTAACTGCTTTTGCCTCTTTTTTAATAGACACCTGGCTTTGGGGAGGTATATTCTATCTAGTCCTAGGAATTGATTGCAATTAGGTTTTGTATTTAAGAAAATACATTAGTATGAGCTTTGATTTCCCTTATTTTTTGACAGTTCATAGAATCATACAGGTTTTCAAATACAACTCTTCCTTCCCCTACAATGATTGATCTAAACTCTTTTCACTATCCAATCTCTTGCCATGTTTGTTAATGTTCCTTTGTACACTGGACAAAGTTTATTCTTTTTTTTTTTTTTTCATGAGCTTGGTGCAGAGAGACATCATGCTAGGCAGTGAGTGAGCTGCAGCCGTGTGTCATCCTGGGTTTGGAATCTTCAGTAGAGCAGAGGTCACTTAGCTGGGTGCCAGCACCCTAAAGGGTACACATTTATTCGAGGATGGAGCAGGCTAGAGTTCAGAAACCCAGGTGAGCTGTATGAAAGTGCACATTTACCAAGGTCAGGCAGAAGGTCAAGAATTCAGCATAAACAGAAAAGTCATTTATGCATCTATTCAACAAATACTTGAGCACTTATTGAGTACCAAGAACTAAGTTTGTCCCTGTGGATTCAATATGGCAGTCCCCAAGAACCCCAAAATACGTCCATGGCTGAAATAAGTTCAGCCAAGAACATATTTGTTACTTGTTCAGATTTATCACAGCTTCACATATAGATTTCCATGGATCAACATAATCCACATATTAGCCACTTTTAATTAAATAGTGTACTTAATTACCTTCTGTTAATATAGAGCAGTTGCCTAAACCATTTTCTTTTAACTATGCATTAGAGATGTTTCTTGTTTTTATTGTGAAAAGTAATGCTTCTATACAGATATTTCTGCACAGATTTTATTTTTCCCTTCAATTTTTTTTCTTTTTCATGTATCCCTAAAATGAAATTAATAGATTGAACATTTTAAAAGTATTTTTAGCTTCTGCTACACATTGGGAAATTGTTCTTCAGAAAAACTGTACGATAAGACTTTTATGTAGAATCTAAAAGTTACAACAAATTAGTGAATGTAGCACAAAAGAAACAAGCTCACAGATATAGTGAACAAACTAGTGGTTACCAGTAGGGAGAAGGAAGGGAGGAGAGGCAAGATAGGGGTAAGGGATTAAAAGGTACAAATTATTATGTATAAAATAAGCTACAAAATATTGTACAACATGGGGAACATAGCCAATATTTTATAATAACTGTAAATGGAGTATAACTTTTAAAAACTATGAATCACTATGTTGTACATCTGAAACTTATATAATGTTGTGCATCAAGTACATTGCTCTTCAGTCACCCAGTCGTGTCTTGACTATGGCTCCATGGGCTGCAGCACGCCAGGCCTCCCTATCATTCAATTTAAAAAAATAGGAAGGAGAAATGTGAAGTCCACCAGCTATGTAAACAGGCTCATTTTTCACAGATCCTCCACCAACAATGACTTAAAAAAGGGGGGGGGGGATCTTTGCTATTTGTGACATTTTATGAATTCTAATTTGCACCTCTTTAATTACTATGAACCTATATATATTCCCCATGATTCAACTTAGTTTGCTAGCATTTGTCTTTTGTTTAAACTCTTAATCTTCCTTGACCACTTATGGCATGAAAGCAGATTATTTATACTTACAACTATTCTTTATAGATTTGGGACAATAAATATGTTTTGAGCATTTTTCATTTTTTAGAATATTTATTTTCTTGCATTATTTTAATCATGTAATTTATTTAAATAGGTGCAGATCCAGAATAAGATGATATGCTTCCTGTTCTGGTGTAAATGGATCTCTTTTGTAGATATACTAGTCTGTCTGCCCTAAATCATAATTAGCCTGTCTTCTTCTACTTCTTTTGGTAGTCATTTTTAAAAAATATAACACTACATTACATATTATAAAGTGGTATAATCCAACTTCATTTTTCTCCATACCATGCTTGGGTTACCCAGCACTGATTTTCAGGTAGGTATTTTCTCCTCCCCATTATTTGTCTTATATTACTAATTCTAGTTTGTTGTATAAGTGCTTTATAATAGCTTTAATTTAGGAAATCACCATACAGTCACTTATTTATTTGATCATCAGTCTTTAAAAACAACTATTTTTTTTAGCATCAGCCTATTAAGAACAACTTAATAGGTGATTCCACAGGCACTTAAAACACAAAAAGTTTTATCTGCCTATATGCCTGGATTTATTTTTTCCTGTCAAGGTGTTCAGTTATTTAAACATAACAGACATTTATAGGTGATTCCACAGCCACTTAAAACACAAAAAGTTTTATTTGCCTATATGCCTGGATTGATTTTTTACTGTCAAGGTGTTCAATTATTTAAACATAACAGACATTTAAGTTAAATTAGCATATTAATTCAGGAAGTTTTATCATCTTCATTACACTTCATTTTACCGATCAGAATTTTTAGTATTTTCTAAGTGGGAGATATCATATTTCTCCTTGGCTTCTGTCAGATTCTCCTGTCACGTCAGGGGAGCTGTAGCTAGAATCCTTGACAGGGGCTTTTCCATGGAAATCTATACACTGTCCTTTCCCTCCACGGACTTTCTCAGAAAAGAGAGGCCTCAGATGCCCCCAGGAGCATGAGCTGTCTGTGGTCACAAGGTCTGGGGATCACTTTACAGAGGCAGGGGAGAGAATGGTGCTCAGCAGAACACGTGTCTGCCCGCCAGTCCCAGTACATGGTGGCTTTCTGCCAGCCTGAGGATGGACACAGCATCTGAGATAAGAGAGAAAAGTCTGCCTTCAAATGTGGCGTGGTATCCTGGAGATTTGGTTGGGGTGGGGGGACAATTGCATAGAAAAGAGAGTAGGGTATTGAGAGAGTCTTTTGGATTTTAGTGGCAGCTGATACACACACACATATATATTTTATATATAATTTTATATTTTATATAACCTTATATATATTATATATTACATAATATAAAAATACAATATATAATATAAATATATATAATATATATTTTTAAATTTTCTGGCCGTACCACGTAGCACATGGGATCTTCGTTCCCTGACCAGGGATTGAACCCCAGCGCCCCCACTTTGGAAGCACTGGAGCCTTAACTACTGGACCACCAGGGAAATCCCAGTGACAGCTTTGAAAGAATTAGTCTTTTCTTTTTACCAAATTGGAGCTGGAGTCTGGGAGCTACTAAAGAGGAAAAGGACACTAGAAACAAAAACACTTAAGGACTTGCTGACGATGGGGCTAATGAATTGCTCTTGTGTAGGTATATCTCTAAAACCGGTAGGGATTAGAACCCACTATTACTATTTGTTCACGTGGTAAACTTCAGCCCTAAGCAAAGAGGAATGAATTCTGAAAATTTATTTTTTGACCATATAAGACCGTACATGAATTGCTGAATTTCAATTGAAAGTATTTAGTAGAATTTCATAGTCATGTTTTGATGCATTTGTTCAAAAAGACCAAACAAACAAATGTAATATTTCTCTACCATTCTCACTTAGGGTAGCTCCATTAATCCGAACAATACCTTAATTAACAAACTCTTTATAAGAATCTTAATAGTCAAGCCCTTAATGAAGAGCACACACACATCACATGCCTTCAGAAATCATGTGTATTCATGCAAAACACTCCAACTACCAGTTCCTAGTTAGCTCCTGCCAAGAAAATTATGCAACTACAAAATGTGTCTTTTTTTTTTTTTAACCCAATCGTTCATTGTAGAAACGTCTAACACTTTAATAATAAACTCCCTTGGGTATCTACTCTCCTCCTACCTTCATCCGTCAAAACAGAAATTACCTGCACTATTCACACATCATTCATTCAAATTCACTTCCTTTTCATCTTTCGGCAATCATTTTTGCATGCCTAGTCTAGACACCAAATACTCTTGGGTGCTGGTGATACAAAAATCAGAAAGCTAAGATTGTTGCCCTGGAGAAGCTCACCTGGCAGACAAATAAATGGACATGTGCTTCCTGCAAGGCTGTTCCGACGTCATGGGACAAGATCCAAGTGGGATTTCTGAGTGAATGACTTTCACGTGCTACCCCAATCAGACTTGTGTTCTTAACATTTTAGGAATGCTTATGACACAAAAGTTTTGCTTATAAAGATATTAGGCATTGTTATTTTTTTCCTAATCCATTCTAACTTGAAAACAACTATTGATTTACTTGTTTCGGCTGTATTAGGTCTTCACTGTTGCACATGGGCTTTCTCTAGTTGCAGTGAGTGACGGCTAAGCTTTGTGGCAGCGCACAGGCTTCTTGTGATTGCTTCTCTTGTTGCAAAGCGCACGGGCTCTAGGCGTGCAAGCTTCAGTAGTTGCAGCACCCGGGCTCAGTAATTGTGGCTTGCATTCTTAGTTGCTCTGAGGCATGTGGAATCCTCCCAGACCAAGGAGTGACCTTGCGTCCCCTGCATTGGCAGACGGATTCTTAATCACTGGATCACCAGGGAAGTACAAGGCACTGTTACTTAAAGGAGGTGATTTTGGAGGCAGAGGAGCCCCTGAATCATGAAAAAAGGTGTTTAGAGGGATTTCTTCTCCAGAAGGCCCTCCACCCTGGAGAAGCTGGCTTAGCAGTTGCTGAAGGCAGGGAACCTGCATGCTTTTGGCCCCTGCAACCTGTCCCGCACTAGCAGGGGTGGATATCCCCTTGCTAAAGAGATTCATAATTTCTTTTCACCTACCCAATCGTAGTACCCCTCCTTTGCTTTATCCATGACCCCAGTAAGCATTTTCAGTCTTCTGTAATACAGTTAAACTTATTTCTATGATTGTGTAATAGTGTCTTCCAACCATAACCATCCACACTTCATTTTTCACTGACTTCTGGTTTCACCGAATTATGGCTTCTATGAATAAAGCCGCTACTCACCTGGAGTTGACTTGATGGTTTTCTAAGTACATTTTGAGCTGGTTTCCCCAGTATTTAGTGTTTACTTATCCTAGGATTTTTTTTTCATTAACACTTGCTTTATTCCTCTTATTACTTAAATCAGTGTTTAATAAATGTTATCCAAGAGAACTTTTTTGTTCATCTGTGCTATTGAATAGCAATATGCTGTTATTTTAATATAGAAAGTTTTTTTCTCCATATGCTTGCTTTTACCCCCAACCCTTTCCTTTTTCAGTCAGCAAGACATTCTGCGTCGTTACCTCCAAAAAAGAAAACATTCAGAAAGCAAAGAAAATAAGGAGTCTATTGTTAGCATTCAGATTTCCCCAGGAAGAGAAAGAAATCGCATTCACACGGGAGATTTGGTAGACTATCCAAGGGAAAGCAGAACTTCCTGCCCATCCCACACCTTTCCAAAAATTATATCAAGTTCCCAAACCTGGGGAGAAAAGAGGCGCTAGAGAGAAGGCAAGGAGTGAGATATTCATCTGGGTCTTGAAAAGACCCAGCTCTGTACACTTCCCAGTCCAGGGAGGCAGTGAACAGCCAGGGAGACGTGGCCGGGAGGAGTTTTAGGACACAGGTCTGAGACAGCCTTGCAGAGTTCATCCAGCATGAAGCGGAACAGGAGAACATATTCCAGCCCCTGCAGGTTAGCCTGCATGCATGAAGGACTCTAGAAAACCCCAGCGTGTTCCTTCTGCCTCTGCGTGGTGTGGGAGCAGCCCCAGAACATTCTGTAACCAAGGACACCGAAGTCAGCGGAGGCCGAGCCAGACCCGAAGAGCCCCAAGGCTGGAAATGCGAGTGTCGGGCGTGACCTTGATGGGGCAATGACAGGAGACCAGAAGGGAATGAGGAAGGGCCTGGCAGCTGGGGCCAGCGCCGGGAGATCCAGGCCACATGCCCTTCCTCCCCAGCGTTGGCGCTACCGTCAGACATCCCTGGAATGTAAATGGAATCCATCCAAAGACGGTGGAGAAATAAACGGGGGCCCAAACTTCTTCCACCGCTTGGCAGAACGGAATTCGCTGAGTTTCTGGGCAACGTTTATACTGACAATAGTATTTTCTTAGTTTTAAAAAACAATATACTAAAGGCATATCAAGATTTGGGAAACCCCTGTGGCTCATCCCATCAAACACATTTCTTTAAGAAGGAGATGCAGAAGATTTAGTCGGGGGAGGGAGGGCCTTCAGGGTGGTTTATTCCATAAATCTCTGGGAAACTCCAGCTTATGCATTCCTTGTTCTTGTTGTTGTTTAATCTCTAACTCGTGTCTGACTGTTTTTGACACCATGGACTGTAGCCCACCAGGCTCCTCTCTGTCCATGGAATTTTTCAGCAAGAATAGTGGAGTAGGTTGCCATTTCCATCTCAGGGCATCTTCCCGACCCAGGCATGGAACCCACATCTCCTGCACTGGCAAGCAGATTCTTCGCTACTGAGCTGCCAGGGAAGCCCTTATGCATTTCCATTACCTGGCTAAACTAAGTAAGCGCAGTAACGGACTCTTTTTAACATATAAGCTCCATGATGTGTTAAACCTAATAATTGTTCGATAAATGTTAAATGAATAGGGAAATAGTGCACTTCAGTTCTCTAATCCACTAGTTTTTATTTTTTTTACAATAAACCTGTATAACATTCTATTTATTTATTTTTATTGAAGTATAATTGATTTACAATGTTGTGTTAATTTCTGCTATACAACAAAGTGCTTTATATATATATGAATCACTTATGTGTATATATATATGTATATATAAGAATGCATATTCTTTTTGACATTCTTTATATATTCTTTTCCGTTACGGTTTATCACAGGGTATTGGACATAGGTCCCTGTGCCATACGGTAACACCTTGATGTTTATCCATTCCGTATGTAATAGCTTGCATATGTGTGTGTATGCGCTTAGTTGCTCAGTTGTGTCCGATTCTTTGTGACCCCATGGACTGCAGCCCTCCAGGCTCCTCTGTCCATGGGGATTCTCCAGGCAAAAATGCTGGAGTGGGTTGCATATTCTAACCTCAGACTCCCAACCCATCCCTCCCCCATTTTCCCCTCCTTCTTGGCAACCACAAGTCTGTTTTCTCTGTGAGTCTGTTTTCCATTTTGTAAATAAGGTCACCTGGGTCTTATTTTAGATCCCATGTATAAGTGATGGTATTCATCTTTCTTTTCCTGTCTAGTGCAATAGCTCTTAAATTTGTCAATAATGGAGCACCTGAAACCCACCCTAACTTTTGGGGAGCACTATGAAATGCAGGTAGTTGGAATTTCATCATATAAAGTAGAAGTAAATATACTAGCAGAAACACGATTGTCTACAATGTGTGTCTGCTGTGCAAAATCATCGCCACTTCAGTGGCTGATTTGTCAGTTTCTCCTGTCAACTTTTCCTTTATATGTTTTAAGGCTTTGTTCTTAAAGACATACAAAATTTGAATTGTTATACCTTCTCGGTGAATCTAGCTTTTACCATTAAGTTTTAGTCCTCTTTATCTGTAGTGATATTTGTACCCTAAATTCTTTATCTCCTAAAGGAACAAAGCAATAGCTGATTTTCTTTGGTTTGCATTTGTCTAGTTTCTCTCTTTCTACTCCTTTTCTTTGAACCATGCTGTATGTTTGAGGTATATTTTCTTTTTTCTTTTTTAAAAAAGTCTAAATTGATACTTTTATCTTTTGGCTGGAGAGCCTGGATCCATTTCCATTTGTTGTGACTACTTGTATTTCTGAAATTTTATTTTGAAATAATTATAGGCTCGAAGGAAGTTGCAAAGAAATCACTACACATATTTTAGATTTTAATTTCTGCCATTTTATTTTATGTCTATTTGTCCTCCTTGTTCATGTCCTTGAAAGTTACAATTTACATTACTTTTTACCATGAATATTCTATGTCCACCATGATATATGTATCTGAGTTACATATCAAGGTGCTAATAACACTATACTGGTGATTATTTTAGGTGGCTACGGTTTTGTCAGGTTCTGAGAGTGCCAAGTTTCCCCTCTTGGTCTATTTAGGCACTGAGTATCTCTCTGGACTGTGATGCCAGTTTATTCTCTGCTGCAGAAAACAATAAGTAAAACGAATAAGGAATTGACACAGCGATCATATATGTGTACCTTACCATGTATAAGATGCGCTCAGGGGAAATTGTTGGAATGTCATAGCATTACTCAATATGGCCACTAGAGGGAGACCTCATACAACTGTTACATCGTTCTTACAAAATTCTTAACGCCACAGACTGCGTGGCTTAAATAATGGATTTTCTCACAATTCTAGAGGGTAGGAGTCCCAAATCCAATAGGTCAGCAGCTTTGGTTTCTGATGGCTGCCTTCTTGCTGTGCCCTGACCATATCTCCCTGGGGGAGGGAGTGGGGTGCACTCGGGCCCGGGGCGGCAAACTTTTACCCAGGGGTGCCCCGAGCCGACCTCCTGCACGCTTGGCTCCTCTCCGCCTCGCCAGGCCTCTGCCTCCGGCTTCTGGAGAGGCGATCCGCCAGGGGATGCTGGGCTGGAACGTTGCCGTGGCAACCCGATCCCCGCATGGAGCGGCGCCCAGCGCCTCCCGGCTCGTCCGAACAGGAGAGGGGACTCCGGGGGACCTGCGGCCGGGCCGCGCGGCTGAGGGTGTGTGCTCTAGGGGCGCGGCGCGGACCGAAGGGAGGCCGGGAAGAAGCCGGGTGAGAGAGATCAGCGCCTCCTGCTTTCTCGGCTGCTGGAATTCAGCCCTAGGAGTCGGGAGCGCGCGGACTCAGGGCAGCGCCGATAGGCCGCTGGGGAGCGCGGGTCAGCCTGGAACGCTGGTCCAGGATGCGCGCGCCCCCCCTCCGCTTCCCGAGTGCGGTCTGCGCGCCGGACCCGAGCCGGAGAAGACTGTGCCCAGAGAGCCTCGCAGTGGCCCCAGCCCTCCCTGGGGCGGGGGAGGCCCCCGGTGGCCCCGGCCCGGAGGTACTGGCGTGCAACAGGCATCCCAGGGTCAGCGCCGCCGAGCTTCCGCGGCCCCGCACAGGATGCTTGTCTTGCATCCGTGAGACGCGGAAATACCCGCATCACGAACTTGCTAAATCCAGCCTCCTACCCACTCCAGTATTCTTGCCTAGAGTGTACCATGGACAGAGGATCCTGGCAGGCTACAGGTCATCGGGTCGCACAGAGTCGGATACACACACACACACTGGCCCCTCACCCGTCCCCAGAGGTTCCTTGTTTCGGTTGTCCAGTCTGCCACCCTGCAGGCCACTGATCTCCTCCTAAACGTGACTTAGCCCTGACTTTGTGCTGCACACTGTACTTAAGCCTTTACAGCCATCATGACATTTAATTCTTTCAACAAAATTCAGGTAGGCGTTTCAGTTCAGTTCAGTTGCTCAGTTGTGTCAGACTCTTTGCGACCCCATGGACTGCAGCACGCCAGACTTCCCTGTCCATCACCAACTCCTGGAGTTTACCCAAACTCATGTCTGTTGGGTCCATGATGCCATCCAACCATCTCATCCTCTGTCCTCCCCTTCTCCTCCTGCCTTCGATCTTTCCCAACATCACGGTCTTTTCAAATGAGTCAGTTCTTCCCATCAGGTGGCCAAAGGATTGGAGTTTCAGCTTCAGCATCAGTCCTTCCAATGAATATTCAGGACTGATCTCCTTTAGGATGGACTGGTTGGATCTCCTTGCAGTCCAAGGGACTTCAAGGGTCTTCTCCAACACCACAGTCCAAAAACATCAACTCTTCCACTCTCAGCTCTCTTTATGGCCCAACTCTCACATCCATACATGACCACTGGAAAAATCATAGCCTTGACTAAACAGACCTTTGTTGGCAAAGTAATGTCTCTGCTTTTTAATATGCTGTCTAGGTTGTAAGGAGTAAGGGTCTTTTAATTTCTTCCAAGGAGTAAGCGCTTTTTAATTTCATGGCTGCAATCACCATCTGCGTGATTTTGGAGCCCAGAAAAATAAAGTCAGCCACTGTTTCTACTGTTTCCCCATCTATTTGCCATGAAGTGATGGGACCGGATGCCATGATCTTAGTTTTCTGAATGTTGAGCTTTAAGCAAACTTTTTCACTCTCCTCTTTCACGTTTATCAAGAGGCTCTTTAGTTCTTCTTCACTTTCTGCCACAAGGGTGGTGTCATCTGCATATCTGAGGTTATTGATATTTCTCCAGCAATCTTGATTCCAGCTTGTGCTTCATCCAAAAGTTGATGTACTCTGCATATAAGTTAAGTAAGCAGGGTGACAATATGCAGCCTTGATGTACTCCTTTTCTTAATTGGAACCGGTCTGTTGTTCCATGTTGTTTTAACTGTTGCTTCCTGACCTGCATACAGGTTTCTCAAGAGGCAGTTCAGGTGGTCTGGTATGCCCATCTCTTTCAGAATTTTCCACAGTTTATTGTGATCCACACAGTCAAAAGCTTTGGCAAAGTCAATAAAGCAGAAATCGATGTTTTTCTGGAATTCTCTTGCTTTTTTGATGATCCAACGGATGTTGGCATTTGATCTCTGGCTCCTCTGCCTTTTCTAAAACCAGCTTGAACATCTGGAAGTTCATGGTTCACGTATTGCTGAAGCCTGGCTTGGAGAATTTTAAGCATCGCTTTACTAGCGTGTGAGATGAGGGCAATTGTGCAGTAGTTTGAGCATTCTTTGGCACTGCCTTTCTTTGGGACTGGAATGAAAAGTATTTTCATTCCAAAGGATACGTGGTGTTACCTTTATTTTGAGAGGGAGATGCTGGAGGCTAGGAAGAGAACCCTGTCCTGCATGACCTCTCGAGGCCTGGGCGGAAGTACCAAGCCCCTCCAGCCTTGGCCCGGTCTCCGTGGCCACATGAGTGCAGCTTGTGAAAAAATCCAAGCACTCATCCTCAGGGAGAATTTCATTCAGTTCAGCAGTTGAGACCAAGTAGAAGCCTGTCTCTGTAGGTGGCTCTCTCCTTACCCTCCAAGAGGGTACTGGAAACAATCTATCTAAGCTCTGTTCAAACCAGAGATATAATGTGTCATGGATCTATGGCATTACACTTTATTGACATATAATAACCAATTTTTAATAACACTTTATCGTTGGAAGGGTCGCTCCCTACTTTATTATATTGCATGTCATAATCACAATTTACACCATGAAGCGAGTGATTGTCTTTATTTTACGTGGATGTAAACTGAAGCCCAGAGAGGGTCAGCAGTTTTGCCCAGGGTCACTCACCTATTAGGCAGTTGGTTCCTTATTTCATGCCCCCATACCTGCAGTAATATAGATATTCCTCTAAAGTAGCCCACATTCCAGCCATCACAACGTACGCAAATGTCCCGCTGATCATACAGGAGGGAGGGTCCAGGGATGGGGAACCAGCTGCCCTCTGCTCTCCTTCCTCCCTTCTCCTTTCTGACCCCAGGCCCAGTGTGGTGCCTGGCATATGGTGGACCCTCAATGAATGCTTGTTGAATGGATGACTCCTAGCCTTACTTTGTAATATCCTCTCAGCTTTCCCCTCTGTTGGCCATGCCCTGTGTTAGATTCCTCTTCCAATTCTAGTAAGCTTCAGTATAGATTTCATAAAAGCCATTTGTTGAATTGCTGTCCCAGGCTCTTTATACAACATACCATTTACTCCTTGGCTTCCTTGGTGGCTCAGATGGTAAAGAATCCGCTTACAATGCAGGAGACCTGGGTTCGATTCCTGGGTTGGGAAGATGCCCTGGAGGAGGACATAGCAACCCCCTCCAGTACTCTTTCCTGGAGAACCTCCATGGACAGAGGAGCCTGGCAGGCTACAGCCCATGGGGTTGCCAAGAGTTGGACATGACTGAGCGACTAAGCACGAAGCATTTACTCCTTAACAACCCTGCGAGGTGAGAGTTATTTCTTCCATTTTATAAGAGAAGAGACAGACTCAGAGAGAGAATTAGAAGTTACAAATTGTAGAGTCACAGAGTCTATTCAGTGTCAAACCTCAGGCCTGTATTATTGAACCACCGTGTTGGCATGACTTTTTTGGATATTGCATTTCTGATCTCGACCTTGAGCCAAGAATAAATCACATACACACACACACACATACACATATACATATGATTGCTCTAAGGGCAAGGAAGGAGCAGTCTGATGTATTTCTCCATAATTGTGTGTTAGTTGCTCAGTCATGTCTGACTCTGCGACCCCATGGACTGCAGCCAGCCAAATTCCTTTCTCCGTGAGATTCTCCAGGCCAGAATACTGGAGTGGGTTGCCAGTATATATGGGTATATGTGGTCCTACCACAGAAATAATATTTTTTTCAAGCCCCACATCAAGACACATGGTCTGTTAAAGAATTTTTAAATAATTATTCATCTTCTAACTTTTTTATTTTATTTTTTAAATTTTATTCATCTTTTTAAATGAAATGAAGAGAGAAATCTATTACACTTTTATTTTCTACTCAGTAGGTATCTGTTTAAACAGAGTTGTGTCTTCTAATATTCCATTTCAGCTTTGAAACAAGATCACCCTTCCAGGTTATTTCTTTGTTCAGAAGGTACCCAGTACTTTGTTAGGGATTATACTTCTGCAATTTTGTTTGGAAGATGCATTCCACACGTGGTCAAGACTTTCCATTCTGGGCATGGGGCTCCTATTTGCAGGATGAAAGGATTCTTTAGGTTAGTGGGAATTTGATTCCTGGGCCACACAGATCCAATAAGGTGGAGTCACCAACAAAGCACCAGCGAGATTTTAGTTCAGCTCCTGGCTGTTATGTAGCCTGCTCACCTCCTAGTCTGAAAGAGGAAGATGTCATTAGTTTATAATTCAGTGAATAACCACTAAGGAAGACCTCTTATTCTTAATGCCCAAATTAATTAATTAGCTCAAGGAACATGTATTATGAGTTTACATGTGCCCTATTGTTATTTAGAGACACTTTTAATACACATAGCTCCTGAGCTGGTGAAAAAAGGAAAAAGAATCAGTGACTTTTAGAGCTAAGGGCAAGTGCCCTGAGCAATCATGTCGTAATTTATTTATTTATTTATTTATTTTACTTTTTATTTATGAGAAACTGAAGCCCAGAAGGGGAATCAGAGTCAAACAGCTGGTTGGTAGTTGCTAGAACTGATATTCCTGGAACTTCCCTGGTGGTCCAGTGGTTAAGACTCTGCACTTTCAATGCAGGGGACATAGGTTTGACCCCTGGGGAGGGAACAGAGATTCTGCATGCCACAAGACACAGCCACAAAAAAAAAAGAAAAGAAAAAAATATATATATAATTGGGATGCCAGCTTCTGACCTCCTGACTCGGGACTCTGGAGCAGTAGTCCAAACAACAGAGTGTTTGTCAAGGAGTGTACCACACAGTCTTGGATTATATGTGGGTTTCGTTTGAAGAGGGACACAGAGCATCTCCCTCAACTTGCTTTTTATTCATATTTCATTTTCCCTAATTTACTTGTCAGCATGATTTTCAGTCTTCATACCTGCACTGGTTTTGAATCATGGGGAGAAAAGTCCAGAGATT
Source organism: Muntiacus reevesi (assembly GCF_963930625.1). Classification (NCBI taxonomy): domain Eukaryota; kingdom Metazoa; phylum Chordata; class Mammalia; order Artiodactyla; family Cervidae; genus Muntiacus; species Muntiacus reevesi. The sequence goes on along the minus strand of NC_089258.1, from coordinate 57,227,316 downwards.
TCCAGCCCAAAGTGATGTCAAGCTTGACAGTGTGTTCGACCCTGAGGGATTATTTTTTTTGGTCTCCAAGAGCTAGAACCAGGAAAGGAAATTCCAAACCTCACTTGAGACTGGGCCCTGTGATATATCATGCACGTCCCTTGGTTGATGTGAAAAGATGACTGAAACCTGCTCTGGGAGGGAGCTCTTGCTTGATGCTTTTGGTTTTGTTTATGACTGGAAGGTAGGAGTTCTTCTCTAAGTGTGAGGTTACAGTACATTCTGGCATTTTCTTTCTAACATAAACACAGCATTTCGCATGTTAGGATTTAAGGATAAAACATTATCCCCAATGTTTTACTGTGATTTCCTCACAGAGGCCTCTAAGGCATGGTGAAAATGACTTCAGAAATTCTTGTTAAATGGGAGATGGCTCACACTTTGTACTACTTTATGACCTTGTCAGTTTACATTACTGATATGGAGCTTGGTTGCTATATGTACAAATAAATGATCACAGTTTTCTAAAATGTAGGAAAATATTATGTCTTTATAATACCTTGTTCTGTGAGGTTCCAAAAGACCAAATAACATCCCTTGGACAAAAAAGTATCCCAAACTGGACTGCAGAATATCTGTACTAAGGAGGAATATGTATACATTTATGTAAGCTAATTTACGGAATCATGCACAGTAACATTTGTAAAATATTGTTCTGTAACTAGTACTGTAGATTTAGATGCTCAGCAAAGTAATACAAGCCATCAAGAGGGCTTAGCACTGCTGAGTCCCTGTCACCTTTGACAAGAAGGTCCCTGTCCCTGTCACCAGAATCACGCAGAAGGTTCTTTTCCACTGGGATCAGCACCCTCCCCTGCCCCTCAGTCCAGCCCCAGTCAATATAGAGAAGGACTCGGGTTAAGGAATAAGTGCAGTGTCCACAATGAGGGTCATCCCCATCATCCCATCTCACCTGTTGTGTCCATGAATGGCCAAGGAAATAACATGTAGAGCTTTGGGGGCCCAGGAGCAGGGGGACCCCAATATTTCATTTCCTGGGGAGGCAGTAGCTTGACCAAGAGAAGGGAGGAGATGGCCTGGTGTGACACAGAGGGGACAGTGAAGTCAGGCAGCTCCTGGCTCTGAGAAGTGGGGATGGGATCCTGCTCCTGCCTCCAGGCCCCTTACCTGAAGCAATAGAAGGCAGGTGCAGTTGGGTGCACAATCACCCTGAGCTCTAGATGAATATGCCCAATTAATTGGAAAAATAAAATAAAATTTGCAAATCCAACATAAATGGACCAAGCCAAAAATCCATTCAGTGTTTAAGCAATTTACAATTTAGACACAATTATAATAGAGTATGTAATGGGCTTTATGAAAGAGTTAAGGGAACACAGAGGAGGGCATCTAAATCAGATGGGACGATCCAAGAAGGCTTCCTGAACGAGGTGACACAAACTGAATTCAGAGGATGAGAATGCACTAACTAGAAAAAGAAGGGGCTGGGGAGAGTATTTCAGGAACAGCACACGAAGAGAAGTGGAGGTAGGAAAACACACACCACATTTTAGAACTGACATTGATTTGGGGTGGCTGAGACAGAGGGTGAATGTGGGAGTGACAGGAGAGGAGGCTAGTGAGGAACCCACACCCAGATAATGCAAGACCCGGTGTGCTCAGCCAAAAGGTTTTAAATTTACTCTGAAATCAGTGGGGAGGAGATTTCCCTGGTGGTCCAGAGATTAAGAAACCATCTGCTAGTGCAAGGCACACAGGTTTGATCCCTGGTCCAGGAAGATTCTACCTGCCTCAGGGCAACTAAGCTCATGTACTGCAACTAGAGATGAGCCCCCACTTGCTGCAACAAGAAAAAGCCTGCTTGCAGCAATGAAGAACCCAGAGCAGCCATAAATAAATAAGTAAATAAATCAGTGGGACGTGGCTGATTTTGAACAGGGAAGTGAGATCACATTTGCAGTTTAGAAGCATCATACACCCAACAGCATGCAGGCGTCCAGGGCGGAGGTGGGCAGACTGGAGGCAGGAAGGCCAGCTAGGAGGCTGCTGCTTGGGGGTGATGGCAGACCCAAGATCTGGTACTTGTGTGAGCTTAGAAAGTAGAAGACTGCGCGCCTTCCACCCCAACCCCCAATCAGCTCCAGAAGCAGCCGTGACAGCAGATGTTAACTTCATGCCAAGAACAATTCTGAGTGGCTTACCCTGAATCCTTCAGCAACCCTATGATGACTGTATTCGTCTTATTATTCTCAACTGACATATGAGGATATTGAGGCAAAGAAACGTTAAGTAACTCGCCCAGAGTTACCAGCTAGTAAGTGGTTGCCCTGATCAAGCCAAAAGAGAGTGGTGTCCAGGTTCACTGATGCTGCTGACCCTATTTCTCCTCCACCCGAGCCTGTGAGGTTAGAGGTACCCACTCCTGCTGGTGAGTGTCCAGCCTAGTTAGTGAGTGGCAAACAGGAGTCCCTCCCTATGCTGGTGACTCGATGAGGATTTATAGTGCCCTCCCTCACCTCTAGTTTAGTTTTACCTGCTAGGTGTGGTTTTCAAGTTATATAATCTCTTGGCAGGTTCACTACGGCTTTTAAAAAATATTTCTATGAGAAAGAACGATGTGTTATCTACTATCTATTTACAGTTTTCATGCCATTTACTTTTTGGATGGGGGCCACACTGCACAGCACGTGGGATCTTAGTTCCTTGATCAGGGATCAAACCCATGCCCCCTGCAGTGAGAACATGGAGTCTTAACCCCTGGACCGCCAGGGAAGTGCCATACCATTTACTTTCCCTGGTTTTTTACTGAGCACTCTTTTAGTTTTTAACTGAAAAAATAATATAGCCACAGAAAGATATTCAGACTGCAAAAAGTATTCAGAGGAAAGTAAGCCGCCTCCTTTACATTCCCAGACTCCCAGCTCCTCTCCCCCGGGGCCACTTTTCTAGGTCTTTTAATGAAATACTGTGTGTAGCAAGGTCATACATTTAGCTTGTGTTAATGAAACGTATGCTTTTCTTTTTTTTTTTTGCCTGTAATGAATCAGGCCTTCCTCTGTTCCCGCCCTGGCCCCACCTCTCCACCACCCCTACCCCGTGGGATAATGGCAAAAAAAAAAAAAAAATCCAGGATCCAATTTCATTTAAGCCCTAGTCTACCGGCTAATTTAAGCTGCTCGTTTAGAAGAGGTTTCAGGCTGACTTCAATGAGAACGATCAGTCTCCCTAGAGCCTGTCCTTTGCCCTGCCCCTTTCAGGATGAGGGTCAAGCAGCTTATGAGACCTTCAGCCGATATGCTGGGGTCCACTTCGTGTGCGTCTACTGGCCTCTGGGTCCCTGCCTCTGGGCCACGCGCTTCACTCCTCTGATCAGGGCTAACCTTCAGACTTCAGTGGAGGGTCAGGGGTCTGCTGCTGGGGCCCAGCTCCCGGTGGCTCCCCTGGGCCGAGGTGAGCGCCGTCCAGCCCCTGATGGCCGCGTGGTCCCTCTGGGTTTGGCTGGCAGCCTCCTCTCCGCAGCCTTCCCCGCAGCAGGTCGCCCTTGCCTGGCAGCTGCTTCCGCGTGGCTGCCCAGCTGGGTTCCCAGTTACCTCTGGAGCCTGTCAGCACGTGAGACCCAAGGACAGGTTGGCAAAGCTAAGCCTGGCGTCAGACCTTCCACCTGACCACGAGCATGGTGACGTTTGTCCTGGTGTGGCTCTGCCAGGTTGGAACGGGGCACCGGTGAGCTGGCACCTCCCAGAGTCCAGGCAGAGAACTGTGGAAGGGGTGCAGCTCCGCCTCCTGCCCTCCCTGTCGCCCGAGCTTGTCTAACCTCCTCCCCACCCCGCAGAGGCCATTTATTAAAAGACAAACACATGATCCGACTGCCCCTGACAGACAGGCCAACTCCTTCACTGTGTGGGGACTCACTATACATGCATGGGTCCTCTGGCCTTGGGTGCAGATATATTTGAGGAACAGGTGAGGGAGTTTGAATCACCCTTTTCTCAACAAAAGTCTGCTTTTTATTATCAGTAACGGCACATTACCTCAATCATTCTGTAGACATTCTCTTCCATAATATAGACGTTAGGATGATTTTGGCCACAAGTGACAATGTAGAGCTAAATGCTACTTAAACAATGAAAGCATTCAATCAACTTACAAGACAAAAATTTTGAGGGTTAAGGGGTCCAGAGTTGGTTTGGCAAGTCTTTAATGTCATTCAGGGTGCAGACCTTGTGCTCTGCCATTCTCAGCTTGCTGATGTCTCATCCTCAAGTTTCTCACCTCAAGGTCGCAGGGTAGCTGCAGCTGCTCCAGACATCACTTCGGATAGCCCTGTTGAAAGGCAAGAGAAGGGAGGGCTTTCACAGTGGAGAAACACCTCTCCATGTCTGTCTCCTTTTTATCATGTTAAAAAAGAAAATCTTTCCAGAAGCAGTTTCAATAGATTTCTCTGTATTTCATATTATCTATAACCATGTCACATGGATACCCACAACTGAAAGGAAGACTAGGAGAGAAAGTGTCAGACATTTCCACAGCATCTTTAATGGGAATATCTGCTCCTTTGGAAGAAGAGGAAGATAAAGTGTAATCGGTTAAGTCACAAAAGCATCTACCCCTGGAAGGAGATCCTGGGCAAGTAGATACCTTAGGTGTCCTAGGCCTGTACTCAGAAGGACAAAAGAGAAGAACCTACTAAAATTTTAGAAATATCATTCCCTTTATATAGCAACACATACACAAATGGCTATGTGCCAATACACTTTTTATGCTTTGCTTTTTTCACTCAGCAATGCCAATGCTATCATGCACTTATTTCCACATGCACTGCAGTACTTAGCTACAACTGCCAAGGTGTCTAGTCGTGTGTAATGTGACTCTTTTACTTACAGTACCTTTATGTTTTAGTATCTGGTAGGACTGGTCATCTTCATCCCACTCCCTCAGAATTTGCTCAGTCACTTTTGCAGGTGTATTTTTGTAATGTTAGCTCCACCTAATGCTGAGCTATACCTTCAAAACTTCTTTACATTCACACACTCTATGTATCACTGTATATATACACATATATTAAGATACCATTTTATTAACATAATATGTCTAAATAAATTGGGCTTTTTCTTTTAAGAATCATCCATAATGCAAGCCCCAAACACAAAGCAAATAAACCAAAAAACCACCACCGACTTCTAGAATAGAGTTCTTGTTTTCATTAAGAAATCCAAGCAATGGAAAAATTAACCAAGGTAAAGCAAGGAACTGAAAGAAAAAAAAAATCATTTTAAATTAGTGAAATAGAGAAAAAAGTTTATGCCGGATTTCTGACTTTCTGATTTCATATCCTCCTTTCGTCCTGAGACATGAAGTGGTCATTTTAGATTTCATAACAAGAGAAGATCAGGCCCACTTCCACTTTAACTGGAATAGAAGTCAGCTTGGCAAATGTGTTACAATCTGATATTCCCTCACTCTTGACCACTTCCAAGTATCTAATGAAGGTGGATATCCTACTTGCTTTTACAGTTCCTTTCTCCTCTAAGGGAATTACAAAACCAGTCATTTTACAGAATTAAAGTAGAAATATTTTTGGGCAGAGACATCATAGAAATACATGTCAACAGGCACTTTTGTTAATGTGATGGTGAGTTCCAAAGTCATCTGTGGTTCGGTCTGAATATTGAAGATTGTAAAGCTACTTCTGGAAGACATGCAATTTTCCTTCTGCTTATTCTAAGTTATCTAGAGACTATGGTAGGAGAAAACATATAAATTCACATGATGTATCCTATAAATTTGAAGTTCCATTATGTTATAATTTTGGGAATGATTTTCCAGAAGTAAGAAATATAGTTACTTGATTTACTGTGACAAAGTCCATATTTCTTTGTTTTCACTTATTTTTTACAGAAACAGTTACCAATTAAAACAGCATTAGTCAACAGGCATTGAAAGCAGGTGATAAGAATTATATATATACTTTTTCAATACAGTAGGGAATCCTTGGTAATTTTAATTTTCCACAGTGCACAGAAATGGATAAAATTTTTTTCTGTTTCTCCACAATAAAACAACAGAGAAAAGTTGCTTTAATCAAGTTCACAAAGAAAAGTATTTCTGATATTAGTTAATCTTAGATGAGAGATTTTACAAATTTTCCCACCTCATAAAAAACTACCAATGATAATTTTCTGGCTTTCTCCTCTGTATCATATTTTGCCATCAAGTAATTCATCTCCCTGATTCTGTGTATTTTGAATCAGTTCTTCATCTTGCCTGACCTAAGGAGAGGTTTTTATTCCTGTCTAGTAAAATTTCAAAGCCCAGGTGGCTCAGCGAGTAACGAATCCGCCTGCAATGCAGGAGAGGCAGGAGACTCGGGGGAGACGCGGGTTTGATCCCTGGGTCTAGAAGATTCCCTGCAGGAGGACATGGCAAACTACTCCAATATTCTTGCCTGGAGAATCCCATGGACAGAAGAGCCTGGCTGGCTACAGTCCATGGAGTGGCAAAGAAAAGCACTCGACTGAGCATAAAATCTCTAAACCACTAGGTGGCAGAGTATCCTTAGCTTAGATTAAATAGTATTGCATTTTCCCTCTGATCCCGGAACGTGAGTGGCCTTCAATATATTGTCTTAAAATAATTTTTAAATCATATACACCCTCCACAAACTTTTAAGTTTATGTATAAAATTATTCAACAAAAGTTTAAATAATTAAAGAGGTGTACTTCTGCCCTACTGTAAATACTGAAATTTTAAAATAAAATTTATATCATTCTTTTAAATAAATTAATTAAATACAAAATATCGTACGGGTTTGGTAGCCATCATCATTTAAAAATTCCAAAATGAATTTGTCTTTTACTGTGGGATACTTAATATCACTCCTTTTTAAAACTCCTTGGCATCTTATTTTTCATTATATTTCCTTCACAGGATTTTATACTGATAGAAAAGTTTTTATGCTCAAAAGATTTGATCACTCTGTTTTTCTTCTCTGTAACAAGATCATGTGTATAAATGAAATAAATTGTTTTCTGTTTCTTGTGACCATAAAATAAGTGTGAAATTCTTATATTTCTAAATTCCTAATATACGTAAATTTTTCATACACATATATATTTCTAAATTTGCCCAGAATATGCTTATTCGTTAATTTGAAAAATTCAGAAAAACATAAAAATGACTCTTTAATCATACCACTTAACAGATATTTATAGAGAATAAATGGCAATGCTGTCATCATCTCTCGCCCCACTTCACCAAGATTTCTTCTGTTAAGTAGTTGATGTTCATTTTCCCCTATTTTTCTAAGTTTATAAAGATATACTTTCAAAATTTGGAGTACAAAATATTAAGATGCTTCCAAAATTTCCTTAAGAGATACTCTCCCAGCATTGAAAGCACTGTGTTCCATTGAGGAGGGGGTGTATGTGTGTTAACTGGATTACATACACAGACACGCAAATGTATACACTCACACGCATACATAGTAGATGAGGGGACAGTACCACTTTTTTAAAAATCACATTTTCTATATTGCTGAAGTTTAGAGTTAACTCCTTGGGAGTTTGGGAAACTGCAGAGTTAGCAGGAACACCGTTCTCCTCAGGTTTGATAATTTGCTGCTGCTGCTGCTAAGTCGCTTCAGTCGTGTCTGACTCTGTGCGACCCCATAGACGGCAGCCCACCAGGCTCCCCCGTCCCTGGGATTCTCCAGGCAAGAACACAGGAGTGAGTTGCCATTTCTTTCTTCAATGCATGAAAGTGAAAAGGGAAAGTGAAGTCGCTCAGTCATGTCTGACTCTTAGCGACCCCGTGGACTGCAGTCTACCAGGCTCCTCCGTCAATGTGATTTTCCAGGCAAGAGTACTGGAGTGGGGTGCCATTGATAATATACTAGCAGGACTCAAAAAGCAAACTGAAAAGAGGTTACACTCATGGTTATAGCTTATTTGGGGGAAAATAAACAGGTCAAAATAAGCCAAGGAAAGAAGAGCATGGGGCAGAATCCAGGAAATCACTAAATATGGAGCTCCCAAGGTCCTCTCTCCCCAGAGTCTTATATGCGTTATTTCCCTGGTTCCTGGGTGTAACACATGAAATATTGTCCCCAGGGAAGCCCACCAGCACCTCATCGGCTCAGAGTCTTACTGAAGTTCCCTTATGTAGGCATGACTAGTTGCCTGTGTGGCAACTATGTGTGTATGTGAAGGAGAGTAGACATATAAAGTCCGATCAGGAAACTTGACAATAATAGTACTGGTAAATTCTTCTGGAGGCTATATTCCAGGCACTGAGCTAAAATAAACACTCTTTTTGGTGACTCTGTGAAGTAGATATTTTTGTCCTCCTTATTCAGATACTCAAATAAGGAAAATGATGTTCAGAAAAATTAAAAGTCTTGACTGAGATCATACAACTGGTAAGTAGCTGAGCTGGAATTCCAAGTGAGGTTTGTCTTACTCCCAATCTCACGCTCTTCATGAAGGCTCTGTACATGTTCTGGAGTCACTTGACTTTTAGATACCCTAAATATAGATTTTGGCAGGTCGTGGAGAAAGCAGGGGCTGGGGGAATGGGAGAAGGAAGAGATCATTTTGACAGGTCCTGTCCATGCCTCTGGTCTAATTCCTAGACACACTGGGTAACATTATGGAGGGTCCCGGGTGACTAAGCCATATTAGACCAATGTAAATACAAAGACAGAAGCATCACTGCCTCAGATGACCTAACCAGTTAGCAGGCCATTCAGCTTACCCCATGACTCTGCCAACATTTCATAAGATCTTCCTTTCATTAGAGAATATCAGAGGTTGACTCTCTCAACCCTTCCTTATGTGAAGGCTTGATGTGTAATTTCACATGTAATCAATTGTTTTGTTGGTACCACTCATTTCAGATCTCCTCCTTAAAGCCATGTAGTTATTTGGAACCTTATCCTAGTGATTAGCACCGTTTACACTCAACTCCCTTCTGGAATCTTCAAAGCTCTGTTGTCTTCCAGTTCAGTAGATGGGAGGTTTCCATAGTTTACTGGAGCTGTAAGCTTGGGACACTGGCAGTCTCATGATACTGGTCACAGATCCTAAGGTCCTTTCTTCCACTTGATGGTCTGAGTCTCTGTAGTTTGTACAGCAAACATGAAATGCTAAGTGGGAATATTAAATTATAATCACTTTAATCAGCAATATAATATTCACTACTGTAGAGTTCTGCATGTTGAGTCACTGGGCTCTCTTTTATTACAGTAATGTGTTACGTTTGAAAACTCAGATGATCTTGATCATTCAGACTGAGATGAATTATGAGATTGTGTATAATTTATTAGAAGTTATACACTTATAAATAAAAGACAACTTTGCCTTTTCCCCCTTCCGTAAGAATCAAAGGCCAAAATAATAATTTATTGTTGGAATATGTTGACATGGTATTAAAATGTATTCGGGAAGAAAGAACTAAATTAGAGAGGAAGTGATAGTAATATATGCTTAGAAACGGGCTATTTTTAACAAAGGGGAAAAAAGAACACATACATAGCCAAGGTTGTTGTTCTACAATTGAAAAAAAAATTTTTCATGACAGTTAAAACAGAATTTCTCATCCTTTTCTTTTACCATAAACTATGACAGGAGATGAGAGCTGCAATTTTCTGAAATTTTGTCCCATTTAAACTCCTAAAATGTTTATTTTAAATCTGGAAAGCATTAAGACAACTTTCTCCAAAGGTGTCTTCAGTGTCATTTAGATTTAGACCATCCCACAATCTGTCATCTGATAATTAGAAGGCAATTGGCTTTGGCATCAAAGTTCCACCAATGTTATAGTTGGAAGGTTCAGATACAGAGAGATTAAGACATTGGCCCAGAGTCACTCAAACACCGAGTTGGTTTAGGGTTTTGTTTTTTTCTGACCAACTTATCTATGGCTTAGAAGAATTAGTCTAATTTTCTAAGTACTTAACTTATTATCAGACAGGAGTTTCATCTCCCTATAAAGCTTTTATGCTTGTTTGAATGTTGCCACTTAAAATTAAGGCCTCAATAATCATATAAAAAATCCAGAGAATGTTTCAAATATAAAAGTAATAGGAGGAACAAAAAAAATTTTAGCTTAAAAAAATTACAACAGCCATGATGACTTTCTCCCTCTCTGAACCCACCCCGTACTCCCTCAAAAACACAAAACACAAAAACCTCTGCTGAAAGGAGGTCACATTGGAAATATAAATACACTGTTTGTGTTTCATAAATAAGAACAAATTCATGGGAAGGAATAGGTGTGAATTATAGGAAAAACCAAAACTGAGTTGCAGATATAAACAAAGGAAGTCAATTAAAATATATGTACAGAAAAAAGAAGAGACAAAAAATAATAAATTATTTCTCTGGAATCTTATTTTCAAAGTGCTTTATAGATTTCCATTTTTATAGTATTCTGTGAGTTGAGTGGATAGTTAATATTCTTAACTGGTATTTGATAACCAAGATCACAAAAAGATAAAATATACTAACTTTCTGCACAGCTGAGGCAGCAAGAGAACCTGCGTCCTAAGACTGAACCTTGTACTTTGTCCTGCGGCCGTCTGCCTAGGGGATGGAGAGAGCCATCCCACCCTATAGGGGTTAGCTAGGCCAACTGAGCAAGGGCCACGACAAAGAATACCATAGGCCTCACTCCACGTCAGACATAGAAAGAGAACAACTAATGGGCAAGAAGAGTCAAGTGATATTGATCCGTGGCTCGCCAGGGTTGAATTCAGTACATGTTCTGCTGTCTCCTGGGTGCCAAGATTTGACAGAAAGGGCAAAGGACAACTTGAACAATGTAGGGTGGGCGGGTGAAACCTCCATTCATTGTCCTTCACGTGGGAATGGAGTGCTCAGAATGAGGGAAATCTTGACAAGGCTCCCTGCTGGTAACAGCCCCTGGTTTCTTATCAGAAACCCGATATTCAGCGCTTTTTTCTCTTCACCACTGGGGTTGGAAAGAGTGTGAGGAGACCACACTGGTACCAGAGAAGAGAGATTTTTTGTATAAGATTCATATCAATGTATGACAAAACCCACTGAAATGTTGTGAAGTAATTAGCCTCCAACTTATAAAAAAAAAATCTTTGTTCCTAATGGAAAAAAAGAATAAAAAGACAAAATTCAAAAGGAAAGGACAAGAACTAAAGTCAGAAAAACATTTTGGAAAATAAGCTAAGTGAAAAAGGAATTAAGTAGCCCTGGGTCACTAGAAAACACCAAATTCGGGTTAGTGGTGATTTTCAGTGGAAAGAAAAAAGGACACAGTTCAAGAGACTAAATTGTAAAGAGAAATCAGACACAGCCAATGTATCCATGACCAAGGGGTTGGCTTTATAAATTAGGGTACATCCACACAAGGAATACTATATAGGCTTTCAAAAAGAATCAAGTATACAAATGTTAATACAGCTACATGAGACTGATATAGTAGAAAAATAAAATGACAGAATAACTTTTGAAGTATAATTTTATTTTAAAAGAATAACATATTTTAGTATACATATGATAAAAAAAATCTGGAGGAAGAAGCATCAAGAAGTCAAGGGGAGTTATTTCTGAGTGAGGGAGGGAAACTTTATTGTGGAAGTGTATTATGTTTTATATTACACATTTTTGTGCTTTTCAAAACACTTTTCTATAAAATTCATATAATTTTCATTGCACATTAAGAAAAAATCAATAACAAATATAGAAATAAATTGCATTGCAAAGAAGAAATAAGACAAGTTGAGATATATTGCAGTAAAACTTAATACTGAAGTAATTTATACTCTATATTTATATCTATATTTTTATCCATGAAATGGTGATTCCAAAGTAAAGGTTTTAATTTCATTTAAAAATGTTTGTTAGCTTAAAATGACAGAGGTGATAGACTTTTAATAGATGGTGATTATGATTATAAAGATGTTCTTTATTATACTGTATTTACAGTATAGTATTAGACATAATCCATAATTTACCTGTTGATGTACTTAATACTTTTTTAACTGAGTATTCTAACTTGAATTATTCCCGTCAACTCTTCTATATTTTGTAATTTTCAAAAAGCAACTCTAATTGCTTTTAACTTAAAGACAATCCTTCTCACAAATCACAAAGAGGAAAGGGAAAGCAAGAAACATTTTATAAGTATACCAAACTACACTTAACAGAATATTTTAAGTCAGGTTTTAAGAAAACAGCAGAAGAGAAAGAAAACGCTAACTGGATTGCAATGGTCAATCTGCTCAGATGGACCTAATTGTCCTAAATTTTGAACTAACTAGATTGAGTTACATATGAAAAAAAGAGTAACGATAATTTCACCCAAGAGTTAGGAGGGAACAAACACTAGAAAGAACAAGTTAAATCCTTTAGCTTTTGTCATGTTCAAAATGACCTAGAAGTCGTATTCCAATTTGTTTACATATTGCAGTCAGATCCAATAGAGTTCTATTTAACAGGATTTCATCTATAATCTACTCAAATAGGGTCGGGGCTCTGTCTCAAATTAATGCAAGCATAAAATGAATTTGTCTAAAATGAAAAAAACACTGGGATCTAAAAAAAAAGTATGATTTGGGGACGTTTTGAGGGCCCCTACTATCTATTTCAGGTGCAAAAGTAAAACTTCACAGACATTTCTTCCCGAAGTATTGAAAAAAATTAGACTCCAAGGCAGAGAAGGCTTTAAACAACCAGAATGAGGATGTCAGTACAGGTGGGGATCGTTAACACTTTGAACAATGGGAAGAGGCCATGGGAAACAGTCCCTTTTGCCCCATCTGGACCAAGCAGAGGTACTAGAGGAGGGAAACCCAAAAGAAGAGACACATCTTTGGAGAAGAGAGGCTAGTTAGAAAGAATCCAAGCTGTCTTGTTCTGGCGAGAACAGCTCTAAAATGGACACTACTAGGGTAACTTCACTTCTGAGATAAATGAACACTGCTCCTCCTGGGCCATCTCTATTCCAGAACAGTCCCATGGCCCTCCATTCCGTCCTTCCTCTCAAGGTCAGCATGGCAACTTGCCAACACTCCCCCACCTTTCCCAGAATGCACTACACCTTCCCTTCCCGGCATACCCCGCACCTTCCCAGCATTCCTATTTTCCCAGCATGCCTTGCGGCAAGGGCTCTTGCAGAACCCCGAGGGCGTCTCTGCACGTTTTTATATTCCTCCAACAAGTTGGGCATTGACTGGAGTCGTCCTGTTGTTACTTCAGGCAAAGGGCTTGTGTGTGGTAACAAGACTTCTTCAAGGTAAGATTTCCACCCAGGCCCTTAATACTTGGAAAATCTTCCTGACCCCGTCCCACAGGGCCTTCCTGAGGCCTTCCCAATCTCGAAAAGCTAAGACCCCAAGGTCTACTCACTTGGGAACAAGCCGTATTTTCCAAATTTAATCAACTGCAGGTTAGATAATCTAGGGAGAACACCTGCTCACGATCAAGTATCTCATCATTCTTTCGCACAAATCTTCAGCTGTATCCTGTCTGGGCTAATTGCTTTGTTTCCCAGTAACTCAAATTAAGTCATATTCTGCAGAAACCAGGCTTTACTATGTCTGGAGGAACGGGGAATGCAAAGGGAGTGTGAGGAAACTAGCTACCCACTGTCACTCATTGTGTTGAAGTGAATGCAGACTTCACCCAATGGTATTGTTAATATTATGAATGTCTGACATCAAGAAACTGTTTTAGAATTTATAGAGTAGTTTTATTATATGTTTATTAACTAGTTTGGCCCTACAAAAATCCTGTAGTTTGGTAGGTTAAGTGTGATTATCTTGCTTATTTCACAAATGAAAATGCAATCTGTCAGAGACAAAGAGCCTTGCTAAAATCTCACATCTGATAAGTTTCAGAACTGGAAACTGAAACCCAGGACTTTCCACTTTATTACCCATGCTGAGATTCCTTTTTGAAAAAAATCATTATTCAGAGTGCTTCACTGGTGTTCCTTTTGGTTAGTAAAAGTAAAGAACTGCCTTACAACATCAAATATCTCTCTTTTTGAGGGTTGTTTTGTTCAGTTGCTAAGTCCTGTCCGACTCTTTGGGACTTCATGGGCTCTGGCACACCAGGCTTCTGTGTCCTTCACTGTCTCCTTGAGTTTGCTCACATTCATGTCCATTGAGTCGGTGATGCCATCCAACCAACTCATCAGCCATCTCATCCTCTATCGCCTCCCCCTTCTCCTCCTTCCCTCAGTCGAATGAGTCAGCTCTTCATGTCAGGTGGCCAAAGTATTGGAGCTTCAGTGTCAGTCCTTTGAGGGTAGCTTGATTTAAAAAACAAAACAACAATCCTATCAGATACATATAGATATATCTATCTATCTATCTAATCTATCAATCTATCTATCTATATCTATCTCTATCTATCTATCTCTATCTATCTATCTCTATCTATCTATCTATCTATCTATCTATCTATCTATCTAATCTATCTATGTGATATGGCACAAAAAGCACCCAGGAGGTCCTCTGAAGACTTGGAGTGACCCTGACCACTTGTGACTGATAATATGAGAATTACAAAGTCTCATATTTTAGGCTTAGTTCTGCCAGGTCCCAAGAACCCTTCAAGCTCAATCCCATGGATCTCCTAGGGTAGTTCAGCTTGACTTTGAAGCACAAGATGGAGAAAAGACTATATATATTATTCAGGACAGGTAGCAGGTATGTCATGTGCCAGGAGATCTGGGTTAATAGGTTTTCCAGTGTTTAAAAAAGCACTCTTTTTTTTTTTTTTATATTGATGCTTTTGTTCTAGCATCTAATAATGTTAGAAAAGTATATTCCTGGAACATTAGCTTTTATTATTTCTTCATTTTGAGATAAAGGCTGGAGATAATTTTTCCAGAGCCCAAGAACTTACTTTATAATAGTACACAGATGTTTTCTTAGAGAACATGGTATTAAAGATTTTGGCAGTAATGAGGGGAACAGGGATGATGAAGAACACTTTTTTCCTGCACTATATATCCTTGCCTGTGTTTTAAAGATGAAATGTTCTAGTTTGAAAAAAAGCTTGATGTAAGAAATTAAAGTCATAAAAACCATCATATCACCAAATACTTCTTCAAAGAAAAGAGTATTGTTCTTAGGTACTTTTTGAATATTAAGTGGATTTAATCACACTGAAATAATTTAAGTATCCAGTTAAACATAATTAGGAAAATAAATGGTCACATCCCCAGGTATTTGGTTGAAGAATAAATGCTAGAATACAATGAAACAAACCTAAATTTATGATGAAAGTGTTAGTTTCTCTGTCAGGTCTGACTCTTGTGATCCCATGGACTATAGCCCGCCAGGCTCTTCTGTCCATGGGAATTCTCCAGGCAAGAATACTGCACTAGGTAACTACTCCCTTCTCCAGGGAATTTTCCCTGGAGAAGAGAACAATAGTAGACATAATATTATCTCTACTCTAAATATATTTAGCTAACATAGAATCTATTTTTTTTTTTTTTAGTTTCTGAAGAATGTCTTTTAGTGAATATTACAAACTCCTTACTGAAGAGCTCAAAAATAATTGGTATATAAACACTTCAATTTTAAGTTTTCCTATTGTAGTTACCTTCATGAAGTGTGAGGCCTCACACCATACTTCTGTGTAAGTCCTTTAGTTTCCTTGGACGTACCACCCATTTGAAGTCTGATTGCTAAATCACTATTAGATAGTTAGAATCCAAATGCGGTTTGTTTTTTGCTGAATCTTTACTTTTTATTACTTCTTGCTTTCTATACACAGATAACAGTAGTCCCTGTTTATCCAGTTTCATTTTTCCATGGTTTCAGTTACCAAAAGTCAACCCCAGTCTGAAAATATTAAATGGAACATTTCAGAAGTAAACTATTAATTTTAAGTTGCTCGTTGGTCTGAGGGGTGTGATGGCATCTCTCGCCATCTCTCTCTGCTGTGACCGGATGAGAATCATTCCTTTGTCCAGTGTAGTCCATTTCTTAGTCCCTCAGTGGCTCTTAGTTATCAGATTGACTGTTGAGGTATCACTGTGCTTGTATTCAAGTAACCCTGACTTTATGTGATAATGGCCCAAAGCACAAAGAGTAGTGATGCTGGCAATTCTGATATGCCTAAGAGATGTCATGAAGTGCTTCCTTTAAATGAAAAGATGAAAATCCTTGACATTAAAAGGAAAGAAAAGACATTGTACGCTGAGGTTTCTGAGATCTATGGTAAGAGTGTATCTTGTATCCATGAAATTGTGAAGAAGGAAGAATAAACTTGTGCTGGTTTTGCAGGCACACCTCAGATTGCAAAAATTATGGCCTGTAATCAGTGCACAATTTAAATGTTTAGTTAAGATGGAAAAGGCATTGAATTTGAACAATAAGGTATTTTGAGAGAGAGATTACATTCACATAAGTTTTATTACAGAATATTGTTGTAATTGCTCTATATTATTAGTTATTGTTAATATCTTACTGTGCTTAATTTATAAATTATACTTTAAGGTGAGCATGTACGATAGGAAAAAAAATATAGCATATATAGGGTTCTGTGGTTTCAGGCATCCACTGGGGTTCTTGGAACATATCCCCCTTGGAGAACAGAAAACGCTGTACTGTGCTTTGATATTTTAAAACTGCTAAATAACAGAAAAGGAGGATTTTGATAATGGGATTTCTGCTTATTTTTCAAGTATGTGTGCATGCACTCTCAATCATGTCTGACTCTTTGCAATCCTGCAGACTGTAGCCCATCAGGCTCCTCTGTCCATGGAATTCTCCAGGCAAGAACACTGGACTGTGTTGCCATTTCCTTCTCCAGGGGATCTTCCTGACCCCAGGATTGAACCTGTGTCTCTTGTGTCACCTGCATTCGAAGGCAGGTTCTTTATCAGCTGAGCCACCAGGGAAGTCCTTTTATAAGTATGAAAGATACTTTGGGGAACTTCCCTGGTGACCCAGTGGCTAAGACTCCACACTCTCAATGCAGGCAGCCCAGTTTCAATTCCTGGTCAGAGAACTGGATCCTGCATATCTCAACTAAGAGTTTACATGCTGCAACTAAAGATCCTGCATACCACAACTAAAAACAACAGCAACAACAACAAAAAACCCATCCCACAAACCATAATGAAGATTGAAGTTCCTGTGTGCTGCAACTAAGACCTGGTGCAGCAAGATAAATAAATATAAATAAGTATTAAAAGAAAAGCTACTTTGTTGTTGTCATATGCATTAAAATGTATGGAGCCACAACAAAACCCAAGACATTGTCTGTTACAGAATTTAAAATGTCAAGACTGACAGTAACTTATTTTTTTGTCCTCAGGAAAAAATATCAGAGTCTAGTTTCCACCCTGAGGACAGAATAAAGTTATTGTGTGACAGATGATTTTTTAAACATACCAGATCTGTGCTAAAATGCTGTCTTTGGGCTATCCCCTGAAGAAGGGAATGGCTACCTACTCCAAAATTCTGGCCTGGAGAACTCCGTGGGCTGTATAGTGATTGGGGTTGCAAAGAGTCGGACATGACTGAGCGACTTTCACTTTTGTACTTTCATGAGTAAGGAGTATCTTTAGGTACTGAAGAATGTAAGCTCTCTTGAATGAAGTCCAAGATGAACTGTCTTTATTTCAAAATCTACTTATACAGTTTATTGTTAGAAGTTTAGGTTTGGATGTATTGATATTGTCATAATCTGTCATACAGTAACCTTTAAGAGAAACTTATACGTTAAAAATATGGAGAGACCGTCTTCTGCTAGAGAAAGTGTACGATTTAGGAAAGAATTGTAGAAAAATGACAGCCCTGCTCAAGCGGAAAGAATAACGACATGGTAAGCTTTGGGGCTCCAGAGTCAGTGAGCAGGGCTCAAGTTAAAGCTCTACCAGGAACGCGTGAGGCCTCCACCGCTGCATCATGGCCTACTGTTGGCAGGAAGAGGAGGATCGAATCATATTTATGATCAAAGAAGACAATGAAACTCGAAGCAACGTGCAACTGGCGGCTGATGACCCCAAGCATCCATACGAGGAGCATGGACTGATTCTGCTGAATGAAGACATCAATCGAAATTGCCTGTGCCTTGAGGGGATGGCCAGAGGCCCTAGTGGGGAGCCATTGAAGGCAGCCTTTTCCTGCTTCCACTACAGCAAGGAGGATGTCAGGGGGTCGGACTGTACAGACCAGTCCTGGGCCGTGCAGGAGTGCATGCAGAAGTATCTAGCCCTTTCTCCCCAGTAGGAGGTGGAGGAAGGGGAGAAACCAGCAGATCACTTACAGGAAGCAGCTGCCTCTGAGGCCAGTGTAGCCAGAGAGGAGCTGGTGGAGCTAATGATGGCCCTGGGCGCTGGGCTCCAGCCTCCTTCAGAGCCCAGATGAACCTTTCAAAGAAAGTGTCTTTCCCTCCATTGTTCTATACACTGTAATGTACAAAATAAGTTATTGTGCTGTTCGGGGGTCTTGGCCCCTTCCTGTATACACTGAAAAACGCGGGGATTGTAGGTGTGTGTGTCTCACATGAGCCTATCAGCGAATGTAGCTGCTGCTTTTGAATTCTCTTCTCAGATTGTTCTGAATTTTGCCACTTTAAAATAATTTGGGCTGAATAATCTCAGCAACCAGAAATCATTATCTGGGAATGTCTATTGTGAGTGAGCTTACGTATTTTGATTCTTTGTATTCCTTTTAGTAGATTTTATACCTGCTTGGAAAGTGAAGTAGAAGCAAAATGTTTTCTCTTAAAAATGCTGGAGTGAGGCCATTCCTTGTAGCATAGGTGGGCCGATCAGACGCTGAGCATTTGAGGAAGCGCTGTGTTTCATTGCCAGTTCCTTCTGGCTTCCAGTTTTGTGTTGAGCTCCGGGTTTTCTGTGGTTGGAAAGCAGGTTGGACCCTCTGAGTGAATCCCTTTCTTTGTAAATGAAAAGACAGGCTGGTTTTTGCTGGGCTTGTTACCCCAAAAGCTCTGGCTGGGTCCATGTTCACACTGGCTCTGTCTCAGCCTCTGCAGATGCAATTCTCCCAAGAGGTGGGGACCTAATCATTACCAGAGTAGGAGCCGAGAGAGGAAATGGTGTCAGTTAAAAGGAAAACATGATTTAAAAAAGAAAAACTCTACCAGGTACTAGAGATTTAAGGTTTCTCTGTATGATGATGATCCACACCTCACAGTGTTGTTGTAAGGATTAAATAAATTAATACATCAGTTCAGTTCAGTCACTCAGTCATGTCCAACTCTTTGTGACTCCATGAACTGCAGCACGCCAGGCCTCCCTGTCCGTCACCAACTCCTGGAGTCCACCCAAACCCATGTCCATTGAATCGGTGATGCCATCCAACCATCTCATCCTCTGTCGTCTCCTTCTCCTCCTGCCCTCAATCTTTCCCAGCATCAGGGTCTTTTCAAATGAGTCAGTTCTTCGCATCAGGTGGCCAAAGTATTGGAGTTTCAGCTTCAACATCAGTCCTTCCAATGAACACCCAGGACTGATCTCCTTTAGGATGGACTGGTTGGATCTCCTTGCAGCCCAAGGGACTCTCAAGAGTCTTCTTCAACACCACAGTTCGAAAGCATCAATTCTTTGGTGCTCAGCTTTCTTTATAGTCCAACTCGCACATCCATACATGACTACTGGAAAAACCACATAGCCTTGACTAGACAGACCTTTGTTGGCAAAGTAATGTCTCTGCTTTTTAATATGCTGTCTAGGTTGGTCATAACTTTTCTTCCAAGGAGTAAACGTCTTTTAATTCCATGATTGCAGTCACCATCTGCAGTGATTTTGGAGCCCCCCAAAATAAAGTCTGCCACTGTTTCCACTATTTGTCGATCTATTTGCCATGAAGTGATGGGACTGGATGCTATGATCTTTGTTTTCTGAATGTTGAGCTTTAAGCCAACTTTTCCAGTCTCCTCTTTCACTTTCATCAAGAGGCTCTTTAGCTCTTCGTCACTTTCTGCCATAAGGGTGGTGTCATCTGCGTATCTTAGGTTATTGATATTTCTCCCAGCAATCTTGATTCCAGCTTGTGCTTCCTCCAGCCCAGTGTTTCTCATAATGTCCTCTGCATATAAGTTAAATAAGCAGGGTGACAACATACAGCCTTGACGTATTCCTTTTCCTAATTGAAACCAGTCTGCTGTTCCATGTCCAGTTCTAACTTTTACTTCCTGACCTGCATACAGGTTTCTCAAGAAGCAGGTCAGATGGTCAGGTATTCCCATCTCTTTCAGAATTAATGCTTGCAATGTTTCTAACATGTAGTAAACAGTCAATCAATCTTGACTGTTACTACAGTCTGAGAATTTAAGTTACTTAAATTGTTGCCTGTAGAGAATGAGAGAGGAGCTGAAAGCAGGGGCTGGATGTTTTTGTTTGAAGGTTTCTTTTAAAATCTAAATCCATGTGGCCTCATGTCCATTTTCCTTGTCACACTACCCACGATGTAACTCCCTCACTTGTCTAGCCTGTATGCCCTCGCAGTGTTCTCTTATCCTAATGTTCCTCTGGGCTTCTCATTCCCTTCTCATTCCCAACTCTTTCTTCTAAAATCCTTCCTCTGTGCCTGTCAGAACAACCAGTCCACGGGGAATAAACTACATCCTCAACCTCTTAAAAATGTTACAGTCTAGTTTACCAAAATATGTTCCCCCACTAAGGAGACTGCTTCCTCAGAAGCTGTTCAATAGGATGCTGTTCATTGTCCTCACTGTTCTTCTGTCCTCTCTAGACGTCTCACTGACTCTACCAGGATAATGTTGGGGACAATAACAATACTTAAGTGATAGTTGTAGGAACTGTGTGGGGACAATGCATGCCAAATGCTTAGCACAGTGCTAAGAATTTATTAAATTCTAAGTAAATAGTAGTTTTTAATCCTTGTGTCTGTTTGCTTCTCCTCACATCATCCAACATAGCTACAACTATGAAATCATACTGTTATTAGCTTATTCCTGGCTAATAGCTTCTATTTGTTCTAGTCCTTTGACCTTTCTGCTTTTCCCCAAGCCTATTACTATCCACTGCTTCCCATTTCCATCTCTAAGCTGGAACACCACTTAGATTTTATTCTGTCACGTGATATTCATTTTCTTGTCAATATTACAAACTTCTTGCTTTGCTGCCTTTCATTCACATCTATCTGGCAGATTCCCAGGCATGGGTGATTTTACCTGTCCATCTTGTCTTCAGGTGTATCAAGATTTCTGGGGAAAGTCACACTACGGAGTAGATTTATATCACTATAAATTCAGTGTTGCCAACCTCACCTGCACTGTCAGCATTTTGTCACTCCCTACTGTGCTCTTTCTGACCTCTGTATCCCATTCTCCACTCTGCTTATTTCAGACCTTTTCAAATTTTCTTCAAAATACATACCATCTCACTTTCTTTCCCTGCCTCATTTTCAGTAAATAAACTTGCACCTTACTTCACAGTAAAAAGGGAAGAGAAAGGTAAGCTGATAATTAAAAGCTTATAAACCCATTATTTCCTCATCTCCTCTGTCTACCTGTATTGCTGATCTTTCTTTCCCTGGTCTATCAGTAATTCCCTGTCTTCTCTGTTTTTCACCTCTGCATTGGTACTGCCTGTGTCAACAGTGAACAGTTTAATGTTGCTCCTACTACTCATCTTTAAAAATAGACTCCCTTGACTCCACCTCTTCTTCCTGTGTGTCTTCTCTTTTCCCCTTCATATCTAAACTTCTTGAAAAAGTTCTGATGTCTCTCTGCCTCTATCCCTCAAGTTCCACTCACCCCTTAGCTCACCGCAGTTTGGTTTTGGACTCCATCACTCTACTAGAACTGCTTTTACCAGTCATAGGCTTCTTATGTCCAAATTCAATAAAAATGTGTAGTTCGCATAACCTTTTGACTAGTTTTGAAATGATTGACCACTGCCTCCTTCCGGAAGCTTCTGTGTTCTTGGCTTCCTTTACCATTTCTCTAAGCTTCCTTTCTGTCATTTGCTGCACTACTTCTTAGATTCTCTTTCTCTGTTCGTCCCTTAAATAAGGTCTCTGTGTCAAGTCCTCAACTCCACCCATTCTCCTTTACAATCTCATCTAATCCTGTAGCCTCAGATCACCTTTACATAAACGTGACTCCCAAATTTATAGCTACAGCCAAAGGCTCTCTTGAACTTCAGACTCATATCTCTAAGTGCTTCTTGGACACCATCTCCTGGATGTATCAGTGTCCAAACTCAGTATGTCTAAAACTCAACTTGTGATCCCCACTAGGACCAGCCCAACCTGTTCCTCTTTCAGCGCTCCTTCATCTCAGTTAATGAACCCCCAGCTACCTACTCACCCTAGCCAGAAAGCTAGGAATTATCCTTGACGACTTCTCCCTCACTTTCTACATCAAGCCAAAAAATTGAGTCTTGTGTATTTTACTTCCAAAATATCCTAAATCTGTTGCTTCCTCATCTGTACTTTTATTATCTTGATCAAGGCACCGTTTTCTTTAACCTGGACTGTTTCAAAAGCCTCCTTCTGAAGTTTCTATTTGGCTTAAGTACTACTCCCTTTCAGATGCCTCTACATTCAGATACAGTACTTTTAAAATCACAGGTTTGTTGGTCACTGCATGTTTTAATCCTTTAGTGATATATTAGGGTTCACCCAGAGCAACAGAACCAGTAGGAGATAATATTAAGATTTATTGTAAGGAATTGGTTTACATGGGTTGAGGCCAGCTGGACAGGTCCAAACTCCATAGGGCAGACTGTTGCAAAGTGCAGGGTAGAATTCTCAGGTATATTCTTCAAAGACTTGGTTCTGCTTCTGTGGCCTTCAACTGAACCAAGCCCACTCAGATTGTCTAGGGTAATCTCCCTTACTTAAATCAAGTGATTATGAACTTTAATCTCATTTACAAAATACCTTCACAGTCTAATCTAGCAACAACTGGGCTATGTTTGAGTGAATAACTGGGGACATTTAGCCTTGCCAAGTTGACACATCAAAAAGACTATCACAAAAGACTTCCTGTGCCATTCAGATAAACCCCATATTTCTTTAAAATATCTGTTCGTGATGCCTGTCCATCCTGGCATTCATCTTTCTGTCCAAGTCTGGTCTCGCTGCCTTCCCTCACTGGAACTCTAGGGTTTAGTAAAGTTGAGATCCTTTCATTTCCAGAATGTGCCTATTCTCTACCTAAAATGCTCCTCTCTGGTTCTCTATTTTACCTAGCTAACTCTCAGCTCATCCATTCTTTAGGAACCTCTCCTCACTGTTAGTCTGAATTAGGACATGTTGTTCAAAGCATCCTTAATATCCTGTATTTCTTTTATCATAACATTCATCACATTTTATTGCAGTTTCATGTTTATTGTCAGTCTTCTTTGCTACAGAGTAAAATATCTCATCTCTGTATTCCAAGCATTTAACAGAAGTGCCTAACATATAGTAGGCAGTTCACAAATATTTGTTGAATAACTAGAAGAATGAATAAATATGGCTTTATTACTTTATTAGAAATCTGCTTAAATTTATGAATATAAGATATCCATACATTAATTAGGAGTGTAAAATGTATTCCAAATCCAATGTATCTGACTTTAATTTTTCACTATTATCAGTCATCCAGATACCTTCTGTTAGACTGGGTAAAAGAAGGGTAGTTTCTAAAACTTCCTCTTTTTATAGGTACATATACCCTTATAAGAGACATGAGCTATTCATTTGTTCATTTATTCAAAGTTTATTGAGTACTTTCCAGTCATTGTTACAGGTTCAAAGGATACCGTGGTGAGCAAGACAAATATGTAGCTTACATAAGAAGTGGAGACAAGTAGTAAACCAGGTAACCAAGTGGTAAACCAATAAGCTACTTTTAGGCAGTGATAAAGAAAGTAGTAAGAACAGTGTAATATGGCAGTGACTAGGACACAGAGGTGGCATTGAGGTTGAGTGTTAGGGAAAGCCTCATTTTATCCATCAGTAAAATGAAGGTAGTATAGCTGTTAAGAAAACACATTTCCCGTTAAAGTGAGTATCTGCATATTATGTACATGTATATTCACTTGTCCAGTTTTAAAAGTAACCTTTCTTTCTATGGATACAGAAACTGAGGCTCAGGGAATTAAGTGAATCAAATGAGGTCACATATAGCTACTATGGGCAGAGCTGGAATTCAGCTGTTGCCCCAGTTAATCTGAAACCCATGCTGTCTCCACTGTGTCATAGCACCACCCAGAAAGAAGGCCTCATGAGGAAAAGGACTGCTTGTGTCACTGTTAGGTTTAAATAATCTATTCTAATATTTTTTGAGGATTTTTAAAACCTTTATACCATATCAATAATAAAAATACATGACACATAATATAATACATACATTATATAGGATGCTTTCTGTTTTTCAGGGCTCTTTTGTTTTCATTATCTTGTTATCCTGTGACCACTACTGATTAAGATAAAGAGTCCATGTAGATCATTTGGGAGTTGAGAAAACTTAAATATGAAATTTAAGTGATTTTTCCATGATTACACAGCTCTTTAATGGTGGATATAGACTAGATTCAGTTCTCTTGATTTTTAGTCTAGTATTGTCTGGTATTTTTTTTCCAGTATGTCTATGAAAAACTTATTTTCTTTTTAAGTACTGAATTTAAGAGGTTAAGTATTGAGTTTAAGTCCAAATCAAACCTGAGAATTTTTAATTTCTCAGGCAAAGTGCCAAAGGTTTGTTCATTAGTACTGGCAGCTTCACTGTTAAGAAACAAAGAAAAGAGAATAACAGGGAATAAGATAAAAAATGTTATGTATCTCATTAAATACTTGAGTCTGTCCTTTTTTTTTCCTCATTTTATGCAAGTGAAAAAGGGACACCCAACTGCAAAGTCTCTGAGATGCTATTCAAATTCAAGTACTTCTGAAATACAAGTATGTGATAACTTATTATCTGTAGCCTATGAGAAAGTCATTTTTGCTTGTTGCATTATTCTTGATGACATATATGTTTTGTTTTATAATTATCAAGGGATTAATAATAAAAATGGGAAAAACCTTTTCATGTTTTTGCCAAAAGAGACTATATTCCCCTCTTTTCCAAAAGTCAGCTGGGCCTTATCAGCTTTGCAAAATGATAAATGAACGCCTTGTTCATTATTATTGCTTAAGTCATTCTTATTTATGCCAGTAATTCAAGGATTATGTTTTGATTGTTCTTGAGAGATGAAAACACTTTCTTGCTGATGAATAAACACTGCCACTTTTAAAATATGTGTATGCAAACTGTCTCTAAAGCCATTATGAAATGCTTTGCAAAAGCATTAGGAAGCTGTTTTTTGAAAGGCACTTTTTTTCCACTACCTTTTCTTTCATGCTAAGCAGTCCAGTTGAAAGGCCTTTCAGAGTTAACTTGTTTAAGCAATACCAGTGTTTTAGGGTAATGAATAACTTCTTACAGAAGACAATCACACAGAATTCAGCGTGCTGGTATTTCTATTTCTGTGCACCACCATTGCAGGGATTCTGTGGTAGACTCTCTTTCTTTGAGAAAGCTGAAGCAATCAAAACCCTGATTAACCTCTGATATTCACGTGGTGCTCTTGATCTTGAGGACTGCCGCAGTAACAAAGCATTAATGGCAGCCATATGCTTAGGGTATTGTGGGTATGGGTGACCCAGATGTGAACTTGGGGGTGACTGATGCTAGCAGTTATTTGTTTCAGGTTTGGTGTGGAGATTACTGATGAAGAGTTTGAGTTGCTACTTGACAGAATCCCCCTTGATGAAGATGGAAACGTCAGATACCTCCAATTCATGGCCATGTTTGATTTGTGATACTCCTCTTTCACATTTTATAGTTCCTTAGTAGTTTTCTATTCTTGACATATTTAACTCAGAGAATGGACCCCCAAAAGGATTAAGATTATTTAAAAATTCTCTTGATGGATTTGTATCTCATTTATTAATATTTTACAAGTGAAAAAGTTTTTCAAAATAGTGATGTTAACAAAAAAAGAATCTTTTAACATTGATTCATGGCAATTC
Source organism: Muntiacus reevesi (assembly GCF_963930625.1). Lineage (NCBI taxonomy): Eukaryota > Metazoa > Chordata > Mammalia > Artiodactyla > Cervidae > Muntiacus > Muntiacus reevesi. The sequence goes on along the minus strand of NC_089258.1, from coordinate 57,201,322 downwards.
ACTTAAAAATATTTAATGCCTCAACATCTGAGAAATGGACATTGAGAAGGGATAGTGTGACTCAGATGACTAAGAAAGAGGAATGTAAACTTTGGAGTTGGGAAGAGAATTGTAAGTGGCAAAAGTCAAGTCCTGGAGAGGGTCTTTCTCAAATTGCACTAAAGAGCTTTCCACCCCCTGCACTGACTGACTTTTTGCTGCCTCTCTTGCCTCCCAAATATTGTCCATTTGCAAGACTTCTTACCACTTCCTTCCACTGGGGTACAGCTTGGACAGTAAAGTACAAGGCTATTATCAGTGACTGTGTTAAAAGCAGAACAAGGATGCTTTCTAAAATATTCCCAGTCTTGGAACTTCCCTGGTGGTCCAGTGGTTAAGAATTCCTCTTCCAATGCAGGGGATGGAATTTGGTCCCTGGCTGGGGAGCCAAGATCCCAGATACCTTGTAGCCAAAAAATCAAAACATAAAACAGAAGTACTATTGTAACAAATTCAATGAAGACTTTTTAAATGGCCCACATCAAAAAAAAAAAAAAACAACACACAGAATTCTTTAGAAAAATAAAATACAATATGCCCAATCTAAATTCCCTATCTTGGAACCCAAGGTTTTACTATTTTCTAAAATCTTATTATTTCACAGAGTAGTTGAAGGCTAAAGTATTAAAAGTCCTGATTAGTATTGACCATTACTTCTCAAATACCATAGGGATATTGCAATCCCAGGCATCTGCCATTTTTGGCTAAGGTCATTGAATGGTGATCTCCTTCTTCCTAAAGATAATTCTTTTCTCTAAGGCAGTTTCAGGAAATAACTATCTTCACCCCATACATCTCCTACACGGTCCTCCAAATCACAAAACCACATTCTTTAACCATGAAACCCATTCGTCATTTCCTGTTAGCTCTTGATAGCAGGAAATTGACTTGATTTGACTTGAAGGGCACAATGAGACACATCCCTCCAAAATTATTTTCCATCATACCTCACATAGAGCCTTTAATTTTCACCTTTAAGGGATCTAGTTCTTGGAGTCAGAAGGTACTGCTTTGCAGAAGAAGCTGTTAAGATACTAATATCTCTGAGAGGTGACACTGTCCGTTTTTAATGTTTAGCATTTCCCAACGTGTATCAGGGGAACTCTAGTTTCATAGGATGGTCAAAGCTCTCACCCTTAGAAAGGTTCTCATGGCCAAATAAGTTTGAGAAACTTACTAAATGAAATTTCTAATTAAAGTTAAATGAATTCGTTTCCTGAAATAAAATGAAGGCTTCATATAACTCTTTAATATTGCCAGTGAGCGTCATGAATCTCCAAGAGAGGAAAAGACAGATCCTGAGACAAGTCGTTTATGTCAGTGATGAGCCCAGGAAATACTAGTAAGGTATCAGGGAAGTGAGACGGGAAGGGAAGAAAGCCCATATAGGATTCATGAATGAGCAAGTTATTGGTGTGGGTGTCTGGGGCTTTGTCCCGCCAGAGACCTCTGGGAAACTATACAGAACTGCCTCAGAGCTGTGCCAGCTTAGGACTAGCAGACTGGAGTAGATCTCTGTCAACTACCACCTGCCATTGCTTGAGGCCTACTTTTGGCAGCATAAATACCCTGGCTTCGCCCAGATTCTGGCAGACCTTGTTGCCTGTCAGAGAATATCCTAGGCGCTTTTCAAGAAAAAGCCCTCAGTGTCAAAGGGCACTGGGCTGGGAGGAGATACGGGTAGGCCTTATCTAAAGGCAGCATCTGCTACAATGTGATTTTAGTATACAGCATTTCCCAAACAAACTTGACCTTCTTTCATGGAGCATCTTAGAGGCTAGTTTTTCACATAGCATAATACGGGAGAGCTACGTTAGTTAGATAAGTTAATCTGCTAAGTAGTCTTTACCTTAGAAAGTTAAGATCAGGTGCCTGAGAAAATGAAGTGAAGAAGGCAGAGCATTTTTAAAAGTTCGGAGCCTATAGAGAAAGACTCCAGCGGGGTGCTCCGGGCGGGGGGTGGGAGTGGGGTTCCTGAACATGCAGAGGCCAAAGGAATGGTGGGAGGTGGCGAAGGAGTGAAGTAGAAGGGTAATAAAGATATAGCTGATGTCACCCTGTCCTGTTCCCTTCACTTTTAAGTGGATCAATCAGCTCAGTCACTCAGTTGTGTCCGACTCTTTGCGACCCCATGGACTGCAGCACACCAGGCTTCCCTGTCCATCACCAACTCCTGGAGCTTGCTCAAACTCATCTCCATTAAATTGGTGATGCCATCCAACCATCTCATTCTCTGTCATCCCCTTCTCCTCCTGCCTTCAATCTTTCCCAGCATCAGGGTCTTTTCAAATGAGTCAGTTCTTTGCATTGGGTGGCCAAAGTATTGGAGTTTCAGCTTCAGCATCAGTCCTTCCAATGAATATTCAGGGCTGATTGCCTTTGGGATGGACTGGTTGGATCTCCTTGCTGTACACGGGACTCTTAAGAGTCTTCTCCAACACCACAGTTAAGAAGCATCAATTCTTCAGCACTCAGCTTTCTTTTATTATAGTCCAGCTCTCACATCCATACATGACTACTGGAAAAACCATAGCTTTGACTAGACGGACCTTTGTTGGCAAAGTAGTGTCTCTGCTTTTTAATATGCTGTCTAGGTTCGTTATAGCTTTTCTTCCAAGGAGCAAGTGTCTTTTAATTTCATGGCAGCAGTCACCATCTGCAGTGATTTTGGAGCCAGTCTCTCACTCTTTCCATTGTTTCCCCTTCTATTTGCCATGAAGTGATGGGACAGGATGCCGTGATCTTTGTTTTTTGAATGTTGAGTTTGAAGCCAGCTTTTTCACTCTTTTCTTTCACTTTGACCAAGAGGCTCTTTAGTTCCTCTTCACTTTCTGCCATAAGTGTGGTATCATCTGCGTATCTGAGGTTATTGATATTTATCCCAGCAGTCTTATTCCAGCTTATGCTTCATCCAGCCCTGCATTTCTCATGATGTACTCTGCATATAAGTTAAATAAGCAGAATGACAATATATAGCCTTGATAGACTCCTTCCCAGTTTTGAATCAGTTCATTGTTCCATGTCTGGTTCTAACTGTTGCTTCTTGACCTGCATACAGATTTCTCAGGAGGCAGGTCAGGTGGTCTGGTATTCCCATCTCTTGAAGAAATTTCCACAGTTTGTTGTGATCTACACAGTCAAAGGCTTGGTGTATTCAATAAAGCAGAAGTATATGTTTTTTTGAAATTTTCTTGGTTTTTGTATGATCCAGTGGATGTTGGCAGTTTGATCTCTGGTTCCTCTGCCTTTTCTAAATCCAGCTTGAACATTTGGAAGTTCACGGTTCATGTATTGTTGAAGCCTGGCTTTGGAGAATTTTGCACATTACTTTGTTAGCGTGTGACATGAGTGCAATTGTGTGGTTGTTTGAACATTCTTTGGAATTGTCTTTCTTTGGGATTGGAATGAGAACTGACCTTTTCCATTCCTGTGGCCACTGCTGAGTTTTCTGAATTTGCTGGCATATTGAGTGCAGAACTTTCACAACATCACCTTTTAGGATTTGAAATAGCTGGAATTCCAGCTGTAACTGGATTTCCATCACCTCCACTAGCTTTGTTTGTAGTGATGCTTCCTTCCTAAGGCCCACTTGACTTCTCATTCCAGGATGTCTAGCTCTAAGCAAGTGATCACACCATTGTGATTATCTGGGACATGAAGATCTTTTTTATACAGTTCTTCTGTGTATTCTTGCCACCTCTTCTTGATATCTTCTGCTTCTGTTAGGTCCATACCATTTCTGTCCTTCATTGTGCCCATCTTTCCATGAAATGTTCCCTTGGTATCTTTAATTTCCTTGAGGAGATCTCTAGTCTTTCCCATTCTATTGTTTTCCTCTATTTCTCTTCATTGATCCCTGAGGAAGGCTTTCTTATCTTTCCTTGCTATTCTTTGGAACTCTGCATTCAAATGGGTATCTTTTCTTTTCTTCTATGCTTTACACTTCTCTTCTTTTCACAGCTATTTGTAAGGCCTCCTCAGACAGCCATTTTGCTTTTTTGCATTTCTTTTTCTTGGGGATGGTCTTGATTCCTGTCTCCTGTAAAATGTCACGAACCACCATTGATAGTTCATCAGGCACTCTGTCTATCAGATCTAGTCCCTTAAGTTTATTTCTCACTCCCACTGCATAGTCATAAGGGGTTTGATTTAGGTCATACCTGAATGGTCTAGTGGTTTTCCCCACTTTCTTCAATTTAAGTCTGAATTTGGCAATAAGGAGTTCATGATCTAAGCCACAGTCAGCTCCCGGTCTTGTTTTTGCTGACTGTATAGAGCTTCTCTATCTTTGGCTGCAAAGAATATAATCAATCTGATTTTGTTATTGACCATCTGGTGATGTCCATGTGTAGAGTCTTCTCTTGTGTTGTTAGAAGAGGGTGTTTACTATGACCAGTGTGTTCTCTTGGCAGGACTCTGTTAGCCTTTGCCCTGCTTCATTCTGTACTCCAAGGCCAAATTTGCCTGTTACTTCAGGTGTTTCTTGACTTCCTACTTTTGCATTCCAGTCCCCTATAATGAAAAGGACATCTTTTCGGGGTGTTAGTTCTAGAAGGCCTTGTAGGTCTTCATAGAACTGTTCAACTTCAGCTTCTTCAGCGTTAGTCAGGGCATAGGCTTGGATTACCGTGATAGTGAATGGTTTGTGTTGGAAATGCCTTGGTTTACCCTCCCTTTAGTGCCCCAGTTTTTTTTTTTTTTTTTTTTTTTTGGTCATTGTTCTAACTCTTTAATGTTGATTAAACTGATTCACTTAGAAATTTTAGAAATAAAAGTCCACAACCAAAGCACAGAAAATTCAGCTATTCCTGAAAAAAACTAAATGCATAGTCTTTAGTATATCGTTAAAAATAGTGGTTGTGGTTAAGCAAACAAATGAATAAAAATTACTACAACTCATGTATGGTAAAGTTACAAAGCAATACATTAGAAGTTTTATCAGATGTATTTTAGTGCCCCAGTTTTTAAGGGCATGCAGGAAATACTCAAACTTCTTAAACAACCCAAATAAAATTAATGTTTTGGTCAAAATAGACTGGAAAAAAGGTGGCTAAAAAATGACCAAGTCCATTAAAAACTAACAGTAGACTTTGTGATGTGCTTATACCAGTGTAGTTTCCAAGGAACCAATGGAGTTGTTTCTCTGGGTTTGTGACTTAACTCATTAGTTTTACAGGCAGCTGTCCCACTAAGATACCATCTCCAAGGGCAGGATTCTCCTTCCAAAGTATATATATATATATATGGAATTAGGGACCAGCCTAAGAGCCCTGTGGAAGATAGGGCTGTTCAGACTTTATCAAAGCCTCCATTGATTCTGGGAGACTTTGCAATTGCCATGTTGTCAGTCATCCAAACCTTGGCTGTTTGTAAGACAAATTGCTTCCTTTTGGGTTAAGAAAAACCCTGTATTAGCTTCCTGTAGCTTCCCTAACAAAGTACCACAAACTGGGTGGCTTTAAATAATAGAAATTTATTCTCTCATCATTCTGAAGGCTAGATTTCTGAAATCAAGGTTTCAGCAGGGCCCTGCTCTCTCTGAGACTCTAGATAGAATCCAACTTTGCCTCTTTCTAGTTTCTGGTGGTGACTGGTGCTCCTTGACATTCCTTGTCTTACAACTGCATTATTCTAGTCTCTGCCTCTATCACGTGAAGCTTTCCCTGTGTGCCTCTGTCTCTTAATTTTTCCTCTTATAAGCCAGTCATATTCTATTAAGGGCCAGCCCTGTTCTGTATGACCTCACTGTAACTAATTATATCTCCAACTACTATATTTCCAAATAGAGCTTCATCTGAGGTACTAGTGGTAAGGACTTCAGCATCTTTCTGGTGACAATTCAGCACGTGACAAATCCTGTTATAGACCTAATGTGCTTGGTGTCCTGCAGATTTTGCTGGGGAAGGCACAAATGAGGCTCAGTTCCCGTGTGTTCTGTTAGATGGCAACAGCTATAGCTATCATTTAATGCCTACTACTTGTCAGGCACTAAATATTAATTCATTTTAGACTTCCCTGGTGGTCCAGTGCAGGGGGCAGTGGTTTGATCCCTCACTCGAGAACTAAGATCCCACATGTCTTGCAGCCAAAAAAAGAAAACTCATTTCATTCTTAAGACAACCGTGTTAGGTATTTTACATACGAGAAGCCTGGGGCATAGGAAGTCCGCTGCCCATTGTCACCCCATTAGCAGTGGTAGAGCCAGTGTACAAACCCAGCCTGACTGATTTCTGATACTATCCTGCCTCTGTGGACAATAAGTAGGAGTGATTATATTTGCACTAACCAGTAAGGCTATATGTAGCTGTCGAGTACATAAAATAAAAGTTTTGAGATTGCAGAGAAACAATGTTTTCTGGCCACTCCTTATCATGACTTCTTAGATCCAAACTGAAATTTTCTGTAACTGTAAAATATCAGATTTCTAAGACTTAGCATTAAAAAAGGATGTTAAAATATCTCATTAATGATTTTTATATTAGTTGTATGTTGAAATGATAATTACTTGGATACATTGAGTTACACAAACTAAATTTACCTGGAAAACCCAGGTAAAATAAATTATTAAAATTAATTATACTTTTTAAAACACTTTAAAATGTACAGTTAGAAATGTTACTCTTTGTAAAATTTAAGTCTCTAAATAAAATAACTTGGCAACTCCCTCCCCTAAAAAAGAGAAATGCTTAACTTACTTATGTGGCTTGCAATATATTGCTATTGGACAGTGCTGAATTAGACAGCATAGCTTTCCAATTAGAGTAGGCAGCATAATGAGAAGAAGGAGTTATTTTAGTCATTGTTTGACTTAAAGTAAACCAGTTCTTAACATCTCTGTGCGTTAGTTTCTCCATCTGTAAAATGTGATAGAAAACTTAAATTTTTCTCACAAATTTAATGAACAAATTGAGCAAAAGTTACTATGAATCATTTTTGCTTGATGTTTACAGAAAGTAAACATC